>NC_038043.1:17500-617500 GCF_002211085.1 Panicum hallii | reverse complement strand
AGCTGATGAACATTGCAAGTATTTTCTGTCAAACCTAGACAAGATTGCTTTAACAGTTTCTGCTGTGCTTGTGCTACGATGATATAGACATGCTAGCTGAAGTCAACAAGACATTCGTTCTGGACTCTGTAGCTACACTGCTACAATGCAGAGGTATTTGGGATTTTCACTAGCAGCAATTTCCCATGTATCCTGAGCAACATATGTTCTTTGACAGTAACATAAAGAAAATTGTGGCTTTTCAAATGCATTGCAATGAGTTTCAATTACCATCTCACAAATCAGTGGAACTAGGTTGGCTGAAAAGAACTCAAGACAGGGTAAATTGCAACAGAATGCAGAGTTCAGAGCAAGGTACATAGAATTCAGAGTATGCCTGATGGAACTGTATCCTCTTGGTGAACAGGTAGCCTGGGTGACGGAACTGTATCCTCCAGTCATGAGGCTCTGCTCACAAAATGGCATGCAGGGCTGAACTGAAAGCATAGAGAAAAAGAAAAATGCAAGCCCACAACCAGATTCTGGGCCTGATTGTATTCATGGAGTAAAACAATGCAATGACAAGAAATCCATTGTACAACTCGTGAAAATCTATGCCTCAGCATCATGGATTATTCTGCTACTAGCTACTGTAGTGCACACTTTGCACATGACAAATTACAGGTAGTAGGAGCACAGTTTCACAAATTTTGCAACTAGTAACATCCTTATGCTGTGGCTTGTAACTAACACTCTACCAGAACATACAAAGAGATTCCTAAAGATAAAGCAAATTAACAATGAGTGATTCAATTTTCTACAGAACGTTTCCTCTTGGCACCAGCTCTACTTTTTAGCTCTCGAACCTCACAAGTAACAACATAGCTATAGTAGGGCGGTATTGGAGAAATCCATCCTAGGACCTCGAATTTCCCAAGAGCCTTAACACTTCCATACATCACATCTTGGAATCTTATCTTCGGAACTTCCTCTCGTGAAGAGCTTTCATAATCGTAGTAATACACAAAATCTTCATGAGGTGTAGCCAATCTCCCAAGATGTACAGGTTTATTCTGGTTTATAAGAAAAAATGGTTCAACACCAAATTCAGAGACATGCCTCTGGATGAGCCCTCTCATGAAGGCTAGAACCTTGCACCAAAAGTGGATGTCAAAATTGTCCCTCAGCAAACAAGCCAAGACGTTTGCACCAATGAGGGCTCTGCCCAACTTCTTGGCTATCTCCATAGCCACGTGTGTGAACTTTGGGTGCATATCAGGATCTATGCTTCCAAATGTAACTGTCTTGAAGAAATACCAGAACGCTTCATGGGACAAATACTCCAGATTTAGAGCCTGTGTGGTTCCAAGCTTAGTGATCTTGTCAGAGCGGCTTGTGATTATGATTTTACTGCTGCTTGGCAAGCGCTGTTTACAAGAAAAATATAACATCTTCCATGCATCTTCATTAAGATCACCAACTAAGTCAACAACAACTAGCCATCCCCTGTCTTTGTTCGAGTTCGATACGCGATTTTGATCTATCATTTCAAATCGTCTGAATGTTGAGAGGTCGTCATCTATAAAATCATGGTCGCGCAGGAACAAGATTTCTGAGAAATAATCACGGATGCTTTCATTCTTGCAAACATGAGCAACAAGGGTGCTCTTGCCAACTTTGCCAGGGCCAACAATTGGCAGTACCTCCAATTCTTCAGAACCATGAGGTTGTGTGTGCAATAGGAAGTTGATAACAAGTTCAGATTCCATCTGGCGGCCAAACATGCAGTTTCCCAGCAGGAGATGCATGCTATAAGGTTGGCGGTACAGGCGAGGATAGCTTGCCAAGAACACGACCAGCTCTTTGACATCAAGGATCATAGAGCTTAAATCATCAAGCGACTTTTGCAGTTGTTCCAAAATCAGTGTGTTTCTATTGGACAAACAAAAGCCTCGTAGAGGATTTACTTTCAACAGAGACAAAGAGTTGCTCATGACCTGACCTTTGGCTTCCTCTTCACTGTGAGATTGGTATCTGAAGGTGTCGAGGATGTAATAGCCTCGGTGCATGGCGTCTCTGAGCATGTCCAGATGCTGGAGCACAGCTTGGTTTGTGATCTCTCGTTCCATGGCCTCATCAACGATGACCTGAGCTCGGAGAAGAGCCCTTTGCAGTCTATCCGCCACACCCAGCACCGTTGGCTTGGAGCTTTTGCTGATGAAGAAATTTATGGATCTAGAAGCCAGCTCGCCCAGGACAGCAGAAACAAAAATCTCCATTATAGGACTTCTCCTCAGAAGACAACCAAACAGGTGGAAGAAAGATTTGCAAAAGGAGCTTTGCAGAAATAGCAAGAGATGTCTCTGTCTTAAGACTAAGGATATCAAGGACGTATTAAGAACAGCTGAGAGAGAGAAACAGAGACATAGTTAAAGTCATGCACAAGGTTGGTCCAATGGAATAGTCAATGCACGTTGTGTTTCATGTTTGACCCTAGCAACTTTGCCTGATTGACTTTTCCTCCCCCTCATTGCCAAGAAATTGAAACCAAAAGCTGAGAAAGGTACATCTCTTGACTTTGGAGCCTTTGCTTAGTAATCTAAATGCAAGATCCATCACCACGTATGCACCTCCCTGCATGCTGCTTTGTAACATGTGGTTCTCCACTTCCATTAATTCCTTATTCTCCCATGCTTCTAGTCTTTGACCAAATTAAGGAGACACTTGTTCGAACACTGCAGTTTTAACCAAACAAATGATACAACCTGCTCATTCCTTCTCCATTGCATTACCTTCTTTTGAGGAGTGTCCAACCTGAAATACGGTGATGCTACAGTCAGCTACTGCAGGAGAACTTACTAAACAATGAATGATCATCCTTCGTGTGCAACCTGCCCCATGTTAACCTACTTATGTCTTTTATATATTATGGCATTAAAAATGTGTGAATCCATTAATCTCTCAAAGTGAAGCTGTGAAACAAGTGAAATAATAGGTAATCTATGATAAACAAATTTAATGAGCTCAGTAAAACATTAGTGCTTTTTTTTTTTGTTTTTCGCAATCTAAGATGTTAGACTCTATGCTAACTGAAACATCACTTTTGGGTTTTACCTACAACGAAACAGTTAGATGTGGACCACAACCATATCTGCAAAGGCTTTGCTAGTCTTCTATAGACACCTGTGTGGGAGGCTTAGTCAAAGAAATACGAAGACCATGCAGCACGATAAAGGAGATGGGTTTTACATTATATAACTCCTCTGAGCCAATTTTTGACCCATCACACCATCTTGCAAAAGTAGTATTTTCCATTCTCAAAAGGTAATATTGTAGTATGATGAGACTACAATGGATGTTGTTGTGGCTTCATCTCACTATTGATGCTGCTGTAGATTTGTTAGTCTTCGTCTCACTACAATATGGATGCTGCTGTGGCTTCATCTCACTATTGAGAAAGCAGAGGGGAGGTGCATCACAAACCAAGTATGTTGGGACAAAGTGATGACCAAGGCTACTACATGCAAGTATGTTGGCAACAGGTGATGACAGAGGCTACTACATGAGCAACACCTTCATAAAAAAAAGTGCAAATTAAGAGATGGAAGAAAAATGAACATCAACATTGTGACTCAAATGAAGAAAAGTTTCTAGTTATCATGAACTAATTCACTAGTTGGGAATATTGATGAGAGCGTTGCATGGGGAAGTTTGCACTCTGCTTCTCATAGTGTAACTCCAAGAGCATTAAAGTTATAATCACGAGTCTGACAGAGAATATCATAAATTTTAGAAGAATGAGAGCTCTTGGCTTGAAATTTTTGTCTCGAGAGGCATATTGGTACTACTTCAAGGCACTTGTGTTTGGAAGCTTAGATCACGAAGAGCAACCAAAGTCAGGATCCAAAGTATTTTGATCAAGGCATACATACAAAAATAACTAGATGTTTCCTAGAGGTGAACAACTTTGCTAACCTTCTTAAGGGTAGTGTTGGACTGTTGGTGCACAGGCATGGCGCCAGAATCTGATATTCCTGGAGTAAAACAGTGACAAGTAATTCACTATAACTTATGAAAATATATGCCTCAGCATCATGCACTATTCTGTTAATACATATTCCCTCTGTCCCTTGAGAAGTGCAATCCTAACATTTGAAAAAAAAATCCCACAAAAGAGTGCGATCCTAGAAATTGGATAACAACAACTACCTAATTAACTGGTCAGATTTGATTTGCATGCCAAATTTAACTTCTACCCATAATTTTAGGAAGTCTGGTTAGTTGCATGCAGTCAATAAATAAGGGTATGGAGGTCATTTCACGCCACCACTAATCTATCTAAAAAAACTAAAATTGCACTCTTCATACTTACAACTACAGTGTAAGTTGTGACACCCACCCTACCAAAACATACTCAGATGTTTTTTTTTCTTACAACACAGGCTCTTAACTTAATACCATGGCTAACCTTCTAAATCTAGTGTAGCGTGCAGGATTGGCGCAGGATTCTTGAATGCATCAGGGAGAATAGGAAGCAAAATGAACATTTGTCTAGAAAAATCCTATGTGATTATGGGATGGACAATGATCATATATTTCTTCCGATAGCAGCTGAAAGTACCTAAACTTCTGACCATAACTATGCTAGAAATTCTTTCTGGGAGTGCTTCAGCACGGAAAATTTGACTTCCTAGTTTGGAAATATCCACGAGTATAGCTGTGAGATTCTTGATCTTGAGTGTTAGGTTACCAAGAATAAGCAGGGTCAGAGGAGGAAGATTTTGAGTTAATTTACTTAGGATGAGAACAACAATATAGCCGATCCATGTCCTTTCTCTAAAAAAAGTAGGTACTTTAAACTGTTATTGTACAGCGTGTGTTGTATGTGCATTTTCTTTCCTATGCCCTTCATTATCACTTGTGTTTGTGCTCTGAAGATAATCAGGCGTTCATATAGGCCTTAACACAACTCGTTTGTCTAGCATGGAAATATTGGATCTTTGAGCATATATACATGATAACTAATAAAAAAGTAACAGAAACTGCCATTTGTAGTGGACTCTATCTGACCGCAAACAAGTACAGAGTATTTTGAGATTTGAAGCTGCCACCACCGATTTCTCATGTGTCCTTGGCGCAGGTAGGATTTATTGATTGTTACTTATTTCTGGCTCATCCAAAGCAATGGATGTTCCTTGACCATCGTGGAAATCTGAAGTGCATTTAGATTGTTTTCAGGTTTCAGCTACACACCCCAATTTGGTGAAATTAGATGTGCTGAAAAGGATTAACGGTGAGAGCTACGCTTCAGATTGGAGGAGAGAGATGATTGGAATTTTCAGAGAAGGGATGAATACCTGGAGGAGGTGAAGACTGACGATGGAAATCGGCACTCGGTAGTGGCGAGTCATCCAATCCAAGCCTGAGGCCGAGCGGCTGCGCGTGGCGACGATGGGCGCGGAATGCTTTGCCGCCGGCGCCGGATATTTTTGCAAAAGGACCCCTGGTTCGGATCGCGACTATTAATTGCGATCCGAATATATGCATGTAGCCCCATAGAATCGCGATCCGGATATTTACATATAGCCCCCTGACTGGATACGAATTATGCAGAATGCCCCCTGGTTGCGTCGCCTCATCTTCCCACGCTTGCGCCGCCTGCCGCCGGCCGCCTCCGCCTTCCATCCCGGCCGGAAGAGCAAGGAAGGGAGAATCATCACCCAGTGTCTGGCAACCGCGGTCAGCGAAAGCTGGAAGCTTGGAATTGCTGAGCGTTCTTCCCGAGCAGCACCCGCCGTCCCCGGGCCGGGCCCACCTCACCGGCGGCGAAGAAGAAGCCAACTGACAAACTTCGACCAACCAACAGCTCGCGCAGACAGGAGCTCCAAGATCGATTAGGTTGTGATTGTGCCTTGCGCATGTGGAAGACGGCGGCATCAGCCGTGTTGCAACTCGCTGTGACTCTGAAGGGAGACAGACATGCCATCGCTAGCAGCAAGCTGAAAGATTGTCATGCGCGTATCCTGTGAAAAAAATGGAAGTTTCCATGGATTTTTGGAGGACATGACTTCGATGTGATCTCTGCAGGGAGGTATACATGTTCAGATGTTCTTGCTGACACAATCAACTCTCTGATCTGTCCCCAAATTTGGTGAGCGCCCCCTTTGATCTTTTCAACCAAAGTAGCTGCACATATCTTCGGAAACATGGCTACACTTCCTGAAGATGTCGTGGTTTGAAAGGAGACATATATGATGAACTGCTTGTCAGGACCTTGCACCAAAATGAACATCGAAGTAGGGGATTGGGCTGAGCGCACTGGACAGGGAAATTCAGGCTGGCATGCACTTTTTAAGTGCGTTTTACTCTCATGCAATGTGTCCATCTGAGATCTAATTAAGCCATGACGATATTATTTGCAATTATGGACCAGAAACAAATCGATATTGAATGTATATGCACTATATTAAATAAGACATAAGTCAACAGACCTAGTCTATCTGGGGTAAAAACACTGGCAAGAGATTCATTTTACACCATAAACTATTAATTTCATTCATCCACTTTCTGGTAACGCAGGGTCGTAACATGTGACATCATATCATCATTTTTTTAATACTATGTTTATAATATGTACAGAGGTGACACAAGAAGCTTCAAAATGTCACAATTAATTAAGAACGCTTCCTCTTAGCAGATGTGGTTTTCAGATCTCGAACCTCACAAGTATAGATATAGTTGTAGTTGGGGACCTACATGCTAGGGCATCAAGCCTCCCAGCAGGAGGCTTAACACTTCCATACAGCACACATCGCAACTCTATCTTCGGAATCTCCTCCTGCGAAGAGCGCTCATACTGATGATGAACCACGATCTCTTCAGAAGTTCTAACCATTCTTCCAAGATGCGCAGGTCTATTTTGGTTCAGAGAATCAACTGGATGATCACCAAATGTGGAGACGTGCCACTTGATGAGACCTCTCAGAAAGACCAAAAGCTTGCACCAAAAGTGGATGTCAAAGTAATAGAGGCGAGGGTAGCTCGTCATGAACACAACCAGCTCTTTCATATCAAGGATCATACAGTTCAAATTGTCAAGTGTGTCTTGCAATTGTTCCAAAATCCGTGTCTTTCTTTTGGAAGAACAGATTCCTTTCAGAGAATTTACTTTTGACAGAGAGAAAGAATTACTCACGACCTGATCTTTGGTATTGTCTTAAATAAGACATAAGTTCGAACGCACAAATTCTAAGGCTGTAGTGTTACCTGGAGTAAAAACCATAGACGAGCAATCCACTTTATATCACAAAAGGTCTTTTATCTTATTAATACAACAATAACAACTTAGCATTTTGTCCCAAGCAAGTTGGGGTAGGCTAGAGATGGAATCCACAGAAAAATAAGAATAAGAAATACAAAAAGGGCACTAACCAAAGGAAGAGTTAGGGGTTAAACAAAAAGTAACAAAGGTCACGGTTCAGGTACGTTAATTGCTAATCTTCAAGCGGTCCTATCCATAGCTAATTCATTAGCGATATTCCACTCCTTAAGGTCTCTCTTAACCATCTCGTCCCAAGTTAGTTTAGGTCTACCTCTACCTCTCTTTACATTATCGCCCCGCTTTAAAACTCCAGTACGCACTGGCGCCTCGGGAGGCCTCCGTTGTACATGTCCAAACCATCTCAACCGATGTTGAATCAATTTCTCATCGATAGGTGCCACCCCGACCCTATCTCGAATCTCTTCGTTCCGGACTCTATCGCTTCTTGTATGCCCACAGAATCAACGCAGCATACGCATCTCTGCTACACTCAGTTGCTGGACATGTCGCCTTTTTGTAGGCCAACATTCAGCACCGTATAGTATCATCGGGCGGATTGCCGTCCTATAGAACTTACGTTTTAGCCTCTGTGACACCTTCTTATCACAGAGGACGCTAGAAGCCTGCTGCCACTTCAACCAACCGGCTGAAATTTTATGCCTAATATCTTCATCAATGTCTCCATCTTTCTGAAGTATTGATCCTAGATACCGAAAAGTATCCTTCTTGGCCACCATTTGACCTTCAAGGCTAACGTCCCCATCCTCATGCCTAGTCGGGCTAAAGTCGCACATCATATACTCGGTCTTGGTCCTACTCAGTCTGAAACCCCTCGACTCTAACGTATGTCTCCACAACTCTAACTTCATATTAACCCCTGCCCTACTCTCGTCAACTAGCACCACATCATCAGCAAAGAGCATACACCAAGGGATATCACCCTGTATGTCCCTTGTGAGGGCTCAATGCTGACCCCTGATGTAGTCCTATTTTAATTGGAAAGTTACTGGTATCGCCATCACATGTTCGAACACAAGTCATCGCATTCTTGTACATACCCTTGATGAGGGTAATATACTTAGTTGGGACTTTGTGTTTTTCCAAGGCCCAACATATGACGTCTCCTGGTACTTTGTCATACGCCTTCTCTAGGTCAATAAAGACCATGTGTAAGTCCTTTTTCTCCTTTCTATATCTCCCCATCAATTGTCGTACTAAGAAAATCACCTCCATGGTCGACCTCCCAGGTATGAACCCAAACTGGTTTTGGGTCACGCTTGTCAATCTTCTTAGGCGATGCTCGATAACCCTATCCCAAAACTTCATCGTATAGCTCATCAGTTTAATCCCCCAGTAGTTAGTACAACTTTGAACATCTCCCTTGTTCTTGAAGATGGTACTAATATACTTCTCCTCTATTACTCCGGCATCTTGTTTGACCGGAAAATTAGGTTAAAAAGCTTAGTTAACCATACTACTGCCCTCTCGTCCAGATATCTCCACACCTCAATGGGGATGCCATCAGGACCCATCTCTTTATCTCCCTTCATCCTCTTCAAAGCCTCCCCGATCTCTGCCTCCTGAATCCTCCTCACAAAGCGTCTGTTGGTATCATCAAATGAGTCGTCCAACTCGAAGGTAGGACCCTCATTTTCTCCATTAAACAACTTGTCGAAGTATTCTCGCCATCTGTCCTTAATCTCCTCATCCTTCACCAAAAGTCGATCTATCCCATTCTTAATGCATTTGATTTGGTTTATGTCCCTTATCTTCCTCTCGCGGGTCCTAGCGATTCTATAAATATACTTCTCTCCTTCCTTCGTACCCAGCCGTTGGTAAAGGTCATCAAAAGCCTGACCTTTCGCTAAACTTACAGCTCGTTTTGCAGACCTCTTCGCTAATCTATAGCCCTCGATGTTTGTTGCGCTCTTGTCGAGGTGAAGGCATTTGAAACACTCCTTCTTCTCCTTAATAGCCCTTTGCACCTCATCATTCCACCACCAAGTCTCTTTCACTCCCTGCTTACCTCCCCTACTCTCACCAAACACTTCTGAGGCCACCTTCCGAACACATGTGGCCATCTTTAGCCACATATCATCTACATCTGCTCCTTCTTCCCAAGACCCCTCGCCTAGCATCCTCTCCTTAAACGTTTATTCCTCTTCTCCTCTAAGCTTCCACCACTTCGTTCTCGCAATCTTGGCACGTACCCGAAAATAAAAATCCGCCACCACAAGCTTGTGTTGGGGGACAACACACTCCCCAGATATCACCTTACAATCTAAGCAGGCACGTCTATCCTCTCACCTAGTAAGGATAAAGTCGATTTGGCTCGAGTATTGTCCACTATGGAAGGTCACTAGATGGGACTCCCTCTTTCTAAAGAGGGTATTCGCTAACAGCAGGTCGTAGACCAACGCAAAATTCAAAACATCCTCCCCCCTCGTTCCTGCTACCATACCCGAAACCCTGTGTACTCGCTCATATCCTACATTAGTCGCTCCCACATGGCCATTGAGGTCTCCTCCTATGAAGAGCTTCTCACTGATAGGCACGGTACTAACCATGCTATCAAGATCTTCCCAAAACTAACTCTTGGAGCTTTCACTAAGACCTACCTGAGGGGCATAGGCACTGATCACATTCAGAACCAAATCTCCAATGACCAACCGCACTAGAATAATCCGGTCGCCTTGCCTCCTAGCATCTACAACTCCATCCTTAAGGCTCTTATCGATCAAGATGCCTACACCATTCCTACCCGAAGTTGTCCCCGTGTACCAAAACTTGAAGCCAGAACCCTCCACCTCCTTCGCCTTCTGACCCTTCCATTTAGTCTCCTACACGCATAGAATATTTACACGCCTCCTAATTGCTACATCGACTGGTTCTCTTAACTTACCTGTTAGAGACCCTACGTTCCAACTACCTAGATGAATCCTAGTTGGCTCGGCTAGCTTCCTTACCCTTCGCACCCGTCGAGAGAAATGCGAAGACCCTTGCTCATTTTTCACTACACCCAGGGCGCAGATGTAGCGCGCCACAGAGGCTGCGATGACCCGACCCTTTCTCACTTATCAAAAGTCTCTTATCTTATCAATGCCACCCATTATTTTTAACTTACATATGCAAAGTAATAAAGCAGTTCGCGCAGTTATAATCTGCGATTCTCGTATAAGAAAATATTTTTACTATATTTTTAACTTGTGAGTTGTAATACCCAATCAAAACATGAACTAGTACACACTTGTGTATGCTTCAAAATGACACAATTAAGGGTGTGTTCGTTTCCTACCCTCTAAACTTTAGACCCGTCACATTAAAGAGAATCTTATCATTTAGAAGTATTAAATAAAGTCTAATTATAAAAATTTTTGCACAGATGGGTGCTAATTCGCGAGACAAATTTAATGAGCTTAATTAATCCATAATTTGCCACAGTGATGCTACAGTAATCATCCGCTAATCATGGTCTAATATATCTCATTAGATTCGTCTCGCGAATTAGCCCTGGGGTTCTGCAATTAGTTTTGTAATTAGACTTTATTTAATACTTATAAATGACAAGATTCTCTTTGATGTGACGGGTTTAAACTTTAGACTCTACAAAATGAACATACCCTAAGTACGCTTCCTCTTAGAGGATGTACTTTTTAGATCTCGAACCTCACAAGTATAAATATAGTTATAGTAGGGCGGTATATGAGATCTCCACGCTAGGGCTTCAAATCTCCCAGTGGGCTTAACACTTCCAAATATCACACTTCGCAATTCTACCTTCGGAACCTCCTTTTGTGAAGAGCACTCGTACTGATGATAAACCATGATCTGTTCAGAATTGCTAATCATTCTCCGAAGATGTGCAGGTTTATTTTGGTTCAGAGCATCAGTTGGATGCTCACCGAATTTGGAGACATGCAACTTGATGTTCTGTCTAATAAGGGTCACAACCTTGCACCAATAGCGGATGTCAAAGTTGTCCCTCAGCACGCAGATAGTACTGGGTGCACCTAAGAGACATCGATTCAGCATCCTGGCCATCTCCATGGCCAGGTAAGCCATCCTCGGGTGCATCATGGGATCTGTGCTTCCAAATGCAAGTGTCTTGAAGAAGTACCAGTATGCTTCGTCGGACAGATATTTCAGTGTTACTGCCCTCGCCGTCCCAAGCTTTGTGATCTTGTCAGACCGGCTTGTGATTATGAGTTTACTACCACTTCTCATACACCGTTTTGAAGCAGCATAAAACCTCTTCCACTCATCTGTGTTGATGTCTCCAGCCGCCTCAACAACAACTAGCATTCTCCCATCTTTGTTCAACAAGGAATTTTGATATTTCTTCACACATCTTTCCACTGGAAAGGTCAACTTTTCATCTTTCAAATCATGGTCGCTCAAGAACATGATTTCAGAAAAATGACCACGGACTCTTTCGTCATTGCAAACATGTGCGACAAGGGTGCTCTTGCCAACTCTGCCTGGACCAATAAGTGGGAGGACCTCCAGTTCTTCAGCACCATTAGGCTGTGCGTGCAACAGGAAATTGAGGACAAGCTCTGCTTCCATCTGGCGGCCAAACATGCAGTTGCCCAGCAGTAGATGCATGCTATATGGCTGGCGGTAGAAGCGAGGGTAGCTCGTCATGAACACAACCAGCTCTTTCATATCAAGGGTCATACAGTTCAAATTGTCAAGGGTGTCTTGCAATTGTTCCAAAATCCGTGTCTTTCTATTGGAAGAACCTATTCCTTTCAGAGAATTTACTTTGGACAGAGAGAAAGAATGACTCACAACCTGATCTTTGGCATCCTCCTCACCGTGAGATTGGTACCTGAAGGTGTCATGCATGTAACAGGCTTGGTGCATGGCATCCCTCAGCATCTCCAGCTGCTGGAGCATAGCTTGGTTCGTGATGTGGCGTCCTGTGGCCTCGTCGATGATTACCTGTGCCCGAAGGAGAGACCTTTGCAGGTTGTCCTCCACATCCAGTGCCTTTGGCTTGCAATTTTTCCTGATGAAGAAATTTATGGATCTAGAGGCTAGTTCACCCAGGACTGCGGAAAGTATAGTATCCATTAGGGAACTCTCACCTCAGGAAGATAACCCAGCTGATGTTAGAGAGAAATATAAAAGCAGCTTTGGATAATAGCATGAGATGGCTCTGGCATAAGACTTGAAGGAGATCAAGGATGTATTAAGAACAACTTCCCGTCAAAAAAGTATTAAGAACAAGTAAGAGAGAGAGAAAGATATTACTAGATCAAGTCTGCAAATGGTCAGTCCAAAGTCCATGCACGAGATGTTTCATCATTGACCTTGGGCCTTCCCCTGGTTCACATTTCCTCTGCGTCATTGTCAACAAGCAACACTACCAACTGAGAAAGGTACAGACCTTGACTCTCAGGCCTTTGCTTAGTGACTCAAAGCCAAAGCGATCACCATCTGTGCGAGTCCACTTGCCATGTAAGATGTGGTTCTCTACTTCCATAGGTTCCTTATTCTCCCCTGTTTCTACTCTCGACCCTATCTCTATGAGGCTTTCTGCCGTCCAAAGTCTTGTAACTCTACATAACCAATTATAGCAATACAACACACTACATTATTCCAATTTCCTTGTTTACTGTGCTGTCCCATAGTCTCGTTGACGATAACCTGTGTATATGCCCTATATTAAATAAGATATAAGTCAACAGACCTAGTCTATCTGGGGTAAAAACATTGGCATTTCATCCACTTTCTGGTAACGCAGGGTCGTAACATGTGACATCATATCATCATTATTTTAATACTATGTTTATAATATGTACAAAGGTGACACAAGAAGCTTCAAAATGTCACAATTAATTAAGAACGCTTCCTCTTAGCAGATGTGGTTTTCAGCCGCACAAGTATAGATATAGTTGTAGTTGGGGACCTACATGCTAGGGCCGGCATCAAACCTCCCAGCAGGAGGCTTAACACTTCCATACAGAACACACCGCAACTCTATCTTCGGAATCTCCTCCTGTGAAGAGCGCTCATACTGATGATGAACCACGATCTCTTCAGAAGTTCTAACCATTCTTCCAAGATGCGCAGGTCTATTTTGGTTCAGAGAATCAACTGGATGATCACCAAATGTGGAGACGTGCCACTTGATAAGACCTCTCAGAAAGACCAAAAGCTTGCACCGTGGACGTCAAAGTAATAGAGGCGAGGGTAGCTCGTCATGAACACAACCAGCTCATTCATATCAAGGATCATACAGTTCAAATTGTCAAGTATGTCTTGCAATTGTTCCAAAATCTGTGTCTTTCTTTTGGAAGAACAGATTCCTTTCAGAGAATTTACTTTTGACAGAGAGAAAGAATTACTCACGACCTGATCATTGGTATTGTCTTAAATAAGACATAAGTTCGAACGCACAAATTCTAATGCTGTAGTGTTATCTGGAGTAAAAACCATAGACGAGCAATCCACTTTATATCACGAAAATATTTTTACTATGCAAAGTAATAAAGCAGTTCGCCCAGTTATAATCTGCGACCTCGTATAAGAAAATATTTTTACTATGTTTTTAACTTGTGAGTTGTAATACCCAATCAAAACATGAACTAGTACACACTTGTGTATGCTTCAAAATGACACAATTAAGTACGCTTCCTCTTAGAGGATGTACTTTTTAGATCTCGAACCTCACAAGTATAAATATAGTTATAGTAGGGCGGTATATGAGATCTCCACGCTAGGGCTTCAAATCTCCCAGAGGGCTTAACACTTCCATATATCACACTTCGCAATTCTACCTTCGGAACCTCCTTTTGTGAAGAGCACTCGTACTGATGATAAACCATGATCTGTTCAGAATTGCTAATCATTCTCCGAAGATGTGCAGGTTTATTTTGGTTCAGAGCATCAGTTGGATGCTCACCGAATTTGGAGACATGGAACTTGATGTTCTGTCTAAAAAGGGTCACAACCTTGCACCAATAGCGGATGTCAAAGTTGTCCCTCAGCATGAAGATAGTACCGGGTGCACCTAAGAAACATCGATTCAGCATCCTGGCCGTCTCCATGGCCAGGTAAGCCATCTTCGGGTGCATCATGGGATCTGTGCTTCCAAATGTAAGTGTCTTGAAGAAGTACCAGTATGCTTCGTCGGACAGATATTTCAGTGTTACTGCCCTCGCCGTCCCAAGCTTTGTGATCTTGTCAGACCGGCTTGTGATTATGAGTTTACTACCACTTCTCATACACCGTTTTGAAGCAGCATAAAACCTCTTCCACTCATCTGTGTTGATGTCTCCAGCCGCCTCAACAACAACTAGCATTCTCCCATCTTTGTTCAACAAGGAATTTTGATATTTCTTCACACATCTTTCCACTGGAAAGGTCAACTTTTCATCTTTCAAATCATGGTCGCTCAAGAACATGATTTCAGAAAAATGACCACGGACTCTTTCGTCATTGCAAACATGTGCGACAAGGGTGCTCTTGCCAACTCTGCCTGGACCAATAAGTGGGAGGACCTCCAGTTCTTCAGCACCATTAGGCTGTGCGTGCAACAGGAAATTGAGGACAAGCTCTGCTTCCATCTGGCGGCCAAACATGCAGTTGCCCAGCAGTAGATGCATGCTATATGGCTGGCGGTAGAAGCGAGGGTAGCTCGTCATGAACACAACCAGCTCTTTCATATCAAGGATCATACAGTTCAAATTGTCAAGGGTGTCTTGCAATTGTTCCAAAATCCGTGTCTTTCTATTGGAAGAACCTATTCCTTTCAGAGAATTTACTTTGGACAGAGAGAAAGAATGACTCACAACCTGATCTTTGGCATCCTCCTCACCGTGAGATTGGTACCTGAAGGTGTCATGCATGTAACAGGCTTGGTGCATGGCATCCCTCAGCATCTCCAGCTGCTGGAGCATAGCTTGGTTCGTGATGTGGCGTCCTGTGGCCTCGTCGATGATTACCTGTGCCCGAAGGAGAGACCTTTGCAGGTTGTCCTCCACATCCAGTGCCTTTGGCTTGCAATTTTTCCTGATGAAGAAATTTATGGATCTAGAGGCTAGTTCACCCAGGACTGCGGAAAGTATAGTATCCATTAGGGAACTCTCACCTCAGGAAGATAACCCAGCTGATGTTAGAGAGAAATATAAAAGCAGCTTTGGATAATAGCATGAGATGGCTCTGGCATAAGACTTGAAGGAGATCAAGGATGTATTAAGAACAACTTCCCGTCAAAAAAGTATTAAGAACAAGTAAGAGAGAGAGAAAGATATTACTAGATCAAGTCTGCAAATGGTCAGTCCAAAGTCCATGCACGAGATGTTTCATCATTGACCTTGGGCCTTCCCCTGGTTCACATTTCCTCTGCGTCATTGTCAACAAGCAACACTACCAACTGAGAAAGGTACAGACCTTGACTCTCAGGCCTTTGCTTAGTGACTCAAAGCCAAAGCGATCACCATCTGTGCGAGTCCACTTGCCATGTAAGATGTGGTTCTCTACTTCCATAGGTTCCTTATTCTCCCCTGTTTCTACTCTCGACCCTATCTCTATGAGGCTTTCTGCCGTCCAAAGTCTTGTAACTCTACATAACCAATTATAGCAATACAACACACTACATTATTCCAATTTCCTTGTTTACTGTGCTGTCCCATAGTCTCGTTGACGATAACCTGTGCTTGCAGCAAGACCCGGTAGAGGCAGTCCTCCACTCCCCCACGTCCAGAACCTGTGACCCCAAGGTTAACGACAAATGTATCAAGAACAACTTTTACCTGTTCCATTTGAGACAGATTACTTGTTCAAGTCATCAAAAGGTCAGTTTTTCACTCAGGTAGTCCATGCACATGACATTTGATCTTTGGGGCTCCCTTTGCCTTCACCCGCTTGTTTCTGACTGACTTTTTCTGTCCCTCAGCTGAGAACACTTTGGAACCTTACAGCGGTTTGGGAGGCTTAATTAGTCAAAGAAAAACAAATTTGACCAGAAAACGAGAGGGATGCTACACTATATAACTCCTATTAACACCTTACATTATCTTGTAATAGTAGTATTTCCACAATGTAGGCAGTCATTTGGACACGAGTTTACATAGCCGTCAGGACTTCTCTCCCTCATCTTCAATAAATACCACCTGAAAGAGACGTCATTTGATATAAATTTAGGATTTCCCTCAGCCGTGAAAAGGATGGCACCAGCAATAATAGCAAGACAGAGCATGCATGCAAACAAAGCACAATTCCATCGGCTTGTCACGTCATCATCACCATCATGAATAGCAATTGGACCTGTGTCATCTTTGAAAGTTTCTTCCCTCCCCTTCCTCACTCATCCAGCTGTCTAGTTGTTGACTCTTTACCCCTGTGGAAAGGTTTACACCACACGTGATTCCTTCTTCTAGTGGCATCTAATATGCAGAGTCCGCCTTAACCACAAAAAATCATATTCCGAATGCTACAATATTATCCAGTCTACATTATAAATCCCATATGCGTTTTTGGATCTAGTACACAATCTTGCAGCCACAGTTTGAGTTTGGCTCAATGGATGCAGCAATCTCTGCAATCATAGGTGAACTTGCCACAAGATCCCTCTCCTTGTTAATCGGTAAGTACTTCAAGCCAGCAACATCTAAGGAGGATTGCTTGCAAAGACTGCAATGGATGTTGCTGCGCATTCGTCTCACCGTTGAGGAGGCAGAGGGGAGGTGCATCAGAAACCAAGCAATGCTTCAGCAACTCAATATCTTGAGAAAAGTTATGTACAAAGGCTTCTACATGCTCGACACCTTCATATGCGATGTCCCTGAAGAAGAGAAGGGCAAAAAAGATCATGGCGTGAGTCGCTCCTTATCCCTATCTAAATTCAGTCCAGCTAAACTCTCTGCTGGTAGCAAATATGACACTGAAAATATAGAACAAATGCTTGAAAGTCTAGAGATCACCGTAGCTGGTATGAGTGAGCTTGTAATTTTCCTGAGGGACTACCCTCCTATGTTTCGGCAGCCATACAGCACGTATCTGTTTATGGAGAAGTGCATGTTTGGTCGCCAGATGGAAATGGAACGGGTCATCAACTTCTTACTGCATGAAGAACCTCCTGTTCATTGCAATTTTGGCATCCTACCAATTGTTGGTCCAGGAAAAGTTGGAAAGACTACACTTGTTGAGCATGTCCGCAGAGATGAAAGGGTGCGTAGTAACTTTTCTCATGTCATCTACTTAAGTGATAATGATTTCAGAGAAGAAAAGCAGTTGAAAATAATGGATGGAAGCAGAATCAAACATCAACGTGGTGATTCAGATGAAGAAAAATTTTTAGTTATTGCTGAATTAGTTGGGAATATTGATGAGGGTGCATGGGGAAGGTTGCACTCTGCTTGTCAAAGTAGCATCCCAAGAGGCAGTAAAGTTATAATAACACATCGGTCAGAGAATATTGTGAATTTTGGAACAGCACAAGCTCTTAAGTTGAAGTTTTTGTCTCGAGAGGCATATTGGTATTTCTTTAAGGCACTTGTGTTTGGAAGTGCAGAACCTGAAGAGCAACCGAGGTTGGCATCCATAGCAAGGGCAATATTTGATGAGTACTTTGACCAAGACGTATATAAGGCATTTGCTGGACCTTTCATATATTTGAATAAAACAGCAGTGGGTCTAAAATCTAGTGTTAACGTGCAGAACTGGAACAAGATTCTTGCATGCTTCAAGAACAACACACGGCAAAATGAGCCTGGATTCAGAAAAATCCTAAGTGAATTTAGGATGAACAGTGATTATATATTCCTTCAGAGGGTAGTTGATTCTACTCAATACTGTGTAGTTCACAACCACGACCGCATAGCGCTTGTGAATGAAGAAGCTCCAAAAATAACTTTGCATCACATTCTTGACGGGACTGGGAGTGTTAGACCTCATGGCAAATTTGACATCCTAGTTTGGGAATCTCACCTGCCTCCATATCACAAGTACATATATAACTGCCAGATTATTGAGCGTGATTGTAAGGTTAACAGGAAAAAGCAGGGTCAGAAGAGGAAGATTTTAAGTTAGTCTGTATAAGCATCAATCATACCCCAGTTTAAATTGTTTCTCTAAAACTTTTGCATTGTCGATTGCTATCGTGTAGCATACATATAAATTATTTTCTTTTTGGGTTTGTTTCCTTTGTTCTTCACTCAGGTTTTTTCGTGTTCTCTGTATTAAGACAAGGTGATAGTGCATTCCTATGCAATGAGTGGGTCTTTTGCATAACCTTTTGTTTTAGTTGTTATAGGATGAAAATATGGATCTTTGAACATATGTGCTTGGCAACTAAGGCTAACTGATGTGAAGCAGATATTTGTTCCGAACTATGTATCTCTGGCAACAAAACAAATAATTCTACTGCAATATTGCCTCCAATTTCCCATGTATTCTGGCAAACAGTGACCAAAAAAATAAAGCAGAGTGTTTATGGTACCTGAAGCTCTTGAATGCATTTAGGTCCTTTCTATGAAATAGATTGGCTGAAAATAATTAAGGGGTGGAGTAAATTACACAAGGAAAGCCAGAGGAATGCTTCAGGTTGGAGTTGAAGATAATTGGAATTTTCAGAGTATATGGATTAATACCTGGTGAAGATTGACATTGGAAATCGACAGCCAGCAGTTGGACACAGATATTTGTCCTGAACTATGCAGCTGACAGGAGAACAACTAACTTTAATGCACCAGTACACCAGGTTTTGTCAGTAAAAAAATAATTAAGCAGCCATCAGAACATTTTGACATCTGAATTGCATTTAGATTCTTTTCAACTACCACATCCTATTTCAGTGAAATTTGGTAGAGAACCTGCACAACGAAATTCAGAGCTCCACTTGGAATTTTGTACAGTAGTATGGATGAATACCTGAAGAGTGAAGGTGAAGATTGACACTGGAAATAGACAGCCGTCAGGGGTGAGCATCAAATCGATGCTTGCCGGCGGGGCCACCAAACCGAGCCCGAGCAGCGCAAATCGCGCCCCTCCAACGTCTTCGGATTGAGCTCCTCCGCCTCCGAGTGGAGGATCCGAGCTGCCGCCGTGCGCAGTTGGCCTGGCTTCTACGCCCGCCGGCGATGCCTGCTCCTCTTTCTTTCCCCTCTGTGTCGCTCCATCTCTAGATCCTGCCTTGTTTCGACAAGCCTGTGCGTGTGGATTCGGCGCTGGTGGGCGTGGGATGCTTCGCGGTGGGCTAGCGGAAGCCGCCGGCGGCGAGCACACGGCCTCCCGGGGGATACTGCCGGTCCGAAATATTTGCAAAAAGGACCCTGGTTTGGATCGCGATTATTAATCGCGATCCGAATATACGCGGATACCCTCTATTTTGGATCGCGATTAATAATCGCGATCTGAATATTTACACCTAACCCCCTGGTTTGGTAAAAGCCTATGCAAACTGCCCCCTGGTTTGGTTCTCTTGTGCACCTCGTCTGTCCGCTCCTCCAGCACTCACGCCGCCGGCCGCCGGCCACCTCCGCCTTCCCGATTTCCTCTCCCCTGCTCCGAATCGCCGGATTCCTGGCCGGCTTCCGGACGCGGCGGAGTAAATCTCCATCGAACATTGGGCGGGAGAGTTCTGCAAAAGCAAAGCTTGGATTTTTTGGATGAACAGCACCCGCAGCCCCATTCTAGGGCCCACCTCGCCGGCGACGAAGAAGAAGCCGATCGACCAAATCAGCGACGTGCGAGAACGACAGCTTGCACAATTTCCATGGCTTTTTGGAGGACTTGACTTCGTTGTGATCTCTGCAGGGAGGCATACATGCATGTTCTCGCTGACAAGCTAAGGACCTGTTCGGATCCAATGGAAAGAGAAAGTGCAAAATTTTTGCTCTTTTGCACTTTTTTTTTGCACTTTTCGATCCAAACACTCCAAAGTGCAAAAGGGCAAATGCTACCGTAATTTTGCTAATTATAGATTAATTAGGGTTAATAGATTCGTCTCGTCATTTAGTCCTCATCTATATAATTAGTTTTTTAATTAAACTATATTTAATACTTCTAATTAGCGTCCAAACATCTGATGTGACAGGAGCAAAAATTTTACTATTTGCCTTTTTGCCATTTGCCCTTGGATCCAAACAGCTCTATATGCGTCATGAGTAAATTTCCATGGCTTTTTAGGGGACTTGATTTGGTTGTGATTCTACAGGGACAAACTCCAACCCTCGAGAAAGTCAGGGTTGTGCATCAACGCATCATCATAAAACTGAATAAGCCAAGTGTCCACCAGAGATTTGATTAAACCACGGTATTATTAGCAATTATGGACCAAAAACAAATATATACTGAATGCATACAATATTAAACAAGATATAAGTCTGAAAACCCAGTCTATCTGGGTTAAAGCTATCGGAAAGAATTTCCTTTTTGCCTTAATTACTGTCACCCATTATTCTGGTAACGATCACTTGTAACTTAAATATGCCAAGGTAGCAGCACTGCTTGCCATGGTTGCAACATGTGACATCATATCATTTTTTATTACTATATATGTTTATAAATTGTGAGTGGAGACACCCTATCAAAACATATACAGATATACACGTATCTAAGCTTCAAAATAACAGAACTAAGAACGCTTCCTCTTAGCAGCATTAGTTTTCAGATCGCGAATCTCACAAGTATAGATATAGTTATAGTAGGGCGGTATCTGAGACCTCCATACTAGGGCTTCAAATCTCCCAGAGGGCTTCACGCTCCCATACAACACACTTGGGAATGCTATCGTCGGAAGCTCCTCTTGTGAAGAGCCCTCATATTGATGGTAAACCACAATCTCTTCAGAAGTTCTAGCCATTCTCCAAAGGTGTGCAGGTTTATTTTGGTTCAGAACAACGGATGGATGCTCACCGAATTCGGAGACGTGCCACTTGATGAACCATCTAAAAAAAGTCACAACCTTGCACCAGAAGTGGGTGTTAAAGTTGTCCCTCAGCAAACAGATAATGGCCACTGCACTAAAGAGAGACCCTTTCAGCATCCTGGATATCTCCATGGCTAGACATATCATCCTCGGGTGCATCATGGGGTCTGTGCTTCCAAATGTAAGTGTTTTGAAGAAGTACCAGCATGCTTCATGAGACATATATTTCAGTGTTACTGCCCTCGTCGTTCCAAGCTTTGTGATCTTGTCAGACCGGCTTGTGATTATGATTTTACTACCCTTTGTCATACACCTTTTTGAAGCAGCATACTGCCTCTTCCACTCATCTTCGTTCATGTCTCCAGCCATCTCAACAACGACTAGCAGCCTCCCATCTTTCTTCAACATGGGCTTTTGATGTTTCTTCACACATCTTTCCCCAAGATAGGTTAACTTTTCATCTTTGAAATCGTGGTCGCTCATGAACACGATTTCTAAGAAATGATCACGGACTCTTTCATCATTGCAAACATGTGCGACAAGGGTGCTCTTGCCAACTTTGCCAGGACCGACAAGTGGCAAGACCTCCAATTCTTCAGCACCATTAGGTTGTGCGTGCAATAGGAAATTGAGGACAAGCTCTGCTTCCATCTGGTGGCCGAACATGCAGTTTCCCAGCAGTAGATGCATGCTATATGGCTGGCGGTAGAGGCGAGAGTAGCTCGTCATGAACACAACCAGCTCTTTCATATCAAGGATCATACAGTTCAAATTGTCAAGGGTGTCTTGCAATTGTTCCAAAATCCGTGTCTTTTTATTGGAAGAATAGATTCCTTTCAGAGAATTTACTTTTGACAGGGAGAAAGAATTACTCACAACCTGATCTTTGGTATTCTCCTCATCGTGATATAGGTATCTGAAGGCGTCAAGTATGTAACAGCCTTGGTACATGGCATCTCTTATCATGTCCACCTGCTGGAGCATAGCTTGGTTCGTGATGTGGCGTCCTGTGGCCTCGTCGATGATAACTTGTGCTCGAATGAGAGCCATTTGCAGGCTGTCCTCCACACCCAGCACCTTTGGCTTGGAGCTTTTGCTGATGAAGAAATTTATGGATCTAGAGGCTAGTTCACCCAGGACTGCAGAAAGAAAAGTATCCATTAGGGAACTCTCTCTCCTCAGGAAACTAACCCAACTGGTGTTAGAGAGAAATATAAGAGCAGCTTTGGAGAAATAGCATGAGATGTTTCAGGCATAAGACTTTAAGGACATCAAGGATGTATTAAGAACAAGTGAGAGAGAAAGGAAAAAAGATATTACTAGTACAAGTCTACAAAAGGTCGGTCCAATATGACGGTCCATGCACGAGATGCTTCATCTTTGACCCTTGGGACTCCTTTTTTCGCTGGATTTACATTTCCTCTCCATCATTGTCAATGAATATCACTACCAGCTGAGAAAGGTACAGATCTTGACTCTCAGACCTTTGCTTAGTGACACAGTGCCATCATCAACTATGGGACCCTACTGCAAAGCTGCCCTGTAACATGGGTTTTATCTAGATGAATGGTTTGACCTCTATGACTAGTTGAAAATAAAACTCCTATTGGTAGCAGTGTTACTGACCATCTATTTTACGTGTCTGAAACAGTACCCTGCCCTTCTATGGTTCTACTGAGGACAAAGAGAAGGCATTTCAAATAAATTTTGGACTTTCCTCGGCCATGAAAGTGACAAAAAATCCTCCAGCTGTTTAGTTTTTTACTCTTTACCCCAGTGGAATGTTTTTCCGCCACACATGATTCCCTCTTTGCTCTTTTCCCAAACTCCTCCTTAACCACAAAAAAAATTCATATTACCAAATGTTACATTACACCAGTATACACTATAAATCCCATACGCTCTCATGGATCCACTACACCATCTTGCAGTTGCAGGAGAAGTTTGGCCCAATGGATGCAGCCATCTCTGCAATCATAGGTGAACTTGCCACACGATCCCTCTCCTTGTTAATTGATAAGTACTTGAACCAAGCAACATCTAAGGAGGACAGCATGCAAAGACTGCAATGGATGCTGCAGCGCATTTGTCTCACCGTCCAGGAGGCAGAGGGCAGGTGCATCACAAACCAAGCAATGCTTCAGCAACTCAATATCTTGACAAAATGCATGTACAAAGGCTACAGTATGCTCGACACATTCATATGCCGAGTGCCAGAAGAAGAGAAGGAAAAAAAAAGATCATGGCGTTTGGAAGCGCAGATCCTGAAGAGCAACCGAGTTTTGCATCCATAGAAATAGAAATATTTTATGAGTACTTTGACCAAGATGTATATAAGGCATTTTCTGGACCCTTTATATATTTAAACAAAACAGCAGTGGGTCTAAAATCTAGTGTTAATGTGCAGAACTGGAACAGGATTCTTGCATGCTTCAAGGACAACAGGTGACAAAATGAACCTGGATTCAGAAAAAGCCTAAGTGATTGTAGGATGAACAATGAATGATGATCATATATTTCTTCATAGAGTAGCTGATTCCTCTCAATATTGCGTAGTTCACAACCATGACCATACAGCGCTTGTGCATGAAGAAGCTCCCAAAATAACTTTTGCATGACATTCACCTGCCTCCATATCACAAGTACATATATATATAGCTGCCAGAATCTTGAGTGTGATTGTAAGGTGACCAGAAAAAAGCAGGGCCAGAAGAGCAAGATTTCTACTCTGTATGAGAATCAATCTTATAGCACTTTATCTTGTTTCTCTAAAATGTGGCATTGTAGATGATATCGTGCAGCGTACATATATCATTTTCTGTTCGGCTTTGTTTCCTTTGTTCTTCACTCAGGTTTTTTCGTGTTCTCTGTATTAAGATAAGTTGACCGTGCATTCAAAAGCATTAAGTGGGTTTCTTGCATAATATTTTTGTTTTACTTGTTACAGGATGAAAATATGGATCTTTGAACATATGTGCTTGGCAACTAAGGCTAACTGATGTGAAGCAGGTGTTTGTTCCGAACTATGTATCTCTGACAACAAAACAAATAATTCTACTGCAATATTGCCTCCAAGTTCCCATTTATTCTGGCAAACAGTAACCAAAAAAAAATCAAGCAGTCACCAGAGTGTTTATGGTACCTGAAGCTCTGAACTGCATTTAGGTCATTTCTATGAAATAGATTGGCTGAAAATAATTAAGGGGCGGAGTAAATTACACAAGGAAAGGCAGAGAAACGCTTCAGATTGGAGTTGAAGATGGTTGAAATTTCAGAGTGTATGGATTAATACCTGGTGAAGGGAAATCTACAGCCGGCAGTGGGACACAGATATTTGTCCTGAACTATGCAGCTGACAGGAGAACAAGTAACTTTAATGCACTAGTACACAGATACTTTCAGGTTTTCTCGGTGAAAAAAAAAATCAAGCAGTCATCAGAACATTTTGACATCTGAATTGCAATTTTAGGTTCTTTTGAACTACCATATCCTATTTCAGTGGAATTTGGTGGAGTAAATGCACAAGGAAATTCAGAGCTACGCTTGGAATTTTCGTAGTATGGATGGATGAATACCTGAAGCCTGAATGTGAAGAACTGAAGATTGACATTGGGAACCGACAGCCTGCAGCGGCGAGCCATCAAATCGATGCTTGCCGGCGAGGCCACCAAGCCGGCAGGGGCGCTCCTCCGGCGTCTTCGGATTGAGCTCCTCGCCTCAGAGTGGAGGATCCGAGCTGCCGCCGTGCGCAGTTGGCCTGGCTGCTACCCCCGCCGGCGATGCCTGCTTGTCCTCCCCATCCCTCTCTGTCGCTCCATCTCTGAATCCTTCCTTGCTTTCCCAAGCCTATGAGTGTGGATTTGGCGCTGGTGAGCGCGAGATGCGTCGCGGTGGCCTAGCGGAGGTCGCCGGCGTCGAGCGCACGGCCTCGTCGTGGGCTCTGTCACCGCCCCCAGAACATTTGCGAAAACCTCCCGGAATTGGATCGCAACTATTATTAATCGCGACCCGAATACATGTAAATAAACCCCTACTTTGGATCGATATATGCATATACCCCCTAATTCGGATCGCGATTAGCCTTATGCAAACAGCCCCCTGGTTTGGTTCTACTGTGCCTCTCCCTCGTCTGTTCGCTCATCCAGCACTCACGGCGCCGGCCGCCGGCCCCCTCCGCCTTCCGATGTCCTCTCCCCTAGTCCCGATCGCCGGATTCCTGGCGGGATGCCGGACGAGGTAGAGAAAATCTCCATCGAACGTTGGGCGGGAGAGGTCTGAAAAAGCAAAGCTTGGACCTTTTGGATGAACAGCACCTGCCGCCCCATTCCATGGCCCACCTCGCCGGCAACGAAGAAGAAGCCGACCAGCCGACCAAATCAACAACTCGCGAGGAAGGCAGCTAGCTTAATTTCCATGGCCTTTTGGAGGACTTGACTTCGTTTTGATCTCTGCAGGGAAGCATACATGTTCTTGCTGACAAGCTCGAACTCTCTGAGAGTCGAGGCTCTGCATCAACGCCTCATCATACAACTGAATAATCACAGTCGAAATCTTCCTTACCTGTCCCAAGAATTTGGTGACCATCCGTTTGATCATTTTGAACCCAAAGAGATGCACATGTCTTCAGAAACATGGGTACACCTCCTGATGAATTGCTTGTCAGAACCTTGCACCAAATAAGATACAAATAAGATATGATGAATTGCTTGTCAGAACCTTGCACCAAAATGTGGTGCTTGGGGATTGATTGGGGGTGAGCGCAATGGATAGGGAAATTCAGGTTAAAATGCAAATTTTAAGTGCATCTGAGATCTAACTAAACCATGATATTTTTAGCAATTATGGACAAACACAATACATACTGAATGTATACCATATTAAATAAGATACAAGTTTTTTTTTGAAACTGCCGGCAGGAAATCTGCCCAGCTTGTATTGATAAAGAAGATTATCAGAACAAAATTTACATCAACACACACCAGAAAAAATAAGATACAAGTCTGAAGATCCAGTCCATCTGAGGTAAAACCATTGACAAGCGATTCATTTTGCACCATGAAAATCGCTGTCCTAGTATCATCTGTTATTCTGGTAAGTGGTAACCAGGCAGTGGTACAGTTTGCCATGGTTGTAACATGCGACATCGTATCATCAATTTTTTTACTATGTTTATAACCTGTGAGTACTGACATCCAACCAAAACATGCACAGACATACACCTATATAAGCGTCGAAATGACAGAATTAAGTACGCTTCCTCTTAGCAGATGCAGCTTTTAGATCTCGAACCTCACAACTACAAATATAGTTATAGGAGGGCCGCAGGCTTCCTCCCCATCATTGGCCCTAGAAGAGTCGGGAAGAGCACCCTCGTCGAGCATGCCTGCAACGACGACAGGGTGCGTGACCACTTCTCGCAGATCGTGTTCTTCACCCGTAACGATATTGCAGGGGAAAGCTCGGCGAGCAGCCTTCTTGGGCATGGCGGCGGCGGTGTGGTCAGGCATCGGAACTGTCATTTAGGCGTAGAACGAATGTTGATCGTCGTCGAACTAGACGGCGACAGGTTAACAGAAAGCCCAACGCGGATTACCTACGCACGGCAGCTAACGGCCAGGACGCGAGGGTCGGAAACGAACGGCCGCGATGTATACATGCAGTGCAAGGACAGTGCTTTAGAGCATCTCCAAGAAATTAGTCAAATTATTTTCTAAAAATAAATTTAGCTATTATTAAACAAAAAACATCTCCAACAGGATTTGTAAATGACTCTTCAAATTTAGTAGCTCTCCATCCCACCTCGTTCACTCTCTACTTTTGGATAGCATACCTCACTAGCCATCCAGCTTCTTAGTTAGTTTTACAGAGTCTGTTGGAGTACTTAGTATTTTCTTATCAAATCTATTTTAGAGAGTAGCTAAATCAGTAAAATTGGCTAGTCTTTTTTGCTAATCTCTTGGATGCTCTTATGCTCGTTACGCCGTTAAAACAAACACAGCATATAATCAGTCGACGATGTAGGGGAAGCTGGGGCCTATTCCCCATTGAGAAATGGTTTGGGACCACATGGAGCGGTGACTTTGCTGCCATTAAAAGTCAAAACCTTCACATACCTTTCACACCTGTAAACAGGCTAAAATAAAAACCAATAATCTAAGGCCTCAAACTTCCTTAACATGGAAAGTCTAATCCTACTGAATTTTCAAAAAAGGAAAGTTATTATATTTACTTTAAAAAGTTCTTCATACTCCTTAAAAATTATGAAAAATTAACTTCGTAGTATATTAATGTTAGAAAAAGTAACTTTTTTATCCATGCCTTTATTAACAAAAGTAACTTTTATACATTGTGAAAGTTAACAAAAAATAATATTGTAGTAGATGAATTTTAGAAAAATTTAACTTTCTGGTTCATTATAGGAAGTAACTTGTCAATAGTACACATGATATGAAGTAACTTGTGACTAATTTATATGGCAGAGAAAGTAAAATTTGTTATTGAAAAAGTAACTTTATCACTTTGAGTGCAACATACTTAAGTAGGAACTTATTTCGAAGCTCTTGTTAAAACAAACAAAATGATATAATCGAATTTTGATTTGGATCTACAGATGCAGAACTATTAATTTTTTTAAAGTTGAGATTGATATGCATATGCTTATCATTATTCACATGTAACATACGGGATGGTAAGGGTAGGTGGGCTCTCCACCGATTGTCACCGGGTGAGCCCTCTCCCCGTAGAGAGGTCAAAATAAAAAATAGCAAAGTAGCCACCGACCTCAATAGGCTCTGCTTGGTGAAGACGGTTGCCCTCCACGGCTCCACGTACCTCACGATCCAACAACCGCGAGCAAGCGTAACCGCTTTTGGAAATAGGGAAGTCAGAAACGCAAGCATCCTTTCATACCATTTGCATTTTGATGCCAAGAATTAGGGATGTAAATGGTACGGATATTTTCTGACCGATCGAAAGGGGTGGGATAGTGAGTCGGGTATCATTTTCAGATATCCGGACATTTTTTGGGATATCGTATACGAATTCAGATACTTTATTCGGATATCGGATTCGGATACAAGAAAGATAATGTCCTTCGTATATCGGACATCCGGTCGGATAATCCGGATAGTCAAGTTGGATACTATATTCGGATAGTTGTAATATTCCAAATATATAAATTAATATATGGCTAATTTATCTTTAAAAATTTATAACTAATTCATTTATAATTAGAAAAAAATAATATTAGCATAAATTTTTTTCTAAAAATATAATCTATCTATTGATACTATATTGGAGTTGGATCCTATTTATTCCTAGTTCCAGAATTAGACTCAAACTCTAGCAATAATTCAACAATAAAAAATAGACTTGTTCATCTTTTGTTGAAAAACTCAATAGCGTATAATAGTTCGAACTCTAGCAATAATTCGATTGCTTCTATATATTTATGCATGTAATAATTCAGAATGTCAATATTGTGTAATTTTGTGCCCAAAATGGTATGTCATCTATTGTTAATTTGGTTAATCAAGCACGATTTTAGTTTGAATCTGGCCAACTTGAGTGCTTGTCAAGTATCATCAATATAATAAGTTATAGTGTCATTAATTGAGTGTCTCTAATCTAAGCTATGTTGCAAGTTAGAACATCATGTAATCGAATCTCTCATCTACGTAACAAGTTAGAAATATCATGTAATTGTTTGTTAATTTGTTTTGTTAAGTATAATCTAGTTAAAGTTTAGACTTATAGGGTGTTCGAATGTTACAACACGTGTGATATGAATAAATGATGCCTTTACTCGATATCCGAAGAAATATCCATGTCCTATAGTAACCGTATCTAGTTCGCTCCGTATTCAATACACATATATCCGTAATCGTAACTGAAACAATCCGCATTCGTATTTGTATCCGAGTCTATCCGTGTTCGAATCTGAATTTTGTAGAAAATATGAAACAAATATAATATCGATGCATCCCTAGCAACCAACACAAATTAGCAAGACTTGTTAAAGAAGAAACCCTGCCGTTCTATCTATTTAACTTTATTTACTTTGATTCATGTTATGCAACCGAGTATATGCATTTTTAAAGAATTTCATAATTGACTTTTAGAAATAAAAGATATAGCCATCTATCTGGTGGGCTGGATTATTGATGGATGGTATAAGCCTAATTGCTGCAGTCAGTTACAAAAGCAATTTGTTAAATTTAAAACTGTCACCAAAACTAAACAATAGGTCAATTAATCCATGTTAGAATACATATGTAATCATGGTTAGATTTTGCGAACTAAAGATCATTTTGACTTGCATTTTTCGCATCCCCACGAGAACGAAGCCTCCTTGCACCTCCCTTTTGAAATTAAACCTCCGATTACTCCAAGGAGAGAGATAGAAGATGGATTAAGCAAGCAAGATCCAACCCCCTTCAACCTCCGCTCTTCGACACTATCGAGATCAAACCTCATCTCCTCCCCAACAGCCCCTCCACCTCGCTCGGCTTCTCCCACGAAATGACTTTCTTTACGGAGACAAAGAACAGCTAGCACCGGGTGCTGCGCTACGGGCCCGCTTCAGCCCCCGCCGACCTTAACTTCACGACATAGGCTAACTTGCAAAAAAACTTATAGGATACTGTGTGCATCTACCCATCTGCGCAGGTCTGAGTAGAGGTATGTCAAGACATGCAAGTTAAGAAACTGTCAAAGTGCGCAACAACCAAGTCATTACTTGCACACGGAAGGAACCTAGCTATAATACTGCCCGAATCTCAGAGAATAAAATAACGGTGCTTGGACCATCATTCGCGGTCCATCCGTGGGAGGCGAACTCCGCCGTGCGCGTTCCCAGCTTGTTGGAAGAACACGTCGTGATCCTTGACGACTACCAGCAGACAGGCGAAGAAGCTCTTAGGGTTATGTCGATGGACGTCATGTTTGGGCGCGTCAGGCCTCGGGGGAGATTCGACATGCTACGTGTTGATGTGCAAGATACGGAGGCCGAAGCGTGTGGTGGAGAGGAAGAAGAGGATGCCCAAGTTTGGCAGCTCATGATTGGTGAAGTTTCAGTAATGCTTGGTTGAAATAAGCCCTTAAATGAATCAGTATGTGAGCTCATGTTTATCTGTTCCGAATTTAGTGTATATGATATTTTGATATTTTATTACATAAATATAATGAAATTTTTACACAATATTATTTCCCTACATAAATATATATGAGGATGAACAACTTTTCTCCAAGGATCTAGTTTAAATCTACCACATTCTCATTTTTATGTCTTTGGTGAGCGTGTGTGAAATCAATCATGAAAATTGTTGTTGATTATCTAAGGACAATGAATTTGTTCATATTTTGAAACTCACTAAGGTATATACTTGCCTCGGTGATATGGATACATAAAATTTGTATCCCTGACGGAACTTAGTCTTCTAGTTTTCTTCCTTTATTTTAGAGTTTTTTTTTCTTGTATTTTCAAAACCGTCATTTGAGGTTCAGAGTCTAAGAACTCTTATAACTTTTGGCTATATATATCCAACTTGTGGATATAAAGGCCGGTTCGTCCTTTATCTAAAAAATCCCTGATAGAAGATGTGCTGTGAGAAAAAAATCTTAATGATAAAGTATATGAAACTATGGCTTGTGAAAGTTTAAGAAAAAAGTTCTCTTACAAAAATCTAATTGAAAAATCCTCCTGATAATCTCCATTAATTAAAAGAGGATGAAGAAAGCGACATCCCATCATCAATCCACATAAAATCATACCAAAGTTTTCGCCTAGAAACATCACATTACGGCTCCAAGAAAGGGCACGCGCTCGCAAATATTATTTAATCTTGAGGAATTATATAGTTCCTCCGTCCTAATATATAAGACGTAACCACCTCTAGTTTAAATATCAAGGAACGTATTTAATATTTTTATCAATAATAGTATCGGTGTACGTGCGTATAGAGAGGGCACACCTTATATTATGGGATTTGAGTAAAAGGTGGTTACGCTTTATATATTAGGACGAAGGAGTATATATCAAGGTCTTCGATCGCCAGAGCAGCCGTGCAAAATTGGTTGAGATAGTAGCAGCTCTCTACCAATCAGCTAATGCTCCAAAAGGAACCAACCATCTTTGATATGTTGTCATCTCGTATCTAAAATAAGCGCACACAAATTTATGTGGGATTTGAACAGTAATAACACTATGCAAAAGCATCTCTCTCTCTATATATAATCTTAGCCGTATCCAAATCAAATACCTAACACAACCTATCATGTCGTCCAATAACAGAAAGAGCACTAACAAACAAAGGCGATTAGCATGAACAATAATTGAGTCATCAATCAGCTTATCGTGGCAGATGACACGATGGCAAAGTAATCACAGATTCTTTTTCAAAACTAAAAAGTAATCACAGATCGTGCAAGAAAAGTCGGTCTTCTTTTTGTTCACTACCACAAATGGGAGATATCAGATATCTGGACCAGGTGGCAGACAGCGAGGGGCCCATGGGCTGCTCGACCGTAGCACAGTAGCCACTAAGGTGCAGTTCCAGCCCAGTTTGCGGGCCCAGAAGTTGGAATCTTCTTTCAGTTTGTGGACGGCAGAAAAGGCACATCGTGCATTCTAGTAGATGCGCAACGATCTTCAGCAATTCTTCCTTTCCTCAGATTTTTTTCAGGCACTCCGTTCAATAAATTGTTCATCAGCAATAATTCAGGATAGTTTAAGGAGATGATCATTCCTTCAACCAAAAGATTGAGATGCTCATGTATCTACTGATTGAAAATATCCGCGTATCTTTCAAAATAAGCGCTTCGGAAAATAATAAATTATATTGCTTTACCACAGCTCATTGTAAAAATTATACTGCAGTTCTAGCAGCTACTGTTTGGCAAAAAGGTACACTAGCTACTATCTGCTTCTACAGTTGTACAGGTAGTGGAGTACACTCGAGGTACACAGAAGTACTCCATAAGCAGAAGCAATTCCATCCCACGAACATTGCCCTTCATGTGACCTGCTACCTGACCATACAAAAAAGGAAGCCAATGATTGGCAGCCGGCAGGTCCTTGTTGTATAGATACAGCCAAATTCAGTCAAGTCGCACGTTACTGCTGCTTGCTACATGTAACAGTATGAGCACACCGTACTGCTCTCCTGTTCCTGTAATTTCATTTTTCTGTCGAGGATACCACTTTTCAGAAGAGACAGCAGGGAGCACAGAGACAGCAAACAGTCGCCTAACGGATCCCTAATGCTGGTGTTCGTGTCCAGCTTCAGCACTGACAAAAGGAGAAGTGTTCATCAGGACCTGTTACAAAAGATTCAGTGCTCCATCGACAACATTGTACAGAACATCATGATTGGGCTCGTTTGGGTCGATGAAGATTGTCTGCCAGGGCCAGGGACAAAGTGTCGGCATGGACTCTATGCTGGATTTCTGCCAGTGCTGCCAGATAGCTACGGTTTCCAATTGGATGACCCACTTTTATAAAAGGAAACAAAAGGGGTTAAGCCACAGCCTTTGTTGCTTGCTTCTAGACTTGCATGAGCACCATGGATCATGGATGTAGATTTGCACATTGCAGGCACGATGATTGGTTGCTGGATTGACGCCCTTTGATGGCTAGAGATTAGCAACAGAGATACGGTGTGCCGTCTACACACCTAATGAAGAAAATTTTCCCTATGTGATCATTACTGAAAATATATGCTGGGTGTTGACTGTTGAGCTAGATTTCCTCTTGTCTTGGGGCTCTTGTCGTGTACTGCTACGGGACCCATGACATGAGAGCGACAATAAGGATTAACAATAGTGGTACCATTAAAGTTTCTCTTGAGAGTCTAGCTTTGCCCACCAGTCAAATACCCCCTCCATCTCAGAATATAGTTATATTTAGATTTATCCTAAATCAAATACTTTTAACTTTAACAAATAACATTTCTAAAAATAGTTTTATTTTGAATAAAAACAATTTCGTATTACGATAGTTGGTTTCATGATGAATCTGTTAACATCATTTTTATGTTGTCAATCTTCATGATGTTTTTGTAATTCATAGTCAAATTTAAAAACTTTTTAACTAAGAATAAATTTAAGCATAGTTATATTTTGGGATAAAGAGAGTATATTATATTGAGATTGTCTCTATACAGGGATTCTAATCCTCTAAAGGGCCGTTTGGTTTGAGGAATATGTTGCTCCATCATGTTCTTATTCCTCGATCATATTGTTGTTCGGTTTGGGAAATAAAATGGATCGATGCATCACACCTCATGACTCGCTCGCATGTACACGGTTAGCTTAGTTTAATAATGAGGAATTGGCTCATCATCCCATCATAATTCGGATGACTCCATAATAAACCATTCTATTTTAGATGAGCAGCCGATTCCTCAAACCATACACCTCTAAACGTCGGATCGCAAATATGATTGTACGGCTATGCCTTATCTTTCTGGCATAACCTGTCGTTACCCACGGTACCTTTTCACTTGTCATGCCCAATCCAATCAAAGTAGCATCGAGTAGCTAATCACCGTTTCTACATCACCGCTTCCCCTGATCGAGATGTTGAAATGGACCATGCATGATGATGGACTCAAAACAAAAACAAAAAAAAAAACTGACAAGGTCTACAATTAGTATATGTAAATATTAATAGAATTGTGGTGTGGCACAATTAAGTGTACAATAAAAAGTTAGATGTTAATCCACAATAACAGAGGATACAATGATGATTGTTTGTGGTACTATTGCATAGTCCTGAAACTTCTCCGCTGATGTAACTGATGATGAACACAATATATAATGCGTCGCTATGAGCTAACAGTGGTGCTGTGCAATGATAACACCACCTGTAACAGCAACAAACGCATCCATCACACTTGATGGCGAATGGTCAAGGGTCTGTTTCAGGTTCAGATCCATGATTGCGCTGTGCAGGGGCTTAACAACCGGTAGACACCACGCCCTGTTACTAGCTCAGTGGACGTTGCAACTCGGGAACAAACAGATCGAGGAGCCTCATCCACCTCCTAATTAACTTCTTCTTAATTTTCTTCTTGTTATTTACTCATGGCCAAAACTATTACTTCTGCATTCCTTGTCTTTACATTTATATGAAAAATAGGCGTAAAATTTTGATGGACACGAAAAAAATGATAAAGAAAGCATCAGCTAATGGTTACGGCACGGTCTTGGCACGCAGAGTTCTTGAGCATATTCTACCTCCATTGTTCGCTTTTAATTTCCATGGTTACAATTTAATTAAGTAATTACTTTGAAACTTTACATTGATAGATTAAAGAATGTAATGATGCAATCACCATATGTAAGTGTCAACCTATAATATTATAGGAAAAGGAAGGAAGCTAGCAATAGACCAAAAGATTATTAACAATGGTAGTGTGAGGAGCATGAACGGCCATGTAAAAGGAGCAAAGCACGCAAGGAAAACACTGGGAACATTCCAGTTCGTTACCAAAAGGGTTATGGAAAAGCAAGGAGCACTCTTTTGACAACGGTTGCAAATTGAGGCAGGGCACAAATTCAGCAAAAACAAGAAGGCCCTTTCCATTCCACTAATCATACTTGATTAACTTCAAAAACTCTCTTTCACTACATCATTACACTCTGATCTGACAAGACAAAATGAAACAAAACAGAGATGAAACTATGGACAGGTCCTTCAAAAGGCAAGCCGAATCGACGCGCTCTCGGCCGTCGGATGCAGGATCGACGGTAGACACTAACTCAAAACTGATTATGCTAATAAGCTGAACCGCGCTACTAGAACTCCCTCGGGTCGACGAAGATGGAGGCGCCCGGCGGCGCCTTGGTCCAGTCGCCGAGCGCGCCGTCGCCGTACCCGTCGGCGAGCCTCTTGATGCACCAGAGGTCCTCGGCGCCGAGCCTCGGCCAGTGCGGCACCCCGGCGCGGAGCGGGTCGCACGCACCGACCTCGGTGGCCACGACGCACGCCCCGGCGGCGCGCGCCAGGTTGTGCGCGTGCCGGCACAGCGCGCGCGCCATCCGCGGCGCGGCCGGGCCGGCGCTGCCGAGGCCGTAGAGGAAGTGCATCCCGAACGGCTCGAAGAGGTTGGGCACCGACGGGACGCGGAGCCACGGCGAGAGCGCGCGGTCGGCGGCGCGGGTGGCGTGCGCCGCGGCGCGCCACAGCCTCGGCGCGCCGCGCACCTCGAGGAGGAACGCGTCCTTGCAGTTCCACACGCTGACCACCGCCCACGACTCCGGCGGCGCGGCCAGGAACGCGTCCACGCCGCGCCACTGCCGCGCTGCCGCGTCGGGCACGGCCAGGAACGTGCCGAGCGAGAGGGCGTTGGACAGCACGGCGTCAATGTCGCGCGGGAAGAACTCGACGTCGCCGAGGCGCTCGCGGTAGAGGCGCTCGGCGTCGCGCGGCGCGAGCTCGACGACGGCGATCCGGCGCGAGCGCGACGGCGCGAGGTCGTGGCGGAAGACGGGGTGCACGAGCACGGAGGGGGTGCGGAACTTGGCGTAGCCGCAGCGCGCGGTGAAGAGGCGCACCGACGGCTCGTTGTCGCGGTCGGTGGCGACGTAGGCGTACTCGGCACCCATCTGCCGGAACCACTCCTCCATGCGCTCGACCAGGCTCCGGCCGATGCCGCGCCGCCGGTGGCCCGGGGACACGCGGAGGCCGAGGAGGTAGGCGACCTTGGAGAAGAGGTTGCTGCCGCGGCCGCACGCCACGGTCTTGATGCAGCCGCGCACGACGCCGACGACCTCCGCGCCGCCGAGGGGCCCGCCCGCAGCCTCCGCGACCTGGCATTATTCACACGCCGCTTGATGAGTGAGTGACCGATCGACCATTCATTCCGATTCCATCGTCATCGGGGACCTTGGATGGAGGACGTACGAGCATGAGGTAGGCCGGCGAGTGGCGGACGCGGCAGAGCGGGTCGCCGAGGAGGTCGGTGAAGAGGCAGAGCTTGCCGCCGCTGGGCCCCACCTCGCAGGCGCGCTCCAGCCGCTCCACGGCGGCGCGGTCGCGCTCGCTGTGGGCGTCGAACTCCCGCACCGCCACGGGCGCCCTGCCGTCGTCCTCCGGCGCCACCACGGCCATCGAATGGATCGCTCGATCCTGGGCTAGCTGCTGCCTCTCGCTGTCCTCTGACCTTGGCGCTCCACGTGACAGGCAGCTAGCTAGCCAGGTGCTCTCTCTATATATAGGTGGTGTGGGGTGTGAATCTTGCAGCTCGGCCGGGTCGCCGGGGCGGCAGGCGATTCAGCTCCTCTTTACTAGAGGATAGTGAGTGGGGGAAGTAATTATGAGGCAAGGTCTGAAGGACGATGATGGAGCCGAGCAACGTGAACTGAACGGAGGTGGAAGAGGAGAGGACAGAGAGGCGGCGGGATAACGAGACGACGACGACGATCGAGTAGTGGGGGTCGTGCGGCTGCTACGTGTACACCTCTCTCTTCTCCTTCCTACCCCACCTCTCTCCTTCACCAGGTGGGGCCCACAGGGATGGCCGTCCGGGCCCACCGTTGGCTTGTGTTGTGCTTTCTCTTTTTTCTCTGCCGTTCATTTGAACCTGCAGCTGCATATATATGTATACTCCGTATATGGCGCTAAGGAGCAACGGTTACCATGTTGTGTACTTTTTTCCCCTGCTGAAGTGGACAACTAGCTTGTGTGTTTTCTCTTTTTATTGGGCAAATTTTTCTTATGCCATGTTAATTTGTGCCATGAATTACACCCAATACATGTGCAGATTAAACTAGTTTGTAGAACATGCTAAATGTTTCATACTAGACACTTTAGGAATATATATATATATATATATATATATATATATATATATATAAGGCCCTGAAAGTATGGAAACATCAATAGATCGGTTTTGAATTAAAAACCCTTTACCGGAGAAAGGGAAGTATATATATATATATATATATATATATATATATATATATATATATATAACTGCTTGTGAAAAGTGGCTAGCAGTGTAGAGCGCGGAACAAGGACTTCACTCTTCTTTTGGCTACAATTTACTCCTTGAGAAAGGACAACCCTTTGTTTAAGGATGCACAAGAGACATATTTGATTTTGGCATGGTCTTTAAAGTTATACTTCATCGCAATATATTTGTGCCTAGAAACAATATAGAGCGAAGGTATGAAATTAACATACTTATAGTTTGACTAAATACTTGATAAGATATATATTGAGGTTGTCTTTTCCAAATGATATTAGCACCATGCTGTTTGTAAATTGACGTTATCATCAGTGCACGTCAAGCATGATTCGCGGCAATATTTTGTCAAAACATGCCACTCTCTATCGTCGTAACGTACGAGTCATAGATATGGTCTTGCCCAAAATAAATGTTCTTCAAATTTTATCCCGTAAAAAGCGTATTCTAATTGGGCCCATGCGCTGCCATGCCATCCGACAGTTTTACTACAAAACCGGCAAGTAGTTTTCAGCCGGCCCCTGGTATGAAGAGACTAGCTATATATAGAAAACGCATGCATGCATGCATCTGATGTTGTGGTAGCTCTGCGTACATGTAGCCGGCGCAAGTTCCTTCCCGTCGCACAAACAAAATTTCATCCTATATACGTATCTCACTATCCGTGACGTTTTTTGTTCGTAGCGCTCTGCATCATAAGCTAGCTTCTCGAGCGTGATCCCGTCCATGCCTCGCTCTGGCAGCTTCTGCACTTACTGGTGACGGGAACTCCGGTGAGACCACCAGCTGGCCCACTCGCGTGATGCAAGGCGGCGGCGGCGGCGGGCTGCGCGGCGCCACCCGCCTTGTGCGTTCCGCTGCCACGCCGGCGAGGGCGGATGGGCCCCTGCCCGCGCATGGGCCAGGAGGCGACAGGCGCGGGGCCCACGGGTCTTGGCTGTCGGGGACGTGCTCGCTGGATCGAGGTGGCGGTCGCGCTCTTGCGGCTTTGCGTCGTCGCCGTTGGTGGGGTGGCGCGTGTACAAGCAAAGCTAGCCAACGGAACGGAACGGGACGGGGACGGGGCGGGCAAGCGCCACGTGGCGCGGGGATCCTACCACTACCAGCGGCGGCGGCTGGCGGCGCTGTGGGCGCATGCACTGGCCACGTACGGCGGCGCGGCGCTCGATCGACGTGGATCGATCATCGGTGGATGGGCTTCTCCGTGGCGCGCATTAACCTGCTAGCTAGCTACTGTACTACGTCTGTACCCGGCCTCGATCTGCAGGACGAAACGCTCGCCGCCGCCGCCGCCGGCAGCCGTAGTGGGTCATGATTACGCATGATTAGCCATCGATATGCATGGGTACTAACTTGGCCGAACGTAACGTAGCGAGAATTCCAAGCGGGCGACTTCTCCTGCTCTATCCATCCATCCTAGAAAAAAAATATGAAACCTATTTTCCACCAAATCTCAAATTTAATCAAATATATATAAAAAAATAAATACTATCTTTAATACCAAATAATTGTAAGTAGATTCACCGTGAAATAAAATTTCATATATAGTTGCCTATTTGAAATCATAAACGATAACCATATTGTGGAAAGGAAGTAGGAGGGAGATCGGTTTCTAATCATACTATTGCCGAAACACTATCAAATTACTGTGCATATTTGATGGCATTTGTCCCAGAGTTACTTCCAGGCCATCAATTAGGCACCGGAAAATTATTGGATAAGGTGAGGCATGATGCCCTAAATATGCTTTCTAAGGAGAGGACACTGCACGCAAAGTACACAAGGATGAAAACTACTGAGGTGAAACCGTCAGATGAGCGAGTTTTCATGAAAGGGATCCGGCTTGGGAAGCAGCTCAAAGAGATAAGACATCACATGCGGTGGAAGGTACTAGCAGACTTCTGGACTGAGATGATATTGTACATAGCTCCATCAGACAATGCAAAAGCTCACATCGAACATCTAGCGAATGGAGGGGAGTTTCTAACTCATCTTTGGTCCTTGCTTTTCCACGCTGGCTTTCTAGAGAGGGATGAATTCAGCCATGACATAGAAAATGCAGCAACTGACCAGAGCAATCAAGAATTCAAAGACTAATGCTGCATTTGAGGTGATCATGGAGTAGATGAGTACCCCAGTTGTAATGCCAGCTCCAAGCCAAGGTCGGGATGAAGATGCCGAATAACTTGATGCTGCATTGTTTTGAGTTTCTGGATGTTAGCTAGAAACTCTACTCCTGTGAAGTTCTTACTCTGTTTTCAGAAAAAAAAAACAAAAATCTCTTGACCTGACTAAATGATACTAGTAGGAAGGTCTAGACTGTATATGTTTTTCCTTCGATCCCCTCAATGTATACTCCCTTAAGACTTTGTATTTCGGTTAAGTGATGGAAATAAGTGGAGACCAGTTCCAAAAAAAAACATGTTGAATACCCTCTCTGTGTCCTATCTCATGAAGAGAAAGCAGATACAGAAAGCACTGAGTTTCATGCGGAAAATATACAGAAAAATACTCGTCAAGGAACCGAAGAAGATTCAACAAGCACCGATCTTGCAGGATTCCCAGAAACCCAGAAGGAAAAAAAACAACAAAGCCCAGGGTAATAAGGTTCAAAGGAAATCCAAATGTAGGTAGTAGAGGTTTGATTGAGACCTCAATATTACAGTGCCAAATGAGTTCAGGAGTCTTAAACTTTTCTTATTTTATTCTTGGCCAGATGAACGAAAGGAGATTGATCGAAGTAGATTGAGGAACTTGTAATAACTAAGTACTACTAGACAGCAGGGCGGGGGAGTCCCTATATATTGCGATGGATCAATGAGAAGCCTCTTTAATCAATCATCAATCCAAGCCGGCAGGAACAGACCTTGCTCTTCTCAGTATCCTACCGTTGCCCCTGCAGCTGCTGCTACTTTCTTCTCGACCCGGCTAGTTCCTTCTTCTTCTTGTGCAGGTGCAGGTATGGCAGGTGCAGGTTCGACCACCTCCCACTCCCACTCGTCGATGCCGATGTGGTAGAGCAGGGCCCAGAGGTGGGTGATGAACTCACCGCCCTGCGAGAGGCGCTGCAAGTGCGCCCGCACGTCGCCGTACGGCGCGGCGTAGAGCAACGTCTGCACCCAGAGAAGAGCCAGCACCTCCCAGGGGTCATCGGAGCACCGCCGCGTGCACTCCGGAGGCGGCAGACTCGTTGCGAAGCCGCATCCCCAAATACACAGCCATGCAAAGGGGGTCGTCCTTCTTCATTACCGATGCTTCCCGAGGACGGCGACGGGAGTAAGCCTCAAACAACGCCTGTCGCAGCCCGCTTCTGGTTCTGTTGCTTGTAACATCCGATGAGATCTGCCATGAAGCTCGGGTGAGCGCGCGTCGTTTGCGCGGCCGGCCCTGGGAGTAGCTCCGGCGCAAACGCCACCAGATAGGCACAATACTTGGACAGCACTGTGGCCACGCGCCGATTCTTCTCTCTGCTACTGTCTCCTCCTCCTTGCTCCTCCTGATGATCTGCTAGTTCGCAGTACCTTGTCGCAATGTGCCACACCATGACACGGTGCGTGAACGCGTAGGCCTCCGACACAGCAGTAGTGGTACCCTCCACCATGAGAGGGGCCCTGCTGTAGGGAAGGCAGGATGCGTCTAGCCCATTGTCAACAAACAAGGATGACCACTCCTCCCCAATTCTCCTGCTCTTGATCCGGCACAGGAAATCAGCGATGGATGCCTTCACATCGTCGTCCAACCCAATGGTAGCTACCCTGTTGGTGGTACCAGGTCATTGAGCACCGGCACCATGTAAGCCGCTCCAGTCCTTATCGCCGTGCGCGTACATACCAATGCAAACAAGAGAAAGTACAGCAATTCCTGAGGCGCTCGCACCTGCCGCTGGTCATTACATCAACTAGTGGATACTGGCCGAGCTTATCTTGCCAGAGGTACTTATTGTCGAACCAATTATCCATCCTGGTAATTGCAAACGCTTTCAATCTTATCCAATGCCACCAGCTTTTCGACAACCTAGCTGTTTCGGTCATGGCTCCTGGCGTACTCGCAGGCAAAGGCAACTTTCGCCCAATTTGACGTCCAACACCGGATCAACTGCACCAATTGCAGCACAGCCAGGGATACCAATATACAAGAGTGATAACAAGGTCAGCTGTTGTGGTGTCAACAACAATATTAATATTAATAGTGCCAGCACCAGCATCGGGACCAATAGAGGTGGTAGTAATACGGCGGCGCCGGCTAGTCATTGCCTCAGGAATGGCAACCGCTACCCCGACAAAACATATCCCCATGAATGTAGCCAACGCCCAGAAACTACCGGTCTTCGCTTGATACAAGTGAAGGAACTCATTGCTGCTGAAATAGATCTCGTAGAGAAAAGCCAACTCAACCTCAATCACCTTCAAGGTCCGTGTATAGTCGATGTCCACCACGTGACCATCATCTCCTACCAAACTCTCCAAAACCTTTCTTTTTTGCTCCATTTCCCTACTGTTGCTTAACCCAAGGAACCGCCGTTGCAACAAATGAGACAGAGAGTAGCCTAGGCACACGCCTTCGATTGTCAAGCCGTTGGCAGTGACCTCTGGTAACTGTAGCTCACCCATGTGCTTGTGTATGTCAGCCATAGTTGCATAACCACTAACATCTGGATCTCTCGGAATGCCTCCAAGGTACCAGGGTAAATGGACATACAGTCCCGCATCAACACCTGCTAAAGCACTTGTTTCCTTAGAAACAAGCTGCTCTTCTGTGTCGTTCCGCGTTCTTGTTGGCAGGACAAGCGCCATTGACCTATGAAAGCCCTTGATGAAGGTGATGGCAGACAGCACACCGAAGGCTAAGTTGCCAACAACACCGGACATAGTTCGAATACTCATCAGCAGGACATATCCACAGTAGAGGCCAAGCTGAAATATCACCTTCAAGAGTGGGCCCTTGTAGTCAAGGCCGATGTAGGTGGTGACTGGGTCGACGCAACCAAAGAGGGTGAATAAGGACACAGCCCATATAGGATACATATCGCTCTTTACCGTTGAAGACTGCATTAAACCAATGCTGTTAATCCCAAGAGATAGAGATAACACTTGTGCAGCTAAGAAGCCCTTTTGGACAATCCAACGGATGGACCATCGGCGACACGAACCCAGGGCAACAAGGAAGAATGAGAGCACAATGGCCAGCAATGCTAATGCCTCAATACGGAGAACTGTCCCCCTAGGACGACTCCACAGGTCACTCAGCCGATGAAATAAGTTTGATGACGCTGCATTCCTCAATTGCTGCTCCACAACCCCCATGCAGCGTTAATCACCCTTGAGAAAAAAAAGAAGATGCATGAATGTGTTTCCTATTAAATAAACCACATGATGGAACTTCATTAACATATATATGATATATATGAGTTGTGACCCTAGCATCTATCAAATTACTTTTTTAATTGCCATTATGAGATTGAATTTCGAGTATTAAAGGAATGCCCGTGAGTTACATGAGTACATAGTTAGACATACATTTTTGAATTTTTTTTTGTAGATGGATTTTGAATAATCAGCCACTTCACTCATTGAAGTATTATTGAATTGCCTATCTTTGCCCATAAGTTCTTTTAGGCAGAACTGGTTGGTGCATTCAACTTAATATGGTAATATGGTATCAGGGTTAGAGGCCTCGAGTTCGAATCATATGGCAGGCATAATTAAATAAAATAATTATAGCCAACTTCTATTTCCACGTGAAGGAGAGTGTTGAACTATAAGTGAATTGTCCAACTTTCCCCATGCTTCATTAAGCTTTTAGGTTTAATTGGTTAATGTATGCAACTCAATATTACTAAATATTTTTTTAGAAAATGAAAATTGTTTCCGGCCTATGCAAGCAAACAACAGCCAATTCTTACATCATCCTCATCTCGAAGGCTGAATACAAATGAATCACTAAATGTTCTTCTCGGGCACTCCGCTGAGAATTGGATTCTAATCTTTTCTATTATCTTCGCATAAAAAAAGATCTAAAAGCTGTTACCACGTTCGTTCCCTCTCAAGGGTCAATTTCCATTCACCAGATTGAATTTCCCGTGGTGAAAAGAAAGCTCATGAATAAAAAAAGGTTAGATATACATTTCCATTTTTAAACTTATTTTGAATAATCAGATATTCCCGATGAAAACAAGACAACTAATTTGATCGGCTGAACTGGATTCTATTTCCAGTTTTGCAGCTACCTCCCAGATCAATCATATTCGAATTCATTGCTTTTGTTTCAGTGAGAACTTTGGAAAAAGGATATACGAAACCCCATTTTAAGTTATGATTCCATATTCATCTTCTCGACTGTCGAGCCTACGGCGGTGGCTCCGACCTTGGCTGAAGATCCTCTCGCCGCCACATCCTGCATGCATCAAGCTCGAATCCACTGCACACATGCTTGTACCGACCTTCGTACTTTGCTTTTTATTGTTAAGAGGTTTATATATATTTCGTATTTTTGTGATAGTGAAATCATTGGTTTCATAGTATATTGATTGATTGTTTTTATGCATTCGATACTGTATTATGACATCTTTTGCCTAATACTTCGCCGATGAAGATGTCACTAGTTATCTGTACAGTCCAAAAGCATACATAAAAAAAGATTACAAACATTATAAATAAATTTGTACTAAAGCCGGATGCGGACATGATCGAGATACCCTTTATAAAATTTCATTTGGAAACTCAACTTAACTAAAATGTCACTAAGTAGTATTTATAGTTCATGGGGGCGGAGCAAGACAATAGAAAGTAGGCGTTGTATCCAGATCATTCATGCCTCTGCCGCCTCTGTTTTCTGTTTTCTGTTTTCGTGGCATATATATAAAGTACTAGTAGTTCAAGAAATGCACGTTTTACAGGGGTGAGTGAGCGTCAAGAGAAAAATAAGTAATAAAATCATTGACATAGATAGGATATGGCAGTGCAAGAACCTACTCATTCTCCCTTTCTATTCTGTTGAGAAGGCGCTTCTTCGGGTTTGCTTGCGCCGAATCTTCACAGCAGAAGACACATGATTTTGTGTTCAAGGGGCTGCTCGCCAAGAATGAGGGCGGCGCCGTCGACTACAACAGGGCCTTCAAGGTGGTTGAGGTTGAGCTAGCTTTCATGTATGATTTCTTCTTCACCAAGCGCCCTGCCATTTATTATGGACCATGGATGGTCTCATCAGTGCTCAGCTTCGGTCTAATCGTGCTTCCACTTGTGATAGCAGTAGCGGCAGTCACTCACGACCGGGGGCTTGCCCATGTCAGGAATTGGTCACCTGTCGCTACCACCACAACCGCTGATCGCATCATCGCTTTGGTGATACTGGCATGCATTGTACTGCTTGAACTTGTGCAGATGTTGCGTTATTGGACGACCATTTGGGGCAGAGTATCTGTGGCTTGTCACTCTGTGGTCAGAGGGCACGAAGCAACCAACACAAGAGGAGGTCTTATATTCAAATGTGTCAGGAGCATTAGAGAGAATTTTATCCAGATCTGTGTTCCCGTGTTAAACAAATACTACCACCAGTTTCCTGTAAAGAGCAAATGCTATTGGCAAAAGAAGATTGGACAGTACTCGCTACTTGAATCATCAGGTCGCAGTCGACCCTATTTTAGTAGTAGTAGGTGTTCCCTTGTAAAGCCTGTGAAGCTGATAGAGCTGCCTGCTGAAGTAACGGAGGCACTGGGCCAGTCCCTTGAACGTACTCAAGGCTTTCTAACAAACGGGGAGTCATCATTCTTGTCCAATGGGGCAGGTCACCTCTTGTGGGCTTGCAGGCAGGAAGACATGATACACCCAGCAGACTCTGGCACAAGCAGCTCGCAGAAGAAAGAGAAGCTGCAGGTGTTCGTTATTTTGACCTGGCACATTGCAACAGGTTACTGCGAGAGGAAATATCTTTGCTCCAGTGTGGGGGGAGCCCTCAAGAAGAAGCATCATCTTGTCGCGACAACGCTGTCCAAGTACTGTGCATACTTGGTGGTTTCTGCGCCAAAGCTTCTCCCTGGGCACCACTTTGACACAAGGCTTGCATCTGGGGCAGTCGCAAGGGAAGCAATTGGATTTCTGCAAAGTGAGAAAGACAAGCACGAAGCTATGAGTAGCCGTCTGCCGGAATCAAGAGACGCCAGAACCAAAAGAGACTATCTTGGACAAGGGCGTGAGGCTGGGGAAGCAGCTGGAGGGGATGGAGGAGGGCGCCCGCTGGAAGGTGCTGGCGGATTTCTGGGCGGAGATGCTGCTCTACCTCTCGCCATCAGATAATGTGAAGGAGCACGTCGAGTGCCTCGCAAATGGAGGGGAATTGAGAACGCACTTGTGGGCTTTGCTCACCCACGCTGGCATCCTGGACAGGAGTCCAAGGAGGCTTATTGTCGCCAACGACGGAGAGAATGCCGCCACCAGCCTTCTCCTCAAGAGCTTCCATACGGTGCTTCTTTAAAACTTTGGCATGCGACCTCCTACCTTGACAAGTGTGGAGGCGGATGTGCTGCCCTTGCTGCCTGCGCCACAAACAAACCACCTACACGTGCAACGTAAGTGTTTTTTTCCTAAACCATCCGCTCCAAATATTATATGGGATTCTGTGTTCCAATCATCATGGGGCTGTCGTAACGATCTTGGTTTTCAGCAGCAGAGATGGTGCAGCAACAAGCAAATCCGGTGCAAAATGTAGAAGCAACTTCCAGTGCAAGCACTGCACCGTGTGATATCGAAGAGATTGAATAATATCAGGTGAGTAATGTTGCGATATGTCGATTATTGAAATTTATGTGGGGCATCATATTCACAGATCCTGCTTTATTGTTTCTTGGAGCCGTGGAGTCGGTTAATCCAATAAAGTTGTCCTGCTATTTTCTGAAAAATAAATAACAGAGAGGGTGTGCAATGTGACCACTGTTTACTATCAAATTTGGGTCCAATCGTTTTCAATTCAGACATAAGTACTGTTATATTTGGTCGAATCACAAGTGAACCCGTTTACTCTGTAAAACTTGCAGATTCTGGGAAAACTGTGCTAACCTCACCCAAGTAAACATCAGCAAGCCCTGATGTCTGATGCTGATACTGCCCTGCAACTTCTTTGGCTTTTTAATTGTTCAAGATAATCGTCATCCTGGTGTGCTTTAGTGACTTTCTGTTACTGCTAGTGTGTGCTTTGAAGGATGCTGGTGTTGTGGTCCACCTCCACTGTGGAGGCCTCTGGCCAGTTGTTTCCTATGTACTTTTAGTCAGTGCTTGCTGCTATACTACCGTTGGTTCTTTCCATGTCTCTATCAGTTGTTTCGTACAAAATACCCTTTCGTCATGTGTACTGACTGATTGCCTCACTTTTGTATCATTGAGTTTCTCTAGCTACTTGGTGGATGATAGAACTTTTTCAGAATTTCCCAGTAGTATTTTGTAATCATCTGACCGGGACATATATATCAGCTGCCACTTGGCTCTGATATTTATTGCCATGTCATTAAGCATCAGAACTGAAGAAAAGGTTTGCTAGTGGGCGAAACCAGCTTCATCACAAGACTCCGGCTACTCATGGTGATAAAGGTTAAATGTGTGGGAGTACCAAATCATAGGTGCTGATGCGGCAGCACACCCGGCTCCTTGCCAAGTTAGGCAGTTAGGGTCTGTTTGGAACAAAGGAATGCAAAACAGAGGAAAGGGAAGAAAAAAACGTAGGAATAGGAAAGGAATGGAGGAGGAAAACAGAGGATTGGAAAACACAGGAATTTTATAGGATTTGACGTTTGGAACGTAGGAATATAAGTAGCATAGGAATTTCGAAGTTAGTTGTCTAGATTTTCGAGCTTGAGCGGCGGCGACACCCTCAGCTACAGGGGAGCTCGACGAGCTTCACTGGCATGGCGACACCCTCGACTACGGAGCGAGCTCCAGCTTGACGACGCGGTGGGCGGCAGCGAGCCAGCAAGCTACTGAGCAGTGGCGAGCTCAGCTATGGCAACGGACGATGGGAGCACGGGGCCATGAGCAGTGAAGCAGCTTCCTCATCGCCGGCTATGGAGTAGTGGTTAGCAGCTTCTTCACACGCATGAAAATTTTCCAAGAGCTTGGAGTGGATGTTTTATTTCCTCCGTTTTGTACCAAAGAGCAAGCCTTTCCAGAGGAAAGGGAAACATCATTCCTCCATTCCAAACAGCATAAGCAAAATGTAGGATTCAGATTCCTATAAAACTCCTTTGGAAATCCTTCGATCCAAGACTACAGGTCTATAGAGTACAGACAACGCTGAAGACGCAACTGAAAATGAAAAGGCCAAGATTTTAAAAAAACAATCGCAGCTTTGCTCGCCAGCCGCGTCGTTGTTGGATTTGGCGAGTTCCTTCCTTATCGCGTTTGGCCGTGCCGTTGCGCGATGGAAGAAGCGGCCCTGGTCCTCCTGGCCCCGACCGGATCCGCCCAATCGACGGGGGAGCAAGCATTTGGTGGAGTGCCTACTGCCTGTTCCTCTACTGATCTCGATGTATTGGTTTGTTTCAGAATCCCTTTCTGCAAGGCGTATCCATGCCAACTTGATTAGAGAATGCACATCCGTCAAACTCTTTCCTGTATATGATGTGCATATATGACTGCAGATCTAGGCTAAGGGGGAGAATGAAGGAAGCTGCCCCATCCCCAGGCAGCTGTGTGTTTTAGAGTATAGGCATTGTTAGCTCAGCATGTGTAAGGAAGAAGGCGAGGGGTAGAGGCCATAGAATGACTTGTTGACGAATTGATGAACATATGCATCCCACTAACTGCTAGCTACACAAGTGATCATGTTTCTTTTATGATGCAGTTGCAGGGTCTTCTGGTCCTTTTGCCGTGACAACGGTCGAGTATTTTTTGACAAGATCTAAAGGCAGTCTTTTCAAGGTGGGAGACTCAAAACTGCCAAACAAGTTTATGACCATTTGCATCCTACTAACAGATAGACAAGTGATCGGGTTTCTCACCACACTTGTCCACTGGTGAGAAACTAATAAACAATCCTGAGATCATCATTACTGATCGGCTTGTACATGAGAGTTTTCAATTGCTACCGTTGCTTGCTCCAACATATTCATCAGTTGGACTTGGGCACAAACAGTACGTCCCATCCTACATTGTACTATCTAATTGTTTGATCGATGACATACTAGCTATGATTGATGTTCTTTATATTTTGTCTTTGGCGAGGTGAGAGATGACAATATCTGCGCGGGGGGAACCGAATGATGAATATACTTGAAAAGGCAGTGTATATACGCTCGTGTAAGTTCTTCACTTTCTCTGAAGCTTCTCTCTTTGAGGAAGCAGCATCGGAGCAGTTGTTGGGTCGTCTCTGGTCAATCATCCTTCTTTCCACAGCACAAACACACTTGCCCCAGTATATTTTTTGACAGGAAAAATCAGGCTTTTTGAGGTGTAAGACCCAAAACTGTCGAACAAATGCATCCGGTTTACTAAATGCTCTTGTCTTGGAGCTCGATTTAAGGGCCAGCCTCGTGTTCACTTCCTCAGTTCACCCAAGACAGCACCAGTTTGCATATTCTAGCACGTACTGGGCAATTGGGCATCCGTGAGAGTGCTTTCAGGAAAGGAATTCGGAGCCGAGCCCTCACTTCCTCTGTTCATCCGGCACATGGAACACCATACGGTACGTACTGTATGATTAATAATCCAAAGCTTTCTAGAAAACGAAAAACAATTTGGATTATAGTATGTCGTTTCTTCTTTTTCCACTCTTTGTTTTTGTTTACAGGAGAGAAATTTTTGTAGATGAACCACATCAATAGTGTTTTTCTATTTTTTTTTAAAAGGAACATACACTCTCCAGCCTCTAACACCACGCACAGTCAAGTTCTTACAGCATCCTTGGCTTAAGAGCTGATCACAAATAAAAAAAATAACATATTAGCGTATGCAAATGAAAGAAAGAAATCAAAAATTGCTTTTTCATCTATTCTTGGCAAAGATTTCAAAAATGACGACCCTGGATATTGATATTCTATCGCTCCTTGCATACATGTATATGTGGTTTGCATAGTAGCTTGTCACGAATCATGCATATGTGTATTCTTTGAGTTAGCTATTTCCATAGATTAATAATAGCATAAATGGGTAAATTTGAAGCATGCATATGGCTACTTTGGGTTAATTTAGCGATGGTTATTTATATGCACCTTTAGTAGATTACTTTGTAGTGTGGGTCGCTATCATCATGGTATTTCTGGCCGCCTATGGTTCCCTGCGTCGCCGAAGACGAAGCTTCGTCGCCCAAAAGGTTGTCCTGGCGGCACACTTGTCAACCTCCCTCGTATCATACACAGTTGGTTCGATGCAGTCTTCCCCGGTAAAGAGCAGCATGTACCCCTTCTGGGCCGTATCCCTCTACATCATGTCTGGTTCTGCCGACACTATCACAGCTTATAATCTCGATGACAACTCCCAGCAAATGGAACGGATCTATCAGTCATTCCTCAGCGTGTTTTATGTGGGGTTGATTGCGGTTACCATCTTAAATAATAGTACTGGTATCCTCCTGTTTTTTGACATGGTTGGTTTTGCTTTTATAGAATGGACGCAGAGGGACTGGGCGTGTGAAATGGCAAGTCAATCATGGAACTTGAATAAAATTGTTGCTGACTACATGCACCAGGAGCACACCAGGAGTGGATCATCTTATGATCCAGCCAGCATGAAAGGCTACCATTACCTAGTTGATTGGCCCCTCCACAAGTCAAAGCTGAAAGCTGGCACATCATATGCAACACAAGTAACAACCAAAGCAGGTGTCGTTGACATGGAGAAGATATGGCAGTGCGAGAGACTAAGCTCAGAGCAAAGGGACGCATGCCTCTCATTCTCTCTCTTTCATCTGTTGAGAAGGCGCTTCTTTGGGTTTGCCTGCTCCGAATCTCCCGCGGCAGAAGACAAATGATTTTGTGTTCAAGGTGCTGCTCGCCAAGAATGAGAGGGGCGCCATTGACTACGACAGGGTGTTCAAGGTGATTGATGTTGAGTTAGCTTTTATGTATGACTTCTTCTTCACCAAGTATGCGGCCCTTCATTATCAACCACGGATTCTCTCAGCAATGCTCAACTTCCTTCTAATCATATTTGCATCTTATTTAGCAATAACAGCAGTCAGTCCTGGCTTGAAGATGCTCCATGTCAGGAACTGGTCACCTGTCACTACCACCACAACTGCTGATATCGTCGTCACTCTACTGATGCTCACATGCATCGTGCTGCTTGAAGTGCTACAGCTGCTACTGTACTGGACGACCATTTGGGGCACAGTGTGTTTGGCTTGTCACTCTGTCAAAGCGCAAGAGGCATCCAGGACAAAATGATGGAGAGGTTTAAAGCGATTCCTATCAAGATGGGCGCGTTCATTTCAAACAAATACTGCTACTTGTTTCCTGAAAGAAACAAATGCTACTGCTGGCGGAACAAGCTTGGGCAGTACTCCTTGCTTGAATCAGTGCGCCACAATACCACCAATCTATCCAAGGCCTTGCGTGCTTTATTAAAACTTGCACAACACTTTGTTATTGCCAACCGCGACGTCGTTCATCCAGTTGATTTAATTTTAGTGTTCGATGGGGTGCCGGCAAGCCTGGAAAACATGTAGAGTTATCTGCACAAGTAAAGGAGGCACTTGTTCAGTCTCTTGACCGTACCCAGGGTATTCTAACAAACGGGCAGTCGTCACTGACATCCAACGGCGCAGGTGACCTGTTGTGGGCTTGCAGGCACGACGACATGCACCCACCAGATTCTGGCACAAGCTGCTCGCAGTTGCAGCAAAAGGAGAACCAGGCACACTTCATCTTGACCTGGCACATTGCAACATGTTACTGCGAGATGGCACCAACGAAGGATCTTACTCCCAGAGTGAAGAAGGAAGCACTCAAGCAGCATATTGACGTCGCTACAACACTGTCCAAATACTGTGCATACCTGCTGAAGAAGGAACCAAAGCTTCTTCCTGGGCACCACTATGACACATTCCGTGTGTTTGATGCAGTTGCAGAGGAAGCAGTTGGGTTTCTACAGAGTGAGCCGGACAGGTACGGGGCCATGGGGAGGCTGCCGGAATCAAAAGAGAAGATCTTCCACAGGGGCGTGAGGCTGGGGAAGCAGCTCCAGGGGATGGAGGAAGGCGCCCGCTCGAAGGTGCTGGCGGATTTCTGGGCGGAGATGTTGCTCTACCTCGCACCATCAGATAATGTGAAGGTATTCTATTTTATCTCAATTTTCTGTTTACTATAATCATTTTCTGGTGAGATAGATCAACTGCCATCTGAATCTTCTATCTGCTACCATGCCATTTGGATATCAGAATTCAGAGAAAAAAAATGCTTATCAGTGGGCCAAGTCGACGTCTTGACAGGATTCGTTGCACTCCTGATAATAAGAGTGCAATGTGCCAGCATCCATTCAGCTTTTGTTTTAGACTTATGCATTATATATATAGGTTCTCACCAGTTGGGTTACAACAGTAATACATTGTTCCAAACTGTTACTACTGCACTTAGCAAAGTTTCAGTTTTACCAACCACATCTGCAATCTGCAGCTGGAGACTGGAAATGAAGCCTGAAGACTACTGAAAATACTGACGCCTTCTTTGGTTCATTTGTATCCTTTGCCCTTGTAGGCTGCTGTACTTCACCTGTTCCAGCAACATTAAAGATCGAACAGTGAGAACATCAACAATGCTGGCAGACTAAAACCGAATCTATCAGTCTGGATGTACCGCTTACGTGCATTGATGCTAGTGTGGACAGCAAGTCCCTGCACTGCGCTATAAGGATGTGTTCTTGAATGAAAACTTTGGAGAGCTGGGACGCCAAAACATTGGTCCGGGCTAACTGCAGAAAATGGCAAACAATTTCAGACTGGAAACAGTAGCGTCTACGCGGTTCAGTGCTACAAACAATATCATGTCAGTTATTACGATCTTTTCGAAAACAAAATGTCACTTATTACGATATCATAGCATTGTGTAAATAAATGTTATTGTATTGCACCAAGTTTTGGTGTTTACAATCATATGATTCCAAGAAAACTAGAAAGGGAGCTCCTGCTTAAAACTCAGCACCTTAGGCAGTCGAGTGCTTGTTGAGTTCCCTATGGTATCCATGACATCAACTGCAGAACTAAGAGCCTTTTTTATTCCTTGAATATCTGCCTGCAAATATGAAATCTTTATTATTTCAACTGGAAAGTAACGTGATGAAAAAAAAATATTTCGATGTTTTATGCTATACCAACCATTGCTCCATTGGAGACAGGAAGCCGCAGGACGGTAGCATTCAGGGCCTGTGTTGTTCCTGATATAGAATGAGCATAATCCCTCTCCAAAAAGGACCATTCTTCCAGGTATTTCATCTGCATAGTGTAAGTTTTATCAGATTTTTCCAAAATAATGTGTACTCAAATATGAATATGGTGTCGTAAACCAGTAATTAGTTACTCTTGCAGATCCAGAGGGGCAAACTGGATGTACTAGCTTTAGACTTTTAAGCTAGCATTACAGCTGATCTAAGTGTCTTTATGAGCCAAATCATGACCATTCAATTTTTTTTTTGCAAGCCAGTACAACGCCATAAGTCCATATTGGTAGTGATACTATGAGATGATTTTATCAACTTTACGACTGGTGTAATAAAGATCCGTTTGCTGAACACTAGGGAAAAATCTGTGTCCAAATGACCTGTGTACTACTTGCAGTCCTGTGGATTCATGAAACAGACAGTCGTGCTCAAGCCCAATTGTCAAAAACTGCATTACTCTAGGTTTTGATGAATAACTAGAAGTGAACGCGATTTCCAGGGAACAAATGGAGAATTTTTTTTATGTAAGGAACAAATGGAGAATTGACTGTATGAAGGAAGCAAATGATCAACAGGAAGTTCTTACCTGTCCTCTCAGAACTGACATGAGTTTGCAGTTGTTTCGAAGCAACTGTAGCTGCATCTTTCTTATGGCGACTGACTTGCGCATCCTCAGGATGGTAATCCATGCACCACTCAAGGTTTTCTGTCATGAACATGAGCATTATCAGCTGAATTACTGAACGGCAACCATAACAGCAACTCATCAAGTCAGTGAACAACTGATACATAACTCTGAATAATTTTCAGCCTATCATATCATGTCTCAAGTTTTGTCCAAGACGAACAGAGATGATCGCAGAGTCACTCACCTCTGCAGCCGCGGTCTGCAAAGAAAGCGCGACGCCGGCGTGCGCATTCACGAGCCGCCACTGCAAATGCTGGGTGTAGCGTAGCCTCAGCTGGTGCTCCTCCTCGGCCTTGACCGCCGCAGGGGGCTTCAACTTCATCGTGTCAGCACCGTCGAAGCCGCAGCCGGTAGAAGAAGCCTTGCACTGCATGTTCCCGGCAGAGCCAGGCCCGTCGGTGGAGCGCCGGCCCGGGGATGGGCTCGCCGTCCTCCTGAACGAGCTCGCCACCGGCTTGCTCGGCGGCTGCTGCTTCAGAGACGACCTGCCGAACGGCGAAGACAGCAAGCCGTTGAACAGCGACCGCTTCTTCACCGGAGCCGGCGCTGGGGACGCTCCAGAGGCGAAGCGTTCGGAGTGGATCCCCATGGCGTCTCGCGAGAACCGCGCGGAGGAGCTCATGGCGGTCCTGGGCGACGGCCGCGGCCCGGAGCCGACGCTGCGCCTGGGCGCGACGCCGTCGCCGGACGACGCGCTGTCAGTGTCGTCGGAGGAGAGCGCCAGCAGGTACTCGTTGGCGCCGTCCACCGACGCGCGCCGCGGCTCCCCGTGGAACGCCGCCGCCCGCACGGCCCCGAAGATGCCGGCGGTGCTCCCCTTCCTGCCCGAGGCAGAGTAGTACCCGGGGCTCTTGGCGGGCGCGCGGGCGTCGTGCCCGCACGGCGGCGGGGTCGCCGACGCCGGCCACCGGTACGCGTTCTGGCTCGCGTCGGACACCTTGGCCCGCGCGGCCGCGCCCGCGGCGCCGGACCTCCTCTTCTCCGGCGCGGCCGCTGGCACCACCGCGGGCGACGCGGACCGCCCCCTGCTGGTGTCCAAGGAGTAGGCCGGGCTCTGGAAGGCGACCGCGAGCGTCCGCGTCGTCGTGGTGGCTCTCCCGCAGGAAGCCGCGGCGTCGGTAGTGGCGACGGCGTTGGGCTGGGCCGGACGCGGCCGCTCGGTGGAGGCCGGCCTCGGGGCAGGGGCCGACGCGGAGGAGGAGATGGAGGTGGGTTTGGGGGAGGGCGTCAGGTAGCGGGAGGCGACGGTCTTGGACTTGAGCTTGTTGGGCGCCGCGGCGACGGTGCCGGCGCAAGCATTGGCGTTGGAGAGCGCGGCGGGGCGGGCGCGGCGGCGAGCGGTGAGGTCGAGCGGAGGCGCGGCGAGGGTGGCGTCGACCATTGCGGATGGCATCCTTGCTGCTGGGCGGCCGTGCTGTGCTGTGGGTGGAAGGCGGCAATGCGGCGCGCGCGAGAGCGAGAGAAGTGGAGTGAAGTGAAGCGAAGCGAAGCTACTATTATGCTCTGCTGCATGTATCAGCGTACGCACCTCTCGATCTTTTCACTGCTTCGAATGTGTATACAAGATACGCCTTCCACCTTTGATTTAAAGGTCTGTTTTGAACTTTTTTTCACTTCTACTCCCTCCATCTGGAAATATAAGGTATTAAAGAGTTCAAAATTTATACCTAAATATATTAGATTTTGAAGAACTTTTGTACCCAAATATAAGTATTGAAAATTTTTTCTTGTAAACAAAGATCTCTCGAAGGGTACATGCATTTTTGTTCCTTTTTAATTTATCTCAACCGCTAGAATGTCATGATAAATATTAATATCATCAACTAATTTTTCAATTACAAGCATTTTTGTCGCTACGTCACTATACAAGATCTTTCACGACGGTTTTGTATAAACGGCTAGCAGTTTTAGTGGCTTTTATTATTCTTTTTCATAAGTGGATGATAACTCTTCTACTATAAATTTGCATCTTTTTTAGACTTATCAAATGAAATCCTTTTGTAACCATATGCAATGCAATGCAAGCATAGCTAGAAAAATGGGCTTTCATTGCTTCGGTTGGCACCGGTTAATTTTTGGCCGGTACTAAAGTTGCTCCGGAGGCATTATAGTACCGGGTCCAAATTTGAAAGCCTTCGGAGATATTTTAGTACTGAGCCAAGACACCGGCCGGTACTAAATGTCGTACTTTGGTACCGGCTCGTGTTTTGGCCTGGTATTAAAATGGCGCGGCCATTTAGTAGCGGTCAATGACACCACCCGGTACTGAATGATGAAATTTAGTACCGGCCGGTGTCTTGGCCCGGTACTAAATGGTTCTCCACAGGTTACTTCAAAAAGAATGCAATCTTCCATCTAGTCACATGTGATGTATAAGTGGATGGTAAGGAAGCAAGGCACGAGGCAAGAGATCGTAGATTCGAATCATCAGTGCATGCCACAACCGGTACTAAGGAGGTTTTACACCAAATACACGGTTCCCTTGACAATGCAATGCAAGGACGACATAGTTGTTTAGATTTTTGGTACACACATCATATACGGCCCTCTCAATCTTGTAGCACGTAGTGCAATATAATACTACATACATGTATAAATACACATGCATGCATATGATACGCGTGCGCGTCCGAGAATCTGCGAACACAGTACCTCTCCCTGTAGTTACCGTACGGGAGAGTAGTACTGCTCGTAGACGCTAGATCTCCTACTAGATACTTGTAATATATGCAGTAAGTGCTTCAACTTTAATTTCTTTTTCTATGGTAGCATATATAGTAACTTGTGTCTAATTATTAACTCCAGTCAATCGTACAGATGGAGGATCGGAGTATGTATCTACTACTGGATCATCAGGACGAAGGTACAAATTAATTAAAGGAAGGAATATAATACCCAGCAAGTATGTATAGTTAGTACGGCATACGTAGTGCGAATAATATAAATGGTACTCCCTCGGGACCCTTTTCCTTGGCGTATTTCAATTTTCCCAGAACTCTGCCAAAGGGATTTAAATAATTCTTATACTGATTCTGTGGAGCGAGTGATTCTCTAAAATGAATTAAGAGCTGGGAGCTGACAGAAAAATAGCTTCTTCTGATTCACTTCTCACGTAGCATCTAATTGTCATTGTCATAAAGTTAATCTTAGATAAACATACAGAATCACTTTCTTTCAGCCCAGTGAATCACTTTTCACTTTTCTCAGAGATCAGCTCGTATAGAGAATCAAAATCAGTTGGAGCATCCGTCCGTCCACCCACCTGTCTGGAACTCCGGATTGCCACCGGCGACGGCTGCCTGGTTGCCGACGGCACACGGCGGCCGGGCCATCTCCTCCGATCGTCTCCGCCCCCGTGATCGATCCTTAACTGTCCATCAACCTTGATAGCAACGGTTCACGCCCAGGATTTCGCTTCGATCTGCGGCTCTACCTAGCTGGGTCGGCCGGTCAGAATAGTGATGCTGATGCATCAGGTTAGCAGCTAACTCACGTCATCAGTCTGGTCCATCCGCCGATCAGACGTACGACCATATCGCAAACGACATTGGTTTGGTAACACAACAACAAAAACAGATACAGATAGATCGTACAGTCCCTCCCTGTCTGTCCGTCCCATCATCCAGGTTGAAGTTTTGGACGGTCGGCAAGCGATCGAGGTTTCTGACCGGGAATGTTGCGTGCGTCTATGTTCAGAGTATTATTGGAGGCCTGAAATATGTTTATTTTTTCAGACTAGGTTCATCGTCGACACTCCATCAGAAATCCTCCCTCTATCTGTCAAAGGATTACAAAAACAATGGTTTCCACATCTGATGTGACACCTAATACTGACGGGCAACCATGCATCTAGAGTTGTCCATGATCGAATGTCTTCTGTTCTCGGTCAGCCTTCCTCTCTAGTCTGTACAGCTTCAACACAGGCACGCCAGTCACAAACTCTGAATTCTCGATCAAGGACTCAACAACGTCTCGTTTCACTTGTACAACATAACCAAACTTACTTCTGCCAGTGAATTTGTGATTGATCTTGTTTTATTAGGCAAGACTGTAATAACTTGCTCAGAACAGCAAAGGAACTGGTGGAAGAAGCACATACAGGTCGGATGATACAAGTGGGACATATCGGCAGAGACACAGACAAAATTGGCTTTACGCACTACCAGTCCTAGTAGCAGCAGACATGGACCAAAATTACAGCAGCCTGTTCTGTATGTACAACTCTGACATGAGGACTGACGCACACGCACGCAACTCCGACTCAACTCTCCTGCTCTCCATCCATAGGACCGGATTGGTTTGAAACGTGGGGATCATCCAACAACTGTCGCTCATGTGAAACGAAATCCCCGCGTTCCCAAAATCGTTTCGGCTCCCTCCAATGGCCGGCGGCGCTCGATTGATTGCTCGATTCATCAACTGTTCTTCAAATCAACAAGGCAGCAGAAGAAGAAGAAGCAGAGCACCCCATCTCTGTCTGAATCCGAGGAGCATCCAACCCTGCTCGGATCAGAGCGCGCAGCAGTAGGAGGCCAGGCGGCTCCAGGCGACGGCGGCCTTCCTCCCCACCCTGCCCCTCCTCGAGCCCTTCCCCGCGGCGGCGGCGGCCATGGCTCCTCCTCCTCCTCCTCTAGCCCTCGCGCTGCTGCTGCTCTTGGCGTTGCTGCTGCTGAGCATCTCCCACATGACGTGCACGTCGCTGTACTCGCACGTGCGCACCTCCTTCCGCAGCCGCCCCAGACCTGCGCCCACATCCATGTCAGCCTCGCCGTCGGATGGCTCTCCCGATCCCCGATGGTCCATCGGCGCGTAGCTGGACGGCGACGACTTACCGGTGGCTCGCCGGAGGCGGAGGCGCGCGCTCAGGCCGCGCCAGACGCGCTTCACCGGCACCGCAGCGCGGCACAGGCACGACATCTATCGATCCTCTCTCTGCTCTCCTGATGATGGATGTACCGGGTTGGAGCTCCTATGCGTTCGCCGGAGCTGGTGGCTCGGGCCTCCCTGCCTTGTCTGTAAGTTGACGCCGGAGAGGAGATGAGAGGAAGAGGAGGGAGCCGTTGAAGCAGCTCTCTCAGCCTATCTGCAGTGCTGGCATTGGACCTCCCTTTATTTATAGGTGAGATGGAAATGGCTAGACCAGGAGGAGAGAGAGAGTGATGCGCGTGATGGACAGGGAGGGAAGCCGACGGCGTCCGTTGCCTGCCTCGGCTGCCGCCCGCTCCGATGTGGACGCGGCGGGCGGCGGCGGCGAGCGCGCACGTGGATGGACACGGCGCCACGACGTCGGGCTCGCTTCGTCGCGGCTTCCCCCGGCGCACGGGCACAAGCGGCCGAGGCCAAAACTGACAGGCAGGGGCCTTTAGCTTGCCGTTGCCGCGTCAGGATCCATCGGCCGCATCTTTTCCTTCTGTCAAGGGGTTCTTTTCTTTTTCTTTCCTTTTCCTCCTGTCCTGTAGTAGTAGTGTCCAAATCTTCTTTTGATTTTTGTTACCATTTTATTTTCTTCTCATAAGTACAATCAGCATTTTGGAATTCAATTTGAAATGAAGATGATTGTTTTTCTTTTATCGTTTGGATGTTGATATTGGAAGGGTTGGTATTGAATTGGTAATACGAAATCAGCTTATCTTTGGAAATGGATCACAGTACCAAATCCATTGTTTGGATGTAGATAGAATAGATAGGAAGAATTCAACGAGTGGTAAATGCCGATTCGTGTTTGGATGTACATACAATCGAATTGAGAATTAACCCATCTTCTCCACTGCATCCAGCCCCATCGCCGCTCTCTCCCCAACCTCCAGCCCACTACCCTTCCTCTCCATCGTGCCCGCCCACCGCCTCTACCCCTAGCTCCCGCCCCCTTCCCTTCCTTTCCACCGCGCCCGCCCACCGCCTCCGGCCCCCCTAGCTCCTGCCCCCCTTCCCCACCTCCGATCCTCCAGACGGCGACCGTGGCCGCCATCCCACATAGTCCTGGCGAGGAGCGTGGAGGCGAAGGCGTCGGAGCACGCAACCGTGGGCTCGCATGGGAGGAAGGCTTCGTTGGTGCGAGATCATCTGCGCTACCATCGCCAGGTCGTACGGGCACAACAGTGCATCATTCGTAGGGCCAGGAGCGACCGCTTCCCGGCCTGCTGCCGCGGCGGATGGTGGCGCGAGAGTTAGGAGGAGGAAGGCGGCGAGGCAGAGCATGTCATGTGCGAGGAGGAGGAAGACTGGCGAGGGAGCTCAGGGAGCAAGGAGGAAGAGAGATGCGGTGAAAGGGGAGCGGGGAGGAAGAGGGATTCCAAGCAATATGGGGGTGGAGGCCTCAGTATCGTGGGAGGGGCTGCGAGGAGGCCTCAGTATCGTGGGAGGGGCTGCGATAGTAGTCTGAATACCGTTGGTATTGCATCAAGTTTCTAATTCCAATTCCAAAACCACCCAAACAACTTATATTTGGTGCTTTTAGTGCTGATTCCGAATTTCGGATTTCAATATCTACATCCAAACAGGGTGTTTGTATGCTTCGGGCTGTCGACGTGACAGTGACAGCAAGGTGCAATGCACGATAGATATGCATGTACTAGTCACATCACTCACTTGTGAGTGAAAAAAAATGATCTCGTTTATATTTTTTTCACCGCCCCCTTAAACCTGAAAAGGACACATATATTTAAGCGACAGGGCAATTGCGTGATAGAGACTATCGAAATTGAATTGTGCGAGTGCGACGATACGGTGGCGTTGTAGTAATATAAATTAAATAATGGTCCTATTAAAAAGAAGAAAAAGAGAGCGAAACTTGATCTGCATCATTAAAGAATCTCACTTGAAGATTTGCCACTTGGTTACCGACGTTTGCTTTGGCATGCTGCACTCTAAACCACTCGGTCGGACACACCTCATTGGTTAATTTATATTTGACAGTAAATACGTTGTCGGGTCCGTGTTTACATCTCACTGACATGTGGGTCGATAGTGTGCAAATCCTCGAGTGCATAGCAACAATTCAATCATGTCTTTGACGAAAGGAAAAAAAAGATAAGGAATAAATTAGCGTGCATGTAGTTATCTTATCTATACGGTCAGATAACAGTTGTTAGTTAAGCTGACATCGAAAAGTAGAGCGTATATTGTCTGACATGGACCTTTTGTTTTCCACTTTTACTATACTAGTACGTGCCAGGCCAAAACACTGCTGGAAATCAGAGGAAGCGCAAGCTGATGCTGACCGTTTGTTCTGACACTGACTTGTGGTTGCTGAAAACTGGCGGCAAGCAAGTCACTTCCATTCCATCCTTGCAGGATTAATTAGCATCTGATTAGTATCAATGCACAGTTTTATGGTAGTTTCATGGTAATTTCATAATACAGTTATCAAGACTGTGAACCAGATAACTGTGCAAGATAAATTTTATATTGATGAAACTTCTCTCACATTCCACGAAACCCTCTTTTTTTCTCCTCACCATGTCAGCAAAATTAATGATGTGATATAGAATTTAATATCATAAAATTTTCTATAAAACTTCCATTAAGACTGGCCTCAAGTTAAGTTGCGGAGAAAGACCGTGGCTCACCAGACAAGGCAGCATGTTTCACATGATGGATGCCCGTTTCTTTTTTTTTTCTTTTTCTTATGATCTCTCCTTCCTTCCCTGCATTTTCTTATGTTCCATCTTTTCTTTTTTAGTATTAAACTAGTACTGGTAGTCCGTATTTTTATATAGTGCCCGCTCAGATCATATGAGCGTATGGGTATAGGTTGATGGGCATCCTTGTCAGTTTTTGCAGAGGATGGTGGACCAACCAAATTAGGTCCGGCCAAAACCTGCGTGTCCCGGACTGGACTGGACTGGATCGGATTGCTCCATGATCATTGATCGCAATCTGCGAGACCATACAGGAGGAAAAAAAAGGAAAATGATGAGGCACACGTGAGGAAAAACAATAAAAAATTTACAACAATCCGTGTGCCATCATATTTTCGTTAACCTTTACCTAGATCAGAATAGGGATGGTAACGGATTATGACCTTAGTGTTACGATCCAACTTAATCCTTATATATATTTATCTCAAAATTAAATAAGATAAGAGTCCAACATTTTTAGATCCGATCTTTAGATTATCTAAATTAGGATACTTTACTAGCTCTGGACCAGATAGATGAGATGACGCGGTTACAGAAATAGCGTCAGTCTGAAAATGTCTTTGAACCTCTACGGGGCTGGTTCAGAAGCGTTCAGACAGCACGCATGTAACCGAGGACTGTGCCCTGTTACAGTGTCCCTGAGCCGATGCTGAAACGAGCGAGCTGAGGCTGCTGGATGGATCTCCAATTCTCCATCGCAGGAGGAGGCAGCAGCTGTAGCATCGGATAAGAAAGAAGACCCCTTTTATTTTATTGATTCTTACCCCCCTGCCCTTTTTGTGTCAGGATAGAAAAGGGGGCAGAAAAGAACATGCTCCTCCATCCTGGCTCTTTATTCTTGCAACCGTCAGTTACCTGGTTGCGTTCCATTTGGCGATGCCGTCTCTCTATCAAGCTAAGGAACTGGTGCTCTCTCACACTCACTCACGGCAGTACATGCAGGCGGCCAGCCTTTTCATTTCGCCCCTCTACTCGGCAGAATGTGCGTGTCAACTTCCATTCTTGGAGAATTTTTACAGCGCACAATACGACTATATACTACTATCTAAAAGGATTCGTACGTTAATATCGAACAATCGAAATTTTTCTATATCACTGAAATATTAATTAGTAGTATGAGGTAGTATAGGTAGTATAAGAGTAATATAGAAAAAATTATTTCACTACAAGTTTTCACCCCTGATGCAACGGCCTAAAACTTTTGCAATATGCATAAAATAGTTGCAATAGATAAAATTACAAAAATATAAAAGTTATCCTTAATTTATATTAAATTACTAATGACAATCTTACCTCTCCGCGTACTACCGAATGGTAATATTGTGCAGTGGCCATTCTTGCCGGTTCATTACGACATCACAAATTGTATTGGCGGCAGTTGGATCCTTCTCATCCAACAGTAACTAGTTAACAGTTATTAGCCACACATTGCAAGTGCCTACCTGCCGTTCGTTCAAGAGAGAGAGAGAATGGCCACACCAGTCACACCCCACTGAATGACAAAGCAGAGGAAGATAGCTTCGTCAGATGATCTCTGTTTCTTTCTTTCTCTGCAATGACGTTCGCAATGTTCAGTTTCAGCACGCGTAACTGTGCTCCTGAAAGGATGAAAGTGCCTCGTGGCCCACTGCTCGCCCAAATCAATGGCTGCCATTGTTCTTCTATTCTCTAAAGCTGCTGCCTCCGATCACAACGAACTCACACCCCACTCGAACTTTTTCACCATGTAAATGGAATCATTTTTTTTCCTTTTTTGAAGCGGCATGTACATGGAATCGATCATCGCCATCCTCAGAAGAACTCCTAGCCACTAGTCCAGCCGCTGCATCAGGTGCCATGGAAAGGTTAAAGCACACCACATTATTAGGTCAGTGACGTCAGTGAAATTTGGAGATGAGGCCTGTTTAGCGACGGGCACCTGTGTCAATTAGCACATCGCATGGTTGCCTTTTTTCTTTTTCTTTTTTCTGAATCTTGGTCAGCTTTATTTTGCAACTGCTCGTGTTGGAGATCTCCACTGGATCAGCTAATGAAAGAGGTATCAGAGATCATCAGGTCTGCGCGGCCTTCGGAGATTATCCAAAGTACTGTGAAGTAATGGGATCTGCATCTGCATATACAGGTTTCCAAAATCTCACAAATGTCCTTGTTTCATCAAGTACTATTTTTTGAATAATTTTACATGATTCTTTTGAACCAGGGAAAAGGTTAAGAGTAAATAAAATTTGAAACAATTGAAATTATTTCTTACCAAGATTAGACCTACCATACTCATCACGGAGGTCCCACTGCCGCAAGGTTTGATGAAGGAGATGGAGACCCACTAAATTGATAAAAGAAAAATATTTTCACCAAAATCATAATATTTTTTACACCAAAGCCTTCTACGTACCCACCCGGTGTACCTGCCGCATAGAGCATCCTCACACGCATAATTAAGGAAGAAAATAGATCCCCGCATATTTCTTTCCTTATGCATAAATAGAAAATAGAGTAGTATAAATGGAGGGGCATAAATTAAGTAGTATAAATTCTTTCCATACTAAATAAATCAAGATATCCCTATCAAGGCTAATTGCAACATCAAGACCCACACAATTAAGGGAGAAAATTGATGCCCTCATATTTCTTTCCTTATTCACAAACTCGACTTATGAGTATTTCTTTTGTTACTTATAAATTACTCATATGGATAAATAGAAAATAGAGTAGTATAAATATAGGGGTATAAATTAAGCATTATAAATTCTTTCTATACTAAATCAAGATATCACTATCAGTCAATCAAACGACTACTTGCAGATGCCCTGATTGCCGCATAGAAGTCGTTCCAAAAGCATGATGTCTCTTCCATCACCACGCCTATAAAGCTATACACCTTTAGGGTTAATCATTCATCCCACTCCTGCTACCATCTGATTTCTTCTTCCAAGACAGGACCTCTCCGCCAATCGGAAGGGGGCTAAAGCTGCGCCAAGCATCTGCTGCCACAAGATCAACAGGATGTCGCATCCAATACCAAGGTCCGCCTCTTGCCCATGTTGCAATGTTTGTTGTGAATAACAGTTTTATGTTGCTGGTTAGGCAGGAGATGTTGTTCATCAAGACGTTGAAATAATATCTTAGGTCACTAGCATTCCACATCGTCCGCATTTCCCTGGTCTTCGTCGGTGGCTTTTCCCCATTCTCCATGCCCCTCCTAACATCGCACATTGCGTGGTCGTCGGCACCAACGCCCATTCGTCCACCTTCTGATTTGTCTTGCAACCGCGAGCAGATGGTAGGACTCCTCCGCCGGAAGCTGATCCACCAGCACAAGGATGTGGACCGATGCCAGGAAAAAGGATCCAACGGAGCATGGTCCTCTTCCATCGAGCACCTGCACGTTTGGCTCCCTCCCATCTCAGTTCTTGGCTGGTTCATCAAAGAATCACAAAAATAGTTCTTGATCCATTTGTCCCCTTGTACTGCAGAAATTTGTGGATTTGATTATTCCTCTGATAAAGTATAAGGGGAACATGATCTTCCCCCTCGAGCATCTATAGGTTAGACTCCAATTAGGCCAAGCATTTCATGGATTGTTTCATTTTTTTCTTCTCTCAGTTCTTGATTGGTTCCTCAAAGAATCACAAGAATTACCTAATTTTTCTTAATAGGTTCTTGGGATGGAAATCATAGGTTCTTAATGTTTTTTCCCCTGAAAATGCAGGAATTTGTGGATTAGAAAAATTGGTGTACACTTTGCCCTTAAATAGGACATATTATAGGACATGTTAAGTAATGTTTAGTTTACTCCTTAAATAAGAAAATACAGGAATTTGATTTTAGGACTTATTCTTTTTTTAGCGCAAGGTGGGCGAGACCAGCTTTTAAGCATGGCTTTTCGATGCTCTTTCAAAATTCCAAAATTCGTGCACTTGAGATACCATTTGTGATACCTTTGCCACGCCTCATGATGATGGTGGGGGTTTGGGCCCGTCGAGCTTCCTGCGGTTCGATACGGGTCGAGCTCGGTGGGCCCTTATCCCTCAAAGGTAATCTTTTTCTTAATCTTTTCAATCTTTTGCAGCAAATCTTCTTGTAGCTATCACGATGATGTAAGGATCTTGTTACTCTTTTTTAGGCATATAGTACCCTAATAATATATATGCATTTTGAGTGAATGCGTCCAATGAATATCTCATGTATTTCATCAGTTATTTTCCATATTTGATTTGATTCACTAATTTTTTTACTAATCTATAAGAGAAATATAAGAATTCATCCACTAATTCCATATAATCATACTGATGTTCAACCGGTTTTATAATCTAAGGAAATAAGGAATTCGATTAGCTTATATTAGATTAGATTAGGTTGCTATGATATAGTAATAAATAAATTAAACTTTTAGTAGTTTTGATGCAATCCAATTATCTTTAAATAATTGTTCTTTAAATACGTGCCTGTGGCATGTACATCTCCACTAGTCAAGAGTAATAATCAGTCTCATAGCTAGAAAATTGATGGGCCACACTACTACCCATGCTATAGCAAGAATGCTTAGCCACTACTTGAGCCATTTCAAGTGACATGACAAGTGTGTTAGAATGCGTAGCGGAATGTGGTGCGGCTTGTTATACTCATGGGTCGGCTCCCTTACAGGTCTAGGTCCACTGGAGCCCAACCAACTAAGGTCTCGAGCCTAACTCAACCCAAAAGACTAGTCTGATGGGTGAGGGCTGCCTCGTCTTATATGTTGTGCTTCCTCATCATCAATTTTTGATATGGGACTAAATCTAACAATCTCCGCCGTTACACATCGGGTCCAACTCTTCCATCACAAACAACTATGTGATCTCCCAGAAGACATTCTACCAGGCCCCGAGTCCAACTCTCCAGTCACACACAACCCGTGTGACCTTCCGGAGACGTTCACGGGCTCTCCCATCACCATGTGACCCTGGAGATATTCCAGATTTTCTAGCATTCGGCTCTGATACCACTTGTTAGAGTGTCCAGCGGAATCCGACCCGTCCCGCTGTACCCTCGAGCCGGTGTCCTACCAGGCCCAGGTCCACCGGAGCCCAACCAACCAAGCTCTCGAGCCTAACTCAACCCAAATGCCATCAATTTCCGATATGGGATTAAATCTATCAAAGTGTATAAATTAGGTCGGTGTTGACGGGTGTGGTCGGCATGTCTAGCAAGGGACGTACATCTGTGCTAATTGCTGATGAGTGTGCATCAGCGTCTTTGCCTAATTCTGTTGGTGTTGGGCCATCCACCAGATGTAAACAAAATAAAATAACGCAAAGCTACGAGAGGGCTTCCCTTTGAGATTATCCAAAGGACAGTAATTACAATGTGCATGTCAGATCGAGAGCGACTAGCGTTCGTTGGACCCTTTTGAGTAAGCACAACACAACTGTGTTTCAGACAATAGTTTGTCATGCATGCCATGAGCCCATCGAAACGTGCAATTTGATAGCATGACCAGTCTGAAAAAGCTGAGATACAATAAGGTGTCGGCCTAATCTGCATCGCTTGGTCAGTCTGCATGTCTGTGTTCATTTGTTTTTTATTTTTCTTCTCGTCTCGTATCAGAGATGTCCATGTACGAGAGCAGGCAGAATGGGGGCATTCCCTGCAATACAGATGAGCTGCATGTCAGCCTCAAAACTGCTGTGCACGACAACTACTCCAGCTTCAAAACTTGTCAACAAACCGCGTTCCGCTGACTCATAATTTTTTTTTTGTAGATTGTCACAACTTTCAACCAAACCGCGTTATTCTGCATGCGCACTGATAATTTCTTTTTTTTTGTTAATACCACACAAAAGGAAAATATTCTGCATGCCATTGTCACAATCCTGTTGTTGCCAGCTATAATCTGTATGCATTTAGAGTTCCCAATAAATAGTACAGACTTGAATATTTTTGGCTTTGTTTCCTCCAAACAGGTCTGAAGAAACTTTTTTTTAGCGGAGGTATGAAGAAACTGGGTTACATTACAAATTAGCTCGGCAATTGAAAAATAGTCAGTTGAGCACTGCGCAGTTGCGGCGGATGTTCCCTTGGGCCCCCGTCTTGACCGCGACCCGGCCCAGCTTGGTGATGGCCTCCACGAAGGCCCGGTTGAACGCCGCGGCGCTCCGGGCCCAGGCGTCGACGGTGGGCTTGGACCTCGGGTCGGTGTAGAGCACCTGGTCGGAGGCCAGCAGGCCCTTCCCGCCCTGCAGGTTTCGGAAGTACTGGTTGTCGAAGGCCACCGGCGTGACGGGGTCCATGGACACGGCGGCCCGCGGGTCGACGTTCGCCGGGCACTCCGCCTGCAGCTGCGCCGCGTAGCCCCGGTCCAGCGTCGGGTCCGGCGCCGACGGCCCCCGGAGCCGGCCAGAGAAGGTGCCGCAGTGCGCCAGCCCCACCGTGTGACCCGCTGCATCAAAACCATCACATGCATCGAGGCTGTCGTCGTCAGATCGTTGGCGTCCTTGGATCGGAGATGATCGGGTGTGTTGTACGGTAGCGGCGCTAGGTTCCAGAACAGGAAATAAAGGGAATAAGGCATGGCATGGACGAGCTGGATTGCGATTGGATTGGATCATGTGCAGTGCAGGCTGTTGGATTGGAGGTAGCGGCCACGGTTGCTTGCATGGTTGTGCTTGCCTAACTGCCAAGCACAAGCTAACAGTTGATAGTGGAACGAAAGCTAACTTCTTTTTTCCTCAAAAGTGCTGCATGCGCTTCTCATCAGAGAGCCCACTGATGATTGAGAGCGTGGCATGCATCACTACTATCCAGTTGCCTTGGCTTGCAAGACGGGGAATTGAACTACAGAGAGTGTTGTTAATCGTACCTGAGAGGGCGATCATGTCGGCCTGCGAGAGCCCGTTGGCCGCGAAGATCTTGTTGAGCTGGTCCAGGTTGAAGAAGGGCGCCGGAAGCTTGCCGTCGACGCTGCTCTTCGTCGAGCTCAGCCCGTCCAGCCGCCCCAGCTCCACCGCGTACGACGGCCCGCCGGCCTGAGTGCACGCGCGAGCAAACTGTCAGCTTGGATTTGCTTGGTTCCGGTTACCAGGGCGACGGCGGCGTACCAGGGCGATGGCGTCTCTGGTGGCCATGGCGAGGATGTCGGCGCATGACACCCTGTTCCGGCACTGCGGCACGGCGTCGACGGCCGCCTTGGCCCTGATGACGGTGTCGAAGCCGTCGCCGGCCAGGGACAGGTTGTTGGGGTGGTCCTTCTCCGCGGTGTTATTCCCAGCCGACGCCACGATCACCGACGCGTCGCAGCCCTGGACGAAGCAGTCGTGGAAGAAGAGGCGCACGGTGGCGCCGATGGTGGTGCCGGTCTGCTGGACCTTCTTCGCCACGACGCCGCGCACGATGGACTCCACGCTGGGGCAGACGCCGGCGTAGTAGTTGCGCCGGAGTGGCTGCGCCGCGCACGGCGGGGCGCTGCCCGCCGCGGCGAGCGCCAGCGCGAGGAGCGCCGCCGCAAGCCTCACGCTGCCGGCGCCCATACTGCTGGACCTCATCTTCGCTTGCTTGTACCGTCGTCGCCAACAAATGACGCCCGCCTATATGTATGCAGCGTGGTCTCCGTATTAGTACACGCTTTAATTCGTTGCCTGAAACCAAAAAGGCTATGATACTGTTTGGATGGGCTAAAATTAATTTTTAACCATCATTAAACATCATATATCTTGCTAAAAATTAACCATGTGTTGTTTGGATACAGAGCTAATAAATTGCTAAAAGTTAGGTCGCATTTTAGCAACATATTTGGATCAGCTAGTGCTAATTTATAGCTGGCTAAAAATTAGCAATGGAATCCAAACGCTTCCTACGTATTAGGTGCTGAGAAAAGAAGCCCTTAGTGCGAAGCAAGGGGATAGTGGTGACCACGATACGACGGGTCACAGTGGTATTGGTGGTACATGGGATAAGATAAGGTCACTAACCGTGCAGATAGATTTTTGCCAAGATTTTAAGATAAAATGCTATAGGCACAAAAGCTATGAATATTTTCAATTAATTACGCACAGAGCGCATGGAACTAAAGGAAAATTTTATGAACACAAATATTTCAATAAAATGTTCGGTCTCTACGAGGACATGTCTCCATATTCAATAAAAAAAATCCTCCATCTTTTTACTCCCTCCGTTTCTAAACTATTAGTTATTTTGGCTTTTGTAGATTCATAACTTTTGCTATACATCTACATGTATATTATGTTTAGGTGCACAGCAAAATCTACGAATCTGAGTTAGAAAAGCCAGAGCGACTGATAATAATTTGAGAAAAAATATAATAATAATTTGCTTGATACACACCAGATGAGAGCGTGCGAACATCAGACCGCCGAATGCTGTGTTCGCTACAGCAGGGGATGGGCTTGCCTATTGTACTAATCTCCTTTCCTAAGCTACTAAGTTAAAAAATCATAATCACATCTAGTGTATGTAGATAGAAGCTCAATCGAGCACTGCGCAGTTGCGTCGGATGTTCCCCTGGGCCCCCATCTTGACCCCGATCCGGCCCATCTTGGTGATGGCCGTCACGAAGGCCCGGCCGAACGCCTCGCTGCTCTGGGCCCAGGCGTCCACCGTGGGCCTGGACCTCGGGTCCGTGTACAGCACCTGGTCGGACGCGAGCAGGCCCATCCCGTCCCGCAGGTTCCGGAAGTACTGGTTGTCGAACGCCCGCGGCGTCACCACGTCCATGGTGACGGCCACCCGCGGGTCCACGCCGTCGGGGCACCACGCCCGCAGCCGCGCCGCCAGGCTCCGGTTCAGCGCCGGGTCCGGCGCCGAGGGCCCCCGGATCCGCCCGGCGAACGCGCCGCAGTGCGCGAACCCCACCGTGTGCCCCGCCGAGAGCGCGATCATGTCGGTCTGCGACAGCCCGTTGGCGGCGAACAGCGCGGTGAGCTGGTCCAGGTCGGACGACGGCGGCGCCAGCCTGCCGTCGACGCTGCTCGCTGCCGAGCGCAGACCGTCGAGCCGCCCCAGCTCCACCGCGTACGACGGGCCGCCGGCCAGCGCGATGGCGTCCCGGGCGGCCATCGCGAGGATGTCCGCGCAGGAGACCCGGCCCCGGCACCGCGGCACGGCGTCGACGGCGGCCCTGGCGCGGAGGACGGTGTCGAAGCCGTCGCCGGCCAGGGACAGGTTCACCGGGTGGTCCTTCTCCGCGGTGGAGTTGGGCGTGGACGCCACGATCACCGACGCGTCGCAGCCCTCCACGAAGCAGTCGTGGAAGAAGAGGTGCACCGTGGCGCCCACGGTGATGAACGTCTCCCGGTACTTCCGGGCCACGGCGCCGCGCACGATGGACTCCACCTCCGGGCACACGCCCGCGTAGTAGTTGCGCCGGAGCTGAGCCGCGCGCACCGTCGCGCTGGCTGCTGCCACAACCAGGAGGAGAGCCGCCGCCGCCGCGGGCCTCGCGATGCCGCCGCCGCCCATTGTTCCTTTTCCTTTGCCTGGCGTCGTCGCTCGGTGAATTTGTAGGCTATATATATGCAGTTGTTCGTCCGGTGTGACGGAAGTGGTGAAGTGAATCGTGATGACGACGACGTGCACCCCCGGCGGCCGGCGGGGTAGAGTAGTGGGCGGTGTAGTGGTAGATTGGGGACACCCGTCACCATGGCTGCCTATCTTGCAACCACAGGATGAGCGAGGTGGGTGTTGTTTTCAACAAAGGTAAACGATCGAATGTGCTCGAGGAGCACTAGCTGATGAGCTTGTTGGCACTCCATGCCTCCACTGAAAAAAAAAGCTTCTTTAATGAATTTGGTGGAAACCTAATAAGTGCCTTGCCTACACAGAGGAGTAGTGGATTTAGATGACGGATTACGTGTCATGAAAATGTGATGCCAATTACGAGTCAGTGGCTTTGCCACTCTTACTGTCTTACAGGTAGTTAGCTAGAGCCTATAGGTATATAAACTTCCTTGGATTTGCATGCTTAACTTGGAAAACATCTTTCCTAAATATTCCTTACTTTTATATACTTCTAGTGGCATAGAAGCATATACAAAATTTACGAGCAATCCAAGTGCAACGTATATGTTGTCCAAAATTTACGACGTATAGAAGCAGTACTGCGGAGGGAACTCACTCGCTGACGCGTGGACCCAAGTGCAGTGGGGCCCACACATCAGTGAGGCAGGGTTCCTCTATCGTACCGCATAGGAGCTACTTCCATTCCAGTCGGGGCAGCCCATGATTTTCCCTTTTTCTTTTATATTTTTATTACTTTCCTCGACACTTTGTTATCTTTTTATTTTGTTCTGATCAATATGATGATCTATCCTTGTGTATTTTCTTGCATACAATTTTTTTCTTTATTTGGAACATTTTCTAAATAATGTGACTATGTACTAATAATGTGAATTGATAAGATAATGTTTGTTGATCGTGAATGACTAAACCCGAGAGAACTGCTTGTCGGGTAAGAATGCAAGCTGGTCAATGTGGAGTGCTTGAATTTTTTTTTCCTGTAATAATTGTATTCTGTTACTTTGTACCATAGTGTGAATTAATTAAATGATACTGACAAGAGTGTGAATGGCTAAGACCCAAGAGAAATATGAGAATTGGCAGTCATTAGCTAAGCTATCCTATACATTTCAGCTTGCAAGTCACTAGCTCGAGAACGTACGTTGCTCGTATATAGAGCTAAACGTGTGGTTGTGATCAAGAGCCTATCACGCACGTACCTTACAAATTCAAGGATGCCACTTGTGGTGGTGCAAGTTGTACGATATATAGATAGGGAGTTCTAAAATGTTACAAGTTGTTAGCTTCTTGTCTTGTACATAATCTTGGTCTCTCTAAATATCTTATCTCAGTTATATATTGTCTAACAGGGGCAGGTAAGAGTGCAACCTGCTGGTCACCGCAGCGTGCTTGAATTGTTTTGTAATTGTATTTCATCACTTTGTATTGATAGTGTCGATTAATTATATATGACTAGCCTATCAACCCGTGCTGCCGCACGGGCTCATTAAAATTAATATAAAAATAAAATTTATAACTAATAATTATAATTATCTATCACATGCTCTCTTTCATCTATTAAATATTCTAACGTACAATACTCTAAACATACATGCTCATCATTATCTAGTTGTAATATGTTTAGTTAGTTTACTTTGTATCACACCTATTTGATATGTATTTAATTGAATAAGCTATAACATAAAAATTAGTATTTTTATATCTTGCCTATACATAACACGCACCATGGGTAGTATTTTTATAAAAGTAATAACATAAATAATATATTAGTAATGATAGATATAGTAATTTAGAATTTATATTGGTGCACTTTAAGATTTTATTATAATTATATAACTTAGATTCAGATTTAGAAGTTACTTTAATTTTTAATAATAACACAATTAGATAATTTCTATACAAACTTAGGGGGTTATTGGATATTATTTTTATAATGGCATGAAGATTAGGGGTTACTTTAGATTTTTTTTACAATGGCAGAGGTGGGTAATTTAGATACATGTTTAGGGGGCTACTTTAGCCTATTTTGATATGGCAAAGGTGGGTAATTTACTATATATATGATTAGAGTTGTCAGATTGATTGTCAGATGTTTTTATTTTTTATGAGAATTTCTAGGATTTCTTTATTTTTTTAGAGTGTCCATTTAGGATCCTAAATGGCTTCAAAAGGAAATAATAGTAAGATACATCAGGATGTGAATGGTTAAGACCGAATAGAAGCATGCATGCATGAGAATTGACAATGCATCTACCAAGCCCATTAATTTTCTCTCATACATAATTATTTCAATTGCAAACTAGTTGCGATAGCAAGCCGCTAGCTCGCTAATGCATGATTTTGTCTATCGTATAGCTTAGGTCGTGTTTGGATCACCTAATGGACTAGACTTTTCCACATGAACATCTATCATATAGCTTACCACGTTATTAGCTAGCTTTCCTATACAACATGATCTAGGACTCTAAATATCTTATCTCAATTTATAGCGGGGGCAAGGGCAGGTAAGAGTGCGAGCTGGCCTGTTACTGCACAGTGCTCGAATTGTTTGGGAATTGTATTACATCATGCACCTTGTACTAGTAATATATATATAACACGACATGTGGGAGACCGATCAAGCAATCGGCATCAGATGTCTTCAACGCCATTGAAGAAACAAGAAAACGTACGTTCGTGAAGATTTCAGTGGAGTAGTTGATGAAGCAAGCAGGAGAGGACTCTGAGGATGATTTCGGTCTCCTGCAGATGCACAGGTTCATTCCCCGCAGGCCTACGAGATCTCGGCGACCGGTACATAGTCCCCAAGTTGGTGGTGATCCGCCTGTACCACCACGCCTACTCATCAGACCACGACCACCTCAAGAAGATGGAGAAGGTGAAGCGCGCGGCTGGAGACCATCTCAGCAAGCGCTGGGGGGACCAGGTCTCACCTGATCAAGTCTACAGGGCTGTCCTCGTCCCGCAAGCTCTACGCCGACCGCGTCCTGCCGCCGGGCATGGGGGATGATCCTCACGACGGGTACTTTGCGGCGATGCTGTTCTTTGATGCCTGTTTCTTTCTGTATTACATGGAAGCTTGGGTTGTTGATACAGCAGCTGCTCTTCTCCAACCGAGCCTGCATCGACAATGACATCATGCTGCTGGAGAACCAGCTCCCTTGGCTGGTTGTCCAAGCCATCATCGATTCTCTCCCGCAAGATCAAACAGAACGCTACATGAAAGCTTTCGAGGGATTCATTGCATTTTGTGTGGGATGAACCACGACCGCCGCATCTCCTTGGTCTCCTCCGACGCTACAAAACGGGAAAGGAAGGGATCCCACCGAAATGGCCCCATGTCAGCAAGGTCTCAGCGTCTAGCGCCGTCGAGCTTGCGGAGATCGGCATCAAGTTGACAGCCAGCGAGACGGCCCTGTTCACGGACATGGACGTCAGGGAGAGAGGACCCTTGTGCGGCAAGCTCTCCCCGGCGCCGCTGTCCTTGAACAACACGAGGTCATGCTGCCTCGTCAACATGGCGGCCTTCGAGGTGGCCACCGTCTCGAGCTACCGAGACCATCCCGACTGCACCGCCGTCTGCTCATACCTCGCCCCTTCAGCATGTTCATGCTCCAGGAGGAGGACGTGAAGGATCGAGCTGCGAGCCAAGCGCATCCTGCACGGCCACCAGACCAACCAGGAGATGCTGGCCTTCTTCAAGAGCGTCTTCAAGCACCTCCCTGACACCGGCTTCCGTTTCGCCTACATCATGGCGCGTATTCAGGAGTACAAGCAGAGCAGGTGGGTGCCGATCGACCAAAGTGCACAAGTTTAGTACAGCCACATGTCGACCATCGTCACGATACGGGGTACCGCCAGTGCTGTTGTGGCTATCTTCCACGCCCTCCCCAGCCTCAACCAAAGCCACAGGAACGATATTATTCCTGGACAATACCTGTCGGTCCTACTACCACCACCATCATCATTTTATTATATATATATATAATATACAGCCCTCGATCCATCTGCAGGCCGGCAAATAGGAATATTAGTTATGTTCCTATTCGATCTGCAGTCGTAGAGTGTTTGCTATACTCATCATATTTTACTTTATTTTATCTGTTGCTGTTGCACGTGCCTTATAAATATATTGATTAGCATATAAATATATATATATATTATATACCACTAGCACAGTGCCCGTGCGTTGCTACGGGTAATATAAATTTTACATGGACCTATATAAGACCATCAACTTTGTGCTCTTTCACTCCATGTACAGGCTATGTCGTGACCGTGTGATGGCGTGAGGCATTGATGGTGTGATTCCGATTGATTTGTCTGGGTTCCGATTGGTATTCCGATTGATTTGCCCGGATTTCAATTAGGATTCCAATTGATTTGTCCGGTTCCGATTAGGATTCCGATTGCCAGACCAAGAAATCATTGCTTGCTTTAGAAATAGTAGAGATAGAGATAGAGATATGTATTTTGTAATAACATAGTACGTGTCGGACGAGGACTTCAGTCTTTTTCTATTTTACTCGCCAAATGCTAATTCTAAATAGTTTCGGACTCTTAACTCAACACCCCGATTTCGATTAGAATTTCGATTGACGGACCAAAGAATCACTTTAGCAATAAAGTAGAGAATAGAGTTAGAGTTAGAGATAGAGATAGAGATAGAGATATAGAAGAGCTTTATCGATAATCTCAACAAATACACATGGACCTATCTTCTTAGATGAAATGCTTTCAAGTGTAACTAAGCACTTGTCATGATGGTTGCTATTTGACCTGTAATCTTGCCACAGATCATGTTATTTCTAGAAATAAGTGAGGTTTATCGTTTCAAAGTGTAATAACCTATTATCTTAGTTTTGGCCAATAAAAGGTGTTTCCACATCCAATCTGAATGCCAACAAAAGGAGCACTCCACATGATAGTTGCATGAAACCCTGATAAATTATTAACAGCTCTTCTGTCTGGTTCATTTAATAAAAATAGCTTCATGAAACGATTGGATGATAATTTTTTTCACTCAAAGAACAGAGCCAGATCCATGACCATGCATACATGAGAAATTTAACCGGCACCAGATCAATTCACTTTATCACACTGCTGACACACTCACTCCATGCATACACGCAGCGTCGGGGCCTACACTAGCTAGGTGCCAGCGCTGCTCGCTTAACCCCACAAGACCATTTCGCCACCTCACAAGCAACCTTGACGAACAACAACCGCAACAAACTCGGCACGTACAGCGTGACAAGACCAACCATTCCAGCCCGCGGCGGGACGACGACGGCGCCGCCATCCAGACCGGAGTCGTCGCAGCGGTGGCGGAGGAGTAGGAGGAACCGGTCCATGCCGGCGGAGGCCCTCTCCAGCTTCCGCAGCGCGCGGCCCAGCCTGCCCATGTCGTCGTCTCCCAGCAGCGCCATCCTCGCGGCCCGGACGCCGAGCCACAGCGCGTTGCCGGCCGCTGCCGCCGCCGGCTCCTCCGAGCGCCTCCGCAGGCGGAACGAGCGCGCCACCTCCCGGCCCTCCCGCGCGGCGTCCCGGAGGTTCCGCAGCCACCACCGCAGCGGCCAGCTCATCACCATGGCCGCCGGGACGCGCTCCGCCTCCGAGACCATGCAGTCGACCTCCATCACCAGCCAGTCCAGGTGCTCCAGCTGCTCGTCCACGCAGTTCAGCTCGCCGTAGCTGCTGACTACGGTTGCCACGGCGCTGTCGGCTATGCTGCCCGTGGCGGCGGACACGACCGTCTCTTCCCATGCCCGCTTCCTGCACGACGCCGGCGACGGCATCGATGATTGAGATGACCGAGCTGAGCGTGGCTTTTACGAACTAGCTAGCTGGTTCACATCAAATAAATAAGTAGCTACCAGCAGTTGATAGTCATTTGATCAAAGGCACCTTGATTCCACCGCCTGGAGATGTGTCCGAAAATTCTGAGGCAGCCGGCCGGTCCGGTACGGGTTGAACTCTCGGCACCTTGATTCCACCGCACCATCAAGAGGTTGGCATGATGCGCGAAACTGCATGGACACTTCCAGCAGGATGACGCAAATCCAATCAGAATAATTCAGAACCGGTGTCTTCCCCAAAGACCACCATAGCTGGAAATCATAGCCCTAATCGAAGGAGACGCCTGTTGATTTTTGTTTTGTTGCGAAGGAGATGCAGGCTCATATCATATGATGCTGCATGCTGAGGTTCGTGGGGATGACGAAAACAAGAATAACAGCGCAAGAACCGCAACTAACCAAGCAGACAGGCTAGCTAGCTAGGACTGTTATTCTTAGTGATTGACTAAGTGCTAGATAGCTCGGTGATTAGCTAAACAAAGATAGAACTTAGGACTAACCGAGAGCGAAACAGAGAGAGGGAGAGATATATGGCGTACCTCCGGTCGATGAGCCGGGTTCGCCATTGTTAGCCATGGCGGAGATGAAGCCGAGCCGGAGTCGAGGTCGAGGAAGAAATTGCAGCGGCGATGTAGTGCAGAGGCGGCGGTGCTTCCCGTCGCTTCAGCGCCGCTCTTAGATCGGATCGGGCTAGGGTTTTAGGTGGGGCTACAGGCAACACGGTGAACCTCGTACCGCGTGCCCCGGCCCCCACCTCTTCCTTTTATTTTGGCGCTGCACAACGGGGCCCCACATGCCATTGGCTTGGCTGTGCGCCCCCGATCAGGGCGCGTAACGAACTCCGGATCGGTCGTTGGACCGATCCGGGATGAGATCAAACTAACATTCTCCCCTTTGATCTCAACTCACTTTCCCACTTCTTACGTCCGATTTCATCCAGATCAATGCATCGAGCATGCCTCGTCTCAACAGATGTTACTGTTGGATTAACAGCCACAACACACTTTTCTGTTTGAAATAGAACCTTACTTTTGGGCCCTTGCTGTCCAGAAATCATACGCTTTCCCGTAAACCCATGCCGGCTAAGTGTTCTCTGAACACATTAGGTGGTAAGCCTTTTGTGAGCGGATCTGCTAACATCTTCTTTGTGCTCAAATACTCAAGACTGATTGTATGATCCTGGATTTGCTCTTTAACAACATAAAACTTTATGTCAATGTGTTTGGCAGCTCCATTTGACTTGTTGTTGTGAGCGTAAAATACTGCAGTCTCATTGTCGCAGGACATCTTTAGTGGTTTTTTATGCTGTCAACCACTCTTAATCCGGGTATAAATTTCTTTAGCCATTTAACCTGCCCCAATGCCTCGTAACAAGCTATGAATTCTGTATACATCGTAGATGATGCAGTGACTGTCTGTTTGGAGCTTTTCACGATATAGCTCCGCCTGCGAGAGTGAACACATAGCCTGACGTGGATTTTCTGTCATCCTTATCTCCCGCAAAGTCTGAGTCTGAATAACCCTCTATCACTAGTGATTCAGATCTCCTGTATGTTAGTATGAGGTCTTTCGTTCCTTGCACATAACGCAAGGCTTTCTTAACCATTTTCCAGTGTTCTATCCCTGGATTACTCTGGAATCTGCCAAGTACCCCGTTGACAAATGCTAAGTCAGGACACGTACATACTTGAGCATACTGTAGACTTCCGACAGCTGAAGCATATGGTACCGCTTTCATCTGATCGATTTCATACTGATTTCTGGGATACTGAAATTTTCCATAACTATCGCCCTTGACTATAGGAGCAGGTGTTGGCTTACTCGCATGCATACCGTATTTCTTTAGTACCTTTTCTAGGTATGCTTTCTGCTATAATCCTAAAATCCCCTTGCTTCATTCTCGGTGAATCTCAATTCCTAAAACGAATGAAGCTTCACCTAAATCTTTCATATCGAATTTTGAGAACAAGAATTTCTTTGTCTCCAATAGCAGATCAATATCACTGCTAGCAAGCAGAATATCATCCACATACAGAATAAGGAAAATGAATCTTCTATTCTTAAACTTTGCGTAAATGCAGTTGTCCTCCTTATTTTCCTTGAAACCAAACTTTCTTACGGTTTCATCGAATTTCAAATACCACTGTCTGGAGGCTTGCTTTAATCCATAAATGGATTTCTTTAGACGACATCCTATCTTTTCTTTTTCTTCCACGACAAAATCTTTTGGTTGTGCCATGTAAACATTCTCATAAAGATCCCCGTTGAGGAACGCCGTCTTTACATCCATCTGATATAACTCTAAATTATAATGTGCCACTAATGCCATTATAATTCTGAAGGAATCCTTACATGAAACAGGAGAAAATGTTTCATTATAATCTATCCCTTCTCTTTGCGTGAAACCTTTCGCCACAAGTCGCGCTTTATATCTTTCTATATTCCCTTTAGAGTCACATTTTGTCTTGTAGACCCATTTACAGCCTACTGTTTTGGATCCTTTAGGAATTTCTTCTAGATCCCAAACATCGTTGGTACTCATCGATTTCATTTCATCTTTCATGGCTTCCAACCATTCAGATGAATGAACACTTCTCATGACTTCTTCAAATGAAGTGGGGTCACCCTCCATTTGAATTTCCTCGCTATTATAGATTTCATAATCGTTCGAAATAGCGGGCTTTCTTTTTCTTTAAGATCTTCTCGGTGCCTCAGCTATCGGCACCTCTTCTACCTGGGGCTGCTGTTGCTCCCCCTCATGTGCGGCTATCGGTTCTGTCGGATCCTGAAGGACAGATTCCTGATTCTGACTCGTCGCCGCAGCTGGAGAACTAACAACAGGTGCTGACACCGTAGGTGAAGCAGCAACAGGCAACACGAAAAATGGATCCTGGATCATCGGAGTAGGTACAAAAACCCGCTTCTCCTCAAGGTCAATCTTTCGAGTTACCGTGCTCCCCCTCATCAGCTGATCCTCCAAAAAGACAGCGTGTCTCGTTTCTACGAACTTTGTATATCCATTAGAACAGTAGAAATGATAACCCTTCAACTTTTCTGGATAGCCAATAAAATGGCAACTTACTGTCTTAGGGTCTAACTTTCCAATACTTGGATTAAATACTTTCGCCACAGCTGGACAGTCCCACACATGTAAATAATTTAGTGTGGGTTTTCTCCCAATCCATAACTCATACGGTGTTTTATGCACCGACTTACTCGGTACGCGATTAAGAATATGAATAGCGGTTTTTAACGCCTCCATCCATAAATTAATCGGTAACGTGGAGTAGCTTAGCATACTTCTCACCATATCCATTAAGGTACGGTTACGTCTTTCAGCGACTCCATTTTGCTGAGGCTCACCCGGTGTAGAATACTGAGCTACTATTCCATTTTCCTGTAGAAATCTTGCAAAGGGTCTAGGAATTTGGCCATACGGGGTGTGTCGACCGCAGTACTCACCTCCACGGTCAGATCTTACTACTTTTATCTTAAGATTTTGCTGATTTTCTACTTCAGCTTTAAAAATCTTGAATTTATCCAACGCTTCTGATCTTTTTTTAATTGGATAAATATAGCCATAACGCGAAAAATCATCTGTAAACGTTATAAACGAATCATAACCGTCTACAGACTTTATAGGAAATGGACTACAGATATCTGTGTGCACTATCTTCAAAACCCCTGAACTGCGTTTGGCTCCTTTCTTTATCTTCTTAACGTACATTCCTTTAACGCAATCGACGCAATGTTCTTCATCTGAAAAATCTAACGGATGGAGGAATATTTTCTTTAATTAATCTCTCAATTCTCCCCCTCGAAATATGGCCGAAACGACAGTGCCATAATTTCGCTGAATTTTCGTTATTGCATTGTTTGCGCTTATTACTTGCGTCGTTAGTCGTGCGTTCAATACTCGTAGTATTGGTAACAGAATTCACAATCTCATGCATAGGCAACATATAAAGTTTGTCTTGTCGGATGGTAAGACCAACACACTGACTATTAAATATAATCTCACATTGTTCTTTGCCAAAATGGCAATCATAACCATCATCTGCCAAACATGATACTGAAATTAAGTTTCTAGATAAAGAGGGTACATAAAGAACATTATGCAACTGGAGACTAAAGCCGTTCTCTAATTCTAACGTGAGTTGACAAACTGCTTCAACATTGGCTCTAACTCCATTGGCGACTTTCAGCTATCTATCCCCTCTTTGCAGCATCGTCCTTGTACTTATACCATGTAAAGAATTAGCAACATTAAGTAGCACCTGAGTCAATCCACCAAGTAGATTTAGAATAACTTACGTACAGGATCTCATCTATAAATGTGATAACATCCTCACCTTTCTTAATTAAATATTTTAGAAAGTCTGGGCAGTCTTTCTTGTAGTGTCCTGTCTCGTGACACCACATGCATTGATCTTTCTCAATGTGCGGTTGATCTTTCTTTGCACCCTTGCCTGGGTGAGTCGAAGAAGAAGAAGAAGTGGAACCTCGTTTGAACTGAGGTTTCCCTTGTGGCCTCGTGTATTTATCAGAAGAGTTGTTTCTTTTGTTGTGCCTAACATAGTTGAGCGTGTCACCATGCGAGGCTTTAAATCTTTCCTCTTCTTGCATGCACATCGCGATGAGCTTCTCTAGGTCCCATGTCTCTGGGCTGATGTTGTAGTTAACAACGAAGGTTTTAAACTCTTTTGGCAGGGAGGCCAGAACCAAATGGACAACGAAAGTATGAGGAAGCTCCATGTCCATAGGTTTGAGCTCTGATACCATTGTTATTCTTAGGGATCGACTAAGTGCTAGATAGCTCGGTGATTAGCTAAACAAAGATAGAACTTAGGACTAACCGAGAGCGAAACAGAGAGAGGGAGAGATATATGGCGTACCTCCGGTCGATGAGCCGGGTTCGCCATTGTTAGCCATGGCGGAGATGAAGCCGAGCCGAAGTCGAGGTCGAGGAAGAAATTGCAGCGGCGATGTAGTGCAGAGGCGGCGGTGCTTCCCGTCGCTTCAGCGCCGCTCTTAGATCGGATCGGGCTAGGGTTTTAGGTGGGGCTACAGGCAACGCGGTGAACCTCGTACCGCGTGCCCCGGCCCCCACCTCTTCCTTTTATTTTAGCGCTGCGCGACGGGAGCCCACATGCCATTGGCTTGGCTGTGCGCCTCCGATCAGGGCGCGTAACGGACTCCGGATCGGTCGTTGGACCGATCCGGGATGAGATCAAACTAACAAGGACGACATGGGAGCTGTGCTCTCGGTGGTGATGGGCCAAGCCATTTCCCGGATGGTCTCCATGGTGCTCGGCAGGTACCGCGCTAGGGCGAGCGCCGGCGACCAGCTCGAGCACCTTGGCTTGCTGGCCATCATGCTCCACAGCACCGTAGAGGAGGCCGAGCGCGTGCATATCCGGAGCCGGTGGCTGCGCAGGTGGCTTTGGAGGCTCCGCGACGCCGCTCTCGACGGCGACGAGGTGCTGCAGTCCTTGAGGCAGCAGCGTATAGCAGGGGAGGCTGCAGCCACCGGCAACAGGCTGTGGAACGCCGGGAAGCGGGTCTTCCGGTCGGCAAAGAGCTTGCTATTCACCGGCGACAACAGCATGGAACGGCTGAGCGGCGCCGTGACGAGGTTGGAGAGGACGTCCATGGGCATCGCTGGCTTCCTAAAACTGCTCATGTCAGAAACCAGGCGATCAATGCGAAGAACCCAGCAGCCACTACCAGCTGGGGCAGATGACAGTGACGACGACGACGACGATGGAAGCAATGATGACGCGCCGGACAGGAAAACCAACATTCGGCTCAGGACAACACTGGATGGATCGGAATCGGAACTCCAGCACGATGCTGCTCATCAGATTGGCAGCATGATAAGGATCGGCCTGATGATGGTGATGCAGAATGTCTGGCAAGTCATCGCAGGCTCAGGACGCCACCCGCCGACTGGCCTTTTCTGACGTCGGAGCCGGACATGGAGAAGCTACGTGTCCTGGTGAACCGTATCCGCACAGCTGTTGAGACCAGTGACAGGGTGGAGGTTCACGGCAGCCGCTGGCTGGCAAAGTGGCCCCGCGAGCTGCAGCCTCATGTTAGTCAGGATCGCTGCCATGGCTCAAGGGTTGTCGTCTGAGACAGTAAGCAGCGACGAATTTAGAATTTCTAGTTAGGGTGATCTAATAGGGCACGTCTTTTAAATATTTAGTGAATAAATCAATCTAATTTTATCAAAAAGTATAAATTCTCACTTTTTCCTTCTCAATTCAATTATCAATTGTTGTGCATAAAAGGAAATTATTAGCTATTTTTTCTTAGTAATAAATAAAGATATATATGGAAAAAATCAGGGGATAAAGGTCTTTGGGCCAATTATCAGGGTGGGCCGGGTCCGATCTAGGTATGGACCGGATGTTTGCTAAAGTTTGCCAAAAGTAAGAGCAACTCCAACAAGATATCTATTTGCCCTGTCATCTAAACATCAGAGCTTTCGAATAGCTTGAAAAGAAAATTGTAGTGATTGTAACAATTTGGCAACCCTTACCCCTCAACAAAAAGTTTTCTGAGCAAGCTTGAACTTGTCACCTACATGAAACATATCCGTTATGAAATTCCGGGTTGGTACAAAATGTATTACCAAACTACTACTTTGTCCCAACAAAAAATGCAATTCTGGATATGCACCTAGACGTCACATTGACCATTAATTTCTACTGTTTTAATAAGCTAACAATGTTCCACTCCATAACAAAACCGTTCCAACTAAATAGTTTAATTGTTTTTGTGGTACGAATTATTTGTTTCAGAAAAAACAAAAGTGACAACTACTGCTCGTTGATCACAATCCACCCGTGCACAAATCGACAGTAAAAAAATTGTGATTGAACAAGTTCGGTGTTTCAATTTTCAAGCATCCTTAATATAGGATGCATGCACAAATATTAAGATTTATTTATAGCATGTAGAAATAGTAGAGTCATATAATATCTGAAGATACATGATATAAGATTCTAAATTCTGATCACAATTTTGATTATTAACTATTCATCTTAATTTGTTAATGAAATTCTGATGCTTACCTTTCTCATAATTATTAGCCCATGCAGCTGGTGAAAGGTCCAGAATAGCTTCATACTACTTCCTCAGTGCCAAATATTAGTTATTTTAGTTTTATAGGTTCATAATTTTTACTATACATCTACATATATGTTATGTCCAGAGAAAAGTTAAAACAATTAATAATTTAATTAGGACGGAGAGAGTACCTGGTAACAAGGATCGTGGTGATAACGTGTAGGAGGATGTGCATATATACATTCCAACGAACTTACAGATTCAAGAGCATTCGTATACTCATTTTTTGCCCTTTATTTTCACACGCAGGAGCGAATTTTATTTATGATGCGCATGCACGCACTGCCTGGGGATGTCCGAAAAATTATAAAGCGATTAATTTTGTGTCCTCGAGTGCACCGCACCATTCAAATTGGCATGACGCTCTGAGCAATGGGAGAAGGTGGCCAAGATGGGAAGACGACCGATCTCCATCAGATCACGTCGACAAGAAAGAACGCGCTTTATCTGCACGCCCAATCCTATTTATCAGTAAGGTTGCATTGTTCCTTATAGTAGTAAGCAACACCAAGCGTTCGCAATGTCTCGGCCGAAGCGCAAGGTCGCCGAGCTCGGCGAGCACGCGCTCTCGGCGGCGGTGGGCGACGTCGTGGCCCGGACCATGTCCGCGGCGGTCGGCAGGTACGACGCGCATGCGGCCGTCGACGACCAGCTGGAGCGCCTGGGCACGCTGGTCATCATGGTGCGCAGCGCCGTGGACGAGGCCGAGCGCGTTCACGTCTCCGGCTGGTGGCTGCGCCGCTGGCTCTGGAAGCTCCGCGACGCCGCGCTCGACGGCGACGAGGTGCTGCGGCTCTTCCGGCAGCGGCGGCAGGCCGAGCTGGCGGCCGAGATGGGGCGCGGCGGGCTCTGGAACGCCGCCACGCGCGTCGCGCGGTCGGCGAGGAGCCTGGTGCAGCCCCGCGGCGGCGGGGACGTTGTGCACCGGCTGGGCCGCACGGTGGCGCGGTTGGAGAAGCTCTGCGCGGGCCTCGGCGACTTCCTCAAGCTGCTCGAGCTGGAGATCATGAGGTCGCTGCGGGCGCCCCCGCCGTCCGGTCCCGCAGAAGTTCGAGGCCACGGCGGCGATCTGGCGGAGTCCATCACCCTCAGTCATCAGGACCACACGAGCCTCGACGGATCGGAGTCCGAGCTCGACCTGTCCTACATTTCGGACGACGAGGAGTGTATTTCGCAAGCGGAGTACATTGCATGCACGGTAGCGATCGGCCTGCAGATCGTGACCCGAAAGCTCCGGCGAGCGACGGGCAGGCTGAGGACGCCGGCGCCGCCCGGCTCGTGCAGTAATCCCCTGGTACCACCGGGGCTGGAGCCGGACACGGGCAGGCTGCAGGGGATGGTGGCCGACATCCGCGACGCCGTGGGCATCGGCGGCAGGGCGGGGGTCGACGGCAAGCGCAGGTGGCTCGCGGAGTGGCGCCGCGAGCTGCAGGCCGTGGCGGAGAGGGCCGACCGCGTGCTGCAGCAGCTCGCCGTGCCGCTGGCGCCTACCCCTGCGCAAGCAGGTGGTGGTGGAGACGAAGCTGGTGCGGCGACTTCGCTCGGCGACGATGGGGCGTGGAGGACGGCGCGGAGTGTGGAGACGGCAGCGGCCCATCTGAGAGCCTATGTCACGTTGGTCAGGCTCGCTGTCGTGGCTAATGCCGTGGCCTAGCTCGTCGAACACAATTCATTAGAGGATGGAATCTCTGATAATCGAAGCAATGCATTGTTCAGACTTGGAAAATCGAATTACAAAATGAAGGCAATCTTTTGGTGAGGACACTGTTAATTTCCAGCTGAAATCACACAGCGCAACATGATCGGTTCTTCTTCGCTTTGCTGCAGGTTTTTTTTTTTTGATAAGATGCAGGCTTGTGTTGGCGTGCCCCGGCTTACAAACGAATGGTCCCCTTCAAAAAAAAAACTTCAATCAAAAAACAAACAAACAAACGGTGAGCTCGCAATTCTTCTTGGTCGGCCGGAGATGAGATGACCTCGACAGATCGTGCTCGTCGTCGTCGAGGCAAGAAAATGAGGAATCTGATCGCCGCCATCCCTTTCCCTTTCGGCGGCTTCCACTCGCCATCCCCTGCCGGCGGACAAAAGCCGCTTGGGGCCCGCCCGAGCCGGGTGGGCCCACGCGTCAGCCACCGCATCTCACGTGTCCCCCACCCCACCAATATCCCCCAAACTCCTTTCTTTTCCGGGAGAGGAAAGAGAGAGAGGAGATTCCTCCCTCCCTCTCCCCCCTTCCCCTCCCTCCTCGTCGAAACCCTAGCCCCGCCTCGCCGCCGGCGGTGGCGTCCGCCTGACCACAGGTGCGCCGCCCAGCCCCGCCATCCCGCCGTACTTCTCCTAACACTCTCCCCGCCGCGCGCTCCCTCCCGGAGCCGTCGCGCCCGCCGCCGGATCCGGATCGGCCGGCCGCCATGTCGAAGGCCAGGGTCTACACCGACGTCAACGTGCTGCGCCCCAAGGAGTACTGGGACTACGAGGCGCTCACCGTCCAATGGGGGTCAGTCATCATCCCTTCCCCTCCCCTCCCTTGAATCCTCCTCCCTAGCTTAAAGTTTCATTTTTTTTTCACCGTGGTACGAGCGTGTGTCCGTGTGGCGAATTGCTTGGTCGGTTCGTAAGGTTGGGCTCAGTAGGCTGTTCAGGTGGAGTTCAAAGACCTGATTGTGATTGCCTCGGTGCTTATCTTGATTGGGTCGCGTGGTTTGTTAGGTACACATGTTCGATTTAGTATCAGGCAACTGGCACGGTAATGAGCTAGTTAGGCTGAACTCCCTGATAACATAGGTGCTATTTAATTGCACCCTCCAATCGCTCTGTATCCGCCGCTGATTATTAGGTTTCGAAGCGTTATTTATGAGCTTAAAGGTATCCATAACAGAGATATCATGGAAGATTCATCGCATGCTTATGCTGCGAATATATTACTTTCGCCATTCACCTTAATTAAGAAGCTGAGTGTGTTTTGTTATCTTGCGTGACAGCGTGTTCCTTTCCTTAGTTTTGCAGTTTGTTGATTGATTTGGCTTCCATTAAACTGGTTTCGATGCCCATAGTTGTAGCCAGCCAACTTCCGTTATTACTAACTCGTTTCCCAGAACATATATGGGTATTTCATATATGCTGATTCTGTGTAGTCTTAAAGGACAAAAGGAGCAACCTACAACTCTTTTTGCAGCTGCATTGACAGCTCTGTAGAGCAGCACACAACGAATAAAATCTAGCTCATGCATGGAATCTACTGCAATACCCATGGTTTCTGTATTACTAAATGCGCTTAGCTCACTGAGTTAATTTAAGATTGTAATCAGCACTTGATATTTATAGTGACAATAGAGTTTCGCTGCAGTCTGCTTTACCGTTGAGCCTGGCATGGTTTATTACTGCTTTAATGTTCATATATGTAGTTATCAGGACTTGAGTCAAACAGTTTTAGGTAGAATAAAAGTGGGGTACGCCAAACATGCAAAGGGATATCACCCTTAGAATATGTCAAGGACTGGTGTTTTCTCTTTTCTCTGTGGTCTGCACCTTCCTAGTTCCAAATACGGAAGAATATGCCCTGTTCCCACCCCGACGGAACTAAACTGAAATTATCTTGAACACATGGATTTTTTAAGCTTGCAGTTGTGCACATTTCTGCCTCACAACATTAATTCTATTCTCATCCTGCAAAATTCTAATTTAAATAATTTATTTAGTTACCACTCTCAGTCCTTTGGACAATCATGCTGTGACTGACAGCTTTAAACTTTTTTTTACTATATTGTGCAGTTATGTTTCCCAACCCATTAAAGTATTAGTTTCTGACAAGTTTGATGTCTCTTTGATCAGTGAGCAGGATGACTATGAAGTTGTCAGGAAAGTTGGTAGAGGAAAGTACAGCGAAGTCTTTGAGGGCATCAATGTTAACAACAATGAGAAATGCATCATTAAGATCCTGAAGCCTGTGAAGAAAAAGAAGGTAGACCTGAATCCTATTATTTGTTCTTTATAGTTATCCCTTGAGCCTACTGCTTAGCAAGAACAGGCTACTGTTTTCATTACATGTGTTTAGCTTTTGATGGCATTCTTATCGAGATTTTAACCTACACCTCTCATGCTGGTGCAGATCAAAAGAGAAATTAAAATCCTTCAGAATCTTTGTGGAGGCCCTAACATTGTGAAGCTGCTTGATATTGTTAGAGATCAGCACTCAAAAACACCCAGCTTGATCTTTGAATATGTCAACAACACAGATTTCAAAGTGCTTTACCCAACATTGACAGATTATGACATTCGCTATTACATCTACGAGTTACTCAAGGTTTGATTCCTATCTTTTTCTTATTGTGTAACAGGACAATGACTAATATACTTCCTTCTCCAAAGAAGTCTTGGTAACCCCAGTTTGCTCTGGACTAAAGGCTTGTTCTATGTTGTTTGTGTAAAGAAGCCTTGGTAATTTAGAATGATCTATATCTTTGTTGAGTTCCAATGTCCCAATAGTTTCTTATTTGAATGCATTGTGAAGGAAATGGGAATTCTGCCTATGTAACAAATGACCACACTAAGTTACTTTTGATTTGATTATCATGTACTTGTAGTGAATCTGGCTCCAGTTATCTTACTGTTTCTTTTTTATGTGCGCAGGCATTAGATTACTGCCATTCACAAGGTATTATGCACCGAGATGTGAAGCCTCACAATGTTATGATAGATCATGAGCTTCGTAAACTCCGGCTGATAGATTGGGGCCTTGCTGAATTCTATCATCCTGGCAAGGAATATAATGTCCGTGTTGCCTCAAGGTAGCTGCAGAACTTTCAAAATAGTGTTGCTGGTCACTTTCAACAAAAAAATAATATCACTGGTTCAGTATTATTGCACTGACTAATTAACAGCAAAACCTTTGTAATGTGGAATTTTTGAGTCGCAATTAGTGAGACTATAATACACTTAATGCACTATTTATTTCTTAATTCTTACGCCTTTACTACAAGACTAAATTTCAGTTGTTTTAAACTCACATTTTTGTGACTTGTGGTTCATTTTGTGCACTTTTTTTTCAGCAAACATATGGATTAAGAACATAACGTTAAATGGTGATACTACTGTAAGATTGTGTATAATGTGTGGGATGTATTGCATTGAGCCCCTTGGGCGGTATATATGGAGTACAAAGACTTAGGGGGTAAGCCACCTCCCCTATACATATGGCAGTCCGGGATTACATATCCTAACCTACCAAATATAACCCCCCCCCCCCCCCCCCCCGCCGCAGTCGTAGCGGTAGCAACACGAACGAATAGACAGGAGAACAATGGAGTCATCCCCCCAGTCGGAACGCCAGTGCGAATGCTTCGACTGGACTAGCTCATGCAAATGAGAGCCCTTTAGTGCCGAAGTAGCCAAGGTTGAGGTGGACGTGGTCGAAGCCGTGGAGGAGGGCGCAGGTCCGAAGCGTCAACAGAGGCATGCGAGTACACAAAATCAGCAGCTTCTTGCCGAGAACAGCTGCAGGACGGTAAACGGCGGATGGTGATGGTAGACGAGGCAGCTGAAAAGCGCTCGTGCGTCCTCCTTCAGCAACATTGGAGGTGGTGTCCGCGCGAAAACGGCAGTAGGCGTGAAGTCGGACCGGAGACCAACATGACGACGATCAGCAGCATGGGTGGCGCCACCACCTGTAAAGGCGACGACACCGGTGATGGCTTGATCACGAGCATCGATGCTGCAGCCTTTGAGGGCGTGCAACGACAACCTTGTCCTCAAGAGTGTCCACGATGAAGCGACGACGTACAGCAGGGCAACGCAACCCGATCTCTGATCGGGAAAAAGAAAAATAGCAGCAACAAGAGGCTCGCGGGTACAATCTCGGGTGCACCTAGTGATGCCCCCCAACCTTATCCTCATGACAAAGGGAGAGAGAGGCAAAGCAAAGGGGCGAGACCCGCCCGCTAGCGAACTCGACCGGGTGGGGTGCAGCCCGAGCGGTGTCCTCCTCCAGCTGCGTGGCGGGCCAGTGGCCCCATGAGCTGCCCCCGCAGCCACATCCTCGCGAGCATGGCGGTGGCGGAAGCGGCACTGAGGACGAAGGGGATGGTGCCCGACAACGCGGAGGAGAGAGCCGGCGAGGGAAGGGCGGAGCTCCCACGGTACGGCGGCCCGCCATCGATGGCGGAGAAGCAGCACGGTGGAGCGGGGCCAGGCGGGTTGTTGCATCCCGGCGACGACGACATTAGGCTGCGTAGTTGGGGCATTGCCCCCGCGGCTCCAACGGCAACCGGAGGTGGCGCGCGGCTGTCGGGCGCCCCCAATGGTGCGGCGGCGGCTCGGCGCCCCCACCGTGCACCACCGCAGCCGCACACTCGCGCTCAAGGGCAGCGGTGGTGGCGGCGCTAGAGGAGGAGATTGGGGGTCAGGCCTGTCGCACGACAGGGGTGACGAAGACGGCGGCGCTCGCGGCAGATCCTGGCGGCGATGGAAGAGGTAGGTCCCCTGCTGCTACTTGACCACGACGACGCGGCGGATCGGATGCATTGGCCGCGCATCCTACGAGGGCGCTGCCCCCGGCGGAGATCGATCTCCCCGGGGGCGGCGCGCGGCAGCGGAAGCGGAGGCCTAGGGTTTGTAACCTAGTCTTGTGATACCATGTAAGATTGTGTATAATGCGTGAGATGTATTGCATTGAGCCCCTTAGGAGGTATATATGGAGTACAGAGATTTGGGGGGTAAGGCACCTCCCCGATACATATGGCAATCCGGGATTACATATCCTAACCTACTAAATATACTCTAACAATTATGACTGCACTATATGGCTTCTGTTGTCACAGAATAAAATGAATGTCATTCTACAGTGAATCATATGGCTCACTTGTCTCTAGAGCATGCAGTTTCCATATTTGCTCTTTTGACCTTCCTCACCCTTTCTTTCTCAACGTTTTTATTTGTTATTTTCAACTGGAATTCAGGTATTTCAAGGGACCTGAGCTTCTTGTTGACTTGCAAGATTATGACTACTCTTTGGACATGTGGAGTCTTGGCTGCATGTTTGCTGGAATGGTATTATTCGCACGATTATCCTACCTATTTGTTGTCCATAGCTTCATATATTTCGGATGATTTATTTGAAATAACTGATATTCATTGTTGACCATATGCTGCCAACTACAGATATTTCGTAAGGAACCATTTTTCTATGGCCATGACAACCATGATCAGCTTGTTAAGATTGCTAAGGTATTACTTCAGATTTTTTTCATTTAGCTATCTATGTTGCTTATGTTTTCCGTGTGATGTAGCCAGCAACATCGCTTTATCTGTCGCTGTTAGTTCCCGTTGAATTTAGAAGCAACAGTTTGGACTATTCTTTTTTAAAGGAGCTTATACTCTGGAAAATATTAGTTGTTTATTTTTAGTCTGCTATATCTGCAGAACTTTTTGAAGCATCAGCATTAATTATTGTCACATTCCGTTATTACCAGGTACTTGGAACAGATGGGCTGAATGCATATTTGAACAAGTACAGAATTGAGCTTGACCCTCAGCTTGAAGCCCTCGTTGGAAGGTTCAGTATACCATGGCTCACCAGGCCTTTGATGCAACATAATTATTTATGTGAAGTACATTTACATCCTTTTTTTTTAATGCAGGCATAGCAGGAAACCCTGGTCAAAGTTTATTAATGCGGATAACCAACACCTAGTATCTCCTGAGGTGGTGTCCTAATGGCTCTTGCATTTCAAATTTACTTAACTAGGATCTGCAGTTCTCGGCTCTAACTTTGTTTCTTTGTTTATCTGTAGGCCATAGATTTCCTTGACAAGCTTCTGCGTTATGATCACCAGGACAGGCTTACTGCACGTGAAGCAATGGTAAGTGTCCTTATGCTAATTTTGGTGCGTGACAACTCAAATGTCACTGGCTGCTCACTAGTCTAAACATCCCATTTGACATTTGCTAGTCTAGCATCACTGAAACAGAATGTCTCCAGATTCTCAGTTGTGCATGGTAATTTTGGCTGAGCATTTTGGTTTCTGAGCCAGAGCTTTTGCACACAAATTTATAAGGCCCAACACATTTATTTGATTTATGCTGCCTAGTATTTCCTCTTGATAATTTATTAATGTTGCCAAGTCTGTCTCATCTTATAACTGGATACCTGTATTCTTGTAGGTGCACCCATACTTCCAACAAGTGAGAGCCGCAGAGAACAGCAGGACGCGCGCATAGCCAGCGGCAATGGCAGAGACGCGCTAACCGATCATCAGCTGCGCTCCATCGATCTTCAGTCATATAATAGCGGTTGGGTCACTTGAAAGAAACAAAAGATTGTGAGGGAGCCTCTGTTGTTGCCTGTCTTTAACCGCATTGAGAAAGAACGCAAATTTATTCGGGTTGTGAGCTTGAGATGTGATTGCGAACATTATTCATGTAAGGTGGTTGCCATAAAACGTCATCTGTTCGCAGATTGTCCTACTGTATTATTGAGCTTGCAAAGAATACCAACCTTTTGTTTGGACTCCATCGAGCTCTCGTGGGTTATTTCCTCTCTTTACCTTAAGAAATGCCATGTCTATTGGCACCCTTTGCCCTTACAAATGTTTCCTTCCTTCCCCTAGCTAGAAAGTCTGAGCCAAGAAACCAAAGACGACTTGCAAAATTTGGCTTAAATGAACTTTCAGGTGATTTGTGAGTTCTCCAATCACTGATCATAGTGACACTATGATGTATCGCTTTACAGCCAGCCTGACGAGATTAGATCCAGGCATGGATTCTTCTAAAATCAAAATCCCAAGGTTTCATGGTTCCACAACACACCCAAATTCAGAACACAGAACACAGTGAAATTATTGTGCAAGCATGGGCATCACAGATCCACACAATCGATGTTGTAACGCAACAGGTTGACAGCGAAGGATTACATATTTAGATGGGGCAAACACAACCGAAGCAGCAGCTGCGACAGCAGTTCAGGCCCGTAATACATAGGGCCACCAGTCATTACGTACATGATGATGATAACAATACTAATGGATCAAGAAAGTTCTCTCTTTGTGGTTCTGGTAGAGCATATGCCTCTTGTCAGAGCAGGCATATGCTGCTGCTTACTAGTTCTTGAGGTGGGGGAAGCACTGGTAGAGGTCGTTCTTGGGATGCCTCGCCTCGGCGTGCTCTTTGCACTTGGCCTCAGAGGTGGTGCAGATGAAAGTCTGCATGCAGATCTTGCACTGCGTGGAAGAAATTTTCACGATGATCAGCTCACAACGAGGGTATCGGAGATTTCTCAAGAAGTCATATATGGTACATCGGACAAATTGCAGTTAAACACATTACACAGCAGGTAGCTACCCTGTTATTTGCAGGAGCCATCTAAAAGGAGAGAATTGCCAAGCATTCAGTAGCCAGTGCAGTAGTGAGTGACTAGTGAGTTTCCAGGTTGATCAGGGGTTTAAAAGAAAAGGATTCTCCAATCCGCTACTTGCCTATCACTATCATGGCTAATTGAAGGTAGGATAGAACAGTTTGGTCACGTTCTGATGTTCCTGAACAAGACCCAACCGTTAGTGGGCCCATTGATGCGACGCCGCTAAGCAAAAAGACGTTTGATGGTACCTAAGCTAATCGGCCTGATGTATGCAAGCATGGGTCAATACATCTGGTTGCATCTATCCCCTGATGATAGCTATGCTGATATGCTAGGCTCAGGTCCCGGCTACAGATGCAGGCAATAATGTTGTTTGATGGACGACACAAAGGATTCCGGACTAGAGGCTGTGCAGGGCTCAATCCCCAACACTGAAGTTAGCAGAATGTAAGACGGTAACTTAAATCCCATCAATCTAGCGAGAAGGTGAATTCCCAGTTCCTATAGAAACCAAATGCAGAGCTATACACATTGCGGAGGTTGCAGCCGTGATGAAGGTGGGAGTAGGAGCAAGCGAGGTGCCCGCCCAGGTGGGGAAATAGATAGCACTATCTCCCCCCCCCCCCCCCCCCCCCCATTGCTATCATGAGAAGCACATGTCCGCACGCACGCACGCACACAAGTGAGGATTGGATTTTGTGACGGAACCAGTGGATCGGCGTGCAAGGAGGTGTTATTTTTGGGAGGGCGTGTGATGATTTTAGGTTCGGATCGAGTGATGGATGAATCATCAGAGCAATTAAGCGCGTCCTTTTGCTAGTTGTGAAATTGGGGCGATTAGGGTGCCAGATCGGGGGGCAAGAGCAACAAAGGAAAAGGTGGGGGGAGAATCACGCACGCACCTGGATGTTCATGGCCTTCTTGTTGGCCTCGAGCTGGCTGCCTGCAAGGAATCGAGTAGAGGCCCCAATTTATACCATGGAGATTGAGATCAAAGACGAATCGATGGGCGGAAGCAGGGCGGAAGGGAGGGAGGGATCTAGTAGAGCGCCGTACCCTTGGCTCCCTTGTTCTTCTCGGCGTTCCTCTCGCGAGCCATCTTGGACTTCTGGCCGTTGCCGCCGCCCATGGCTGCTGGTGGTGGTGGTGGTGCGAGAAGGGTTGGTGTGGCGTGGGGTGGGGAAAGATGAGGAGAGGAGGAGGAGGAAGGCGTTTTTAATTAATTAATTAATACTCCACGCAGGTCGGCGTTGCATCCGGGCCGTCCGCTGGGGGCCCGCGGTGCATCCGATTCCCGCTTCGGCACGACGCAACCAGGCCAGGGGTGGAGTAAAAAACTGGTGGCTGGAGATCGCCGGCGGGCGGGCCCACGCGCTTCCAGCAAACCCACGTGGTCAAGTCGCCACCCCACTCACGCCGTTGACCGCAAGAACCTTCCAGAATCTGGACTCTGATCTTCCCTCCTAATCCGTCTCACTCTATGACAAATTGACAGCCATCAACCAATCCTATCTATTCTCATCGCTCGAGGGATGAGACTGGGGCCCATTCCAGCCCAAAGCCCACCCGCGCCATCTACCAGGCCAGGAATGTCCTTCCGCTGGAAGTCAATTCGAGCAACAAGATCAGTAGTAACCTTCCAAGCTCCAGCTGTTAAAGAACAAAATGACCAGCTTGTGGCAATCTCGAGGAACCGATTTGCTGGTATGAATTCTGCCTGATAAGAGCGAGCTACTGGACAGAAACTAGAAATTGCATCACTTGCCTATCGCCTGAGACATCAAGGACGGCAGCATCCCCCACCCCACCAAGCTCTTCGGCAACGCCAACGCGAACGGGGCGAGGAAGGAGACGAGCAAGGAAGAGGGCGAGACGTACGGCTGAAGCCTCGGACAGCAGAAATTGCGGATTCCCGTTTGTTCGTTCGTCCAGGCGGACGCTGTCAGTGTCAGGCTCAGGCAGGCAACCTCCCCGTCGAGCCAGCGTCCCTGTGGTACGGCGTGGCGGCGGCCTCCCAGCGTCTTCGTCGTCCCCGACGGCATGGCCCTTCCTTCCTCCTATCGAAACGCATGCTCAGTGACAACGACATTGCTAGCCATGGGCAGTGATGGACGTTTTGCGTGCGCTCTGAACGAACACCTCCGTTTATCGGGATCAATGCAGTGACAGGAGGAAAGCAAAAGCGATGTTTGGATGCCTGCCTTAGGCGCCACACCGCGCCTAAGGAGCGGCGGCCGATTTGGCCGCCACACCTGTGGCGCGGAACGTGTGGCGTGGCGTGGCGTGTTAGACAGGCATCCAAACAGCCAGGCAGTTTAAGAAAACACGAAAGAGAGTAAAGATTTCTGTTGAAGAAGAACAACCAGGTGAGGGTAAAAGTAGCCCCCAAAATGCTCGTTAGACACCAACTGATTCAAGAACTATCGAACGAGCAAAAAAAGGAAGCAGTGATCCCAGATCCTGGGTGGAGTTTTCACTTTTCAGTTTTCACAAGGGACAGAAATTCGGAGTACCCCGTGCAGTGCGGTCAGCTCGTGACAGAAACCCAAGGTGCAAATTGTTTACGAGTTCACGATGGTCCATCGCTTGATCCTGTCCTGATCGCATACATAAATCAGCACAAAGTGAAGACTGAAGCAAAGGAGCAGGCTCGCTGCTTTTGACACTCTTCAGTCTTCACTCCACAAAACTTTTCCTCCATCCAGAAAACATACTGTGGTCCCACACCCACTAAGAAAGATACTCGTTCAATCTGGACTGCGTTCCCCAGTGCAAGATGCAAAATAATTTTGAGCCGGTATCGATCAAGGAGTTAATCGTCATGTAGAGTAAATCAATAGTATATGTTACAATTACACAAGAAAGCACAATGCTGAAACAGTAGTAGGTACTGAAATTAAAAAAAAAATCTAGCAGTATTGATATACGGGATGGATGTTGCTTGTCTGATTCTGTCCCTCCCAATGTCACATTGGGTATCATACCAAATCTGCAATACCAGATCAAGTATGTTAAACGTCTCTCGGTGGCGCAAAATTGACTGGTTGATCGGGGAATTCCAGATGAAAAGTTACTGGTGACAGGGCTGATGTTGTACTACATACAGTAAGACCTTTAGCGTTGAAATAAATTTGCATACCTATCGCGCAAGTTCATTGACAGCAGTTCAGTTTCTTCAGCCTGACGAAAAAGGAAATTCATCAGCTGCACTCACCATCTGTCAGCTACTCCAACACCTGCCGTCGCTTAGAGTCTGAATGTGCAGTAGCAGTGCTATCGCACGTTGTTACCTGGGATGTTGACCCATCTGAGCTGCAGGTGCACGACGCCGGTCTCGACATTCCTGAGCTTGAGCAGGAGGTCCTGCACCACCTGGCCGTTCTCCCACATGATGTGGCTCTCGTCCGCCAGGCAGCAGTGGCTGCCGGGGCGCACGGTGCGGACCACCGTGCCGCTGCGGATGTCCTCCAGGTCCATCTGGATGATCTGCATCAGCGCCTCGATGTCGAACTCCGCGTCGCCCATCTGGTCGTCTTTGCTGAAGGTGTCCTTGTCGAAGACCTCCTGCATGCGTTTCAGGAATATGATGATCGACACCGTCAACTGAACGAAATTCTTCAGAAGCATACTGCATCAACTGGATCGGACAAGGAGATCGATGCAGATGCTCACTAGCTTGATGGGCGTTGATGCGTTCTTGACAGCTAAGGTCAGATCCTCGTTCCAGACTGGGTTAACCGTCTTCTTCATCACACCTGTCTTCAGTTTCTGAAGAACAGGTAAATAATAGATGGCAAGAAGCCAAAAGAAAAGTCAGAGCAGCGATGTTGAGAAAATCGACCGAATCAGGTTAGGTAGGGCTTTCAAAGATTTCATCAGCTATGAAATCAAGGTACACATGTAGATACCTGGCCGTCCAGGTCGAGCACAACATAGGGATCGCTACCATTTGCATCACGGCTGACAAGGTTTACCCCTCGCAGCACCTTCACGGACAGGAAGCCCGGCAACGTAGACATCTCTCTAGCTTGCTCTTCACGACCACCGCAACCTGCCGATTGCCGAACCACCCCTGGAGGATTGAAACCTGGATGGAAGAACCTCCCTCAAGCATGCATGGCTTTCCGGTTTTTGATGACGGCCTCCACAGCTGGACAAGTCCCGGCCTCAGGCTTTCAGGATTTGACCATGTCTTGTGGACGTGTTTTCTTCAAGTTTCAGTACTGCTGCCCTTTATCTGGTGGCCTTCTATTCTTGGGAAGAGAGGCTGCGACTGCGAGCACCAGGGGCGCAGCCAGTGTACTGCGCAACACCATGCCTGTATAAATGTTCAGACTAAAGCAAGGAAAGCAAGAGCAGAAATTGTGAGCTGGTCATACCCAAAAAAAAAAAACTTAAATTTAGAGCAAGCTAGTACAGTTGGTCGGGGCGAACTTGCAGGCCAATTTAAGCCTGCGGCCAGCGGTCCAGCGCGCCACAGGCCTTCGCCAATCCCGTCCGCAGCCCAAATGCACAACTTGGAGCGGGCGGGCCGCGGACCTAGGCCCAACGAGTGACTGAGTGAGCTTGCTGCTACTAGCCCAAGGGCACATGACATGCATCATGCGCATGTGATCCTTTTGAATCTACACCGAGATTCGCGCAGAGATCGAGACGATGTCACTGCTGCTTTTCATGGTTCCAACCCATGACCTCATGCATCACAGTGATGTAGCCCCTTAGCTAAAATAAACAGGCAATTATTGTCGTTTTCTCTACTTTGTCTTGTGCAGCAAGGGTTTGAGTGGCCATAAAATGCTATACACATTTTCTTCAGGAATAGTACCATATGCTCAAATAAATACTATAAAGCCAAACTCAACTTTTTGGTCACTGCCTGCCCCCTGGCATAGAGATTCGCGAGTAGTCAATCATCATGCTAGTGCTGTTTCGGCTTTGCAGAGACGCTGCACTGCACACGCACACATGCACCACAAGGGGGAACACATCGATGGCTCTGGCAGCGTCACATCATGTGCAATCCATGCTCCCCGGCATCCGACATGTCTCAATCATGACGGCATGTGCCCATCTCCAAATCCATCTGCACTCTGCCTGATCAGATCCTGGGGAAGATTAGGCTTTCATCTATCATGCATCAGCAGCACAGGGGCGACTTTTATTCATTCTCCCATCAACTCACTCACTGGCAGAGGTAGTAGCAGTAGGGATCATATCCTAATTAATACTATTTACACAAACCATGTCTTTTGATCTGCACCCTTGCTTTCAACAAAAGCACTAGATTCATGGCTAACTTGGCCAATAACATAGGCATATATATAGGGGGCATGCATCAGTTGGTACACACATGCATGCTGGACAAGATTATACAGTGCTCACCCTTCTTGTTGCAAACATAACAATAGTTTAGCTTCATCGCTGCAATGAGCTTATGCTAGGACTCAATCAACGGTGAGCAACCACTTTGCAGGCGCAGTTGCTCGCAATCGCTGGATAGATAGGCACGGCAAGTAATCATGGTGTAGTAGCGGTCGAGTTCGACGTGCTTGTCGCCCGCTCAAGCATTGAGGTGGCTGATCATCCATGGCGGAAGGCCCCCGATGCGAAGTTGCGGTTGCACCTGCCCTGGCTGCTGCGGCGCCGCTGCCGCCGCCTCTTCGCCTCTCTCTCCCATCGTCACCGGTGGGTAGCTAGACAGCGGCATGATACATACTTCGTCGATCAATTGAAGTAACATAAGGAAGTGAGCATACATATATACAACTGATGGGCTTGTGTACCAGATGTTTTGTGGAGGCTGCAGTGGCTGCTGATCCTGCCTCATCAGGAAGGAGGAAGATGATGAGCTTGTCTGGGTGTGCTGGTCCCACTGCTGCACCTGCTGCCGCTGCCTGCTGGCAGCCGCCTTCTGCCTCTCCGCAAGCTGCATCAAAGGGGAGCACGTCAAGCCCTTCTGTGGTCAATGTAATACATAGCCTCAGCATATGCTATTTGGCAGCTTACTTCCTTCTGTAGAGCCTTGTTCTCCTCCTGCAGTGATCTCTCCTGCACGCAACAGCAGTAACATTCATCAATCATTTCTGCATGAAGCATTTTACAGTGATGGCTGTTCAAGAGCGGGGGGGGGGGGGGGGGGGGGGCCTTCTGAACCACAAATCATCAGGTAAATGGCCACTCCTGTTCGGTTTCATTGGTCTGGGTACAGTTGCAGGAAAGTTTTCAGCTTTGATTACCTTCTTTTGTAGCTCAGAAATGGACTCGACCATAAGGTGGCTCTGCATATCCAAATAAGGGCTATGTTAGCTGTCAAAAAATTACACAAATAATATTACAATAGCAAACCATTAATTTGGAACAGTAATACAAACATGATTATACAGTAAACATTCCATGTGAAAAGATAAGCAAAACTGTTACTACCTTTCTTGATCTGATGTGCTTCAGTGAGCTCTCCAGCTGCTGCTCTAGTTGTTGGAGTTCTTTGAGATTCAGAGACTCTAGATCCTCTCCCATTAGGTGCCTGCAAGACAAACAGGTCAGTTGGCGTGCACCACCTGTACACTGTGCATACTACACAAGATGATAGGGTTTCCTTTTGAGGAAAACTACATAATGATACTAGGTCCACATTTATTCAAAATCCAAATCACCATCAAATAGTTATTACTTGTGGCATTTTTGTATGGTCTCAATTTTGGCCTTCAGTTTCCTGTATTCGTGGCACCAATTGCCCTGAATATGAAAGTAAATTCTGTCAGAAACTTTAAGGAATGAGCAGAAAATGGATGGCCCAGCAACGAGAAAAGCTACTTAACATCAGTTTTGCAAGGATAAAAACTTTGTCATATATGCTTATCTTAATATTAGTGCCCTACATTCACAAACATTACCACTTGCACTCTCATCAGAAAAAAGAGGAATTTTCATGAATTCATGATCATATTTGGTACAAGAACTGCTGGCATGAAGGATCGCACCACCGCAGCACGAGATACAATAGTGTAACAAAAACACAACAAATTCAGTGCAAAGAAGGGTTATCAACAGAATAAGATTCATCTAAATTCAATAGAATAATGATCCTATGTCTTTTATACAAAGATCTCATCACGTTATTGCCTCAAAGCAATGATAATTTCAGGATTCAGCTAATAAAGGACAAAAATAAGTAAATAAAAGTACATGATGCTTAACTGAAGAGGTCACGATGAATATTTATGAAGGAACAGCATATTGATGACATTGCAAATGAGAGGACAAATGAGGAGCCTGATTACTACGTATCACGTGCATGTAGACTGATTAGAGTGAGACATCATAAAATTCAGGCCATGTCATCGCATCAGGCTCAGACTACACAGCCTGATGAGGGTCAGGATACACTAACGTTTTTAGTTAGGCATAAGCAAAGGGCATTCTGGTATGAAATTCAAGGCATATAATTAGGCAGCTCCTTTTCACCTATGTAATTTTACATTGGAAAAGATCAGCCTAATTACAATGTGTAATTGCAAGGTGCTATCCTAAAATATCAACTAGACAGGCACATATGACTACTTGTAGTTCGAACCATCATTTGATTTTCATACATTTATCTTTAGGAATCACTATCAACTACTACTACTACAGACAATTGATATGTTTTATAATTCAAAAAAATTCTGGCTTAAATATGTTTTATAATTCAAAGAAAACAACAAGTATACCAAAAGATACCACTAAACTACAATAGAAATTAAATTACTGTTCAAGTGATTTATTATTTCCAACTGCATATACAGCAAGACCTATGAATCAGCACTGAGAATGAAAAAGGAAAAAAACTCTAATGAATTTATCTCCTATTCATAGTCATAGCCATATGCTTCTTCGAAAAATGGGGAATATTTATAGCAAGATGTTAATAGCCAACAATCCGGAACAGCACCAAAAAAATATTACAAAGCAAACAATTTAAACAAATTTTATTAGACTGAACATCAGTAATATGATGTTCCCTTTATCTTTATATATACTAAAAACCAGAATTTAGCATATAAAGCTCAGAAAAGATGACATCAAAAAGGTTATAACGTTCTCAACATTGTACCTGGCTGGATAGCAGGGGTAGATTAGTGATAAATATTGAATTACAGTCCTAGTAGATAACTTAAAGTATAATGTGGTACTAGGTTATATCTGACATTTTTTTTAAAAATTATTGTTGGTTATTATGACTACTGTTACATATATCTCCACAACAATGTTATATTGGTGTTCTTCAGGTAATTATTCCTATAGGTATCTAGATAATATAGTGGAAGTAGTAGTTAAAAGTGTTAGCAGGAGATATTTTTCACCTAAATATCCAGTGTTTCTAAGCAAATTAAGTCATGGGCATGCTACATGTCTTCCCTGCTTATGAAAGAATAAGGCTTATTAGACTTATTATAAACACTAAATTGGCACTACACTTTTTTTTATGAAAAATACCTTTTGACACATTTATGCACATTGACTATCAGTGACAATTTATATAAAATAGCACTGAAGATGAAAACGTATAGTCATGCTAAAACATGACAACTTTGATTTCATCAGGGTTTTTCCGGCAAATTATATAAAACACACACCATGCATGGAGCCACGGGACATAGCCTGTTATTTTGAGAGACATGACTTCAGTTACCTCTATTATAAAGAGTTACAATCATCACTGAAGGCATGATGCATGTAACTTTACATTTAGATGACTGTACATTTAAATTATAGCACTAGTACTTAACAAAATATATGGTTGAAGACTTCAAATAAAAGGTAGAAGATTTTTAGTTATGCATACATACACACGCATTTAAATTCAAGGGCCATACAAAGAGTCCCAAGCGAATCCCCTTTTTTTGCGCTATGACAGTCAGATATTGTTATCGCACAGATATAGCAATACAAGCTCGAGATATATATACAACTACACAGGCAGTCAAGGAATAGCTTAATGCGAAAATTGGTAAACAAGCTACACAAGAAAAGGCAAAGCTTTATTTGAACATCAAACGAGTTGTCAGGTTCTGTTGTCAAGGCTTCACTTGGACAAAACATAATGATATTTGTGTCATCATGTACAGTTTCTCAAACATGAATATTTATAAAATATCTACCTGTGTGGTCTTGTAAGCTTAAGAAACAAGTATAACAGAACCATATCAAATTTCTCTCATTTGCCTATGCTATTTTGCACCATAAGATGAGTTCAGGTAACTAGGCATATCCTCTTATGTACATAAATGTACAAAACATGCAGTTGATTATATTTAACATAAAATATAAGGCCATCCTAGTATCTACATCCTTTTATTAGGTTAAACTGTTTCAGCAAAGCTTTCGTTTGTTATTTAAAAAAACACGATTGAAAATTTCCAGGCATATTGTCATATGTGAGCAACATTACTCATAGTGTAGGCATAGAATGAAGCATTGGTGCAGGAGACAAAGTAAAAGTTTCCCAACCTATCATCTTACCTCACTCTCAGATTCAGCTGAAATTAGAGCCTTTTCAGCATAGGAATAGCGCTCGTAACGTTCCAGAATTTTGTCCATGCTGAAAAGAGGAAAAACAGTACCATATCATGTCCCTGAAGGTCCTCAAAATATTTCGGTAACCAGTTCATGCATCAAGAACCACAGAAAATTGCAAGGGTAAGTAAATGCTGGGTATATTCTAAAGGCAGTGATGCAAGAAAAAGCTGACAGGCACACTACATAGCTAGCGTGGCAATAGGGAATTCTTAAGATAAGTAAAGAAAAGCAACCACGATGCATGCTCAGACATGCAGTCCAACATGTAAGCTAACATAGAAATTGTGAAATTAATTACCATTTACTTTCATCTTATCTTAACTTCAGATGTGACAGTACTGTTTAGGTTGACAAGATATTAACTGTTTAAAGGCACTATTACAGACCCATATTGCTTCGGAACCAGCATGGCACCGTCTTAATAGAGCTGCTTATATAGAAGTGTATATTAAGAACATTAATAAGCTATATAAATAATGCATGTTCTATCTCTAAGGAGTCAGGGTTATTAAGCACCTAGGGATGTGGAATGCGTGAAGGAGCACTCAGCGCATGTGATATTGGGGTTTACAAAAGGGTTCAGCCATTACGGTAGGGGGCAAGTGATCCATTTTAGCTTAGCAAAATCAAGAATAAGGCTATAATGTATCAGTTGATGCATGCCTTACCGTAAGGATTCAGGGCCTGTCTATAAGTTTCATCTGAAGACTGCAAGACACATGAACAGGTTATGATCCTATATCTATTAGCGGTTGTTGAACGACAGTACGCATGACCTACAGAACGACGCTACACATGACCTACAGACAGTGTCAGAAGAAGTAGGTAAAGAAAACAAAGTCTCATATATATCCACGCACATGAAAATTAAATGGTTTACTGAAGTTCCAAACTAGTATTACTAGCTGTAAATTCACCTGAGCTTGACTAATCAAGTAATTGATCTGCTGCTCAAATACATAAATATCTCTTTCTCCATGAATGAGTTACCCGTCTGTGAAACTTATCTAATAAAAGTTATATGAAAAGTGTGATGCACATGAAGCACTATCACGTTTTTACCCGTGATAAGAGTCATCATTGAAATAAGGAACGCCAGAAAAATGTATAGAGCTTGGATGTAGAGAGGACATAAAGAGGAGGGGAAAGAAAAGTGATGAAACAGAATTAAGTACCTCACAGCTTTACCTCATTGGCTTATTTTTAGAATATAACACTACAAAACCCGGGTGTACACTGATTCTGACAAGTGCATATATATAGTGTTTGTAGTACAACTCATATACTGTTGTAACATCGGATTTAGAGGGATAGATATCAGTTTAGTTGGGTGATATGTTGCAGGCTTTGCAGCCAGCAAGATTTGCTGCACTTATTACTTGCTTTGCACACCTTGATTCAACGATATACGCTAGTCAACGGAGGACCAAAAATTACTGAATACAGCCAAATAAAAATAAGCCATTATCCATCGGAAGAACAATGGATCAAAGGGAAGATGGCTTATGAAGCTGAATAGCATAATGGATCCGTTCTCGAAATAAAAACAGCATGGAAGGATTGCAAGAGAAGGAAACGGCCGAAAAGTCGAAGAATCTAATAAAGAAGAGCCAGATCTATCCATCTTCTTGTCGTGGCTTTCAGATTTCCAGGGGTCATTATTAACTCATAATTTGCCGTAGTTTGAGCTAGAGAGAGAATGAAGAGCTAGCAGTTAAGCTAGCAGCAGCTCGAAGTCCCAAGCAGCAGCAAAGGGAGAATCCATAAAGAAGAGGAGAGAACTACACACAAGCCAGATTACATGCATGCATACGCTGTCGCTGCCTGACTGGTGGCGAAATAAACTCCTCGGAACATGTGACAATTTACTAGTATTTTGTTGAGAAACGGGAAGGCGCTGCATGCCATTAATTTATCCTTGGTGGATGGGAAACCGAAAAGGCAGCAAGGCAAAGATTTTGGGGGAAGAAAAAAATACCACCGGAAATACAAATCGGACGACAGGAACAATGAACAAAGAAGAGCCGATGGTGAGGAACGAAGAAAGATCTGATTACATGGGGGTAATCATATCTAATCTGATACAATCAGGCACATGGTGTTAGCAAGCTTAAGACGGATTAAAGAAGCAAGGAAAGAACTAAAGCGACTGGAGTCACCAATCCCCAGAAAAGGCAAGCATCTGCACTTGCAGGCAACAGCAAGAAAGCAAAAAGGGCATCACATCACATAAGCACAGCACAGCACCGGCAAGGAGGGCAGCTGAAGAAACTGACGAGGGTGGGGGGCAATTAATGGTGAGATTTCCCGAAATAAGGAGGCAGCTGGGTGCAGATAGATGCAGCATGAAATGATCAGCTGTAGCACCAGAGACGGAAGAGAAGGAAAGGAGGAAGCAGCAGCAGCAGCAGGGTGCAGGCATGGACCATGGTGGCCCAAAACGGCAAAACCCAGCAGGAGCTTTCGGCGGGGAATCGGCGGCTCAGAGCCAAAAACGGCAACGACAGCAGGAGCAGCAGCAGTCGAATGAATGGAGCTAGATAGCATACATACACAGGAATGGAAGGGAAGGGAAGAAGGGCGCGTACCTCTCGTCGGTGGCGTACTCGTAGAGCTTCCCCTTTGGGGAGAAGACGATGACGCCAACCTCGGCGTCGCAGAGGACGGAGATCTCGTGCGCCTTCTTGAGGAGGCCGTTGCGGCGCTTGGAGAAGGTCACCTGCCGGTTTATCTTGTTCTCTATCCGCTTCAGCTGCACCTTGCCGCGCCCCATCTTGCTCGATCCCTTCCTTCTTCTTCTTCTTCTTCTTCTTCTCCTTCGTCGTCGCTCGTCTCCCCTCCGATCGATCCGCTAGCTTGCTGGCCTGATCGATGCAGCGGCAGCTAGTGACAGGCGGACGGCGGATGGGTCGCCGCCGGTGAGGTGAGGCAGGTAAGTAGGTCGCTCGCTAGCTAGCTAGCTTTAAAGGGAAGGGGAGAAGAGAAGAGGGATCGATCGGTGGTGGTGAGGGAGGGAGGGGAGGGGAGGGGAGGGGAGACGACGCGAGGCGAGAGAGAGTGTGGTCTGGGGGCTGGCTGCTGTCGAGCTCCCATTGGTCAAGCCCCGCCCGGGCCCGCCGATCAGCCTCTCACGCCTCCTCTCTCTCTCTCCTCTTGGCCATTGGGATATCAGCTGCAGTAGCAGTACAGCACCTTATAATCATAAATAAATCAATAAATGGACTAATAGTAAAAGAAAAGGATTGGAAAAAAGGGAGAATATAATGAATTGGGGGTATCATCGGGCTACTGAGAGAGAATATTTGTGTGTGTGTGTGTGTATATAAATTTGTGTTTTTTTTGCATTTGGGCACGAATATTAAGGAATGCTGATGAGCAGGCAGCTGGGGTTGGTTGATCTTCTTCTAGTAAATCAGTGCTGCCAGTAATTACCATCCCAGGGGCAGCAGGCAGGCACAGTGAGGCACTACTGGTTGGAAGAAGCAGGGCAGGGCAGGGCAGCGTCCATGTAGGAGTAAATTAATTAGGTTACAGCAGGTGAGGTGAGGTGAGTGTGTGTGGCGGTGCAGTCGCAGCTCGACAACAACGCATCCGCCATTGTTGCGTCTGCGTCCGTCCGTCGCGTCATCACCACACCACCTTCCCTCACTCCCCTTCCATGCTATTGCTAGCAGGGCAGGCACACACGTACGTACGTACGTATTCCCGATCGACTCCTTCCGCCCGTCCTCCTTCCCCGCTTAAAGCTATGATCTCGATGAGCTTTTCCAAAGGCACAAATCATGAATCAGTTTTACTATTCTCGAGAACCTAAAAGCTCAACAAGTAACAACCAATTAATGTTTTTTGACACTGTCACGCTAGTTTGAGAAGAAAAAAAGAGAGAGAGAAAAGTGGTTGCAACATGTATAGTTGAAATTGCAGCACTAATTATTAACTGTTGCAGAAAGCTTGTGCGATAAACATGTCTCGACGTACATGCATGATCAACATCCACTTCAGCAACCAATCAAGAAAGTGCCGATGCACGTACGCTAGCCAAGCCACCAACCTGGTCAAATCAAATGAAGCATAAATATAATGGTACTAGTAGATTGCCTAAAGCCCCAAATTAAAGGCAGTCAAAGGTGCCAAATCCAGCATTATTATAGCTATCACAATAATGGTTACTATGTGTATGAAAAAAGTGCATGCATGATCATCGAGATGAGACGCAACAGCATGATCCATCGATCTGCTGGTTGAAAATAGCTAGGCAAAGCTTAATTACACATTTACACAGCTGATTAGCTGAAGCTTGATGCATCGACGAAAGATGTGCAGGTACTAGCACAATCTATCAGCGCAACAGGCAGGACATGCATGATTGACAGCTTGGAGCTACTGCAGGGGCAGAATCGGAAGACAGCAATACACAGTTGATGAGTCGCATACAGAAACAGAAACGGGCAGGGCAGCATGCATGCATGGCCAAATCTAGCGAGCGAACCATGGGGCTGTGAGGCTGTCTGCCTTGCGTAGACTAGATAGTATTGGGCCTTCCTTCCTTCCCCTCCCTTTTTTGCGCTTGATCATGGGCTGCTGATTGCTCCCAGCCATGCATCCTTTTCTTGCCGCTCTCCTCATCACAATATATGGCATGCATAGGTAGATGAGATAGATGTAACATATATATAGAGAGAGAGAGACCTCCATCACCTCATCAGCTGCCACACTACTTGTGTTTTTTATTTGTAAAGAACAATACGAAAATATGTACCTCCTCTGTTCCAAATTGTAGGTCGGTCGTTTTGGCGAATCTAGATACAGTTTAAATTGCTGAACGTTGATGGGATGACATCGATGTCGAGAACGAAACGAGAGGGACAAGTGATCGAGGAGGTTGCTTAGCTTGCAAGGATGTCAACTCAACTCAACTCAACTCAACCAAAAGGGTTTTCAATTGATGAGTTGGGCTGACATGCATATTATGCTCTTTTTCTTTCGGCCCGAATTGTGTGGCAGAGCTCTTGCAGGGGTTCAGAAACCAGTTTCTGTTTGCTAAGAATTGGCCTGTTTAATTTCTAGAGAGGAATGGTGGGCCCGACTAGACCCTCTTCTTTTTCTTCTTATATTACATAATATGCGGCGCGTGGTTTTTTTTAAAGAAGAAAAAGGAACCTAATATGCAATAATTATGCAAAACCAACGTAGCTAGAAATTAAAGTTGAATGGACGGTTAATAAGCAGGGCTGAAAATGCGATGATCTGATTGGCCCAAAATGCTGGGTCACATGTGGTCGATGAACTTTCTAGCAACAAGTAAGTGCCGGCGCTGGATCGTGCAGTTTTGATTGATCTCTCTCTCGATGGGGTCATGGTCGAGGCCACGGTAGTCTAGCAAAGCTGCAGTAGATCTCTACGCGCCTACAGGCTACAAGTACCTAGCTAGCTAGTGCCCTATAGCTAGCTAATATAATCCTACGTTCGAGTGTGATGGATGGTGGATGGAGCGCGACGTGACGGGTAGTGGTGATGCTGTCCAAGCAGGACGACGCTCATTTTCCTTGGTTTCTTTGCGTCCTTGATCGCAAAATTGGGAACGACAAGGACACGCCTGCACCTCCCTCTCTCTCCCTCCCTCTCTCTCTCTCTCTCTCTCTCTCTCTCTCTCTCTCTGTGGTTGATACTTTCCGTATGAGAACGACGACGGTGTTGTATCCCTCTCTGGACCCACGCATCTATCTCTTTTCTTCTCAAGAGAACTATCGGTCATATACTCATATGTCTGATGTATTAATAGAGAGGCAGGTGAAATGCATAAAGCACAAAAAACAAAAAAAAAACGCACAGCCACCTAGTTCCACCACCACTACTACTAACACGACGGAAGCAGCCACAAGATAATAACCACCTCATCCATCAAAGAAACCGCTAACCTTCTCTCTAATTCGTTGCAGTCATGTTACGTGATCCGTCATTCAAGCTAATTCGGTCGCAATCAAGCACCAAATCGAGGAAAGATACGTCGACCAACAATTTCCGCTCATGCCCTTCTTCCATGTGCTTGATCCGTGTTTGGCGTTGTTGTTCTCATCTTTGTCACTTATACTCCAATTGGGCCTAGGCCTCTCGCATGCCTACCTGTTACTTAATTGGTGGTAGCAAAATCATAGGGGGATCTCGTGTAACTAGTTAAGTAATTATGTTGTCCCAAGAGGCCATCACAACATAAGACCTAGGAATTTTCACTAGGAGAAGCTAAGAGAAATAAGTAGGCACTATGTGTGTTTCCATCTCCTTGCTGCAAAAACATGATGGTTCTAGATTAGAGTTGACTTTAGCTTTGTCCTAAATCAAACTTTTCTATAAAAATATAAAATAATTGCACTATCAAGACATCTTTCATGGCAGATTCAGTGAAACTAATTTTGATGTTGTAGGTGTTGATACTTTTTCTATGAACTTGATCGAAGTTAGAAAATTTTGACTTAAAGTACATAGCATTTTGGCGGTTCAAAACTATCGATCATGGACAATAGAAAGGAAGTCAAATAGTGATTCAACAAACATCTCTGGAGGAGAGCTGGGAATCCAACGATGCAAGAACTATAGATGAATGCCCTACATACACACTACCGATGGTTCCTTTTCTCTCTCTTTTATCATGACAAATCTTTTCTTACAGGGAACATGGATATCTTGGGTCCACTTTGCTGTTGGTGCTGCTAAGACGTACACCACTGTCCAAAGAGAGTATTTGGAATTCTATATATATTGCTCCAAAGCTGCTGTTTTAAAGTGGGGTTCTCTATGTATGCCCTCTTTGGCATGGCTTTTGCTTTAAAAAAAGCCAACCGACTTATTGGACAAGCTAGGGTATAACAACTTCAGCTTCTCTGTTAGATTCTATATATTGTGTCTTCTCACGTGTAGAAGCTACTCTAGATTATAGATTTTGTCGTTCATACATGTATTTGTCCTTTTTATCTGGTTTTTGCTTTTGTAGTGACCAACAAAAGGAAAGAAGGGCACATTGGCACCTGGATGCTTGCTTGGTAAAGGTTGTGCATCAGCTATCAGGATGGCGACCACCGCAAGTGCTCCCAATGGCTGACTATGACACCTTTCAAAATCCTGCCTCTCCAAGCCTGGTGGATGACAGCAACAACCTAGCTTAGCCATAAGGCACGGCAGCCACATGCTGAGATATCCATGCACTGTTCACGACGCGTGTGCAATGTAATTGCTCAGATTTGGTTCGCACGACAAGGCGATCCGCCCGCCGAGGATTTTTTGGAACACTTGGGTTCTGGTGGAACCTACTCTTTTTAGGATTGACTTACTGACATCGTTTAGCAACTCGCTGGCTCTCTTTGGAACACTGGAATTTTATTGTTGGACACCTTAATTACCATTAAATTACTTAGCAAAATTCTGCTGTAGTGATGCAAAAAGAAGAAGAAGAATAAAGGTGTGGAATCCGTCACACAAAAGGTACGGAGAGCTACCCACAAGTTTCACTTTAACTATCCGTACTTATCTAGAAACATTTTTATTTTTTTTAAAAAAATTAAATACTCCATCCATCCACAAATGCTTCTAGTTTGGCCTAATTCAAACAATCCTAAGTTTGATCAAATTTACAAAGAAAGAGTATTAGCATCATCTACCGCATAAGAAATTAAACTATCAAAGTATTTTTCATAATGGATCTAATGCTGCTTGTTTGGGTATCATAAATATTATTGACCTATCTACAATCTTGGTCAAAATAGAGTAGTTTAACTTAATTATGATAAACTAGAAATCATTACACTCGTGGACCGAAAGGGTACGTAGTTAAATGGCACTAAAAAAATTATCTTTTGATTGTTTAAAATTTACTTTAAGTAATGGGCACGCACACAAAAATAAAATGTCTGCTTATTATGTGATTGTGAATGAAAAAAATATGAACAGTTGAAGTTTAATAATAACCATAATGGTATGGTTTTTAACTTTCAAGTGATGTGTTTAGCACTCTGCCCCAGGTCGATTTATTTTCAAAAAAAATCTGAGCATATCATCAGATAGAGGAGCGCACGTAGCTCTTGGTGACAGGAAATAAATAGATCGAGGAGATAGATTCCATGGCGCGCGAGGATGCGTTGCATCATCTGTCATCGTCGAAGATCAGAATAATATCAGATCCCTTGTGTTGTGTGTGGGTGTAGGAGTGGAGACCGGCCCGAGAGAAAGAGGCATCTAGTCTAGCAAATTAAAGGGGACCAAGACCAAGCCAATGGCAACAACGACGACGCATGCGCCGTACGACCGGGCAGCTAGGCAGCCTTCGTCAACCTCCTGATCTGAATCTCGATCTGGCCCTACCTGAACACGCACAATTTATGGTGCTACAGTAGCATGCATTGCCAAAAGCCATCTGATCAGCCATGCACCTATGGGCCATGATGGTATGTAGGAGGAGTAACAGTCGCTAGCTGCATGACGACTATCTCGATCGAGTCATCAGTTTGAACTTTGTGATCGATCAGATGAAAACTCGGAGCAAAACTGTTTGTTGCCGCGCGCACTCCGATCCCTCCGTTTCACAATAATTGCTTGTTGATTGGATCCATGTTTTCTGATCCTCCCTATTTACTAGGTCCTATTTGGATCGCCCCTACTAAAGCTTAGCCAGCTCTTTTTAATTTTTAAGTCCCTAGAGCTCCAAACACCCGATGTTGAGCTCCACTCCACGTAGATTTGGAAGGCTAGAGAACAAGAAAAGGGAATGAATGAAAGGACGAACGGAATCATGGAAAGGAAATAAGGAGATGTTGTGTAGATTTGTATCTATCTTGCATTGGGGCCGATCGATCGAGGCCCTAACTAGTAAATTGGACCACGTACGTAGCAGCTTAATGTTACTAGCTAGCTACTACGTACTACGCAGCAATAATAATGCATCCTGGTCCAGGCCCTAACTAGTAAATTGGACCGGGCTGGACTGGACTGGACTAAGCTACTACGCGACTCCCTCCTTGCTTAATTGCTGCTACTGTGCAGTTAATAGATCATCTCGGCTAGCTGGCCTGCATGCTGCTGGGTGCATCTCTCTCTCTCTCTCTCTCTCTCTCTCTAGGATGCTGGATACCACATACAGGCCAGGGCTGCTGTAGTTAGTGTGCTGTACGTACTACTGCGATGGATCCATGCATCTCCTTTGATTTCATCCGACGCTGACGGCACGCCTCGATCACCGATGGATCCCTTTCTGTCTACCTGCTTGAAAATTTGTAATGTTTCCTATTATGTAACAGCCAAGTCGTTGTAGTATAGTGGTGAGTATTCCCGCCTGTCACGCGGGCGACCCGGGTTCGATCCCCGGCAACGGCGTCTTTTTTTCTCTCTTCATCTACTATTCCTTTTTCTCATTCTCATTGGGCCCAACCCAACTAACATATTGTGCTCATCTGGGCTTCCACTCTGCCAGTGTCTGCCAACTAACTAAAAAGAAAAGCCCTGCTATGATCTGCTCTCATGGATATTGAGCTAGCATTCTTCAGATTTCAGAACATTAGAATGTTGCCAATTCCCTAGGAAGTATTTTTTTTAACAAAACTCTTGCAGCTACGCCCGCTCGCACGTGTACACGGCGACGGTGGCCTGGCGTACAACTCCTGCAGTATATAAGAACGAAGGAGAGGGCTGATCGAGCTTGGTGCTTCGGTTTGCTCTTCTTCCCAAGCTGAAGCGAGATCGAGGAGGGAGAGCGCCGCACTCTCGCTGGCGATGCGCTCGTTGCTTTTGTTTGCTCTTCTTCGGAAGCAGAAGCGAAGAAAGAGGTCCATCAGGCGGAGGCGCATGGGGCGCAAGGACAGTGAAGTTCATCAGGATGGCGAAGCCAACAAGGTCCGAGGCAATCAAGTTAGGTAAGGTTCATCTAAAAGTTGGTGATGCTGTACGTTCTGGGCTCACTCGGATTTGCTGTGGTATAACATAACAGTCTTCAAAAGGCCCTACTGTGATGAGTTTCTGCGTCCGCAACTTTGAGCTGGGGATATGGTCGTCAAGATTCAAGTGCTAGTTCTTCCGCCTGCGTTTCTTGTACTCTTGTAATTCCTTTTGCGTGGTTCTGATTGCAAAGTTCCATTTCTTCAGAGCAAATACGGATGCGGCTGTTGATATCCTTATGAAAGAACTGAGACAGCATCTCTTATTCTGTTGGGTAAAAGTGACGGAGAGCTAACCTCGGGGCTATTATCTGCTAGAGCGATAGACAATAATTCAAATAATGCTACCTGGTGTGAATTTCATTTTACTTTTCTGTTTGCAAGTACGAAGTTTGCCTGCAAGTTTTTCAGTTTCTAATTGTAAATGCTGCTCCGATTTTGCCAGGACTACTCATCTAAATGCACTGTGACTGGACATTACACTGTTGAAAACCAGAACAAACCGCTAGTGTTGAAGGAACTGAAGAAGCTGTGGAACAAAGAGGAACCTGATCTTCCCTGGCAGCAGGGGGATTTCTCACCCTCAAATACTTTGCTTGTGGATGATCCCCCGTACAAAGCTCTGCGCAACCCGGTACTGCCTTCTCCCTTCTTCCTATTATCTGTAACTCCCGGTACAAAATTTTACCCTTTGTAATTCACATACAATCCTCTTTTGATGTCTGTATTGTGCAGCCACACACTGCCATTTTCCCTTACTCCTACAGCTATAAGAATGAGAAGGATGATTCATTGAGTAAGCAAGCTTCACCAATCAACATTATAAAAAAATTATTACTTTGTACATTGGGAAGGTGCACGGAAATGGTTCGTGCTGTGGATTAATAATGTGCCATAAACAGGACCAGGTGGAGATCTTCGCTTGTACCTGGAGAACCTTGCTACTGCAGACGACGTCCAGCGTTACGTCGAGAAACACCCTTTTGGCCAACTTCAAATCACAGAGAGGAACCCAAACTGGAAGTTGTATGCGCAAATCCTTGATGGAAGGGTTCCATAGCTTGATGGTGCTATCCACAGTTGCTAAAGGTTTCGGTCCGCATCGGAGGTTTTGGCTGTCGTTTTTTGTTCACTATGTCTCTGTGTGAGAACTTATGTAGGCGGGTTTACAACTCAGCTTGCTATGCTGTGGTCGCTGCTTATCTTCAAGCAGTACCAGTAAACTTCTACTAGTGTTGATTTCCTTAAATTGGAGAAAATTCGATGGATTTTGTTGGCAGGATGCTGTGATCATCACAAAGTGCTGTAATCTTTTCAAGTTCACAGAGCTCTGTTGCAGATCCATTTGTTCACCGATGTTGTTGTCCCTTCGCTTGATACCACCGTCGCCGATCATATGTTGAACGATGACAGTTCTCAAGAGAGCTCAGTTCACAGATGTTCTCTCACTATGTGTTGGTCGAAAGCTAAACAATGCAATGCCAATACTCCATCTGCAAATCGTTATCGTTTCATGTTTTTGCTCTCCTCTCTCAAGAGAAGAGAGAGAGAGAGAGAGAGAGAGAGAGAGAGAGAGAGAGAGAGAGAGAGAGAGAGAGAGAGAGAGAACAGAAAAGCCCATAGGCCGACCGATGCCAAAGCCCAGTAGCAACGGAGTCACACTACGGCCCAGCCCATGAAGCGCCTGCTGTAAGCGAAAGCGAAGACCCTGGCGCCGCCACGCTCCGTCACCGGCAGAAGCGCCGCCCTCCCCAACCCAGCACAGCGACCGCCGGCCGCCGGCCGCCGGAGCCCGGAGGGGAGTCAGGATGGTGTCGGGGTGCGTGGTGGTGGACGCCCGGGGCCACATGATGGGGCGTCTGGCGTCGGCCGTGGCCAAGGAGCTCCTCAAGGGCCAGCGCGTGGCGGTGCTTGCGCTGCGAGGAGATGCCCCTCTCCGGCGGCCTGGCGCGCCAGAAGAGCAGGTTCCTCCGCTTCCTCCGCAAGCGGATGAACACCAAGCCCTCGCACGGCCCCGTCCACCACCGCTCCCCTGCCCGCATCTTCTGGCGCGCCGTCCGCGGCATGGTCCCGCACAAGACGGCGCGCGGGGAGGCCGCGCGTCCCGCGGCCGTACGACCGCACCAAGCGCATGATCATCCCCGACGCGCTCAAGTGAGCATCCTAACCGCGTTGCTGTTTGATGCGTTGCGGAATCGAGGGAGTTGATGTGTGATCACGGTTTCTAATGGCGAGAAAATTGCAATTATATGCGCTTCGCAATTTTGGCATTCATTGACATCGTAAAATTAGAACTCCAAACATCGACCAGTTGTATTTTCTCTTAATTTTTTTTCTTTTTTTCTTTTTAGGTATTTAGCAGGCTGAAATGATAATTTTGCTCTTCTTTTTTTTCCGACCTTGCAGATAAGATTAGAGAAATGATCATACGATTACGGAACAAGAACAAGAGAAGACATCTTGCATACGGCCTACCTGGATTCTTTCAATCATTATGCTTCAGGTGAAGGCAAATGCTAAAGGTTTGGAGCACTTGAGATTTGTACCACATCTGCTAATTGAAGTGCAGAGGTCTAGGACCGTAGCAGAAAAGTTAATAGGTATATTGTGAAGTTAAATCAAAGGATTTGTACTTGTCTTGAATGGCAGCACATTGATAAGCCATGTCAACATGTATTGGTCTTTGTAAGCAGCCTAATGGGATTTGATCTTGAACAATTTGTGCATGAGCAGGATAGGTTCAGGGCTACTTATGCTAGAGAGATTGAGCCAATGACAGATAAAACACAATAGCCACAGGTGGAACTACCATTTGTTGTTGGTGCACCTTTTGCTAAAGGAGAGGTCGGGAGACTTAAAAAAACTTAGGCCGAAAGGATTTATGAAAGGTGGGCATAAGGAGAAAAGTGCTAAAGATGGTGACGGTACAACTCAAGGTGGAGGAATCAATGGAGGTGACAATACTAGATGCACGAAGGTAATAAGTCAGTATGTTCAAATTAACTGCTTTAATTTTTTGAAGCACCACGATATTTTCTAATTCAGAAGACACCAGTGTCTTTGTCATATAGTTGTATAAGTTTCATGTTCCTATTCCAAAACAAAAAATGGCGGATTGTTTATGTATATGTATGGTTCATAATTTTTCATGATGTTGAAGTTGAAATGTTAGTTTGTGTATCGATTGCGTAATAATTGCAAGCTGCATCATGAACTTTGGATTATCAATTAAGCATTATCTGATCTACTTTCAAGGAATCTTTAATTGCTTCCAGAAATCAGACATGGAAGTTGTGAGAGGTCATAAGGTTTTTTAAGCATTCTAACTCTGTTCCCTCTTGACATGTCTATCTCAACACTATCATGCTCACTCGGTTACTTCCAAACTTTAGTTATGAGAAACTCGTTGGTTAGTATGCTTCTATAGATAATAATCAATAACACTGTACTTCCTTCGTTCTAAAATATAACTACTTCTAGTATTCAAATTTTATCTCGTAATATATTTTAAGTTCCCAAATGGGTTTTTGGTATACAAGGCCTAAAACGCCCCTCCTTGCATTCAAATTAAATATGGTATGCAGATCTGCATGCAAACTAAATAGTAAAATTATAATTATTCTCTTAATTAGTGCATGCTAACTTAAAAAAAGGTAATATAAACGTTTACTCTCCATTTTTAATCTGTCTGAGAAACTCTAGAAGTAGTTACATTATGGAACAGAGGGAGTAGTTGTTCTAACAAAAATATCAAGTTCCCATATAACCATGCTCATAAGATACAGAATATCTCATTCTTATGTAGAAATCAAGATATCATTTGTGTATAAAATCTTTTATCTAGAAACACCTATCAAGCTTGTTATGATTTCTATATTATCTTGTACGAAAATATATATATATATATATAATCTAAATAATATTTTAGCAATTTTCTTAGCAGGGAAATGATTTTTAGAATCACCAATTGACACGCTATGTTAAGGTAGCCATGAACCTCCTTCAGCTCTTCCACTGAAGAGGTGTCACCAAATTCGAATATATGCTTTCCTTATTTTCTAATCCAGAGCAATTAGTGACACATCAACGTCACTTAAGTAGAATATATTTCACCGTTTAAATCAAAGGCATGAGCAATGGTGCCCACGATGGTTTAAGCTCGGTGTGCCATCGTTGCTTGCTACTATTATTACATGGTATTGATTTTTTAGCGAAGTGACGAAAGAAGTTAGCGAATCCATAGTCGACATCCCACACAATCCTCGCCATGTCCTCCGCCGGCACCACCATCTCCGTGGCCTGACCTGCCCGCGGCATTAATCATCGCTCTTGCCGTCCAATTTCTATCTTTGTCTGCAACGCATCCTTCCCTCGCCACCATTCTTGCATCTGTGTTCTCGACACGTGACTGTGCATTGGAAAGCGAAGGTGGAAGCTCTCCTCTTCCCCGGAGAGGCAATCACGAATAAATGTCAGCTGCACGTTGGAGGCTGAAGATGGAGTTCTGATTTGTGACGGAGAGAAATGGCAGGTGTGGATGGACAGGAGATTTCTTCAGAGAAGCAGCATCCGTGGACGCGAACAACAAGCCTAGGCGGCCTTGGGCGCGCATGATCAAATCGTATCCAAGGCAAGGCAACGCATAGCGGATGCACGCTCATGTCCGCCTCCGACGCCGCCTGCACGGAGACGTCGCTCCGTAAGCGGAACCCTCAGCCGCGCAAGACGACGACGACGACGAACCCACGACGGCACTGAGCGCGAACGCCGTGGGCATCAGGTGCGCCGCGGCCAGAGGTGGCGCGCGCAGACACGCAGCTCAGCAGAGCCAAGGGAGAGCCGGAGACCATGGTAGACGCATGCTGTAGCAGCGGCGGAGGGCTCTCCGGGAGGCAAAGTGCACGGGGCAGCGCTCCGGCGAGCGGCGGAAGGCGACCCCGGGGGCGGACGGTACTTCAGATACCGTCCACCCCTGGGTCCATCCCGTCCGTCCAATGTGGACTGTGCGGCTGGGATAATTCGGAAATCGCCTCCTATTTTACATCCTTTTCCTACTTCCCTCACCATCCCAGCGACGAGACAACCACGCGTGGCGCCGGCGAGCCCGGCGCGCCGCCGGTGATAGGATCGAGCGATGGAGCGCGTGCACAGAACAGGCTGCTCGACGGAGCAGCCACGAGTTCTCTGCACGGCAGCGCGCCGCCGTCGACGGCGGGGCCCTCCTCACTGCCGTAGCTGCGTCGGGCCGTGCTTGCCGTGTCCAGGGGCACCACAGACGCCGTCGGAAAACCTGCCTGTGAAACCAGCCACCGTTTTATCAGAGCAGATTCTATCTCTGCTGCTCATCCAGTCCTCACCATTATTGAAGCTATCAGTGTCTGATGCTCTTTGGGGATTCTTCTGTCATGGGCTGCATGTCGTCAGTCGTTACTCCTCTGTTCATGGAGGAGAGAACGCGGGCGCACAACGCAGATGAACAACGATGCATTTGAAATGAGGGGGAGCCAGGTTTCTCAGAAACTTTCCCCATGGTCTCGGCTGCAATGCAGCCTGAATAGGAGCAAACGCCAACACAATTCTACAAGTTGTAGAAGCAGCAAAGCACCACCTGCATTCAGCAACTGTCAACAGCAGGACTGCAGGAGACAGATACAGCGAGCAGACTAGCGCAATTAAAAACACCACACAGCATTTAGCAAGTTCTCACAATCACGTCAACAATCATCTCACAGACTCACGCACTGGCAACTAGTTCCAGCACAATACAAGCAGTGCATGAACATCAGTAAACGATAACACCACATGACCACAAACTCATCAATCCATTCATGTCAAACTGTACATCACGTCAGAAACCATCAGCTATACTAATATATGAATTATGTCATATTCCAGAAGGCTGAATGCTTCAACAGTTCTGCAACTGCACAACATCTCGGTGCAAAAAAGTAATGCCACTGAACTGCTGTGCAGTTGCAGAACTGTTGAAGCATTCAGTTTTCTTTCTTTTCCTTTTTTTCTATTTGATGTTAGAGGAAGCATTCAGCTTCCTGAAAATGTTACACATCAGTATTCAGTACCCTTGGTGGAGATGAGGCTGCTGAGGAGATAAAATCGATGGCATCTTAAGCCACCTTGTTGTAACGGGCCTCCTTCCCACACAGCTAAACTTCCTGGGCAGCGAAAACAGCCTAGCTATCAGCCCTTCAGTGCATACCTTTTGTTCCTAGTAAGAAGGTGGTCGGAGATCCCTTAGGCGTCGAACCACATGCTTCATTGTGGGCCTAGCAGCAACAGACTCCTGCGTGCACTGGACCGCTACGTTCAAGAACTCAACCAGATCATCATGTGGGGCCTTATCCCACAAACCTTCAATGAAGAATTCACGAACTCTGCTTCTCTGGATAAGCTTCTGAGCCCAGCTAACAATGTTGAAACCATTTCCATATGGTGAAAATGATGGGTCCAGGGCTTTCTTGTCTGAAATCAGTTCAAGAAGAACAACTCCATAGCTGTACACATCCGCCTTATCAGACACGCGGCATGTCATTGCATACTCGGGTGCGACATAACCAAAAGTACCAGCAACATCTGTCGTCGCATGAGTTTCTGAGTTCCTGAGAAGCCTTGCCAATCCGAAATCAGAAAGATAAGCATTGCATTCATTGTCAAGCAGTATGTTGTTTGGCTTGACATCTCGGTGCAGAATGCGGGGAATACATTCTTCATGCATGTACGCAAGAGCATGAGCGACATCCAGAGCAATTTTGTGAAGCCTTCTCCAACTGATTGGCCTCTTAGTTCTCTCTTTTATGAATTTTTCCAAGTTGCCACCTGGCAGATAGTTGTATATCAGAAACATCTCTGAATCACTGATATGGTACCCTAAGAGAGTGACAAGATTCGGATGACGGCACTGCCCAAGAATTCTCACTTCTGCTTGGAACTCCTTGTCACCGTGCTGCTTCCCAATAGCAAGCCTCTTTATTGCCACAAGAACTCCAGGGGCAATCTCGGCTTTGTATGTCGGACCAAAGCCGCCGTTACCAATACAATTGCTAGCATTGAAATTTCCGGTGGCACGGACAACCATCTCATAAGTCAGGGGGGCTCCAATATCAACATTGTCAAAAACCTTGACTTCCCTTCTCCTGAAAGAGTGCCTTGATGGCCTCAGAGCACATTTCCTTGTGCAGATGCACATGATAACCGCAACTAACAGAACCACAAAAACAGCTGAGGCTGAAGCTATGGCAGCAATCTCTTTGGTTCCCAAACCATCACCACCGCTGCTGCTGCTGCTACGGCCATCATCAGGAGTGCCTGTGCTCTTCTCAATCAGCACACGCATACCTGATGTGGTAGAAACTGTAAATAGCTCACTGTGTTGGCGTGATGGGTTGACACTGGAAGTAGCATCTGTAACTGAAGAAATGTTAACCACTGATACTGATGGCATGGGAGGATTGGCCGCTGCAGTTATCTCCCCAGAAAGCTTGTTGTCAAGAAGTAGAACAGTGCGATTTCGTACAGCCACAAGATCAATGGGAACTGACCCTGATAGAGAATTGTTGGACAGATCAAGAAATTTCAGTACCCTCAGCCGGCCCAAATCGGAAGGTATCTCACCGCTGAAATTGTTCCCAGATAATGAGAGGAACTTCAACTTCTTGAGCTCCTTGAGACCCAACGGCAGCTGACCGCTGAGCAAGTTCCTGCTGAGATCCATCTTGACGAGGGCCCTGCAATAGAGGAGCTCCTGAGGCACGCCGCCGGTCAGCCTGTTCCCGGACAACTCCAGGACACGGAGCTTCGCAAGCTTCCCAATCTGCAGCGGGATGGAACCATCCAACGAATTGGAGGACAGCCGCAGGCGCCGGAGCGCCGCGCAGCTCCCCATCCCCGGAGGGATTCTCCCGGACAGCCGGTTCCCGGCAAGGTCCAAGCTTTTCAACCCTTCCGAGCAGGTGGCCGGCAGGCCGCCACGGAGGGAGTTGCCGGCCAGGTTGAGCACCTCGAGGTGCCGCAGCCGCCAGACTTCCCTAGGAATCTCGCCGCGGAGCCCGGCGGCGGGAAAGGAGAGGGCTTTGAGCTCGGTGAGGCAAGCGACCGCCGGGGACAGCTGCCCGGCGAGGCGCCGGCCGGGTCGGGACGGGGGCGAGAGGGCCACGACGCGGCGGGACCGCGCGTCGCAGGTGACCCCCGGCCAGGAGCAGTGGTGGACGCCGGATTCCAGCGCCCACTGGCGGAGAGGGTCGCCGGAGCCGGAGGAGAGGGCGTTCTTTAGCTCAAGGAGCGCCGCCCTGTCCTGCTCCTGGGGTAGCGACGGCGCGCAGGAGGCGGTGAGAAGGTGGAGAACGAAGAGTACGGTGGTGGTGGTGCAGACCGTGCTCCGGCGGCGGAAGGCCATCTCCGGTCTCCGGCTAGTCGCCGACGAGGACCTCCAAACCAAGCGTTGTTGGAAGCTTTGTTTGAGTCAGTCAGTGGCGAGTGACTTCGGGTCTCTTGCCTGTCGATAGACTGGGCCACTGGGGTACGAGACTACTAGTACGCGGTGGGGGCCACGCCAGAATTTTCATGGACCGAATGGAGGATCGAAACGAAATTTCAGAAAGTTCGAGGGTGCAGAAAGTGACTGATGCTCGGCTTTGTGTTGTTCATTTCTGCGTGGCCGGCTTCCTGGCTGCTGCCGCCGTCCTTCCTTCCTCATGCAGTCACTTGCTATCGGTGTTTTACTTTTCGTTGGTTGCTCATTTGGAAATTCCATTTTGGGGCTGGAATTATCCACCACGGGAAGGAATTGTTAGTGGTTCACATTTCTCGGCGAACATGATTGTCAACTATGCATAGTTGTAGCTTGAGATGTGTCATTCTTTTCTTTCATAGATGGATAATATTGGCTAAAATTGCAAATTGATGCCAAGAGCGGTAAGTTTGTATGCATTTCAAGTCAAAGAGGCTTTAGCGTCAAATTTAGTATCTTTGAGTCTGATTCGTATATAATGTTGCAGCTGCCAGACATCAACAATTGTAGCGGCTAGAATAGTGGATACTGCAGCTCTAGTCATATCATAATCGTATCTAGTCATATCATAATCGTAAGAAGGGTAACTTAACATACCATTTAAATATTTCTAAAGTCGAACCCACAGTTTTCTTGAAAACATCGGCCTACCAGGCCACTAACTCAAAGCCCAAACCTGTGGTTGAAAACTAGCCTCCCAAAGTAGCGGATGCTGCAGCTCTAACCATATCATAACCGCGAGAAGGGTAACTAAATATGCCGTTTAAATATTTCTAAAGAGAGGTCCACATTTTTCTCAACAACCAGCCTACCAGGCTGCTAACATAAAACCCAAACCTGTGGTTGAAAACCGGCATACCAGGCCGCTAACTCAAAACCCAAACCTGTGAGACCCATAGCTAAATACCGCTACTATGCCACTCTCCTATGCCACTAGCTTAGCTAGTCTTTCTACTTGTTTACATAAACGTAACCGACCAAATCTATAAGATCATAGCCCATTAAATGTCCCAAAGAAGGCGTGGCATTGAAGATGGGAGGGTGTGAGCCCATGAGGAATCTATTAGGGAAAAGTTTGTAAAAATTGTATATAAAACTGTATAAAAGATTTTATTATTGAATAGCTCAACTTTGTCCTTGGTACAAGGCTACAAGCTTTGGGCGTACTGCTTGTAGGGTACTAGGACTTGAGTATAGGAGGTGTGGAGTGGAGTGCTCAAGCGAGCTCATTCTAGGTTGGGATTGGGGAGGATGGAAGATCTAGCGAGTTTGTCAGAGGATGAGGAAGAAAATCTGAGAAGGAAAACTAGAGTTCCAGGAAATAGAAAGTAACATGGTAGTTCTTGCTTGAACAGCCATTGTTCGAAACCCTAAATTATTTGGTGGTACTTTCCCCCCACCTTAGAGAAGCCTGTATTGAGTTTGGCACCCATCTTTGATTATGATGCTCCACAACATTTCATCTCTCCATTATTCATAGTAGGATTTTTTTTCCCCTCCTATACAGTTACTCAAACTGTATGTGGTACAAGTATATAATACTTGGAAAAGCTAAAAAAAATTCTTTCACGTGAAATTCTTGCTCTCCTATGGCATTCTTGGCACTACGGGTAAGTGCCAAGATAAAACTAGGGGTACAAGTCCATGGCCTATAAAGTGTATTTTTAGCCCCAAAGCTAGGCTTGAAACACTAATAACTTCTTCCTACCAAAACTCCTCGCGTCTTTCACTATTGAAGGTAACTAACCATCATATGTCCATTGGTAGGTGGGCTGTACAACAGACATAAAGATTCAATTAGTTATACCATGTGGATCCTTACTCGCTTGAGTTACACATTGCTTCCATGCATAATGCCACGATAGCAATGTAGGCTAGGGTAGTGTGCCACACTGTCTCATCAAGCGGTGGTGCCTAGCTCGTCTCTTTTTCTTCTTTATTTCACTCGTTTAAGCAACTGTTGCCAGAGATAAAATTCTCAGCCTCATCGTCTCTTGTTCTATGGACAACACTGCCGGCGATTTTTGCACCTTCTTGGCAAAAAAGAGAAGTACTCTACTTGTACAGACGGTGGTCGACGAAATCGCGATCAAAAAAATTGTTTGTTGCTTGCTGGTAGAACATTTAATTTTGTAAGTACTTGGTTAGACAGTACCATTACTATGAAAAGGGGAGTGATTAGCTATGGTAAAAGATAGTATATATAGCTCACTTGCAGCACACTAATTGAGTACATTCAATTGTAGAACATTTTGCAAGTACTTGTCACAAGGGTAGTTCAATTACTATGCAACGTCTAATTCATTTGTACAACATCTGCAAGTACTTGTTAAGGCAACAACATCACAAGGGTAGTATGAAAAGACAAGTGACAGGAGCTAGCAAAACTATTCCTTATTTAAGCTATTAACCCCCATAGGTCTTGCGGTTGGTGGGTCGTGCAATAGGTACAAAGATTTACTAATTAGCTTCTGTTTCGTCTTTTTGTTCCTTATTTCTTTAGTTTTCATTTCTCTCTGGTCTTGCCATTTTTCTCTTTGTTTAAGCAACAGCCGTTCTATGGGCAACACCATCGACGGTCTTCTCGCACCTTCTTAGCAGAGAGCAGAGGCACCTTGGCATCATATCGTTGTCTCTCAAGTCGCAGACACGCTCTACTCTAGAGAAGTAGAGACGAGATCCTAGTTCAAGTTCCCAGTAGCAAAATGGTGGGGTCCCGCGCAGCCGGCGTCCCTTTCTCCCGGCACGTCGGCAGCCGGAGACGACCGGAGCGTGGACGCCGACGTGGCGTGTCGGCGACGGCGCGGTCGCCGGTCTCCCCCGACGAAACCTCCTCGGTGACGGTCTTTTTATTCCACATGTTCCTGGTATTTTCACATCCACACGAATACGCGTCGACCATCACCAAGGAAGGAGGCTCTCTTCTCATCAACATCCAAAATTTCACCGGAATTTCGCAAAACCACGCACAGTTCGCACAGGCCTTTCTTTTGCTTTATAGCATATAATATAATATAATATTGACAGGCCTTTCTTTTTCTTTATCTAATAATTAATACCAGCACGCCGAATAATGACAATTAAGGTGACCTCTGTTTCCAGACAACAATTCTCCTTGCAAAGTTTTTCCCTGTTCTTCGTCAATCAGTCCTCGTCGCTGTCGTCGAAAACGACGGCCTTCCTGCGATGCTGAACGGCCTGTTGCTTCCTCGGGGGTGAGTCGTCGTCCTCCTCCTCGGAGACCAGCTCCTCCCGCCTGTGGCTGCCGCCTCCTGATTCTCTCTTCCGTTTCGGTGCCTGCAGCGCCAGTACCAGTTTGATCATGTATAAAAAGATAATAGAGATGTGCAATGGCGTTTCTTCCAGTTTACAGGTCTTGGTGTCCCACTCAATTCAAAAAGGTAAAGGTGACTGCACAGCAGAGATTTAAAACGATAGCAAGTCACTTGCTTTCACCAATGAGGCAATGATTCCCGCTTTTCTGGATGAATAAAGCTTTCTGTTCTATAGTCAGCAGGACTCAGACTGCGACGTAGCTATCACTTTCTTGCCCAGGAATACTAAAACAGACTATGATCTTTGACACTTTAAAATACAAACCGCAAAACAAGTTTCCTCTCTACTTCATTTTGTTCTTGTTTAACAGTTCAATTTACGTAAGATCCGCATAACTGAGAATCTGCCTTTACCAATCTACTAACAATTAATCCAAGTTTACTGACTAAAAGTCTGCCCACACAAGTCTGGCTTTTAAACCAAATTTCAAATAAATTCTAGTTCTGCAGCCATCTTTCTGGAAATCTTATTCTTGTCATCTTGTGTCATGCAAAGTATTCCATTCTTTGAAATGTTAGCTTCAGAAAAACCTGAATCTTGCTATTTAATGCTAAGAAAGCCAGAATGCTTAATATATGGGAAAAGAAACACTGTTTTTACAGGCCCAGATGTCTAACCTCCATTTCTTCATCTGACAGAGGCGCTTCTTCTTCCGCATCTTCCTCGTATTCATCCTCCTCATCCAGCTCATCTTCCCTTCCACGGGTTGGTGAGTGCTCAATATCCTCGCCATCAGTTTCATATTCTGATTCCTCCCTCTCACTCTCCGAGTATTCATCAGCTTGACGTCTAGGTGGACGAGCAGGAGCGTATGATGGTTTGCGGGGAACATTTCTGCTCATATTTGACTGAAATGTGCAGGGCATATAGATAAGTACAAATATTAAAAATTTGGTTAAAGTGAGAACTGAGAAATCATGAGCTCAATTGCTCACCTTCTTTGCATTAATGATACGCCTTTCAGCTAGCGCTTCAGCTTCCAACTCATCCTCAAAACGTCTACGACCTGGCACCCGCCGAGAACCATAGTCAGGCTCCTCATCCTGCCAAATATGAACAAATTCAATCAATACTTGGCACTGTCCTGGTTAATAGTGATGGTAAATGGACAGATGCAACATAACATCATTAATATCCCAAAAACAAGGCAGTTTCTCGCAGCTGTCAGAACAAACGTGTTTGTGATCATGCCAAATCCAAGAACAATCTATTGGGGCAAAGTTGTAAATCAGCACAGCACAGCTCTTCATTATCGCTAAAGACCAGCTATTCAAATATGTATCTAAATTTCTAAATCCTAACGAAACATAAGCAACAATAACAGGGTAAGATTATCATGTAGCCTAATTCTGCATGTATCCATTCAACAAGGGGTAACCCCAAGAGTTGAGTAACACATCATACACAAATGATAAACATCTCATCATTAAAGACATAGCTGGAATAAGCTTCAACTAGTTTACACTACTTTTGTGGTAAATGAAACATATATAAGTGTGGCATAGGCATATTCACACGGTAGCTCAGAAAAAAAAAGTTTGATTACTGTAAAAAGGAAAAACGGAAAAGCAGTTATTAGGCACAGTTGTCCACTTGCTTCGTTTCCTGAATTCAACTGTGCCTAAAAAGTCTCAACAAGGCAGAACTGCATCACAAACTTGTTTTCACTCAACCAAACTTTTTTTTTTCATTTTCCTTTTTCCACTCTTTCCTTTTTGGTGATGACTGGGTAGATGAACCTAACAGAAGCGGCACTGTTGCAAGTTGCAACAGGTGTTGATGTGCATATGGCAATAGCTAATAATAACAATACTATCCAATTGGCAAAAAAAAGCAGCTAAACAACAAGGAATCAACCTCATCTAAAGCATCTTCCAAGAACCCTGGAGAAAGCTGTCGCCTTGGCCGGGCAGGTTGTGTGTACTTGCGGTTCACCTTTTCTCTTTTGCGTTGAAGAATTGAATGGGCACGGATATTTTGGCCCAAAGCCTGCATAATTACTGTATCAGTAGAAAGGACAACATCTGCCCAAATGTGTATGAAATCAGTTTTGAAATAAACGGAAAACCAGACAGCAAGAAACAAGACTTGAGTGTCATTACTGAATTGACAACATACTCCATCCAATCCAAATTATAGATCGTTTTGGCTTTTCTAGATACACAACATTTGCAACGCACCTAAATATATGTTATGTGTATCTAGAAAAGCCAAAACGACCTATAATTTGGCACGGAGGGAGTAATTTTTGTGTCTTAATCAATGACTTTGCATGATGCAACTTTTACTTTTGGGATACTAATTTGAGCATGTCACACTAAATTATCAAAACACTAATAACATAGTGAAACTAATCGAACTTTTAGGCCCCTCATTAAGCAGGTGAGACCTGAACTGACATAGAAAACTATATATGGCAAACTTCAGAAAAGACTTTGTAATTGAAAAATCAGTAGGTTTATACATTGGGACGGACCAGACAGTCCCAATCTTCTTAAGAAAACGCTATCAATTTAAGGAACTATGTCAAGCCCTAGTACTGCCAAGAAGAGAAACAGATGGGCAGGAAAAGCATAACACAGGTAATGCACACCTGAACTAGGGATCTTAGTTCAAATGGGTAGGAAAAAACAAGTCATGCACATACATAACATCCGGTGGATAAAGTGATGGTGATTTAGTTACCCTTTCATTTTCCTGTTTCACTTTCTCAGGATCCTTAGTCTCAAACCATTTTTGCATCTTAACAGTTTTTTTATTCTGAGAATCAACCAGAGCAGTTAATAAACGATGCGACTTTGAAGACAAGGAAGATGGCATAAATCTCATTTTTTGCAAAAGCCTTCCTTGTGATTGTAGAATTCCCTGCATTAAAGTTCAAAATTAATAATGTCAATGAAACCTAATCACTGATGATTGAAAAAAGAGCTGTAAAGAAGACTTATTTACCTTTCCATTCCTCAAAAACAGATGGGACTGGTCATGATGGGCATCATGTACAGATATATCAAGAACTTCATTGCCAATCAGAAGCTGCATACTTCCATCTTTCCATTTTACAAAGCGTGCATTGCTTTCACACTGTAATATTTAAAATGCTCAAAGCTTCAGTAACCAGAGTAAAAAGAAATGAAACCTCAGAAAGCATAAATGGAGAAATTTATAACACATAATCATCAATACAACCCGCCCAAGCATATATGTAACTACCAAATAAAAACTGAAAAATTGGCCGCAGTCTCTAAGTTAATCATAGTAACAGGAAACCTAGTCTAGCCTTAGAGTTGCTTTCTTTGACCATAACCCCCCCCCCCCCCCCCCGCCCCCCAAAACACACACACACACACAAAAAAAAGGAAAAGGCAGTTAAAAACAAAAGAAAACTTGCAAACACAGAGAAGAATCAGCCAAGCATCATCAGTAGCTAGTGTGAGTTCCTAGCCTCATTGATACATGGATAACATTTCACTTACAGATGTAGTGCCATCTGCGTTCCTAACAGTTCTCCACCGCACAATATTGTCCTCTAGCCGTATCCTTTTCTTAGTCCCAGATTCATCTGTGACAAAAACATCTTCTTCCACATATGTTTTTGGATCAAAGGGTTTAGGGTCGATCCCCATAATATTTGATACCTTGATCACATTCATCTACAAAATGGGAGAACAGTCAATAATTGCCTATGTGAAAAGCTACAGAGGTGCAAACCTTTGACCATGGATCATAAAACTCCTAGTGAAGCATGAAAAGTTTGAAAGGGAACATGTTTGAAATTATCAGATTTAACATAAAAGAACAGCAACCAGATACATGCTTTCTTGGCCAAGCATAAGCAGAGTGTTTCACTGAAGATCGAGCTCCACATTTCTTCAGTTGTGTTACACTAGCCAGGTAGCAAGATGTAAATACTAAATAAAGAACATCATCAACAAAACAAGCATCAGACAGTAGCATTGTAGATATCAAGGAATATTAACCAATGCAATCATGGATATATACAGCAAGAAAAACATGACACGGTATTAAACAACATTAAATTCTTTAGCGTAATGAAGGCAAATACACAAGTGATCTTATAAATTCATTAAAAACGCTATTAAACTGCATGCTCCAAAAACATGAAAGATTTCAAATTGAGAATGACAATCGATAAACATCAAACAATGAAGAACATGGAATTGTCTCATCAGAAAAAGACAGCAGCGACGTGGTCAAATATATGGAGTATGGCTTAAATGTATCGTCACATGGCAATAACTCACTTTGTCAGGTCGAGCTGGTGGTTGCCTCAATGGAACTACCAAGTCCAGCGGTGGACCAACCGGTTTCTCTTTTGGTTTCAGTTCACGATTTTCATCAGATTCATATTGCATATCTTCGTCAGCCACTACATCATCTGGTTGCATGTCCTTCTCATACTGTCCTTCATCCTCCATAAGCGATCTCTACAAAAGAAAAGGAAGAAGAATTTTATTGAGCACAACAGGAATTTGAAAAAAGGCTATCAAAAAGGATAACAGGCAATGGAACTGAACATTTTTCAAAGCTGACTGGAGCCATGGATTTGAGTAGAACACATGCAAGACATGAAGCTAAAAAATAGCTTCCGTTCAAACTTTGGACAAATCAAGTGCCAGCAAAAAATGTTCACATGAGCGACTTAAAAATCTCAGATTTACATATGCAAGCGTGAAAGGAAGATAAAAGGGCCAATTTACTGAGTTTATTCTCTACATTCTATGCGGTAACTTGCGTGGATTTTCAGCTAAAACTAACATGCTACACAGCCGGACGTAACAATTTAGAGCCATATAATTTTGAGCAGAAATTTGTCTTAAAAAAGAATAAAAATTCTAGGGTAAACCTGACAAAGGATTCTGCAAGACATTTTTGAATTCTTAAGGCAATTAATCCTACTTCTCACCTAAAATTGGGGGAAAAGGGAGCCGACATGATAACAGAATCTTAGTATCTTACATGGGAATCTTCATCAATTTCATGGCGTGCACCATATGGAGCCGGTTCATCTTCATCACTATCACCAAACACATCGCGAACTACTTCCTGATCTCTTTCTTCCTCCATTGGGGAGCTGCACAATAAAATTATCACTACCACAAGCTACTACATGATTATAAAGGATCAAAATAAGTGAAGAATGTGTTGATAAAGTCACTGCCAAAATAACTAAACCATTGAATTAACTACTCAAAACTGTAAGGCTTAACAATATACTAATTTATAGTTTGATATGCAGCATTTTGTTTTCCCCTTAACCTTGGTTTCCTTGTTTGGTGAGCTTCCTCATCTTCTTGACCTCCATCAGCATAGTAATTGTCTTCAGATCCCTCAGATTCAGAGGCAACAACTCCCCTTCTTCTGCTAGATACTGTCCTCTGCTGGTAGCCTTCATCTTCACTATCCATTCCTCTTGCATCAGGTTCCATCCTTTGGTCATCGAGTTCTCTTTCTGGGGAGCTCTGGACTTTGTCCCCGTCACTTTCTGCTTGATCAAGATCTGCACGATGAGCTTCACCTTCACTTTCCTCTTCCATTCCAACTTGCCCCTCACTTTCGCCTTCCCCTTCCCCTCCATTCTCTGCCTCACCGTCCACTTCTTCCTGCATAAATCCATCAATATTAAGTGTTAAATCAGACAGCTCTCCTTTAAGTGCACAGCATTCCAGAGATGTATATAGTTTTATTACACAGCTATATAATTTTTCGTATTGGATTTCTTCCCGTAGTGTTGCCACGATGTTTAAGTTGGATTTCATGGTAGACAGGACTGGGCCTGAAGTCAAAATGAGGCAGATAAATTCATGGATTCATCTATGTTTCTCTGCATCCACTACCCAAAAGTCAAAAATCAAGTGCGTCTCCAATTTTCTCTGCAAAATTCCAAGAAATCCGCCTTCCCCAAACCACTGCATCCCCAACCGCGAGGCTACCAACCTGACGAATCCCAAAACCTAAGCCCTAGCCCACTCGGTCCGACAGGAAGCAGCAAGCTGCCGAGGGCGAATCAGAACCACGGGGGCAAGGGAGATAGATTGGGAACTGGGCGGGCTTACGGAGTGGTAGCCGCCGGAGCGGGCGTGGGCGTGGCTGCGGGCGTCGTCCTCCTCGTCGTCGTCTACGTCGTCGTCCAACTCCTGGTGTCGCTGCTGCTGCGGCTGCTGGAGCTGGGGGCGGCGGTCCTCGCCGACGACCTCGATGACGTCGTCGTCGTCGTCGTCCGCGTCCTCCTCGTCCTCCGACTGGTCGCCGAAGAGGTTCTGCATCATCTGGTTCCGGGTCTCCTCCTCGACGTCCCGCTCCCGGTCGCCGCCCGCCATCGCCGCCGCGGCGCCTCCCCTCCAGTCTCCTCCACTACCTCACCGGCGTGGCGTTGTGCTGCGAAGTCTTGGGCCTTGGCTGAGATTGGAGTTGTTCTTACTGGGCTCCTCTTAGGTACGTATTGTTTGGGCCGGAAGCCGAAACGAGTTCAAAGTTCAAACTCTGATGCGTGTCGTGTGATTCGTGAACTGGTGACTCCGGGGTATCTTTCTATCTGGAACCTTGATGCGCTCTAACCCACACCAGTCCACGAGCGCCGGCAACACCGCGTGCAAGCAGCGATGGTGATGGCGATGACAAAGCGTAGGCTGCCGGAGCAGCGACGATGATGGTGGTGGCAATGGCGATAGATAGGCCAGCGGAGGAGGAGAGAAGTGGGCCTGATCTTGGTTTTCAATTCTTTCATCCTATAGATATGAAGTGTGTGTCGTCTATATATTATAATCAATATAATTATGTAGTTCCTCTTGCATTTGTTTTTTTTTTGTCTTTGACCCTATTAACGTGGCCATCACCGCCAAAATCGTTGCGGATCCAGCATGAGCTGCATACGCGGAGCAATCTTTAACATGGGCTAGGCATTACTCATCACGAACGGATATTGGTGTGTACAAAAGGGCAAGCAATGGCACACAGGTGAAGATCATGTTCAGAACACTTGCAGCACTGAGAATGTTAACATCCCAATATACGTGATAATCCATCAAACACTTGCCAGGAGCATTCTTGCAACATAGTTGGATAATATGTCTCCATAACATGATCATAATCCTAGCTAGGTAACAAATCTACTCCTAATCTATGAAAATGAAAAGTGGGTACCACCCTGAACCATCTGCCATCAGTGCATCAGAGAAAGAATGAAGCTCCTCCCACCCCTTAATTGGGCATGTTGCCGAGGACTCGTGCGAGGAAGTTCCCCAGCACTCTTTTTCACTTTCCATTTCATATTTCAAGCTAGTTAAGGTATGGGGAATTAATTTAACTAGTTTTTTACTTCAAAAAATGGCAAGTATGTGCTAGCATTTAGAGGATGGAGGTACCTTCTTGTAAGTTTCATCAAAAGAGAAGATAAAATAATACTTCATCAGTTCTAAATTATAAGTTGTTTTAGCTTTCACATTTATAAGAAATAAAAAAACTTATATAATTTAAAATGGAGCAGCTATCAAACTGATATTGTATGCGGAGGGAGAGACAGCAGCAGCAGCAGCAATAAAAGCGTATCCATGCTCGCCAGAACAAAAGGGATCTCACCAGATTGGTACTTGGAGAGCGTGGGTCGGTACATTTCCTCCCTCCTAGTACATCTGCGCGAAACAATGGAGACGATGTGAGGTAACGGGAGAGAGCACTGTAGCATGTGTGGGCAGAATATTGTAGTTGGAAAGAGAGAAATGTGAGAATTTTATAGCACAAAGAATCATCTAACCTAATGATCTTACAGAAGATTAAGAATGAGGCATCTCTTTGGGCTGCAGCGGGAGCCAAGCACAAGCACCTAGCGCCTCTTATTTCTCTTTTCTATTTTTTTAATATGTGTGAGGCATGTAAATAACTTGCCTGTTCGTTTTTTCTAAAAAAATTAACTACATGGAACGCATTTCCTGGGCTGTCACATGAGACCAATCATTTCTACTCTAAAAAGAACAAGAATGATTGGGGGATAATTTTTTGGGGCCATCCGGACCCTTCCCCGTCATCATTCGCCGGTAGGATCCGCCGACCCCCTCCTGATAATTGTCATTCCGCCGTCTGATCCGCCTCAAAAGACGGCAGCCCGTATAACAATCGCCGCGTCCCCAATCTTCCGCTTGCGCTGCTGCCCCTCCGCTCCCCATGCATCCTGTGCGTGCGCCGCTGCCCCTTTGTTCCTCCGCTTGCGCCGCATGGGGGCGGCCATCCCAGGGCCTCTTCCTCCGCATCCGTCCTCAACCGCCAAGGCCACCGGTGCCCTCGCCAGCCAGGGAGACGTGTCCTCCTCCGCTGCTGCCGCCGTTCCCCTGATTGATGAGGCACGCCTAGCCAGGTTCCTACCGTGTTAATTGCTCGGTTTTCCTTTCTCGTCTGCCACTAGAGCGCGCGTCCGCTGCTCGATGAAATGACGTAGTTGAGGGAGTTGTGCACTTGTGCTGCCTACAGTTCGCTGCGCGCCGACAAGGAGCAGGGGAAAATCCTGACGCTGCCTGTGCTAAGAACAAACAGCGGTGGGCTCATCGTCAAGTTCAACTCAATGCACTGGTGCAAAGGTACACTGATGAACACTGATTTCAGGAAGGCACTGGAGAAGGGAAAAATCCCAGCCTCCACGGTTAGGGAGGAGGGAAGACTTCATGTGGTTCACCCGCTTTGATGATGCGGAAAGATGGGTGCTGTTGGTAGTAGATCAGTCTGGAGGCTGAGATGGCGCAGACGCATGACGTCTACGGGTGGTGGGAGTCGTTGGTGAAAGTCTAGCTTGTTAGCAACGAGCGACGACGTCGACGCTTGCGGATGCCGATTTCCTTGATGGAGGCGTTGTCATTGTCACTCCCACGTCGCCGCTTGGATTTTGCAACGAAAGCACAAAGGTTGTGCAATGAAAGCATCGTGCCCAGTGTGCGGGGAGGTGCTCACTTTCGCCCTTCGCACAACATGTGAACTGCAGCTAGCAAACTTTAGGTGATTCTTGTGCTATATGCTAGCATGGTGTTGTAATATGTGGTTATGCCATATTTTCACTCTTGTGCTAGAGCAGAGCATGTTGTTGTTATATGTGGTTGTGCCACAATTCTACCCTTATGCTAGGGTGTGGTGTTCTCTTATTCATGATTATGCCACAAATTTGCCCTTATGCTTGGGTTTGATGTTGGTGGAGACCTAGTTTAGCATGAGGTTTATTTTAGCCCGGTTTTCCTGAATTAACCGAGTGACGTAAACCTTATTTTTCCAAAAAAATAAGGAAAGACCTATGGTCTGCCATACCATATCAATATAATTCAGGTGGGGATGCCCCCTGACCATTCCAAAAAATTTACATCTTATATTGCATAGCAAGTGAACCAGTACAGAACTTCCTCATGGTGTGTGTAACATCCTAGTTCCAATACATGTAATCACACCAACTAGTTCTCGAGTGGTGCTATAAAATCCATCTTTAATTGGTTGATGAGCAGTGGCTACTACCCATCCAATGCAAATATGCAATACGTGTCAGATGGGATCCTCCCCCCCTCCATCGACCATAAACACAAAATCACAAATGCAAACAAAGTGCACGGCTTGATTGAGCATGTGAGAGCATATCCAAACATATGAAAATTGTGCACTGGGCATGAAAAATGTAGAGTAAAAACAATTGATTTCATATGTCATACCTTGATGAGAAGAGGTGATATGATATGAGGAGATGATGGTATGCAAAAGAATGATTTAAATATGTGTGAGTTTTCACCAAGAAATACTAATTTGAAAACTGGTTCGTATAATAGTGTTTTCATGAACTTTTGTACGTGTCCATATAATGGTGTTTGCTACATGCACAATATGGAGTTACCTTTTGATGTACACAAGTAACTGTGTAGTAAGAAGATGGTGGTGCATGTTTACCTTTTTTTCCTAGTGAGATGGAACTGATGAAGTTGCAAGTAACCACGTATAATATTTATGCATAAATAAATTTCTTTTGAGCATAACACTCTGCAGGTAGGCAGGCACAAAAGACACATTGATTTATCTCTCTACTAGGCTTCCTTTACCACCTTCCTTAAAACCAACATGCACCGAAATGTCAACCCATTTAGTCAGGATTAGTGCAGCCATCACTCAGGATTAGAGCAGCCATCAGTTTGGCCTTAGTAACCTTCCAAAACACTTTATCCTTACGAGATATATCAATAATACATAGCCCTAAAAATTGAGTAAATGAAATAAAACTGATCACCACACAAATAAGGATCGGATAAAACTTCAAGGCAAAGATAATATCCTAATCTACATACCTATGAACATACAAATACATGTTAATCAACAAACCAAGTAACACAATTCGAGATTGAGCATACAAGAATGCATATTTCCCATTACCCAATTAGCAAACTTAAACTTAGCAAATGATGGAATTGTCCACACCCACCAAATCCAGCAATAAGTTGCTAACTCAGCTTAAGGTTCACCTTTTCCCTAATAGTTGACCTAGTAAAATCATCTATACATAGATCCTGGTTGAGGCTACTCGACTAGAGCGAATCTTGAGCATGTGGAGAGAAACTCAGGAGAAAACTCTTTACCATGGAACTCAAATCTTTATTCACTATAAGTTGATACAATATAAGACTCTTACACTTTGGCTAACCTATCATGATACAACTATACTAGTCCTTCCGTCCTGTAATATAGGACATCCTAATATTTTCATGACAGATTAAAGAGATGAGGAAATGACGCATGTACCCCTATTAATGCCTTATTTGGTTGTCATTTTGCTGATTTCATGGCCGGTTTGGAATAATTAGTTTCCGAAACAAGGATGTCTTATATTTGTGTACAAATTTTGAACTCTTTAGTGCCTTATATTTCAAGACGGAGGGAGTACATGACTACCATACCATCTTCTAATTAAGACCTCTCATGCCATGGTATGGCAAGAGGGGAGGGGAACATCTATATTTATAGATGCTCATGGTTGTTATGTTGTTACCATGTGACAACTTCCACACTCTTCTTTACAAAATATCTAACTCTAGAATTTTCTCTCATCCTTATCCAACCATGCAAAGTGTCTTATTCTAGAGAATTTCTATCTTATCATGAAGCATGCCAACTCTACTCTCTCGCATTTCTGAATTATTCTAGACCATTCTCAAGTATGCATTGTTATTTTTAACATTAGTAGTGTTCAAGGATCAAACTGTCAATCAACATTTGGTTTCAATTCTTATCCACCTCGAGCTCACTCTAGCTACCATTACCCAGATCAATCATATTAGATGTTTTCACTATCTTCAACTCCGGCTCCCTGGAAGTTGAATCTTGGCACCATCCCCTAGCATCCAACAATTTATATATATAAATATTTTTTAATAAGTTTATTAAATTCAGTCAAACACAAGTGACAGGGATGAGAATGATATTGCCCTATTGTACAGAGTTCAGTACATATTGAAGATGGCATGAGTTGTATGGCCAATGTGATAACAAGAGTACATGCATGGTGGAGGAACATCCAAGCTTCCCTTTTGCTATCTAGCTTGTTGGCTACTTTGTTGATGGTTCTTGAAATGTTGATGCATTGAATGTCTTATCTCTATTGTTGTATATTGATGTAGTCCGCCAAAATTGGTCGAAGTTGCTAGTGTGCTGGTTGGGTAAAGGTACGGTGTTAATTCTCCTTCGATCTGTTGGTTACTTGAGAGTACCTAAGTGTCCATGATATATGTAGGAGTATGTTACAATAATTTAAACTACAGCCAACAAGAAGGTCATTGAGCTTACCATAGATCAGGAGACTTGAGATTTGAGAGGCAAGGCAAACCCCACTGCAGCAATGATGATGACCACCAATCAATTAAAGTACCTTTCACGCTTATAATCAGAATCTACCAAAAGCTAGAACTCTGAAATATAGATGCAGTGGCATGGTCATGTTGACATTCACGGCTGCCATCTATGGAGAAAAACCTCGATCTGCCGAACGGGGAAAATTGATTGATGGGAAAGTGGCCACCAGAAGACATGCAGCATGACGCCATGAATAAGAGGGGTGGGGGCTAGAACTAATTTTTTTTACAAAGCTATTTCAACTCGTCACAATCAATAAATCATTATGAATCATGTTTAGCCTTATTGATTGCCTCGTCTAGCACTTCGGTTGCTACAGTACACGACCCTCTCCTCCCATTGCTCAACTCGACACGCATAGTGAAAAGGGGAGAGGTGTAGATGAAGGGAGCATATTTGTAATGAGGGAGTCCATATGTCTATGAAGAGAATGAGGAACACTTGTTTAGTAGTTGGATAAGGATGGTAGATAGAGAAATATAGTTTAAGGAGAAATAAAAAGAAAGGAAAAAGGAATTTGTCGGAATGGCTCCGCGAAAGAGACAACAAGCAAAAAAAGCTAGGAATATTTGCATTGAGAAGCATCGTCCAATATCTTTCTAATCTCTGACATCCTAGAACCATAATTTATAATCGTACTTAACTAGAGACTTATTTTCGATCCTCCAGCTTGTTGTCCTCTTCTTGCGCCAGCATCGGAGCACAAACCAAGCAGTTGTGTTACATCTACCAGCATGGTGAGCATGGAAAAGCTAAGCAGGTTGCAAGCAACTAACCACTTGACGACGACATCCTTATTATTAGGTTTTGATGATGTATGTTAATTGTTGAGCACTAACGACGGGGGCACATATTGTGATGGCTAGTAGGATGCACACCATGGTTGGGATGAGCATGGTGCTCATCTGCCTACTAGATAGCTAGGTTTCGATCTTCTCTTTCCCTGGGATCTATTGTATAGGATCGGAGCACCAGCTCGTTGCTAGCAAGAACTTTCATGCAAACAATAGAAAGTCATTGGATCACATACATAATCCAATGATCACCCTCCAAGATATTAATCTCCCTCCGCAGATCCAAACACCTACACCGGAACAAGTTGGTTACCATCGATATCCCATTTTTCACAAATTAAAGGAGGTTGACCTCTTTATTACTTCATTCGCCGGCCAAAAATGTATCACTCCAAACGCTACCTTAATTTCTTTTAGGACTAGATGGTACCTTTCATGATTTTTAACCATAGATTATATCTATCAACAATCACTTGCAACATTTTTCCAAATATAAGGTGGGTTTACCATTATTTAACGGTATTTTGAAAATTGTAGAAACAGAAGCATTTCTGCATTTGAATGCCTAGGAGGGAACGCGAGACGAGTGATGGTATTTTAATATTTTATTATGCGTAACATATCATTGCGGAGCAGTTCCTATGTATCAGGTTTATCAAGAAACTTTAAGGTAGGCTTGAATTGTTGAATCTAAGATAGTACCCAATCGTACAACGTATTATGTTTTCTCCAACTTTTACGTGCATTTTCATTTAGGAATATTTTTATTTAGTCATTTTGAACCAAATTTGACCGATAATATCAATCTTATGCATAATCAAAATTCTAATTTCCTACCATTTGAACACCTCGCTAGAAAAGATTTTTAGGAAGCATGACACTAAAAGTCATTTATACTAAATGATGAAATTAATTCATGCTCCAGACTTTAACATCTTAATATCTTAGATACTTAGTACCTTGCATCTGCTGTTCGAACCTGGATTAAGGGGTAGGATAACAAAACACTGAAAAATTTCTTAGCATGATCCTACTCGATACTAGGATCATGATGTTAACAAGGATGTGTGACAATTCATGGAAAAAAGGTGCCCATTTGTAAACTTTAAAGTTACAAAAACCGCAAACTCACTTGTCTTTTGCAACTATGTACACAAATGACCATAATTTTTATAAACTTCCGTACGTGTTCGTATAATAGTGGTTGCTATGCGCACAACTTGCAGTTATCTTTTGATGCACAGAAGTATCCTTGTAGTGAGAAGACAGTGGTCTTTGTATACATATGATTGAAAAAAAGGAAAAATCAACCTCACACACAATTCACAGGCCCGTGCCAGGCGATACCAGCCCAGCCCAGCCCAGCCCAGCAGAGGGGGCCGAACGCGCAAATCGGCGCACCCAACAAACATTTTCAAATTGGGTTCGTCGAGTCCGGCAGTCCACTACTGCTTTGCCGTCGTCTTCCTGCCTGCCTTCCCTCGCACGATTCTTCTCCGCGGCCAAAATTTACAACCACCAGCAGCGGCAGTAAATAAATTGCTTCGCTAAGCAGCCGGCATTCCCCTCCCCTCTCCCCTTGGAATTGAAACTGAAATCAAATCAAATCGAGCAAAATCAATCCCCTCCTCCACCTCCAACGAGCGAATTCCCCTGCGGATTCGAGGCCCCCGCTCCCCTCCCGCACCTCCCCGCATCTAGGGTTTCGCCCGCCGACGGCGCCCATGGACCCCGGCGCCGCCGGCGCCGGCGGAGGGGGCCGGGCCGGCTTCGAGCGGGCGTGCCGCCTGCCCAACACCGTCCACTCCGAGATCGCGCCCGCGCTGCCGCTCCCCACCCTCCCGCCCGCGCTCGGCTTCGACGACCTCCGCGACGACGAGCCCCTCGCCGCCCCCGACCGCCCCGACATGATCATGCAGGCCGCAAACATCGCCCGCATCCTCGCCGAGACCGACGTCTCCCACCTGTGAGCCTCCCCGACGCTTCCCTTCCCTTCCGCTCTCGGCTCATCCTCTCCGCTTTCTCCCCCGCGGGCTCAGGTTTAACTGGCTGTGCTCTTCTGCAGGGGCTTTACTGAAGCGGACAACGTCGACGTCGATCCCAGCCAGTGCTCCTGGCTCTGGAGGGAGGTGCTCAAGCACAACCCCGACGCCTTCAAGGTCAAGCCCCCTGCGCCCCCGCCTACTTCGCAAGGTAAACGCTCGGCAAATTGAGCCTCCCTTAGTTACTCTCAGTGCCGTACAGCTTTGTAGGCACATAGAACTGCTCATTGGAGCCAACATTGTAGCCTGTCTAGCTCCCAGCTTCTGCTGCTGCTGCTGCTGCATGTACTAGCAAGCTCACCAGCTTGAACTTTGGGATGCTTAACTTTCTGTGCAGTTCTCCGCGGTTGCCTGCCTTGGACTGAACATTTCTTAAGCTCCTGTATGTACCGTGATGCTGTTTCCTACTGTCTTTGTGATGGTTTACTGCATGTGTTTTCGGCGCGGGAAGCAGTTATGCGTAGACTCCTCGGTCTTTGGTGCGCTAGTGCCTGCGGATAGCCAGCTGGGAGAATCCATATTGAACTACCATTTCGGGATACCTGTGTGCCACGTAACTTCTCTTCACGGACCTAGTGCCCTCAAGTAACTTTAACTGTCGTTCAAACCTGTGTCAACCCCATGATGCCATTTGACTGATGATGGTGTTGTGCATACATGATTTTCTGCTGCTGTGCTGTTTCATTTGTGGGTATCCGTATAATAGTGCTGAAATGCTTCTAGTTCCATGGACTGGTATGAAGGACATGGGGATTAATGGATATGACGTGCGTAAGAACGGTGAGCATATATGTATGCACAGTTGTCCGAGCACTTGTGCATTCCACCATGTGTGCATTGTCACCAACCTAAATGCGTGCCCATTAATAGTTCAGTAATGACCTGCATGTATTACTTGGTGGGATCAGAGAAGCATGATTCAGTTTCTTATCTAGTATAAATAGTTTCACTGTTGTTCATCAAGCTGTGGGTCCCAGCCTAGTTTAGCGATACAACAACCAAGGCCACCACCCCACACGGCACTCAACCACCTCTCATGTCCTGGCCTTGTTCTGAATGAGGTGGTTACAATTTCCAAAATGACACTAACCAAATTCCACATAGTTCCTTTTTTGTTGTTTGGTGCATACGGCAACTTTTAGTGCTTAAAACTTGTTCGTTCAATGCGCATGCCATTGCCACCTATATATACCATTAAGGACACATAAAAAAAGATGTACTGAATGCTCATTTATACCTCACTGTTATGTAGAATACGGGGGATTTTATTTTTCATGAACTAAGGGGGATTTATTTAATTTTATTGACACATTTGGTCCCTCTACTTTGATCAATGGGTGTTTGCTGTTTTGTCACTTTAGTCCCTTTACTCACAATCAGGGGCCGGAGCTGGGTTGGGTGTGCAACTTAAGACGTTACATTCTGTTCCGGGCTACCGGCTACGCTCCTTTTTTGGGGGGGTTGGCAGGGCCATGGGGCTGGTAGACTTTTGTCGTATGGCCCAAGGCTACATACATCCACTTTTTCTGACAGCATTTCACTGTTTTGAATCATATCAAAACTTCAAATGGTGGTTGATGGCAACACCTAGTTCGATGGCTTGTACAGTGGCTCAGATTAAGGCTTAGTAGGCTAAGTCAGAATTAGCGGAAAACAAATTTTTGCCCAAATTATTATGTTGCGAAGGCTTGTCCCAACCACCAATCTCAATTTTTTTCTTCCTTCAGGTTCTTTGCGCAAACCTTATACCTATTATCCGACTACTGGGCCTCTTCCTTTAGCAGTTCTTTTGATCTATCTCGGCATGCTTGTTTCACAAATCTGGGATGCGTGTATGGTTTTACTCCTATTGCTGCCTAATTGGATGCCAATTTTCTCTTGATGAGCTCCACTCTATGACGATCGAATGGAAACTGGAACGTCTACAATTCCCTTTTTATCCCACTAATCCCTGTTCCTATTCTCAAACCATTGGCTTAGCTGTCAGAAGCATGCTTTGTCAACATCTCATCTATCCAATCATAAGTTTGCAACAAATTGGACATGAAGAGACCCACTCGAGCTACAATAGACTAGTGGGTAATCTAATCATCATTAGACAAATTAGAAAAACTAAATTGCTACTTCCCCGTAATCCAATCATAAGTTTGCAACAAATTGGACATGAAGAGACCCACTCGAGCTACAATAGACTAGTGGGTAATCTAATCATCATTAGACAAATTAGAAAAACTAAATTGCTACTTCCCCGTAATCTAGTACTTTCTATTTAAAAATAACTGTTTTCCTTCTATTCTTCACCCGCAAATGTAATTTATGGTACCAACAATCATCTGGAACTGTTAATTTCCCTTATACAAACCTGGCTGTACTGCATCACATGCATGCTGTTTATGGGCACACAGCAAGCTCTAGCGGTAGAGTAGGGAGTTTGGAATGGTCCGTTGTGACCTTGTAGTTTGTGGGTGCAACCGTTAATGTGTATGCAATATGAAACGTGTGCGATGTTTTCATTACTTGCTTTTTGTTTGAGGCCTATATTTTTTCGGGAAATAACAAGTTCATGGTCTGTTTAATATTCAGATATCCCAAATTTATAAGAAATGTTTGTAACTTATTCAATTCTCTATCAGATTTGAAGTGTTAATGCAGAAATTAATTTCATTTGGCAGCTCATCTTGGCAGTATTGTGCGGACTTGTTATTTATTTGTGATCTCTATTTTTGCACCATGTCAAGCTGTTGTACCCAAAACCATCGTGGCAATGTGCTAATTTAACATCTGTCGGCTAGTTCTATGGACTAATAAAGTATCAATGTAGTAATATTTATTCATGTTGCATATGAGTCGAATCAGCTTCTATTTAATGTTAGCAAAGCATTTCCACGGAGTTGTAAATGCTTTAGATTATGTAGTACCTTTTATCTTGCAAAGTGTAATTTCTTTGTTACTTTGGTCAAGTTTTTCAGGTGCACGTGAAGGCCCAGATTATCAAATTCAAAGTGAGAAGCATTTTGAGCATTTTACACCTAATATGAACAAAGCACGGAAAGAACCTGTATTTCCTCTGGATGACATCAACTCACGCAGAGAGCATCTTCGTGTAAGTTAGATACCTTCAGTTTTTTATTGATGTTAGTTCCTTTTGCTAAGAGATTTTCTGTTGTAGAATGAACTAACCCCAGATTCAGTCGCTTCAAAGAAGCCAAAAGTTAGGAAGAAAGAAATTGATAATTCTGTTTCAAGTTCTGGCCCCAGCATTCCTAATAACCAAGGTTTGTTTCTGTTGATTTGTATATCCTGCATCATGTATCTATCCTTCTAAAATTCAGCTGACTCTGGTTACGATTACACGCTTTTTAGAAGTAATCGACAACTTCTGTGAGATGGTGGAGGATTTCTGCAGAAGAGTCGAAATTCCTTATGATGTAGATGGCGGTGACTGGTTGTCAATACCACTTAATGATGTTAAGTTTCTTGTTAATGAAATTACATCAGTTCGATCCAAAAGGATATTGCATGAGGTTCCTATGGCTACAGTTACAAGGTTATTAGATGTAATAGACCGTCAGATCCGATGTTCTCAAGGTTTGTCGATAGATGAGAAGGAAAATGTGAGTTACCTACCATATCATTAGTATCTGGCTTTTTTAATTCAAATTTAAATTTAAATAATCTTTTTATATTTATTTTATTCTGTTTTAGAAATCAATGGGTAAAGTTGTTGCATATTATAGCTTACCAACTAACAAGTGCTTGGGTACCTTCAGTCTGATGCTGAACCTCTGGTTTTCTCGGCTTTGGAGTCCGTTCATGCAGCGTTAGCAATTATGACCCACCATGATATGCCAAAGCAGCTGTATCGAGAAGAAGTATGCACACACTGAGTTCCTTTTCCATCCTGTTGTGAAAAGTTACTGTCACGGTTGCTTACACTTTCCTTTTTTGCCCTCCGGTAAAACAGCTTATTGAGCGAATTATTGATTTCTCAAGACGTCAGATCACTGATTGTATGGCAGCAAGCAACCCAACCTTCCGAGCTATCCACAAACCAGCTGAAAATGTTGCAAATGACGGTAATATCAAAGTACATGCTGACATTTTTTTTATCGAATATGCAGGAGAGCTGCATATTATTGCATTATTTGAGTATAACCAAAAAAAAACTTCAAAAAAAAAAACTAAGTACATGGGTAGACTATAACCACCTGCCAGCACACACATATACACAAACTAACAATTGAAACATTCAAATATGCGCACCACTGATCTAGCAGCAAAATCGCAGACCAAGATCCATGCGATAAGAACTTCCTCAACAGCCATGCCCCACAGTTTGGCCTCTTCGTGAATTGTACACTAGCCGTGCAGCACTAAGCTGATATTTCTGTCTTTGTATCGTGCAGCCACATTCCTTTCTAAGTTGGCTATATACAATTCTGTGTTTTCATTCTTTATATGCCTTTTTTACTGCAGCATTTCCTGGTTGACAAGGTTGTCTAATGCTGCTTAATTTTTCATCATGTCCGAGCCCAACCAATCTTTGTGCAATAATTTAGTGCTCTAGCTATGGTGATCGCTAGTGATCACTAAACTTTCCTTTCGGGATCAACTTATACATCACATTTTTCACATCTGTATCTTTCTGTTTTGGTCAAATCTAGGAGATGATGATGAAGAGGATGTGGAAAATGGACCGGTTAGCAAAAAGAGACGTACTACTGCTAATCTAAGCATGAGAAAATCTTCAAACAGGTATATGATCAATGCATTCAAATATTTTCCTTTTTCTAGTGTGTAATGGGGTATTGCAGTGCACTAATAGAGTTATTTTTTCTTTTCCATCAGAGTTTCTGCTTCTGTTTACTCTGCTGTGCAGAAACTATGCTTGATATTGGGCTTTCTCAAGGAACTGCTCACAACAGTGCGCTTGTCAGATAGTTGTATTCTGCAGTTAGCAAAAACCTGCTTTACTACATTCTTGGTGGACAATATGCAGCTATTACAATTGAAAGCAATTGGGGTTATTTGCACGGTAATTTTCTCCCTACATGCTCAATCATTTTCTGCAATCATTTTCTGCACATTCATTTTTCAAAGAATTTGCTCACTTCCAAATCCTTACACAGGTTTTTTCATCATACACTCAACACAGGAGTTACTTGGTTGATGAAACAATTGTCCTGCTTCGTAAGTTGCAGTTTTCGAGAAATGCTGTTAGAACCTACCATCTGGCAGATGAAGAACAAAAGCAAATCCAGATGATAACAGCACTGTTAGTTCACCTGGTTCAGTTTAGTGCAATTGTTCCCGATAGCTTAAAGGGAGCAGTTGATTGGAGCACTATTGTCGATTCCCCAGTTGATGCTAGTTATCCAATTAAATGCCATGAAGCGGCAACGGAGGCTTGTTGCCTTTTCTGGACTAGTGTCCTTCAACGTTTTACTGCTGCTAAATCTCAAGATATGTCAGAAGCCAAAGGAATAATAGATAATCTTGTTCAGGATTTGCTAACAATACTAAACTTGCCAGAGTATCCAGCTGCTGCTTCTATTCTTGAGGTAACTTTGCTCAGCAGTGATGTTGCTAAATTTGAGATCTTAAATGTAGGCATGAGCCAGTTTCAGCACTATTCTTGAAAGTTAATGCATCACTTTTTGAATCACAGTCCATAACTTTGTTACGTATTTTGCATTGCCCTTAACTGCCATTTGATTGATGTACAGGTTCTCTGTGTATTGCTGCTTCAAAATGCTGGATTGAAATCTAAGGACACTAATGCGCGGTGCTTTGCCATTGACCTTCTTGGTGGTATTGCATCGAGATTGAAGCGTGATTCTGTCGCCTGTAGTGATGAGAAGCTTTGGATATTGCAAGAGCTCACTGATGCAGGTAGTGATGGCTCGAAAATTTTGAAAAACAAATGTTGTGTTTGTCTTGGCGGAAGAGGTATAAATATAGCCTGTGATGTATGTGGAAGATGTTTCCATTCAGATTGTATGGGGTCTGGTAGTCAGGATAATTTACAACGTGATAGTGTCTGCCCCTTGTGTTTTTGCAATCAACAACTCAGTGTGTTACAGTCATACTGCCAGTTACAAACTAAAGAGAACGGAAAAAGAACTGCTGCCTCGGTTAGTAAGAAATCTTCTGCACCATCTGAGGTGCCAGCAGTGGATATTGTGCAACATATACTACTGAGTTATCTCCAGGAAGCTGGTCCACAAGATGATGGGAACCTGTTTACTCGATGGTATGTTGTGTGGAATCTGTCTTGCTGTGCAAATGTCTTTGGAGATTGATAACCATTTTGTATGCAGGTTCTATCTATGTATCTGGAACAAAGATGACCCACATTCTGAAGAGAAGATTATCTACTATCTTGCTAGATTAAAATCTAAGGAGATTCTGCGTGATTCTGGCAATTGTTTGGTAATTTCCAGAGATTGGGTAAAGAAAATTTGCTTGGCACTTGGCCAGAAGAATTCATTTTCGAGGGGTTTTGATAAAATTCTTGCCCTTCTTTTGGTACGTGGTTGATTCCTGACATATCATTTTAGTCTAGATGTTCTAGAGTTAATACCCAGTGTTTTCTCAGGCTAGCTTGAGAGAAAATTCTCCTGTAATAAGGGCAAAGGCTTTACGTGCGGTAAGTATATGCGTAACTATGTTTTTTCATCTTTGTCATTGAGTATATGTGTAACCTATGAAAGTATATGTTCTGCATCGTTCTCATTTGGGCACCATTCACCAGTATCTAGCACTTAACTTCTCTGTAGGTCAGCAGTATAGTTGAAGCTGACCCTGAGGTCTTGGGTGACAAACGTGTCCAGTCTGCCGTTGAAGGGAGGTTTTGTGATTCGGCTATTTCTGTTCGTGAAGCTGCCCTTGAGCTTGTTGGAAGGCATATTGCTTCACATCCTGATGTGGGCCTAAAGGTCAGTAGATATATCAAGTTACCTTATGACATATTTGTGGGCATTGATATGACTCACTATGCATCCTCCCATCACAGTATATCGAAAAAGTTGCCGAGCGAATAAAGGACACAGGAGTAAGCGTTCGCAAACGTGCAATTAAAATTATAAGGGATCTTTGTGCTTCAAATCCAAATACGGACACAACACATGCCTTTGTGGAGATTATTTCTCGTGTTAATGATGAGGAGTCCAGTGTACAGGTGAGCTGATATGAAAAACCATACTAGTGTCATGACAATTCATTATATAGCAGATTTGATATGTGACTGCAAATGTTTTGTTTCTTTCATTAGTCTATTACTGCAGTTTAATTTTGTAATAGGTTATTCTTAAGTGCGTGTGTGCTTTAATATTTGCTCTCGTACATTAGTGTGGGTAGTGTAGTTAGTCATGTTAATTGAGAAATTCTCTTGCGTCTTTTTTTCCAAAGAAAAAAAAACATCCTCGACAAGAGGAAATTATTGGTGCAAATTTTTCTGCCTTTTCTTTTCCTTTTGCCAAATTTAGATAATCCCATACACATGAAAGAACGTACAACGCCAATCTTGAAGGCACACTATAATAAGTCTGATCAACTGTTTATTCTGGTTTCCTTGTTTTTGCCATAAAGGGTAAAGTTGAGAAATAGAGATTTATGACAGAAGAATATTTGACATCTTTGGACCTGCAATATTTATGTTGCTTTTGATTTCCATATTAGTTAACTTAAAACTATATTCATTGTTTTTGTAGGATCTTGTATGCAAAACATTTTATGAGCTATGGTTTGAAGAACCAACTGGGAGTCATAAGCACTTGGTTGCTGATGGTAGTTCAGTTCCAATGGAGATTGCTAAAAAGGCTGAGCAAATTGTTGATATGTTGAGGAAGATGCCCAATCACCAACCCCTTATTACTGTTATAAAACGTAACTTGACTCTTGATTTCCTCCCTCAGTCAACCAAGGCTGCAGGCATTAACTCGTCCATGGTGGCATCACTTCGGAAGCGTTGTGAATTGATATGCAAGCGCTTGTTAGAAAGAATATTGCAGGTACTTTCTGACTGAGTCTGATAGTAGTTAGATCTTGATAATTGAGATTGATTCTTGCACATCTCTGTTGTGAAGGTTGAGGAAGGAGCTGCTAATGAGATGGAAATCCATGCTCTTCCTTATATTGTTGCCTTGCAAGCATTTTGTATTGTTGATCCCACCCTCTGCATTCCAGTAACTGATCCTTCCAAGTTTGTTGTGACGCTACAACCATACCTTAAGATTCAGGTGAGCATGATTTCCTCCAGTTGAACTTGTGGCTGTCATCTTCTAGCAGAATAAGGTCTATCTCGCATTGTCCTATTTGATCTCTAAACTTCTACATTGAATTCTCCTTATAGTTCTGTAACTCGAGCAAAGTTACTGCATTTAGTAAGACATCTTGGTGGGTGATGGTAATGTTTATATTTCAGTTGCTCACCTGGTAATGTTATTCATGGGCAGTTCCTTTTCTTTGTTTGTGATAGCCAAGAGTTTCATTGTTGCTCTGTGGCTGCAATGCTGCACACCCATGCGTGTGCTGTTTCCGAACATTTGTATCACATCATTCAGTTCATCATGCTCCTCTGCTAGCTGTGTGGTAGACATGAACCTAGATGTCTGTGTTCGAAAATTCTGTATTCAGCACTGGACTATACCGAAAGCAACAGAGCTAGAGTTTTGATTATTTTTCTCACGTAGCTATATTCTTTTCTTCTTTAATACAAAGATACACAGCTCTCCTATGTGTTCGAGAAAAAAATAGCTATTTCTTGTTTGATGTGATCAAGTAAAACTTGTGTGCAGTGTGAGTTTGTGTAGTATTTTCCTGCTATAAATAAACTACAAAAATATTCTTAATATTTTCACATAGTTATGTGCACAATAAATGTCTGATATATCTTATTTGGAACTGAATGAGATCATTAATGGCTACGGTTATCAATCATAATCTGTCATTATTTTGCCCTACCACTAAAATTGCATTTGCTCCTGATCATCTATGTCAACAGATCGACAATAAATCAGCTGCCCAGTTGCTTGAAAGTATAATATTCGTGATTGATGCTGTTCTTCCACTCATAAGGAAGCCACCACAAACTGTGGTTGTAGAACTTGAGCAGGATCTGAAGCAGATGATAGTTCGCCATTCCTATTTGACAGTTGTACATGCATGTATCAAGTAAATACATTCCTTCCCTAACTCTCAATATTGTTTGATGAGCATTATTTCTCCTTATGTGCTTTATTTGGGAATTCGTTTCGTGAGTTTGTTTGTTATTGATGTGATATAGATGGTATTTTTCTTTTTGAAGTTTTCTGATTCTTGGTGCTTGTTATGACGGCTTCTGTCTGTAGCATTACTTAAACATGTTACTGCATCAGCCAACTCTCTCGTAGCAACTTCCATATATTTGTTGTCTGAGTGGTTCCTAGAAAGAAGATATGCTATTCAAATAAGCTGTTACTGCCATGATAGACTTGGGATCATATTTCTATCTAAGCTAAAATGAGCAACAGTGCAGACAAGTTTCAAAGATAAATAATACGGTGACGACTAATTTACTATCATGTCTATGTCTTGAGTATTTGTAAATATTTAATTGTAGTTATGGGATAACTTATTCGTATATTAATCATCACTTTATTATATATCTGGGGCCTACAATCAGTGATAATCACTTTATTATATATCTGGGGCCTGATCTAGTGCTAATCAGTTACTCCCTCCAGTCACAAATAAGCAATGTTTTGGATATCGACATATTCTTCAAACATAACTTTGACTAGTACCTTCTGTTAAAAAATGAAACATATCGAAACTATACTTTTATGAAACTACATTTCAAGACAAATGTAATTGAGTCATTTTTCAAAATTTCAAACTCGACACACAAAAAGTAATATGCAATCAAAGTTTAGAATGGTTGATTTAAGGTAGATGTAGTTTTGGTTGCATCAGTCAGTTTAAGCATTGATCATTGAGCTCACAGAGTTTTATCTTGATCATCTTGCCAGACTTGTCCTGAAATATTCTTGTTTATTTATCTCTCATTCCCTTTTTTTTGGACAGGTGCCTTTGTGCCCTTAGCAAATCGGCTGGTAGAGGTCCAGGATTACTGGAATACCTTGTTAATGTTTTCTACAAGCATCTGTCGGGCACTAATTCAGATAGTCAGGTATTATTCTATTTTTTGATTCATTGAATAGTAGCTGCAATCTTATACAAATATATAGAAAATGAAACTTGTTTGCACACAGGAGCTTTTGTATTCTGAAGCCTATAATTTATCTATTATCTGCAACTAAGGACAATTGTAGAAGTAAATTTATCCTGTATCTATTGGGCATAAAAATCACTGTTTCTCTCTCTACCAAGTCTTGTATGCTTACTGCATTCATTCTGCTAACTGTATTCATCCTGGACCCAGCTATTAGGTCGATCCCTGTTTTGTCTTGGACTGCTTCTTCGGTATGGTTATCAATTGATGTTAACATCTGAAAATCAGCTTGATTTTCCAAAGATTATCAATTTACTCCAGAGAAGGTATCTTCTCAGGGATGATTTCAACTTGAAGGTTCGAGCTTTGCAGGTGTGTGAGCCATCTTGTAGTTTATTAAAGATTTAAAAATCTACTTAGTGATGGGACCATCCATACCTAGTTGTATTCATGTAGTTTTTTTGCGTAATTCTATGCGGCTTGTGAAGTTTGTATATAATTTCCAGATTTAATGACAAATATCCCTGCATGATGAATAGTCAGAAGCAGGGTTTGGAACTTGTGACATCTTTTATTTGAGACCCATAGCATCTCATGCACCCAGCTAGCATAAATGACTATGCGTAGCAAATCACCTGTCCACATGACTGTTGCTTTGGTTGTTTCAGGCTTTCATATTTTTTTTTCACATGAACTGTTCCCTATAAGATGCCAATGTTCGTTTGTGCATGCAGACTTTGGGATACATACTTATCGCGAAGCCTGAATTTATGCTACAAAAGGAAATCATGAATCTCATAGAAGCAACACTATCTTCTGGCGTCGATCATAGGTTAAAGGTACTCATATTTTTTTCCCTTGCATCTACTCTTCTCTAGGTAGCCCTTTTATAATAAAAAAATGTAAATTAATCTGCTTGCCCAGATTCAAGGACTTCAAAACCTCTATGAGTATCTCCGAGATGCTGAAAGCCAACTTACTGCTGAGAGTACTGGGAAGCCTCCTGTACAGTCTGCGATAAATGGTGGAAGTGAAGTTCCTGTTGCTGCTGGTGCTGGAGACACCAACATATGTGGTGGTATTATTCAATTGTATTGGAGTTCTATTCTTGAAAGGTGCATGGATACAAATGACCAAGTTCGCCAGAGTGCACTTAAGGTGAATTAGGCAGACATTATATTTCTTTGCACACTTTATCTTATTATTTTAATTATTAATCAATAATTCTTCTTCCTGTAGATTGTTGAAGTTGTACTTCGCCAGGGTTTAGTTCACCCGATTACCTGTGTTCCGCACCTTATTGCACTTGAAATGGACCCACTGGAGGGGAACTCGAAGTTGGCTCATCATCTACTAATGAATATGCATGAAAAGTAAGTCGGTCCAACTTCCTGTGTTTATGTTTTTCTTTTCCTTTGGAGTAAAACATTATCTGATCGGTCGGAGTTGTGGCAGGTATCCTTCATTTTTTGAAAGCCGCTTAGGTGATGGCCTACAAATGTCATTTATATTCTTCGAGACCACAGTCAGCAACCATAAACTTGCAGCAAACATCAAATCAAATCCGATTGCATTTGTCAAACCTGGCATAACTAGAATATACCGTCTTATCCGTGCAAATCGAAATTCAAGAAACAAATTTGTCCACTCAATAGTTCGGAAATTCGAGCCTGATGGCCGGAATCGCTCCACAGTTAGCTTTCTTGTGTAAGTAACTTTAGTTAAACTACACCTGTTAACCGTCTATTCTTTGATGGGTATTTGACTGACTATCAAGTTAACTGCTACATTGCAGATACTGTGCCGAAGTTCTTGCCTCACTGCCATTCTCATGCCCTGATGAACCACTCTATTTGATATATGATATAAATCGAGTCATTCACTTTAGAGCAGGAGCAATTGAGACTAATTTGAAAAAGTGGACTTCCATGGATCAACCTCAAGATGCAGCGGGTATGGCAACATTGCCAGGAGAGAGTCATGTTGTCATGCATGAGCCTGGAGTATATTACAGCAATAATGTGGGATATATTCCTGAAAGGATGAATAACAATCCTTGCAGTACATCAGATGTAGATATGGCCAAAGTTCAGGTTTGTTATATGTCCTGGGTGGTCCATCAGTATATATAGGCGGAAGGGATGTCTGCAATCCTCACATTATTGAATCCTATAATTTCCACTAACGTATTCTTTGTTTTCAGGAGGATTGCTATGATGCAATAGCCCTGCAACTCCTCCTCAAATTGAAGAGACATTTGAAAATTGTTTATAGTCTAACTGATGCCCGCTGTCAGGTATGGCTCGCTTTTTATTTGTAGATTAGTACTGCTATGGTGGGTGCATTTACATGACACATGTTCTGTTTGTGATCTGAAATACAGGCATTTTCTCTAAAGGAACCACCAAAATCTGGAGAAACACTCTCCAAGCAGAATGTTCCTTTTAACATTGGAAACAACATCAGTCTGCCGAGCTGCCTGCAGGATGTAGCTTCTGTGTACCAGGTACTAATACCGAACTTCAGATTTATTGGCAAAACAAAGCTGTATGATTTGTGGTTTGGTATGCAACATACCCTACTCTTTTAGAACTGATGTGGCCTTGGACATGGTGCTCAGGATTTCAAGACAGTGCTGCGTGAAGATTCCATGGACTTCGGTGTGTACACCCCTTCTGTGCAGAGGAAGCGCCCAACCCCAAGAAGTACGTCGAGAGTAAGGAGGACAGCCGCCACAAGTGTTTCAAGAGCCCGTGGCGGTGGCCGTGGTGATGATGATGATACTGATGACGATGACTGGGCTGGGGGGGCAAGAGTGCTGGACTTCAGCGCTCAGGCAAGCAATGGTGGCCGTGTAACAAGGCAAAGGGTCCAAGTATGACTGATCTTGGTGCTTTTGTACATTGTAGGGAGATCAATACTAGCTGACAGGAGACTTAGGGGGAGTTTAGGTTAAAGCTGTTTAGGTACATAGAAGCAGAAAGGAAAGGAAGATAGCTTTTTTACTTAGATGCCATTAATCTGGAGCACTCCTTTTCTTGCTCTGCCCTTGTCCACTTTGTAATTTTGGTTGGGCTTTGGCAAAACTGACAAACAGGTTGTGCTCCGTCTCTGATCTGATTCAATTGGAATGAAATGGTTCCTTTTTGCTTTGTTTGTAACACAGTTTCTGTATGTGTGTATTGTTCTGGTTTGCTGATGTTGTATTTGTATGTGCTGAGGTTTATGTTCCTGTAATTGTCATGCTTGTGCGATGCATTCTGGCTGTTTTCAGTGAACTCAGAATCTAGCATGTTACCAAGCATGGATGGAGGGAGCAACCACGTGTGATCTGTAAGGTGTACTCGAATCTCAGTAAGTTTCTTTTTGACGTGTCATCTCTATTCTTGTAAAATACCAAAATCTCTAGATGTTTAATAAAGTGCAATTTTGTTGCTCTGCTGCTGCTGCTGCTAGATACTAGCACGATGCATTCTGGCTATGCCAGGAAACTCAGACTGTGAACTCAGAATCGAGCTGCTGCTACCAAGAATGGATGGAGCTACGCGTGTGATCTGCAACTGAATTCGAATCTCAGCATGTCTTTTTGACGTGCCATCTCTATTCTTGTAGAAGTAGCAGAATCTGTAGGCCTTTTCAGCTCAATTCACCGCATCCTGACATCACAATCTCCAGGCGTGTTGAGGTGGCGCATATCCTGAAAACCTTTCAGATTATAAATGGTGGTTTGGGAGGCTAACAAAGTGCATTTTTGTTGGTCTGCTGCTGCTGCTGCTGCTTAGACCAGCTCATGCTGTTCCTTTATTCTCTGCTTTCATTTCTTCAGCCACGGTAGGATTAAAGGTGCTGCAATGGAATCCGGGGAAGGGAGGAGCTGGCTACTTCTGGTATAGTCTTGCGCTGCGTGATTCTGTTTATGGTGTATTTAAAGAGCTGCACACACCTCTATACTCCTTGCATACTCCTTGTTCAAGATCTTAGTTCTTCAGGACTGGTAACTTCCCATGATCCCATACTTATGTTGCCTGAAGATGATCATGACTCCTGATGCCATTGTCTCTGATGCAATCTTGATGCTACTGCCTGTTAATGATGCCTTTTGTTCTCGGATGTGCTAACCGCTGGAGATAATCTAGCTAGGGGGTGCTAGCCTTGCAGTTGTCATCTTATTAAGCTTAATTATCTCGCTTCAATTGTAGTCGATCTTCCTTTTGCTTTGGACGCACAGTGAGCAGAGCAGCAGGCAAGTGAAGTGCACGCACGGGCAGGCCGCCATGGTTAAGATCTGCTGCATCGGCGCTGGCTACGTCGGCGGCCCGTCCATGGCCGTCATCGCGCTCAAGTGCCCGGCCATCGAGGTCGCCGTCGTCGACGTCTCCCGCCCGCGCATCGACGCCTGGAACAGCGACCGCCTCCCGGTCCTCGAGCCGGGCCTCGACGCCGTCGTCAGGGCCTGCCGCGGCCGCAACCTCTCCTTCAGCGCCGACGTCGACCGCCACGTCGCTGACGCCGACATCGTCTTCGTGTCCGTCAACACGCCCACCAAGGCCCGGGGCCTCGGCGCCGGCCGGGCCGCCGACCTCGCCTACTGGGAGAGCGCGGCGCGCGTGGTCGCCGCCGCGTCGCGCTCCGGCAAGAACAAGATCGTCGTCGAGAAGTCCGCCGTCCCGGTCAGGACCGCCGAGGCCATGGAGCGGATGCTCCTCGCGCACAGCGGCGGCGGCGGCGCCACGTTCCAGGTCCTGTCCAACCCGGAGTTCTTCTCCGAGGGCACCGCCGTGCGGGACCTGCTCTGCCCCGACCGCGTGCTCATCGGAGGCCGGGACACTGACGCCGGCAGGAGCGCCGTGCGCGCGCTAAGGGACGTGTACGCGCACTGGGTCCCCGAGGACCGGATCGTCACCACCAGCCTCTGCTCGGCGGAGCTGTCCAAGCTCGCCGCGAACGCGCTCCTGGCGCAGAGGGTCTCGTCGGTCAACGCCATCTCCGCGCTGTGCGAGGCCACCGGCGCCGACGTCTCGGACGTGGCGCGCGCCGTCGGTTGGGATGACCGCGTCGGGGACGGCTTCCTGAACGCCGGCGTGGGGTTCGGCGGGTCGAGCTTCCAGAAGGACGTTCTGCGCCTGGCGTACGCCTGCGAGTGCAACGGGCTCCCGGAGGCGGCCGACTACTGGCGGCAGGTGGTCGCCGTGAACGAGTACCAGAAGAGCCGGTTCGTGCGTCGCGTGGTGTCGTCCATGTTCAACACGGTGGCCGGAAAGAAGGTGGCCGTGCTGGGGTTCGCGTTCAAGAAGGGCGTCGGCGACACGAGGGAGTCGCCGGCGGTCGACGTGTGCAGGGGCCTGCTGGGCGACAGGGCCCACGTCAGCGTGTACGACCCGGCGGTGAGCGAGAAGCAGATACGGAGGGACACGGCGTCGCCGGCGGCGGCGAAGGCGCAGGCGCATCAGCAGGTACTCGTGGCGAGGGACGCGTACGAGGCCGCCGAGGGCGCGCACGGGCTCTGCGTCCTGACGGACTGGGACGAGTTCAGGACGCTCGACTACCGGCGGATCTTCGACGGCATGCAGAGGCCGGCGTTTGTCTTCGACGGCCGCGGCGTCGTCGACGTCGGGAAGGTCAGGGAGATCGGCTTCGTCGTCTACTCGGTCGGCAAGCCGTTGGACCCCTGGCTCAAGGGACTACCAGCGGTGGCTTAGCCCATTTCTGTTGCAGAATCCGGCTAAGCTCTCTCTGTTTTTATCCTAACGAAGCTTCAAAAACATGAGCGCTTACATAGATATCATATTTTCCCAGTAGCAAAATTCTGGTACGCAAAGTGGCACACAGCATCTGAATGTGGGATCTCGTACAAACGCGCACACACAAGACTGAAGGCTGAAGATAACATTCCAGAAACAGGCCCAAAGATCGTTCACAGCTTTGTAAAGTTGAACATAACAGAATAAGTAAATGGAAATTAACACGGACAATTACCTTGGCACAACATCAATGACTCAAAAGCTATGATTACATTATCAAAAACTAGAATTAGCATAAACAAGCACACAAGCACCCATTCTGAAGAACTAGGGTGACAAACTGACAGTATCAATTAATAATCCCTATGGCACTAACAGCAGTTGGCCTTGTGCAACTAATATTTTTATCCAAGGCTGCTGATAGATTGATCATATGCATAATAGTATAACACCACCGTACCCTATATGCATATGCAACAATTAATTCGTATCTCTGCCCAATCAGAAAGCAACAACAAACTGATGGGTCAAAGTGTTCGTAAAAAAAAAGGTGTAGTGTAACAAATCATATGCTTAATTGTACTAACCGATAAACCAACTAATAATGCAGTCTGCACGCAATCTATTATCATCCGTGCCTCATCGCCGGAGGCACCATGTCGTCAAGAAGCCCCTTGTCGACCGCCGGCGATGAAGTCACAGCCGTCAGCGGCGAAGGCGACTGCGTTGATACGACGAGGGAAGAAGAATCCACTGGCATCGTCATCATCGCAGAGGACAGAGGGTAGGTTGCCGCCAGCAGCTCCTGCTGGTTGCTGTGCAGCAGCGGCCGCAGCAGCGACGGCGGCAGCAACATCGCCGGCCTGCAGGCGAGCGATGAGTCACCACTCGTAGTAATAAGAGCGCTCTGCTGCTGAGCTGCGGCGGTGGTGGGGTCAGGGTGCTGCAGCGGCGGCAGGTGGTCGTTGGTGGCGCTGTAGAGGTGGTGGTGGTGGTGCGCGGCGGAGAATGCCATGTGGCCGGCGAGGGCCGCGGCGGCGTGGAGGTGGGCGGCGCGCGGGAAGGTGACGGTGTGGTGGCAGTGCTGGCCCTCGTAGGTGGTGATGACGACGGAGGGATCGTCGGAGGAGCGCTCCACGCGCTTCTTCACCGTGCACTTGCTGTTGGTGCACCGGTAGTAGCTCCTGCATGCGCGTACGTATATATATGTATTCAATTATTTTACATTGTTATATACTATTATCGACAAGAAATTGTTGCTCTAGCTAGAAACCTCAAAACTATATACCAGGATATATATATGATCATAAGCATGCATGAAACGTACACTAATCACCAGTGTTTATATACTCACTTTTATCTTGCACAGATTAAAATTGGGAGATCAGAGAGTTAGTTGACGTTTCTTTAAACAAGGAAATGCATGCGGTGAACAAATTTTGCAGATGCATGTGCATGAACTAGGGAACAACAGAGGATCCAGATGACCAGATGCATGCATGTATCTAGCTATAAACATCTCCTTTTGACTAGACAAGACCAAAGACGTGATTTGTAGGGTTTTTTTCCCGAACGATGATGGATAGGATAATATAAAGAAGTACTCGCTCCATCCTAAAATATCCTGAAATATGAAAGGTTTAAAATTTGTATCTAAATATTAGGCATCCTAGAGTGTTTTGAAAATTAATCATTCCCGTCTGGCCATAAAATTAGCAAGCCATAAAATCAGCAGAATAACAACCAAACAGAACATTAAATAATGGTACTCGTCTTCTTAATCTGTCGTGAAAATACTAAGATACCCTATATTTATTAGTAATTAACTATTCTTGGCTCCAATAACTGCAATCCTTGTTTTATTTGTTGAAGTACAGATATCCATCGTGAACCGGAGTAGATAGATAAAGAGAAGGTACAGTAGTACGCAGCATTTTCCGTGCAATACTGATCAAGTAATTCACATAAACAATTACATGTACAGTATATATGCCATTGTCATGCACGATCAAAATAGTGTATAGGAGGCAGGGTAATCTGGCTGGATATATACCTTGGGAATGGGCTGTTCTTGACGGCCTTCTGTCCGTACTTGCGCCAGCGGTATCCATCCTCGAGGTGGTCGACGTCGCTCTTGGTCATGAAGGCGAAACGCGGCTGCCGAGCACGCTTCTTATTCTGCCCCGATTTGGTATTATTATTACTATTATTGCCCGTCGCCGCCGTCATCATCGTCTTCCCCGGCGCCGGCGCCGCCGGCTTGCTCCTGCATCGACCAATAGATCGATGATTATTTGAGCAAAATAATCAAATCATTTTTATTTACTTCTGTATATGCGCGCGTGCGCGCAGTGTGCTAGCTCAGTGTAGTGCCTCGAAAATCATTAAACTTTTCTAAACCCATATATTATCGTCCTTGTGAAAAACGTACAGCAAGCACACGCGCGTACGTACTGATCTACAGCTACTTGCACGTGATGGCCGATCGTGATTGATCTAAGGCCCAGGACGTGACAGTGTAATTATTTAGCTCTACATGTTTACGTTAATTACAATTATTACTTATGCAAAAATTGCATGCGTAGAGGGGAGATACTCAATTCATGCCCAGCTGCTAGGATGGTTGTTCTAGGACAAGAAATGGAAATAGAAGAAAGCGCGTGGCTCAGTTGTAATTTACTGGCATGTACTAGATTAGATGTTGGTATGACGCACGCGAATCCCGGCGCAACGTCCGCTTCCATTCCGTTCCCATCCCATCCCATCCTCTCCCTCCATCCCGAGAATATTTACCCAACTGCCCCTCCGTTGCCGTTCCGTTTCAAATCCATCCACGGGCACAAAAACTAAAGGCGCCCTAAGCAACAGGAGGAAATATGCTGCCAAGGTTAAAACAGGTCCAAAAAATTACTAGCAGAAATTCTGGATTTTAAGGACAACAACGAGAAAGACGCCAGAAATGTGCAAATTGATCCACGTACACAAGTGCAGAGGGTAAAACAGATCACCAAAATTCTGCATTAATTAAAATAAAGAAAGAAAGAAAGAGGAGCTTATCAGCAGCCATGATGCATGAATAATATGAATTGCTATGCTGGTAGTTCATCAAGCACTGCTAGCTTACGCTGCCTCCGTCGCGGCCGCCGGCTTCCCGTCGGCGGCGTCCTCCTGCGCGGCGCCGTCGTCGGTGGAGCTGGACGACGCGCCGCCGTCCACCGACACCGACCCGGACGGCGGCGGCAGGGTGTACCTGATGTCCTCCGGCGTAGGATCCAGCGCCGGCAGCAGCTCCCCGCCGCCGGCGCCGTCGAGCCCCGCCGCCCAGCACCCGAGCTCCGCGAAGATCGCCGAGGAGTCGGCGTACGCGTCGGCCGAGAAGGGCCACTCGCTGCCACCGACGACGCCCGCTTCACCGGCCCCGGCCATGGCCAACAGAATCCGGCACGTCGGCTGCTAGCTTGGGTCAGTTTCTTGGGGCCTCTCTGAGTCTGAGCTTCCCTTCTCTTCTCTTCTCTTTGGGGCCCGGCCGGCCGGTAGCTTTCTTCAGTCGTGGCGCTGTCTGAGAAGGAGAAGTTTGCTTGCGATGGCCGGGCCGGGGTTGTGTGTGTATTTATTTCATTTCACTCTAGCAAAGGGCAGGGCAAGGCTAGTGGAGAGACGGTCGTACTAGCATCAGATTTGATTACTCACTTCATTGCTTAATTTATTGTACCCATTAATTCCACCCCAACACTCTGGTCCATTTCTCTACTGCTAATTGTTGTTTTATTACTATGATCCCTAGCCCTGTTGTAAAAGTTGCTCCGATCCCTGCTAATCGGTATTTCGAAAAACTAAAATGGACTATAATTGGCTGGGAACGGATGTATTTGCTGTGAAATGATGGTATTTCTTTGTATACATATATTCGATTCGTATGTTCAATCATATAGAATTTTGATCGCATACTTCATCAACAAAAATAGATTTTTTTTTTCCTATGGCTTGGGTTAACTGGTAGGTTAGCTCTCTATAGAACGAAGAAGAAGATTTATATATATATGATTCATCACCCAACTGTTCTTCGGATCTTTAACTTGGTTCAAGCTCCATCACCAAGATGGCACGAATAAAATGAAAAGGATGGGACATGTATATGCTTGCATTTTGTTTGCGCAAATGACACATAGATTGCATGCTAACTACTACTGTACGGATGATACAATAAATGATCAATACAAATGGAATCAAGCAGGGTTGCTTCTTATTGCTTGCATTGGTCCCATGTTCCGTGAGCAAAGTTGCCGATGAAGAAACTCATATATAATCTTTACAATCATCATCACACTCTTTTTATCTTCTACAGAAGAAACGCTTTTTTTTAATGATTCGAACAATAGCACATCATATGCCCAATTTAATTCATAGTACACTAGCTACCGTGTGTAGCTGCCGAGCTGCATGCATAGGAAACGAATAGACTGTTAGGTAAGTGTTAGGCCCAACTTAACACGGAGAATTCTTCTCTACTTGTGGCATCCGCTTCCCATTTCCACCAGTCGATGAGCTCGATCAGCTCCCCTGTGCATGTTTCGCACTGTTTCTCCAAAAGGGAAACTTTTTTTGTATGCCGACTCCGACTCTTGCCAGACCAATCGTGTCTTTAATTTGGCGTGTCCATCAGGGTGAATCCCTAGCTAGCTTTGATTTTTATATAAAGAGCTCTGGTCTGGGTAAAGCTGGGGCACGATGTGTACATGCCCATTCGTTCCCAGGCCCAGGTCAACTCAAATCGTTGTACTGTGATCATCCACAACAGGCTGATCTGTATTTGTGGACAAATTAATTTTGCGAGGGAGAACATGCAGGGCACTAAAACTATGCACTACTCCTACATTATATTACTCGATTAATTGTTGCACACATAGTATATAACTAGCTAAATACGCTGTTGTTGCTGGTATCATCATCAGTTGATTAGAATGCAATAAATAAAAATATATTGGAGGGGCTAGCTAGTACTGCTGGTACTACTCCTAGCTAGCTACAGAGTGAGGCACATGACGACCCAGCAGCGGTGATTATTTTGGATTGATGAGTTAATCAAATGGGCCGACAGACAGCAGCTGTAGTGAATAGGACCGGCCGGGCAGGGCCCACCACGAATCTTCTGGTTACCCTGCTAATAACTTGCCCATCACGAAACCTTGCACTCCCTGTCCTGTCCCCACCCAAATACCAAATACCAAATCCAAACATTTCCTTCTTCAGTGAATAGATTCTTAGCATTTAATTTACACGCACCTATATGTTTCAAAAATGTAGTTAAAGAGAATAGTAGAAGCCTGGCATGCCAGCCTGCTGCTGCACGTAGGATTTGGCAAAGATCACAAGTGTGCTGCTAATTAATGGCTCCTAATTAACATGCAATGCAATTCAAATATGAAAATACATGCAAGGACCAAATTACCCGTTACAAATCAGGATTATATATTGGAAATGCTGGTTCTAATTAGCTAACCGCACTACTTAATCTTTTGGAGAGATGTGAGTGGTGTGGAAGTAATAAGCTCTGTGATTGGAGGATCGAGCACACAGAAAAGTAAGATTCTTTCTTTTATAGTTACCGATTACAGCTGATCTTTCTCCATCTGACATTTACGTGCCGCTTTGATCGCACTTTTCAGTAATTTTGATCTATCTTGTTCCGGTGCGTGCGTGATAGCTAGGTAATCTAATTTTGTTTATTTTGGCGGTTGCTGACCACGCGATGTGCACTTGATGTTCACATGCCACACAGTCGTGTATCTATCAGCGGCTTAAATTAAAGAAAAAGCTCCAGAGATGATATAATGTGCAGAAACCAATTGACATGCATTCCATCGGATCTGTGGATGGATGGCAACCCTGCAGCTACTGGCTTAGCAAGAGAGATACTGATCCTGATGACACGTCGATGGAGGAAATGAAGTTGATGGATATGATGATGTGACGACGCTGGTGGTGCGGCAGCGCTAGTCTAGTACCCATTGCACGCATGGAGACGATGAATCTATTATTAAGTCTGACTAATTCATAATTAGCGCATGTTTACTGTAGCATAATATTATCAAATTAAGTACTGATTAGGCTCAATGGAATCGTCTTGCGAATTAGTCTCTATCCATGACAGCAGCTCCTCCGGCACGGTTACCAAGTCTCCCGTCCTGCTTGGTAACTGTGCGATGAGATCCGCCTTATGCACAAACAGCCTGCTTGCAGCCATTCAATCCATATATTGGTCCTGTATATATATATGCTACCTCCTCTGTTTCGCAACGTTTAGCTTAGCTATCCAATTTAATCATGTTTCACGAATCGAAGCACTAGCAGCTTGTCTGGTTTTGCAACCACTACTAGGGTCCGCCGCCACAAGTGGTAATGATCATCCTTTGCTTCTTCTTCATCAGGATATATCTATCTATCTGTGTGGTTAATTAACAACCTACCGTACCCGTGCGGCGTTTGGATCGCACGGCTCTGCATTTCCTGCGACGACGGTGGAGCGTACGTGTACGGTAGATGCGAATCGATCTCGCGTCATCATGCACATACACATACGCATACACATGCATGGTAAATTGGATAGCTAAGCTAAACGTACACAGACAGACAAATGGGATGGCATCCAGTACGTGTACGAATCCCGGCCTATACATGCATATACATAATACGTACATGGGCTGATATATAATACTATATATAGCTAGCGCATTATGTATTGTGCTGTACTTGTAGCCATCATACGATGTACGAATTGATGCTATACGCGGGGAAGTACACAAATACATCTATACACCAGCCACTCAATATAATTAATAATAACCAGCAGTGCAGTGTGGCCCGAGATCGATCAGTTTAAATTTGGCTCTCTGCATGCATTAAAGAGAGGTCGAGCACATGTCGTACGTGCGTGCTTAGTAGACATGCATGTACGCTGCTGCTGCGCACAGTTACAGAGCAGTAAAAAGATTGATGAACAAACAACTATACTGGATGCCATCCTGTCTGTCGCCGCTCCAGCAGGTGCGTAGCTAGCTGCATGCGTGGAAAAGAGAAAAAAAAAAGGATGTATTTACCCGTCCTGCTGCTCCTTCTCCTCCTGTCTGTCCGAATTAACAGTAAGCAGTACGTACGTGTGCCGTGACAGATAATGTTAAATCTGTACGTACTGTCGTTTACGGCTGGCTTTCATGGCACTACTCCTGCTTGACCGTTGCGTTGCCCCAAATATGTAGGAGCCAGCTAGCGCAGCAGAAAATATTTTTAAGGGCGTATAAAATAGCTGTTTGCGGAGACGGGATACCTGAAAAACGATTTTCAAAAGCGGGTTATGCCCTAACCTGCTCCTGAAAATCCATTTACAGAGCGGGTGAGCCTACGAGCCGCTCCTAAAAATCGGTTTTTAGGGACGGGTGAGACCATGGCCCGCCCTAGAAATGGATTTCCAGGAGTGGCTTAGGGCATGACCCATCCCTGAAAATACCCTGACCATCAAATAATTCACTTATTTCAATTTAAGCATATCACAATGTATGGCCACAGGAACTTGGAAATACAAACATCTAAATATTTAAGATGTATGTGATTGAAATATTCGATAAGTCGACACATATTACATCCAAGGAGCAAATGTTCAATTGCATGCATACATTACATATCTAACGGATATTATTCGCAAGCAAGAGGTACTTAACATATTGAACATCGTCAATGTTGTACCCCAGGCTTTCATCAATAAAAACAAAGCACGGATATGAGCTTTCCTTTGCTTCACATCTACGAGGAAGTGCTTTGCCATAGATGGTGAATATTGGTTCCGCAGTATGAAACAAGGTAGATCGAACTTCAATAGAAGTCTGGTACAGGCCTTCCCTAGGACGGGTATCCCAAACTCGTACCAATGATAACCCAATTTGTCCATAGCTTCACATAAAATAATCTTCAAACTCACAGTCGTGAAGGTGTTGCCAAATATATCATGGAAGGCAAATATTATGAACTGCTTCGCACAGTCAAATTAACAAGGACATGTCATTTTGATTTTCTTGTACAAGTCTCACACAGATACTAACAATATCATGTTCATTTTGTCGAAGCGTTCTGATTTTGAACCATAATAAGTTTAAAATTAGATAACCATATCTCTCAAGTTCGAAAAGACAAGCTTCCATAGCACTTCTTTCATAAGTCATCTGAATAGGTGATTCTTTACCACTAGCAACTATTGGAATCATGGTACCTAGATCTCCTCTTGCTGGTATCTCGAAAGAGATTGTTAGTTTCTCAAACTATTGGTATTCAATGATTTCCACTAAAGGAGGTGTACCACCTGGGCATTTTACTACCTCGGCAAGCCATGTAAACACATCGATCTGCTGCATTAGAAGTAATGTAACATTAATAAGGATCAATGTTCTTAATAAGATAAAAAAGATGGATCTTACTATTTCTGGAGCTGTTACGGTTGCTTGAGGACATCGGGTCTAGTCCTGTTGACTGTGCTGAAAGTGATGCCAGGAGGGCGAGCCTCAGGCAAAGGGAAATCCTGATGCCCCCTACCACGACCGACACTAGTACGACCCAATCTACCATGACCAAAGCCACGACTTGCCATATGCCTATTCATGAAATAATAATTCACTATTTCACATTCTCAAAATATCACTATTTCTGATTCTAAAAAAAATCAAGAACTCACCTGCTGTCGAGGGAGGACGTGGGCCAGCAGGGAGGGGAGGAGAGGGGCACCACCGAGGGAGGGAGGGGCCACCGACGACTGCAGGAGTGCCACCCGCCGAGGGTGTGCGCAGATCCAAAGGTGCGTGCAGCGGCAGGCTGGATCCAGATGCGAGCGGCGAAGAGGCACCGGCGGGGAAAAGAAAATTTTGGCAGCGTAATGCCCTCGTCCACGCAAAATGAAAATTTTGCTAAATCCTAAGCCCGTTCAACATATAAAGAGCAGGGATTTTTAGGGGCGGGTGAACCCCCTGCCCGCCCCTAGAAATCGGTTTTCAGGGGTGGGTGACCCCCGTCCGCCCCTAGAAATCTTTTTCAATTTTATACTGAAAATTCAATTAATTCAAAAATATAGCAAAACACATCAAAAAAAGTGAAATTTTTACCCTAAGGCTATTGTCATCTATAGAACTAGAAAAAAATATGATAACTATATTTCAGTTTACATAATGGTTAAGAGTGTTGAAACAACAATGTAGGGTTGTCCAACACTTATTGTCTCATACAACTCAAGCCATACATACTGGTTTCCATACTCTTAAGTATTATACAATCCGAAATATACTTAGCATATTTTTTCAAGTTCTATAGGGCACAATAGTCTTAGGATACAAATTTCTAGTTCTATAGGGCAATAGCCTTAGGGTACAATATTTGTAGGGACGGGTGGCGCCATCTTTACTGAAAATTCAATTAATTCAAAAAATATGGCAAAACACATAAAATAGTGAAATTTGTACCCTAAGAGAGCTCCATTTAGACCTTAATAAAAAGCTTAGAAAAGACATGGTACCTAGAGCTCCCAACTCAAACGAAATCAAGTTTAAAAATCCCCCCTCCTTTTTTTCTTTTTTTAGATTTTCGAGGGCGGGTGACGCCATCACCAACCTCTGAAAATGAGCCTCATTTTTAAGCGTGGGTGATGGCATCATCCGTCTCTGGAAATCCCATCTTTAGAGGCGGATCGCCACCCGCCCCTAAAAATGGGGCTCATTTTCAGGGGTGGGTGATGGCGTCACCCACCCCGAAATATGCAATTCCAGTGGCGAGTCTGCCCCCGCTCCTTTTGTAGGAAGGTTACATTTTGATCCGCCTCCGGGAAAAAACGGAGTGTTGCTACGAATCGTCTTTGTAGTAGTGATTTGCACATGCAGGTACACAGATAATAGAAGATAATAGAGAATATATCTCTATATAATTGCCATCGATCTATATACATAAAAATTGGATTAATCAAGATGATATAATATATAATATGCATCATACATGCATATATACAGAGAGGCCAGCGACCGCACAACTAACCTAGCTGCATGCTGGAACTACATGTAGATTGTACATGAATACACCTCTAGTTCTGACAATGATTAGATTACGTATTGCAGATACTGAATTACTGATGGATGCCACAGACAGACATACCGTCCGTACTGAACTCTACCGGCTAGCTGGATATATATCCTGCACTGTCGCCCCAGGTTGTAATATTTATGGCAGCCCTGAATCCTGATCGATCTCTGCTGCCAAAATTTACTCGATTAGTCAATTGCACGTCAAGTTTTAAAAGGGAGTCTGCTAGCTGGTATATTATTTAATAATTTCCTTGCAAGGATTATAATATAATATCAGGTGTACGTGTCCTCTGGGAATGAATGTGATTTGTCTGGTTTATTTGCTCTTCATTCACGTACTGCAGATCATAGCCTGAGTTCAGTTCAAGATAAACCTGCATGCATGACATTGTTAATTGCTTCCTGCATCATGCATCAAGCTTATATATACGTGAAGACCCCGTACGTGCATGCAAGCTCGTTTAATTACGTTGTTAGATCGACATTAATTTAAAACTAACCTGTTTAATTTCTAGCTGACTACTCTACCGCTGAACTTGCTCTAGACATGATGCCTGCATCGTGCATACAGTCCGTGCCCTTGCGCCGGCCAGTTCACTGCTGCAGGATCGATCGGATTCGGATTCGTCGATCAAGATAACTAAGGATGGCATTATTTGATTAAAATACTGCACCAACGCACGCTTTGGTAAAAAAAGAAGAAGAAGAAGAGAATAGTGCAACATATGCATGGATCCTGGGCCTGACGGTGAGTGGGCCTATTGGGCTTTTGAGATTGGTGGGCCGGATCAACAAATTACGACGCATCCATTCCATTCAGTGGTAAAGGTGGGCTGCCAATATAATGCAAATTAAACATCGCCAGCTCCGTCAGTCCTCGCCACAGGAATACTATGATAATCTTCGTGCAGGCCATATATTGCTGGCCCAGATTTCATTACATGTGCTCGATATGATGCATGGCCTGGCATCTTTCTCAGAGAGAAACCCTGCACTGCTTGCAACTCTGAATTCAAAACAATTATCCCAAAAAATAAATCATCTTACCCTATCTAGAAAGTGCACGTGCATGCAAAAATCAATTATGCTAAATATAGGTAATAAATAGGGTAAACATGGTTATTTTACCTTTTTTTAATTTATTCTATAATTCTTAGGATAACTTGTTTTTTTACAGACGGAGGGAGTACTACGTTTGGACGATGGTTTCTTTCTCATATCGAAGTTTAGGACTATCAAGGGAACGTGTTTAGCACAAAATTAAATATTCCTATGATGAAGCTTTTTAGATGCCGGCCCCACCAAAAATCCTAACATGTTGCGTCTTTTATTTCATCTCAGGAAATATGATTCCCCACTCCATCCTCCAGGAAACTGAGGCCCTATTTAGATACAAAGTATTTTTAAAGTATTGGATTAATACTACAGTTTTATAAAATACTTTGATTTATAAAAGCTTATGGGTGTTTGGATGCAACAAACTTTGTAGTTTTAAAAACCGTAATATTATCGAAATCGTAGTCTTTCTGGAGTTTAAAAAACTCCACTCCGGATCTCTTTTTTCTAAACCACGGTTTTGCGCGTCTTTAACTTGTAAAACTACAGTCTCTTAATACTATTCTCTTAATACTATAGTTTTTAAAGTCACAATATCCGGACAGACCCTGAGCCCCTTAGTAAACATGGAAATCTCCATTCAAGATTCGCTACACTGACAGGTGGGTCCCACACCGTCACCAACCGTGGGGCTCATCTAAATTCTCAGGACACGTCACCGAGCCACTTCTCTACGGCGTCCCCAGCAAAATGCACCCCGAAAACCCCCACCTCCCCTTCCTCCTCTTCCTCGCCGTCGCGGCCCTCGCCGCCGGCGAGGCGGCGGCGGGAACCACCCTCACCGCGTCCCCTGCGAAGCTCTCCCCGTCCGACCGCGAGATCAAGATCCGCTGGTCGGGCCTCCCGGCCCCGGACGGCCTCGACTACGTCGCCATCTACTCGCCGCCGTCCTCCCGCGACAGCGACTTCCTCGGCTACCTCTTCCTCAACGGCTCCGCCTCCTGGCGCGACGGCCACGGGGAGCTATCCCTCCCGCGCCTCCCCACCCTCCGCGCGCCCTACCAGTTCCGCCTCTTCCGCTGGCCCGCCAATGAGTACTCCTACCACCACATCGACCACGACCGGAACCCGCTCCCCCACGGCAAGCACCGCGTCGCCGTCTCCGGCGAGGTCTACGTCGGCGACCCCGCCCGCCCGGAGCAGGTGCACCTCGCGTTCGCGGACGCGGTCGACGAGATGCGGGTCATGTTCCTGTGCGGCGACGGCGGGAAGAGGGTCGTCAGGTACGGGCGGCAGAAAGACGACGAGAAGGGGTGGAAGGAGGTGGCCACGGAGGTGAGGACGTACGAGCAGAAGCACATGTGCGATGGGCCGGCGAACAGCAGCGTCGCCTGGAGGGATCCGGGATTCGTCTTCGACGGCCTCATGAAGGGATTGGAGCCCGGAAGGAAGTACTTTTACAAGGTACTGTAAATCATGCACTCCTGTAACTTGCAATGCTCCAATCTTTCCGATTTTGGGTAGAAATTTAGGTCTGTATCATTTTAATTAGAAAAGAAATTTTACTTCTTCCAAGTCAATATGTTGCAGCCTAAAGTTGCAGGTGGGTTACCCCATTTGTGCTAGGCTAGGAATTGATTGTGCTTTAGAGTGAGCTGGATGGATCATTGTGTTCCAAAGATTACATTGTGTTGATTTAGCATTAGGTATAGCAAGATTTTTGATTCATAAGTTACAGTTCCTAGTATAGATATCTGAAGTAGTAAAGCTATATGTTGGGAGGGTGCAGGAAAAAAGATAGAATTTTGTATTTAGCATTGTGCCATAGTGAGGTTATGATTCTCATGCTACCATTTGTAAAGAAGATATCTGAAATGTTGAAGTATTTTAACTTGCTGATAATTTGCCCATTGGCTTATAAAATAGTCTTGCTCAAGTAACTTGTTCTTAGGTTGTTGCTTCACATGAGTTGTAAGTATCTACTAGCAGTTGCTAATGCAGATTGTGATTGGATTGATTATGAATGTTCTAGCAGTTGCTAATGCAGATTGTGATTGGATTGATTATGAATGTTCAGAATTGACTTGTATTACTAAATAGCTAATGTGGTATTATGTGTCAATGTATCCAATAGAAAAATGTGTCAATGCAGATTGTGATTGGATTGTAAATTTTAAAATTTTAATATAGAAAAGCCTTGCTCAAGTGACGTATTCTTAACTTGTTGGTTGACATTGATGTAGCTTCATAAGATCCAATATTTTCTGATTCTGAGGGTATAAATTAATCTCTGTATCAATTTGCAAAAAAAAAATCAGATTTTACTTTTACCAATTTGTTTCACAGGAAAAGGGATAGCTTCTTTTGAGACATAAAATCTGCAGACAAAGTTGCAATCAAGTTAGTGTAGGTGCGTTGAATGGGGGATTTCAGCTTTAGAGTGAACGAAATGGATTATTGTGCTGTAAAGATGGGATTTTGTACTGTAATTTAGTCAAATTAGCGTGCATGCGTGTACTGAATTGCTCAAGGGACCTTTTCTGAGCATGTTGCTTAACATTGATGTAGCTTTGTATGATCTGTTTTTTTTCCTTTTCTGGGTACCAATTAATCCCTGTATCAATTCGTTAAATAAAATCAAGTTTTTGCTTTTATCAATTATCAATTTGTCTCAGGGGAAAAAGGGAAGCTTCTTTTGAGTCATATGAGCTGCAGCCTAAAGTTGCAATCAGGTTAATGTAGGCATGTTGAATTTAGGATTTGAGCTTTGCAGTGAACCGGATGGATTATTCTGTTGCAAAGATGGAAGTTTGTAGATGCATCATAGGCAACTTAGTAAGCTTTTGTTTTGTATATGAAGATATGCATGGGTGAGGTCATGAGAAGGTAGAGCAATGTTACTTTACTGTCAATTTTTTTCTGTGGTTCATATGACAATGTTGTTTAACTGACATGTCAGCATGTTATTTTGCATGAGGGGTATCTATCAGCTGGAAGTTAGTATACTGATGACTGAATAGGTTTCTGAGAATTTAGTAGGTTGCCAGAAGGTTCAGTACGCACTAAGCAATACTTCTGTTTAGAGTTTGAACCTCAGACCTTTTATTTGGAATTATGATTTTTAAAATTAAAATTTATGTTCTGAATACTAGAACTTGAATCCAGTTGTGTGGGGAGTTAAACACCACTGGCCTTCCCCATGATGAGCATCTTTATATACACTTATTTATTACATTTAATCAACTGAACTATTTTGGCAGGTCGGTAGTGACACAGGAGGATGGAGCGAGACTTACAGCTTTATTTCACGAGACAGTGAAGCCAATGAGACCAACGCATTTCTTTTTGGTGACATGGGAACGTATGTGCCTTACAACACCTACATTCGCACACAAGCTGAGAGCCTGTCCACAGTAAAGTGGATCCTCCGTGATATTGAAGCCCTTGGAGATAAACCTGCCTTTATTTCACACATTGGGGACATCAGCTATGCTAGAGGTTATTCTTGGGTATGGGATCATTTCTTCAGCCAGATTGAGCCTATTGCTGCCAATACCCCCTACCATGTCTGTATAGGAAATCATGAGTATGATTGGCCATCACAACCTTGGAAACCATCATGGGCCACTTATGGAAAGGACGGAGGGGGCGAGTGTGGAATACCATATAGCGTCAAGTTCAGAATGCCTGGCAATTCAATTCTACCTACTGGTAATGGTGGTCCAGACACCAGGAATCTTTATTACTCCTTTGATTCAGGTGTGGTGCATTTCGTGTACATGTCCACTGAAACTAATTTTCTTAAAGGCAGTGACCAGTACAACTTCTTAAAAGCGGACCTTGAGAAGGTGAACCGAACTAGAACACCATTCGTTGTTTTTCAGGGCCACCGTCCCATGTACACCTCAAGTGATGAAACCAGGGATGCTGCTTTGAAACAGCAGATGCTCCAGAATTTGGAACCACTGCTGGTGACATACAATGTGACCCTTGCACTCTGGGGACATGTCCACAGGTATGAGAGGTTCTGCCCCATGAAGAACTTCCAATGTGTTAACACTTCGTCAAGCTTCCAATACCCTGGTGCCCCTGTGCATCTTGTGATCGGGATGGGTGGTCAAGACTGGCAACCTATATGGCAACCAAGGCCTGATCACCCTGATGTTCCCATCTTTCCGCAGCCTGAGAGGTCCATGTACCGTGGTGGTGTGTTTGGATACACAAGACTTGCAGCAACAAGGCAGAAGCTAACACTAACGTATGTGGGAAACCATGACGGGCAAGTCCATGATATGGTGGAGATATTTTCTGGCCAAGTATCCAGTAACAGCAGTGTTGCTGAGGCGGTGGATGGTACAAAACTCAGCACAGGAGTCAGCACCGTGCGAAAAATTCCTCTTTTGTACTTGGAAATCGGAGGCAGTGTGATGTTTGCACTACTGCTGGGGTTTGGTTTTGGATTTCTTGTCAGGAGAAAGAAAGAAGCTGCACAGTGGACTCCGGTAAAGAATGAAGAATCTTAAGTGGTGTTGAATCAAAACTTCGACCTATTTACTGGAGTAGACCCCAACACGGGGAAGTCAGTTTTGTCATTTTGGGGGCTCTGTATCCTTGTCACACGAGTGTATAGTTTTGTAAGATGGAGCCTTTGTATGTGATAGTCTTGGGCAATGGAGTTTAGATCGTGATTGTCCAATGTATATGCATTTAATAAGTGATGGCATGATGTTCACGGTGTATTGGTTCACTCGAGTGCTTAACCTGTACCATAATGCAACAAGATTTGTTGAATCATTTTTTCTATCGTGTCTCCTGTCCCTCTGGAGAGGTTGTTCTAGAATTCAACTGAGCTACAATGATCCCTTTATTTGTGATACAAATGTAACGGTTTGATCTGTGCAACAATGAAAGGATCCAGTGCTTTTGCAAGACGAACACACACGAGCATTGTTTCTGTATGATTTGCCTGCTTTTGTTTGCACATGCCAAGCATCTTCATGAGGTTCAGACTCAACAAGATACCTCTTGGCCATGCTGAATGAGATGCACATAGGGGCACCGGCCACGGCAAATCTGCCATTTTTCTCAGAATACGCGCATGGCAATCTTTCAGGTCCTTGTGGATTTGGTCGGCCGGCTTCTTCTTCAACGCCGGTGAGGTGGGCCCTGGCCCGACCGCCCCAGACGGCGGGCGCTGCGCATCCAAAGAGTCCATCTTTGCTTTTGTAGCCGTCGCCCGTCCTACGCTGGACGGATATCTCCTCCGCTCCGCCTCGTCCGGGATCCGGCCAGGAATCCGGCGATTCGAGGGCATGGAGAGGAAATACGGCAGGCGGAGGTGGCCGGCGGCTGCCGCCCGGCGGCGTGAAAGGATGAGCCGGTCAGCCGGCAAGGGGCACAAGAGAACCAAACCAAATCAGGGGGCATTTTGCATAAAATTAATATAAATAGGGGGTTATCCACGTATATTCGGATCACGATTAATAGTCGCGATCCAAAGCAAGGAGCTGTATGCAAATTTTCCGGATCGGCAGCAGAGCTCCCGGGGCGGCCGGCCGTGCCCGTGCGCTAGACACCGCCGGCCACCGCGAAGCATCCCGCTCCCATAAGCGCCAAACCCACACGCACAGGCTCGGGAGATGCAAGGCAGGGATCCAGAAGATGGAGCGACAGAGGGATCGAGAGGACGAGCAGGCATCGCCGGCGGCGGGCTCGCCGGCAGCTCGGAGCACAGTGGAGGATTCGAGCATTCAGCCTCCACTCCGAGGCGAGGAAGAGCTCAATCTGACGACGCTGGAGGAGCGCGATTCCTGCTGCTCGGGCTAGGTTTGGTGGCCTCCTCGCCAGTCGCCCGCAAAAATTAAAGCTTCGATTTCAGCAAGACGACGGAGAAGAAAGGTCAAGATGTGCAAGCATGTTGGATCTGACATCACTCTACTGCTAATTCGCAAGCATCTCTGTCTGCATCACTCTACTGCTAATAATCTGACATCATCTCGTGTACCAACGACATTGTGATGTTGGATCAGAGGGGAATCACTCGTACAAATGGCAGCAGCAGTTGCAAGACAGAGTGAGTGGAAAAACATCCACACACACACAGAGACAGCATTGGTGACCAAGACTTGACAATCAGCCTTGCTACTCCCTGACGTGACGAGCGTACCTGATCAAGGAAAAACTGTGTCTACAAAGCTTTACTCTAAATCATTGCATCGATCACAGTCTATTTCTCTGTCTCCGGGAAGGTTCATTTGCACGTGTGTCGTCCAGAGAGTGGAGGAAGCAACCAACATTTATGCGTCGTCATACGTGTCGATAAATGTGACTGGTTATCTGACACCATCTTTGTTTATCTGCAACAGCATCATGTGCAAAGTTTGTTCAGAGGTCTTGTCAGTCACACAAACGCAGTTACGCAGGCCGGCAGGAGCAGTTGCGCTTGCACGACTCATTGATGTCCAAGGCGCGGGGATCAGACAATCTTCGACGAGACGCGCGCCTGCGGGTCCACCCATCGACGGCGCGATGGTGTCGTCCAAGAAGGTGTGCGTGGTCGGCGCCGGCGTCGCGGGGCTGGCAGCTGCGCCGGGAGGGCCACGGCGTGACGGTCATGGAGCAGAGCGGCGGCGACCCCCTCGGGGCGGCCGGCGTGCACAGCAGCATCTACGCCTCCGTCCGGCTCATCACCCCGAGGGAGATCATCGGCGTCTCCGGCTTCCCGTTCTACCCCAGGAACGACGGCCGGCGCTTCCCGGCCCACGGCGAGTTCCTCCGCTACGTCAGGGACTTCTGCGACGCCTTCGGGCTCATGGGCGCCGTCAGGCTCAACACCAAGGTCCTGCGCCTCAGCCTGGTGCCGGGGGACGGCGACGGCGTCATGCGGTGGGTGGTGAGGTGCGCCAAGCAGGGTGAGGATGAAGGCGAGGTGGTTACGACGGAGGAGGTTTTCGACGCCGTCGTTGTCGCCGTCGGCCAATACTCCAAGCCATGGCTCCCGACCATCAACGGTAATACTAGTGGTAGATCCAGTGTCGGCAAGGGATTCTGATGAATCAATTCTCTGCCGTGTACGTGTTTGAGATGAATTTGTACGTGTCCTTGAACAACCAAAACTAGGCATGGACAAGTGGAGCAGGAGGCAGCTGCATTCCCACTCGTACCGTGTCCCGGACTCCTTCCAGGACCAAGTGGTGGTGGTCGTCGGCTTCCACGAGAGCGGCATGGACATCGCCCTGGAGCTCCTCGGCGTGGCGAGCCAGGTGCACGTCAGCGTCAAGTCCATGGACGGCGTCTCGCCCGGCGTGTTCAAGGCGCTGTCCAGGCACCCCCAACCTGCACCTGCACCTGCACCTCCAGGCAACTACGTTTAATCCTTTCATTCATGGACATACATAATCCGGCAGGAATTTGTGATCAGGCTTGCTTGACTTGCCGCTTGCCATTGCGCCGCAGATCGACTGCCTGTGCGAGGACGGGCAGGTGGTGATCGCCGACGGCTCCGGCGTCGTCGCTGATGCACAGGGTGAGAAGTGAGAACATTTGAAGATGCCTAGACGATTGATGGGCGATGCGACATGCCAACTGACGATCGATCCAATCAATTGTCCAACGAACTAGGTACGACTACTCGTTCCCGTTCCTGGACACGGCCGGGCTCGTCACCGTCGACGACAACCGCGTGGGCCCGCTGTTCGAGCACACCTTCCCGCCGGCGCTGGCGCCGTTGCTCTCCTTCGTCGGCGCGCCCAAGAAGGTGGTGGTGCCTCTGTTCTACGAGGTGCAGGCGAGGTGGGTGGCGCAGGTGCTGTTCGGCCGGAGGTCGTTGCCGCCGGTGGAGGACATGTTGCGTGCTGTCGAGGAGTACAACCGCGCCAGGGATGCCGCCGGCGTGCCCAAGCGCCTGACACACGACATCTTCGACTTGGAGTACTGCGACGAGTTCGGGGAGAAGCGCTGCGGCTTCCCGCGGCTGGAGTGGAAGAAGGAGCTCCTCTGGTCGACCGTCACAGGCATGCGCGACGACATGGAGAGCTTCCGCGACGACTACCACGACAGCGACCTCGTCCGGGAGGGCTTGCGCTCGCAGGGATGGCTCGACGGCCGGGCGCCGCAGCAGAAAGACCAAACTGGTACAGAGTAATCCAGACAAAGAACCACTCCTGATGCTGGCCAACAGTAATATGTTGATCGATGTAACAGTAATTGGGAGCTTTTGATTGATCCACAGAGGGTGACAAACAAGATTGTAACACCATGTTCTACCCTCTGTTAAACCCCTGTGAAATTCAATCAAATTTAAACTTTTAAAAATTTAAATCAAAACCATGATAAATTTATTCAAGCTAGCACCCCGAGGTCAACCGGAACTGCTCCCACTCACTGCTATTTTTGGGTGGGCTACGGCATGGTCTTTTAGCACGACCTAAGCACGCCACGGCACGAAAAAAATTTAGGCTATGTTGGCACGACATGAACACGAGAACTGTGCCATGCCTAGGATCTTAGCATGATGGGCCGTATAGCACGGCCCGCCATTTTAAACCGTGCTTGGGCCAGCACGGCACGAAAATGGCCCGTCGACTTGTGTGTAGCCGGTTGTTCAAATATCAATCAATTTATACTGCTTTCTAATTAACAAGCGTTATTCTTCAATAGAGTCATTAAAAAAAGATGACTTTCATTTTTTATGCATAGAAATCTCTTCATATAGTACTTAAACATACGAGTACCCACGGGGCTATAACTGCAAAATATACTGAGAGTCGTGCTTGGGCTGGCACGGCATGAAAACGTGCCGGTTTGCTGCGGGCCATGCTTGGGCCTAGTAAAAGGATTGTCATGCCGCAGCGGCACGTCACGACGTGCCTCACGTGTCTAGGAGTCAGATCCGACATGGCATGAGGCACGAGAGGACTGGGTGGGCCGGCACGATCCGGCCAAAGTCCCACCTCTATTTTTAGACTTAGATCAAAGTTAAACATTTTCATCTTTGACCATTAATGTCTTCAAAAAATAATTAATTTGGAATAAAAAAAGATTACATGTTACGGTAGTTGGTTTCATTTTGAATCGACTAATATCATTTTTGTATTATCAATCTTTATAATATTTTTACTATAGTCAAAGTTTTAGTCAAAGTAAAAATAGCTATATTACAGGACGGAGGTAGTACCATTTTTTTCGTTTCCATGTGAGTCCCACCATCTATTTTTCTCCCTTACACTTGTTTTTCAACTAATTTCCGTTCAAACTTCTCTCCCTAGAATTTAAATCTAGATTCGGGGATCGATTGATCACAGCGATGAACGACAGGCGGAGTCGATCTACGCCAAGGCAGTGGACAATGACATGGGGGCAACCGAGCTTGAGGCAAGTGCACACTGCATAGCACATGATGCGAGCGTGGAGGAGCTAAAACGGTGGCTGCAACTCCCATCGTTCCCCTGGAGTGGTAATCTTTTCTTCATTTCTTCCTTCTTTTTTCATATTTTCAGGATTTTTTATCTGACAAAGTTATTCATAAACTTTTTCATAAAAGTTATTTAACAGTTCTTTGAAAAGTTTAAAATAAATTTTATCTGAAAGAGTTCTTGAAATTACAGCAGAACAATTTTCTTATCCATGGGAATCATTTTTTCGTCAATGTTTCATCAGAGAAAAAAGTTATTCTGCAAATAAGAGAAGTTGTTCGTAGGAAAAGAAAAGGAAAACCTTCAACTCTCACATAGATTATATGACGAGATGACTTCTAAACTACAACAATTTGCAGAGGCAAAAAGGCATGTTATTTATTACTACTTGTTCTGCAAACAAATGTCTCAATCTAATTTCCGGTCAAGCTAACTAATGGCCCCCCCCGAATCCAATATCATTTTTAAACCTGGACAGGGAAGTGCTGTTTGGTGTAAATGTATATGATCATCGGCACCACTTGACAGAGGTTATTGTGGCATTCAGCTGAGCAACTCGATCCGGATTCGCATGCCCAGCATCTCCGGCGCCTGTCCCTCTTGTCCTATACAAAGATGACTCCATCTCCAGTTCTCCACTCCACTCCATTGATAATGCGAAAGCATCTCTGCATCATCATACATATTTATATACATGTAAAAACAATAATCTAACATCATTGATAATGCAAAAGCATCTCTGCATCATCATACAGATTTATATACATGTAAAAACAATAATCTAACATCATCTTGCTTTGCAACAGCATTAGGTATTGACGAGGACCTGTATAGTAAGATTTGGTCAGAGGTCACTCATACAAACGCAAGAGCAGTTGGACGACTCCATTGATGTCCAAGTCCAAGGCTCGGTGGCGTCTGCAGGTTGATCGATCGGCGGTGCCATGGTGTCGTTCATGAAGGTGTGCGTGGTCGGCGCCGGCGTTGCGGGGTTGGCAGCTGCCCGCGAGCTGCTCCGGGAGGGCCACGACGTGACGGTCATGGAGCAGAGCGGCGGCGTCGGCGGGCAGTGGCTGTACGATCCCGCGACCGACGCTGGCGACCCCCTCGGCACGGCCGGCGCGCACAGCAGCATCTACGCCTCCCTCCGGCTCAACAGCCCCAGGGAGGTCATCGGCTTCTCCGACTTCCCCTTCTATCCCAAGAACGACCGCGGCGGCGACGCCCGGCGCTTCCCGCGACACGGCGAGTTCCTGAGGTACATCAGGGACTTCTGCGACGCGTTCGGGCTCATGGACGCCGTCAGGCTCAACACCCGTGTCGCGCACGTCGGCATGGCGCCGCGCAGCGACGACGGCGGCATCCTGGGGTGGGAGGTGAGGTGCGCCAAGCAAGGTGAGGGTAACGAGGTGGTAACGACGGAGGAGGTGTTCGACGCCATCGTCGTCGCTGTCGGCCAATTCACGCAGCCAAGGATCCCGACCATCAACGGTACGGTACTAGCCATCGATTTGATGCCTCAAGGAACTAAATTTTGATTCAATTTGGCATCATTTTTCACATGTTTGGAACGGTGAATCGGTAATGCTACAGATCAGATGTCCGATATTTGTCCATCGGTTGGAGACTCTACACATATTGTGTGTGTAAGAGACAATCACCAATGTTGCAATTATTGTTTTGTTATGTTTTATAGTGGATATTGTACGAAATATGATATTAATGTTGCGGTGGGAATTTCCATCCTCGAATCGGATATCAGAACTATTTGTATACATGTTGCAAGCGTTAACTTCTAATGTTGCAACTATTATCTATCAATGTTACGACGGACGGTCCGATGAAAAAATTCTGATGAATCGGTCTGCGGCAACTAGGCATGGACAAGTGGAGCAGGAGGCAGCTACATTCCCACTCGTACCGGGTTCCCGACTCGTTCCACGGCGAGGTGGTGGTGATCGTCGGCTGCCATGAGAGCGGCAAGGACATCGCCCTGGATCTTCGCGAGGTGGTGAGGGAGGTGCACATCAGCGTCAAGCCCATGGCCGGCACCATCTCCCCCGGCATGTCCAAGGCGGTGTCCAAGCACCCCAATCTTCACCTGCACCCCGAGGTAACTACTATAATCCATTGGTTCATCCGGCAAGAATTTGTGATCAGACTTTTTGCTTGAATCGCCACTGCGCAGATCGATTGCTTGTGCGACGACGGGCGGGTGGTGTTCGTTGACGGCTCCGGCGTCGTCGCCGACGCCATCATCTACTGCACGGGGTGAGCGCTGCCTGCCTGCGTGCTTGAATGCACCTATATATCTAGCTTATTACTGAGACGCACGGCACGGCACGGCACGTTTTATGATCGATCGATCCATCCATCGAGCACAGATACGACTACTCATTCCCGTTCCTGGACACGGCCGGACTTGTCACCGTCGACGACAACCGCGTCGGCCCGCTGTTCGAGCACACCTTCCCGCCGGCGCTGGCGCCGTGGCTCTCGTTCGTGGGCGTGCCCAGGATGGTGATCCTGCCGCGTTTCTACGAGATGCAGGCGAGGTGGGTGGCGCAGGTGCTGTCCGGACGGATGGCGCTGCCGCCGGTGGAGGAGATGCTGCGCACCGTCGAGGAGTACAACCGCGCGAGGGAGGCCGCCGGCGTGCCCAAGCGCCTCACGCACGCCGTCGGCTTCGACTTGGAGCTGTGCGACGAGTTCGGGGAGAAGCGCTGCGGGTTCCCGCGACTGGAGGACTGGAAGAAGGAGCTCTTCTTGTCCGCCATCACATCATTGCTCGACGATGCGGAGAGCTGGCGTGACGACTACCTCGACAGCGACATCGTCCTGGAGGGCTTGCGCTCGCAGGGCTGGCTCACCGGGCGGTCGCCGCATGACAAGGACGACGACGGGGCCGCCGGAGAAAGGGCACCAAAGCCACAGACCCATTCGTGATGCATGGTAGTAGCAAGTACAAACCCTGATGGTATTAGAGCAGCTCCAATGTAGGAATTTTAGGGGTGCTCTGAAAGTTTCAGAAATAAATTCTCTATGGCTAGACGCTAGAGATCAGACGAGGGTGCTAGTATGAGCACTACCTTAGCTGTGCAGCTTGCTTTTGTACCCGGTGCTTTAAATAAAATAATATTGTGCTATGGTAATTTCACGGGAAGTATAGGTAAGAATGAATATTTTTTTCGAGATAGGATTTGGCATGCTTAGAGTTTTGTGCTAGATGATGACGTGCCCAATCTTAGCAGTACCTTATGATTTAACTCTCTTTGTGTCTGTATTTGTGTCTTATTAGATCCACATGCAATCGAAGCGCTTATTAAAAATTTGGACATACAATTTGCACGAGCCCTTTGCTACATAAAAAATCATTGGAGACACGATTTCTTAGGAATTGTGACAAACAGTGTACATCTATTCCCTCCGTCCCGACAAGAAGAATGCGGTGCTAGTTTTATACCTTTCTCCAGTTTGAAATTCTATCCGGTATCGTCGTCCGTCCTTTGCTTTGCGTTCTTCTGCTAGAAAACGGACACAAGATGCTGCACCATGCGCCGTTGCCAGCAGTATTAAGCCATAGCCACTCGGCCATCACGTGCAAGAGCAATCAAATATGCAGGAGCAAGCAGTATCATAGTCGCAATACCCGTCATGTCATACCTATGTAGTAATAAACAAGACTTTTTCTTTTACCAAAATAATTAGGATGTTTGGATGTTCAAAATAAAGAGCGGCACGTGGATCTACAAGATCAAAGATTTTCAAGACTCTAAGCAGTTTATTTGGTGAAAGACTTTGGAACTTGGTGTAGCCTCATGTGAAGTCAAGTGTGTATCTTCGTGCGCATTTCAAATAAAGTACATTTCCAAACTTGATGGTATTTATTGGGCTAGGAGTTTCTGACTATTTTTTTTATCTCTCCCGTTGCAACGCACGAGCATATTTATTTATTTGCTAGTATAAGCATAATTAGATTCATCATGACATATTTTTAGGGTATATCTATTTGAAATGTTGATCCTATTTCTTATAATTTGGTTAACTCAAGAAAATTTTACTAAATATAAAACTAGAATTGCATTCTTTTGGGGTGGAGAGGGTACTGATGAAACTGAAATTACATTGGCTGGGCCAGTTGACCGGGCTGCGGCAAGTCGCGGGCGTCCACCGAGGATGGGATGCACGAGTCCTCCAAGGCCGCGGCGTCGCCGATCTTCACCCAGCGAGCAATGCACCTGCCCCAGTACCTGCCGTCGGGGCTCATGAGCGTCACCCCGAACACGGCCGGAGCCCCCGTCCTCATGTCCTCGGCGAGGCAGTCCAGCAATCAAGTACCCCGGCACGGCCACCACACCTTCCCCCGCGCCACGGCCGCGCGGTCCGCGTGCTGCCGCGGCGCCGCAGAGGCCGGGCGCCGGGCGCGCGCGGCCGCCGAGGTAGGAGACCCGGCCCGCACGGACGCGTGGCGGGGTGCAGGCACGCCCGGTCCTTGCTCCGCGAGGTGACGCGGACGGTCACGTTGAACACCGGGTTGAACGTCGCGTTGCCGCCGTCGTCGACGTCGAGGCCGGAGGCGCCGGCGATCGCGACGGAGTACCTGGGCGGTGCTCCCATCGACAGACCCAGTATGACGTAGGAACCGATGAGTGCAGAGAACAAAAGGAATTGAAACCTCCGATGCCGGCCAAGATATTCTTGCCGGCGTCGATATCGTCGTCTTGTCGGTCGTAGCTGGCGCCCATCGTCTCTGAATATAGTGTCGACTTCTTCTTCTCTCAAAGTCGATCTGTGTGTTGTTAGGGTTTGTTTGAAGTTGAAGGTCGATCGATCATCATCGATTCGTGTGATTCGTGTGATCATCATCGATCATCATCGGTAGTAGAGAGCTAGTCCTACCAACATAGGTACGTGTCCTATCGGTTACGATCTCACGAGAACAACGACGTGCAAGTATATTAAGGTTTTAAATCTCCCGCTGCAGTTTTTTGAGAGAGATTTAGCTAAATTTTTTTCTGTACAATCTAGCTCTAGCTGCCCGCTATAGCCTGTTTTTAGATATAGATAACTAGCTATTTTAACAATCATCTCCGGTCGGAAAACGGAGTCAGATATGGACTCGGCAGATACTACTACCAATAAATAATCTGCCATCGACTAACAGCCAAGCCATCGCAGCCGCGCGGAGCTCGCTGGAGCCCGCCGCGCTCTCCAGCTACGCGGAGGTCCGCCGCCGCTTGCTCGCTGCACCCGCCACCGTTCCCGCGGGGGTCGAAGCTCACGGAGCTCCGCCTGCTCCCCGGCCGGAGACGCCGCCCCGCCCCAAGATCTGCTCCGCACCGGCCCCGCGCCCCCCGTGCTGCACTGCTGCACCGTCGCCTCCGCTCCCACCAGCAGTCCAGCATGGTTGCGGATCTACCCCGGAGAAAAAAAAAGAAGGGAGGAAAGGGAAGGGAAGGGAAAAGGGTGGAGGAAAAATAGGAGTGGGAAGGAGGCGCTGGATAGAGGCTAGTTTGCTGGGGCGCTGCGCGCGGTCGACTGCAGAACCAGCTTTGGGTGCTCAAACATGGCTCGCCAAGATGTCGCCCCCGTTAGGGCTCTCGTATGGCTCCTGGCACTTGCAGCGCTCGGCAAGGCAGCCGCGCTGTTCGACCAGGAGTGGCCTTCCGATCCGGCGATGTACCCGCCGGGGAGAGTCATCGCCGTCGACCTCGGCAACACCAACTCCTGCGTCGCCGGCTACGGGAGCGGCCAAACCCAGACCATGTTCCAGCTCTGCATCCCATCCTGGGTCGCCTTTGCCGACGACGGCGCCGTCCTCGTCGGCGAGGATGCCAGGAACCACGCCGCCGTCAACCCCCAAGCCACTGTCTCCGGCTTCAAGCGCCTCCTCGGCAAAAGGTAACTAACCTCTAGCTTTTTTCTGAATCTAATCTCCAGAGACGAGACGGTTCTGCTGCTAGATCACTGATCTTCAATTGTTGGTAATAATTAATAACCAAATGCTATGCAGATTGACACGCGTTTTTGAGCGGGAGTTCGCTCAGCGAGTCAAGGAGAATCTGTCGTACAAGGTTGATGTGGAGAAGGACGTGTGGCCTCACATCCAGGTGACGACCTCGGACGGCGCGGTCAGGCTCTTGGGCCTCGAGAAGCTCACGGCCATGGTGGTCGCCAAGCTCAAGGAGACGGCGGAGGCGTACCTCGGCCACCGGGTCAACGCCGCCATCTTCACTCTCCCGCTGGAGTTCAGCAACGAAGTCCAGGGACGCCGCGTTCTTCGCCGGCCGGGAGGTTTGCCGGCTTCGAGGCCATGAGCGTGCTCAGCGAGCCCACCGCGGCCGCCAACGCCTACGGCGTCGACGAGCATCTGCGCGACGAGGGCAATGTAGTCGTCCTGCACGTCGGCGTCGGCACGGCCGAGGCGAGCGTCCTGACGCTCGTGGACGGCGTGTATTATGAGGCCCTAGGATTGGAGAACGATCCTTTCTTCGGAGGGCAGGACTTCGACCGGAGGATCATGGACCACTTCGTCCGGCTCGTCAGGAACAAGCATGGAAAGGACATCGGCAACGACCGTGCTGCCGCCCTCGACAAGCTGCGGACGGCGTGCGAGCGTGCCAAGAAGACACTGAGCCACCAGGACCACGCCCGGGTCACCGTCGAGTCGCTCGTCGACGGCGTGGATCTGGCAGAGCCGCTGACCCGGGCCGAGTTTGAGGAGCTGAACCATGATCTGTTCCTCAAAGTTGTGGAGCTGGTGGATAAGGTGGTGTCGCAAGCTCAAGTTTATTACATGGATAGTAAGCTGGTGATCGACGAGGTTGTTCTGATTGGTGGAAGCACCATGATCCCTAAGGTTAGGGAACTCGTCAGGGAATACTTTGGCGGGACGAATAATAAGGAGCTCAATACGAGGATCACTGTTGGAGCCGCGCAATACAGCAACTGGACTTACAGCAAACAACGATCAGCCTTGCTTGCACGACGGGAGCTGAGTTGACTACCGAATACCGATTACCGAAGGTCATCAGCAGTGTTGAATTCGACCAAATGTATGTGTTGTAGAATAGATTCATCTTTTCTTAGGAGTAACGGCAGAGATTTTGTTCAAAATGTAACCAAATTCCATCAACTTATATGTAGTGTGCCCCGGTCGCAAGCAAAGGCATTTCAAAACGAGGTAGCTTTAATATCTGTTTGTTTTATTTATTTATTTATAAAAAAAGGCATTTCCGAACTAAAAACTGCAGATTGTTCAGAGCAATGCAAATGCATCTATGATGGTATTTTTACTTTCCACATCAGAAGCACCACAACCCAGGTATTCATAATGTTAGCCAGCATTTTTCTCTGAATGCTGGAAATTTCTGCACAGATCAAACTAGTAATAATAATAACGTCGATCAAATTAATGAGGGATAACATTCAGATCGAGATCTGATCAGAACAAATAAAATGATGAGGAGTATTTCTTCTCTCCAGTTAACACAGCGTCTACCCTGAACGCATCATATACCACTTTGATATGATTGGGTGAGGTCTAAGAGGGCAATGGACAATGGACACAACTGTGGCTGCTAGTCGCTTGATCTATGATGTCATTGCAGCTAGTGCTATAGATAGCCAAACGGGTGGCCCAGCCTTACACGCCGAGGCACGGCCTGTTTAGGCACAAGTTACTAAAAAGGTGGTGCCGTGCCAGCCCATGTGCTGAGCTGCCAGCCCGAGCACGGCACGAATGTACTTTGTGCGTGCCAGTCAGGCCCGTTTAGCTCGAGAGCCCATTGAGCACGACGTGCCGCCGTCCTCCTGCCAATCCTCTCGCCATCCACGCCTCGCCACCGTCGTTTGGCCGTGCCTCGCTCGCCGCCATCTCGACCCGCGCGGCCTTGCCTCGCCGCCGTCCCTCGCCCGCGTGGCTGCGCCTGGCCGTCGTCCCCAGCCCGCGTGGCCGTTGCCTCGCCGCCGTCCCAGCCTGCGCAGCCGCGCCTCGCCACCATCTGCCGCGTGAACCGAAGAGGAGGAGAGGGCGCTCGGAGCAGGAAGGGAGAAGGGAGCGGTGGCTGGTTGGAAGGCAGGAAAAGGGTAGTTGGGTGATGGGGCATCATTTTATACCTAGGGTTTGCTATGGAATGGGTCAAGAGAGTTGATGGTTTGTAATTTTAATAGAACTTAGTGGATTAGGCTAAAATCATGCCATGCCGAGCCGGTCCACGTACCGGGGTGGCGGCCCAGTACGGCATGGAGAACGGGATGTGCTGGTCCGGGCATGAAATAGCTCGTGCCGTGCTTAGGCCGGGCCAAAATCCCGGGACACGTGCCAACCCACGGGCCGCATGCCTAAGGGCCATATATAGCTAGTGCCATGGCATATTGGCATGTTTCCTATGGCAACCATACATGATGTCACGACTTAGGGTATAATAGTCTTGTTTGTTTCAGCTTCCGGCTCCGGCTGTTTTTGAAAGCTCGATTTTGCAAAATCCAAAAGTCAGATGACTTCTAGAATCTAAAATCGAGAATCTATAGCTAGATTCTTGAATTTGGATTCTAGATGTTATCTGAATTTTAGATTTCTCAAAATTGAACCTTCAAAAATCAATCATAAACTGAAATAAACAGAGCCAATACCATCATGCCGGGCTTCCAGCTGAGCCCAAACTATTTCATGGCCCAAATAGAGAGGTCGCGAATTGTGACGGCCGGGTCGTCAACCTGCCTCCGCTCCATCACATCACTAGCTATCACCACCCCGGCGAGGACAGTTTAGGTGTACGTACGATTAATTACAGTGTCCTCTCGCCTGTGCGGCCTCTGACTTGACCCTTGTAAGGTCACTAGTCACGCTGCCTCTCGACTGCCTCTCCTTTTTTATGTTCCGTTCAGATTTTAAATCGATCACCAGTTGGAGCTGTTTGAGCAAATCGGAGAAAACGAACAAAAAGAAGCTGAAACTGTGGCTTTACATATGCACGGGATTGTGGATCACTAAGAAACAAGCACCTTATGATTTTGTTTTGAATTAAAAGCATCTTATGATCCATGGGTGAGGTCTAAGAGGGCAATGAACGCCATTGTGGCTGCTGGCTGCTTGCTGCTTCTATGATCCATGGAAGGCAGAGTGGCTTGATCTATCTATGGTGTCATCGAAGCTACAGCGCGAGTTGATGAGCCAATCGGGGGAGCTAAGAGCAGCCGCACTGTGCCTTCAGAGTCGAGGCTCATTTTTCTCTATCCTCATCAGGCATCGGTTTGCACGAGGTTAGCACACCGCAGGACGCGATGCTCAAATCAAAAAAGCAAGCACCGAGACTCTACTTGCCTCGATACTCAATCACTAGAATATGATTTCCGTCGTCTGGCAAGCTGCTTTTCACTCGCTTGCATGTTGGCAGTGCCAAGGAAAGAAATCACTTCTGCCTCTTTAAATTGCTACCCTCACATGCAATATTCAGAACACTAAATATAGATTAATTATAAAATCAAATGTATGAATAAAAAGCTAATTAATAAGATGAATTATTAAACCTGATTAGTATTAAATATTGGATACACTGGGGGCTCCCCGTCACCTCGGATATTCGGACACCAATTAGAAGTATTAAATATAGATTAATTATAAAATTAATTGCATAAATGGAGGCTAATTAATGAGATGAATCCATTAAAACTGATTAATTCATGATTTGATCATGTTGTGCAATAGTAAATATGTGCTAATGATAAACTAATCAGTTTTAATAAATTTATCTCATGAGTTAGCCTCCATTCGTAGAATTAGTTTGTAGAATTAGTTTTGTAATTAGATTCGAACATCCGATGACGGGCGAATTCAAACAGCCAACAGTACTGCAGCAGGGGAAGGAAACGAGGCATCGGTGACGATAGCGCAATATCCTGATACAGTGAGATGGTGACTGTTCTTGGTCAGTTGGTCAGATAGCGGCCATACCTGAGTACAGGGAGGTCGTACTCTTGAGTAGTTGAGTACAGGAGCTTCCCGAGCACAAGCTACTATTTCTTCTTGGCCTAAAGAGAGGCTGCATCCCATCCATCAGTTGCTGTCACCCACGTCGGCGAGGACAGTTTAGGTGTACGGTCTATCTACAGTTCCATCATTCAATTCGCTAGCAGAAGAAGCACACAAACATCATCCAGGGACATAACCCTTTTCGAATTTCGATACATATATTTCTTCATTGCAATGAACAACCGATGATTACAAAGTCGCCTCCGTCCAGGGACAGGGAGTATGATCGAGCATATAGCACCAGTGACTCCATGGACAAGTGGACAAGATAACAAAACCAGAAGTAGGACCAACGAAAGCTGAACCGCCATCTTCCATGCATCAGTAGACCAAAGAAGAGCACATACTATCATACACATGATCGTCGACGACTGCTGCCTCCCCATGCGGGTCGTCGTCATCGCTCACTCTTTCCAGGAATCCAACAAATCGCCCCCAGCAATCGCCGTGCTCGTACTCCGGCTCCGGCGACACCTCGTCGCGCGCCGTACACCGGACGTCTTCGTCGGAATAATACTCGGGCTCCGACTCTTGATCGTCACTCGCCATGGCGGCGCGGCGGCGGAAGTGCACGCCGAGGCGGCACGAGACGTAGGCGTCGGCGGCCGCGTACCGCACCTGCTTCCGAGACAGCCTCGGCGCGTCCCACCGGCTGGCGCCGACCTTCCCGGGCTTCTCCAGCCCCCGCATCCCCAGCAGCCTCTCGGCCACGGTCGCCATGGACGCGTTCCCCATGCCGCGGGGGGCGGCGGCGCGGAGCTCCAGCGCCGAGCGAACCTGCAGCCCGTGGTGCGCGCGCAGCTTCCGGCGGTCCGACTCCACGTTGCACGCCGCGAACGTGACGCGGGCGTCGGCAAGAAACCGGCGCAGGATCTGCGGCACCGCGCCGCTGGCGGCCCGCGCGAGCTGGAAGATCAGGCAGCGGTTGCCGACGCACAGCTGCAGCGTGTCCGGGCGCGGCTCGGCGCCGGCGGGGAGCCTGCGGCCGAAGGGCGGCGTCCACTGCACGCCCAGGCCCGCGGTGAGGCCGGAGGAGGAGTGGAGGCGGCGGCGCTGGAGCCACAGGGTGGTGTACAGCCATCGCCGCACGATGGCCAACCGCGCGGTCACCGTGGTCTGGACGGGGCAGCCGGCCACGCGCACCGTGCGCCTGGGCACGTCGGGGTTGCGGCAGCGGGCGGTGACCATGGCGGCTGACTGGTAGAGCTTGCTTTCGGAACGCGAGGTGATGCGGCGAGTTCGTCCGCGCGGCAGCTGAAATAAGGAGCAGATGGAAGAAGAAACGACGACGGGAACGACAGAAAGCTTTGGATCGATGTTTGCAAGCTGAGCCACGCCTTGTATTTATAGGCTTCCGTCAAATCCTTGTCGTTTCATCAAGAACGGAAAAGAAGAAAAAAATCCTTTCTTGTCAAATCTCCTTATCTGTTTCTGATTTTTCCTTAATGTGCGCACGCATAATAATACAGCTCTTGTACTGGCATGGAGTACGAATCAAATACTGCTAAGTGTTGTAGTAGTTAGTGTACAGTATTTGGGGCTACTTCTAAACATAAATACCGCCATATACAGTATTTGGGAATGTATCGAGGACAAAGACTTAAACATGTCCACGGGACACGATTCAAGAACAAATACTGTGACCGGACAAATTAATCTTCCTAATTACCTGCACTAATCCTGAATTACTAACGCACCACTTCCACTAACCCTGAATCATGGTGGGGCCCACGATCCATGCATGCTTTGCAAATCGTGCCCATCACGAAGCATCCTAGCTAGTTAACTTCCCACCATCAAGATACTTGTGTGCTAAATGATGAAACAGTTAGCAGGAGACAGTACTGATGAACTGAGGCTGAGACGATGACAGAGGCCCAATTTCTATCAGCCATCTCTCCGATCCAACAAGGGAGTCAAGCATCGCAAGACAAGACGGCATGAACTGATCGAATAGCATATGTGCATGACCACAAGAGAGTCAACCAAACCGCCCCCATCATCTAACCGTAGCTTAGTTACAGAAAGACCCCAAATTTGATCAGTAAAGTTGGTAGCATATGTGCATCAGAAAGGCCCCAAATTTGATCAACGAAACAAGTTCGTCGTCAGAGGTCCAATGTCTGTTACAGTACCTGGTAACCTGCATTGTTCATCTCTTCCATCCAAATCTGTCACCCAACAACAGAGTGATGTCACACATATCAAGCATCCCAGCCCCAAAAAATCGGCATGGAAGAAGAACACCTGCTCACCAGTGCCAAATGCAAAGCAAGTTTACAGATACACACACAGGAAAAGAAGCAAACGTCGCTGTGCAATGATGAATCAAATGGAACTTGGCGAACAGCATTACTCCTGATCATTCAATGATTCAATGCAAGATGAAAACAGACATGTATTACTTGATCACATACGGAGTATGGCCCGTATGCACTGATGCATAGATAGCATCAAAGAACAGGACATCCTAACCAAACTTCCAATCCAGATGTACAAGTAGCAGGACCCCAACTAAACTTTGATCATACATGAACCAAGGCACGCACTCAGCCAAGCAAATTTCATCGTCGCAATTTCACAAATTCATCACATAGGCATCATGTTTATCTACTATCCTATATGTCTTTATCTCTGAAATTCAACATGTCATCCAAGAACAGACAGGTTGATAGTAGTAATATATATATCAAGCGTGGAAAAACAGCACGAACAAAGAGCACCTAATACATGGTCTTCAGCACGAATTCAAAGCAAGTTCCATAAAAAGGACGCAAAATGAAAGGTATTTTTTCAGAATGTTGCAACCACCGATTGACCTCGGCCAACACCATTACTCCTTGATCCAAGCATCAGAGATCACAGCAAGTAGAACTCATCGTACTCATCTTCGTCATCTTGATCACACCCATAGTCGACCTCCTGACCATACCAATCATCTTGTGCGAGTGCATCCTCCCCATTGTCAAGCATCACCTCGCTGTGGCTCGGATACTCGTATGCTTGATAGCCACCACCATCGTCGACGTTGGCAGGGGCCACCCAGTTGCCAACAAACTCTCCAAAGCCATCCATTTTGTTGTCATGAGTGAAGATTCTGGTCTTAGTGTACTCCTCGTAGCCTTCCTCATCCTCTCGATCATCCTCATTGCAGCCTTCCTCATCCTCCTGATCATCCCCATTGCTGTTGATGTCTGCAGCACCAAGAGATCCCATCCTGCTGTAGCTCATAGCCATCACCCTCGTCTTCCTCATCGTCCGTGAACGCTCCAAACCTGACGCGCTGGAACCCATATGAAGAGTCGGTAATGTCGTCCGAGTCTGAAGCGTATGCTCGAATGGGCAGACCATGGGTAGCAGTGCCACCCACGTCGTCGTCATAGTCAGCCTCGCTATCCATGTCCGAATCAGTGAGGCTGGCTGCCTTGTTGCTGCGGATGGCCGCGTCAACACCCACCACAGCTGGCATTGAACCTCCGGAGAATGCCCGAGGAGACCACTCAAAGACCACGGGGGTGCGCTAGACATGGGCGGGAGCACGCTGCTGGACGGGAGGTGCAGGCCGGACGGGGGCGGGGGCGCGGTGCTGGGCAGGAGGCGGCTGGCGGACGAGGACGGGAGCGCGCTGCTGGTGCTGGGCGGGAGGCGCCGCCGCGCGGACATGGACGGGAGCGCGCTGCTGGTGCTGGGCGAGAGGTGGCACGCGGGGCAGAACAGTGGGGTGGCAAGGCGGTTCGGCGGCGGGGTAGAGGATGAGGCCGGCGGAAGGCGAGGTAGGCGTCGACGCAGGCGTACTGGACCTGGTCCGGCGAGAGGCGCGGCGCGTGCCATGCGCTCATGGCAACTTCCCTGGGCTTGTGGATCCCAGGGTAGCCGAGGATGCGGTCGGCCATGTCCTCGAGGGAGGCGTTCCCCATACCCGTGACGGCACGCAGCTCGCTGGCGCGCCCCACGTGGAGGCCGTAGTGCGCCCAGAGCATGCGGCGGTCGTTGGTGGAGCCGGAGCTAACGAAGGTGACCCTGGGGTCGGCGAGGAACCGGCCCAGCGCCTCCGGGACGGCGTCGGCGTGGGCGAGGTGGAAGAGGAGGCAGCGGTGGCCGACGCAGAGCTGGAGCGTGGCGGGGGCCGGGGGCGCGCCGTGGAGCGGGAGGTGGGTCGGGGTCCACTGGACGCCGAGGCCGATGAGGAGGCGGCCCTGGAGGTGGAGGCCCCTGTGGAGCCAGCGCGTGGTGGCGACCTAGCGGCGCGCGTCGGCGGGGCACGCGGTGGCGAGCGCGGCGAAGCGGCTGTCATAGACGCGGACGGCGTAGGCGTCGTGGGAGGGCGTGGAGCAGCGGAGGCGGGTGGAGACAGGGACGGCGCCGTCCATGGCGGCGGCGGCGGGGTGGGTTTTTTGTTGGGTTTGGTGTAAGAGCATCTCCAGCAGGTTACTGATCTCCCGTATCTTAGTTACTGATCTCCCATATCTTATATATTTTCTCTCTCCATTTCTAATAGCACTTTTTATATATTTTTTTATATTTTTAGTAGTAAGTGTCATATAAAATTACTCAATGGATAGTGTGCAAGGAGAAATTCTCCTATATTTGAGCCAAATGAAGGTGTATTTTGGTGACCATTAAATTTTTTTAGCATTGACGATGCAATTGATAATCTGCTGGAGCACCTTCCATTACTAAAAGAATAGTTTTTTAGTATTGTAGAGAGAAATAAGTAATCTGCTGGAGATACATAGGGAAAAAAAGAAAAAACGAATCATGTACCTTCAGAAAAAATAAGAGAAACAAGCAAAAGGCGGTTGCTTGTATATTGTACTGTCTTCCATTATCCATCCCAATTCCCATCAAGTAGGCTCACAGGCCATTTTTTTAATAAAAAATAAGTTCCCAAGCACCGAATTAAAGATTAGATTTCCTAAAACATGGGAACTTCACCGTATTTCTATATGGTATATATAATCCTATTAAAATTTCTGAATTCTATCAGAAATCAGATTTTTCTTTGATTCGTATGGGCATTTGATTAGCTGACTACTCGTGTTTAGGATACAAAATTTGGATCTTTTATAAGTTAACATCAGATTTTGGAACTAGGAACTCAATGTATTTATTTGCTTAAGATGCATTGTGCAAGATTTGTGCTGCACCACATTCAACACGGGCCGGTCTGAACATGATGGGACGGGACTGGGCACGACTTTTAGGCTGAAACTAACTGAGCTATTTTCTGGATTGGTCCAAGCAAAAAATGCTTATAACAGAGGAGGTCTCAAAGTCAATAGAAAATAAATCATATGACAACTATGTATGGACCCGTCCACACGAAGAAGGCCCACATTACGAGTGCATGCCCATGTTTCCCGAGCACGTAGGTAGCTAGCTATCTGATTCACCTAAGATTTATCACGGCTGCTAGCGTCCGGACGTCCGACATCCGATGCTGCATCGGACGCTCCGAGCAAAGTATTAGCATGCAACATTTGTATTAGCATCCGTTTGTCTGCACACTCACCCTCAAGCTGATCATGTTGTTCATCGCCTTAATTATTCCATCCTTCAGTTCCCTATTCTCACCACAAAAATTCTGCCTTCAGTTTCCACCATGAAAATTAGGTGCAAATCATAATTAAGATCTCACCGTCAAGCTATGTCCTGCAACAAATAAGATCAGCATACGAAACACCCAATTTATGGATGTGCAACATTCAGAAACCATATCCATATATAACATCTCTTAGCTATGAATATGACATGCATAATCTTGTTATGAGAGAAAAGTAAGAAGTACGAGGGTGCAACATTCCAATGTATGATCACAACATCAAAAAAAAAAAAGAAGTAACAATATTAAAAAAATCGAACCCGGGAATCACTCGTTTGTTTCCGGTTTCACTATCTTTCTCCATGCCAAATCACAGAGTGCAACATCACAAACAATCTTTTGCAACGTCCTAATTCACATGTGGCCACATTAAAAAAATCACCAAATCAGTAACCAGAACATATCAATTCACTATGTGCGGTTATGCAATAAGAAGTCGACGGTCGAGCAGGAGGAGCGATGGGGTTCTCGCACGGGTGCCATGGTGCTTCATGAAGCAGAACAAGGTCATGCCGGCGAGCACGAGCAGTAGAAACCAGTCAAGCACCAAGGAAATGCAACTAGATACGTGCCAGACGAGTGGACGAGGAGTAAAATCATTCACCGCTTAAAAAGAAAAGAAAAAAAAACACAGAAGCAACGATGTAGCGTAGATAACCAGGAGCAAGGGGCCGACGCTGGCAAGCCGTTATGATGCGCCGCCGTGTGCTGTTATGATACGCGGCAACGGCCTGCAAGCCGAATGCAATCTTCTCCGTACGTAAACCCTAGATTCCTGCCTTGCTGCGTTGGCTATAAATAACAAAGACCTCCTCCTCTCTTTCTCATCAGATATCGATCTCTATAGCTTCATCATTCCGTTTAGCTAGCTAGCTAGCTCGACTAACAATGAATCTCTTCGCCGCCTGCTTCGTCCTCCTCCTCCTCCTCCTCGCCGGTAAACTTGCTAGTAACCAGACGATTAGCATGTTGTATATCGTCCATCGATTCATCTTATATATATACATACATACATACATCTGTGCAGGTGCACCCCGTGTGGCGGAGTCCCGGCGGCACCGTCACCACCACCATGACGACGACGATGATGGTGGCAGCCGCAGCCCCCCGGCGGCTGCCAAGCAGCAGCGGACGCAGAAGCTGTTCGTGTTCGGGGACGACTTCGCCGACACCGGCAACGGCGCCTCGGACCCCGGCCTCGGCTACAACTCCCGCGAGTGGCGCTACCCCTTCGGCATGTCGGACACGGCCCACGCCAGGCGCCCCAGCGGCCGCTTCTCCGACGGCCTCGTCCAGTCCGACTTCATGGCCAAGATCATGGGCCACCGCGAGGCCCCGCCGCCCTACACCTACGACGACTGGCACGACGGCATTGACGACGCCGGCCTCAACTTCGCCGTCGGCGAATCCGGCGCGCTGGAGACGCCCGCGGGGGTGACCAAGCTCGGCAAGCAGGTCCAGCAGCTCAGGCGCCTCATCAGGGACGGTCTGGTCGAGCGCCGGGACCTCAGGGACTCGGTGGCGCTCGTCGCCTACTCCGGCAATGACTACGCCTACGCCGACGACGACGTACGATACGATCGATCGATCTACAATTTTACAATCGAGATCGATCTTGAATCCATTTAATCCCATGTCGTACGTGCGTGCAGACGTTCGACGGTCTGATGGAGACGGTGGTGGAGGAGCTGGCGAGCGTGGTGTCGGATCTGCAGGACCTGGGCGTGGGCAAGGTGCTGGTGAACACGGTGCCGCCGTTCGGGTGCTCGCCGTGGCTGACGAGGCAGTTCAACTACACCGCCTGCGACGACCGCGGCAACGCCGGCCCCGACAGGCACAACGCGGCGCTCCGGGACCGCCTGGGTGTCGGCGCCGGCGGGGACGACGATGACGGCGGCGTGATGCTCCTGGACGTGAACAGCATCATCACGGACCTGGTGGCGCCCAACAAGGAAGGGTCGGCGCTGGCGACGCGGTTCACGGAGCTCCTCCGCCCCTGCTGCGAGGCCACCGACGGCGACAGGGGCTACTGCGGCCTCGACGACGGCTACTCGCTCTGCGACCGCCCCGGGGAGTACTTCTTCTGGGACACGGAGCACCCGACGCAAGCCGGGTGGAGGGCCGTCATGCAGCTGCTCCAGGGGCCGATCATGGCGTTCCTCGGCATCTCCAACCTCGAGCACTTCTGATTCTGATCAGCTTCGCTTCGCGCCTTCGCTCGTGGATGGATCATATCGATCGAAACAAATAATAGTGGACGAATGAAGAGTAGCTAGCTAGTTAGTTTGGATTTGGTACTATAGGTTATTAGTTAGTTTGGAATAAATCATTCTCCGTCCATGATTAATTTAGCTTGTTGCATTGTGATCTTATATTTGCTTTCGCATCTTGATATCACATTGAGTCTTTGGTCCTCCCTGTCTGAAGAAAAGAAAGTGATCGGTGAGACAGAACAATGCTAGACTGATGCTTCATCGATCGCCATGTGCTTAAGAACTCGGTCAGCGTTAATTCCTGAACGCATCAATTGATGCTCCCAATCTCTGCCCGCCATCCTTGACGGCGTGCAGCCTGCAACTGTTTGCTTCCCTCCTGTCACTGTTAATCCTGAATTCCTGACAAACGGTGCTCATTCACAGCTAGCGCAGGTAAAACATTCGTCGCTGACGATGGCTAGCAATGGCGTTGCCCCTGAAAGCTTGCGTTTCGTCAGGAGAAGGTCCGTGGCGGCGGTGACGACGAAGACTCTGGCAGGCCCAACGTCCTGGACGAACGAACAGACCGGGATGCGGCGGCGGGGGCGGAGTGGAAGATGATCCGGCGGGTAACTGGGACGGGGAGCAGGAGCCCTCGTCGGAAGGGAAGGGCGGACTGCGGTGGAAGAAAATAGGGAGTATTTTGAAAATAGTAGGGGGTATTTGAAAATATTCGGATCGCGATTAGTAATCGCGATCCGATTTAGGGGGTTTCGTGTAAATTCATGAAGGCCCTTCAGGGGGTTTTGTGTACTTTCGTATTGCCGGCTCCGGCAGGGGAATGGCGGTGGCGGCGAGCGGCCCGGCGGCCGGACGCAGGCTCAGGCGCAAAGCGGAGTTGCATCGAGATCAAGCGCGGTTCTCCGTCGTGGCCACGGAGGCCCAGCTCGGCCGCGGCCTACAGACCTACCGCTCCATCCGCAATTTCTTCTGCGCGAGGCTTCAGCCGTACGTCTCGCCTTCTTCCTTGCTCGTCTCCTTCCTCGCCCCGTTCGCGTTTGCTTGCCTGGAATCAGACGGTCCGGCTGAAACTTGTATTCTTGATTTCGTGATGCTGCTGAGTTTACGGGCAGATGTGCGCTTGTGGGGATGCTGCTGTTGCTTTCTGAACTTGTGATTCTGACGAAAGAAAGATGGTATTTCCTTGATGTTTCAGGCTTCAGATTACAGCCGCGGTGGGTCGTCCTTTCATCTCCGTCGATCTGATGCCAAGATCGAGAGGGAGGTGATGCACTTTACATGCCCTAATTAATTGTCTCATAGCACCACCCAATATTTCTCTTAGGTTTCGTATCATGCAGAATGGCCCTGAAACCTGAAGCTACTCTGCTTATGGCCTACAGAGCACCCTGAAAATAGATCCGGTCTATATAGCAAAGCAGAAAAAGGGATCCGAGTAACTTGTTCCTGTACGAGACCTATCTGATGTGCTCACGATGGTTTTGCTCGACTGGTGGGGAGTACAATTCGCCGCCGATTTGACCAGCACCTCGCTTCCGATGCCCTCGCCAGCGTCGGAGGGGGAGGGGGCCTGGTCAATCCGTGGCTGGTCGCACAGGTATACTATATAGTTTAGGCAGGTTCTGGGATTCTCAGTGGAGATGAGCTACCCACCAGTTTTTTTCACTCCGAGGTTCTTCTGGTGAAGGTATCGAAGCCAGAGTCGAGGATGGCCACCGCACAATCTTCGTCGGTAACTATCTTGCGAGGTATGTCCTGCACCTACTCATGCAGCCGGATTGGTGGTTATGGTCTTACGATAGGCGGCGGATCCCAGTTTCTACGACGGAGTGACGGCTTTCAGCCCATCTGCCGGTGTGTTCAGTGTCTCACGCGCATATCATGTTTGGCATGCAACTTATTGGCGTTTCAAAATGTAAGGGTCTTCGTCGATACGGGTATCAGCCTCGAGCTTGATCCTTGATATGCTTCTTCACTGCGGGCAGTGGAGGAGAGTGCGGCGGAGACCACCGGAGCACTTCTTTTAGGCTTTAATGTATTTTTCATTATTGCAGGGGTGCTTGTTTAAAGGGTTTGATGTAATTTTCTTTGTATCTTTTCAATAAAATTTCAACCCGGTGCATAAAAAAAAGAGCTGCGTGCCTGTGTCGGCGGTAGGCAGGCAGGTAGTGGAACCGACACGGCGACACCCCCTAAATAAAAGGGCAGTGGAACCGACAAATAGAAATGTCACTGTTCCGATGGAGTAATTCTTTTTTCAACTGTCCATTAATCTCGTCCTCTCAAGTTTTCCACTATAGGCTCAGTGGCTCACCTGCACGGCCAAGATTATTTTAATTAAGAAAAGTGCTTCTACTATATATGCCGGTGTGTTTTGTGTAACAAAGCTTTGCCGCCTTAATTGGCTAGGAGCTTAGGCTTAGCTTTGTACTCTCTTTCTTTTCCATAAAAAGAAAAATACACTTAACCTCCTTATATCAAGATTTTGGCTCATTCTACACACCGAAGATTTACATAGTTCATTGTTGTTTTTCTTGGCATTTAAATTGGTCCAATGTCACATGGCATGCAAATGCAAGATATCAAAATGTGTGAAAAATGATAGAGAATTCCTTCAAGTATAAAATTGTAGACTAGGATATGATGCTGTTAAAACCTAAATTGTAGTGGGGAGCTATAGGGACAAATTTCCATTAGGAACAAAACTCCTTTTGATAGACAAAGTAGTAAATGAGTCAAAAAAAATCAAAATATTAATCCTTTAATTATTCAATAGGTGTCGGTGCACGTCAGCACGTGCTGTTAAGGAGGCAGCGAGTCAGTGGAGTAGGAGTGAGGAAAAGCGTACAGGCAGTGCTGTTGCTGCTCAGCTGTAAACAAACAAAGCAGGATGCAGCAAGCATATATGATATGGAAAAAAAAAAAAGGAGGCACATGGCTGCCCACATGGTCCTGCATCTGCTGCTGCTGGATGCATCTCATCTCATCGATCTGCTTATCAGGCCAGGCGGATGCGGCTAGATGAACAAAAACCAGAGTAATTTGTACACTGAAAGTAAATAAAGATTGATAATTCAGTCTAGATAAATAAATAAATGAAGCTCTTCACACTTGACATTATGCTAACCTTGTTCGAAAATTGCATCTTAACAGCTCGATTACTACTACAGTAGCAGCATTACCAAACTAAACTTGGAAAGAAAACTAGTAAAAGTTGAGAGAGAGAAGAAAAGAGGAAAATGGAAGCAAGAACCAACCAATAATCACGCAATCAAGGAGCAGCAGCAGCAGCAGCAGCTAGAGATCTGAAGGGAAGAAGAGAGAAAACAAAACGAAGAATGGTACTATAGCATAGCTGAACATCACTGAAGATCTGACTGAATAATCGACCTCTGTCTGATCTCTGAATGGACGGATGGATCAGATTCAGAGTCACAGCACAATCCTTTGGAGATGGAGCAGGGCAGCGGCGCCTGTGGCAGCAATGGCGGCGTAGGGGGTGGCGGCGAGGATGGACGGCGGCGCGGCGCTGGACTTGGCCTTGGCCTTCTTGGAGGACGGCGAGGGCGATGCGGAGGAGTCGTCGGAAGAGGAGGAACCATCATCAGATGAGGAATCATCGGACGAGGAGGAGGAGCCGCCGCCGGACTGCTTGCCGCCGGAGCCGGAGGAGGATCCGGAGGACTTGGCGGTGACGTGGAGCTTCATGCCGGAGTAGCAGTAGCCGTAGCTGCAGATGAAGTAGTAGTCCTTGGCCTCCTTGAGCTGGAAGGCGTAGGAGGTGCCCTTGCTGTAGCTGGTGAGGGCGCCGGCCTTGTCGCACTTGTCGTAGCCCACCTCGCCCACCTGCACCACGTCCGCACGCCCGGTCTGGTACTCGAAGACTGCAATACCATGCCAAGGTGCCATGGTCAGCGCCCTTCTCTTCTTGTTCGTTCTTGGACATATAGTTGGACTTGGATCCCGCCACCACCATTGTTGAATTGAACCGAAAAGAAGAAGAAGAAGAAGAAGAAGAAGATGGTCTTACTGAGCCAGTCTCCCTTGTAGAATGGCTTGTGCTTCTTGACCCAGGCCGTGTAGTCCACGTCGGGGTTCCAGCCCTTGTCGTCGCCCACCGTGTAGTTGGCCGCCTCCGCCGCCGGCGGCAGCTGCGACGCCGCCACGGCGACCACAAGCAGGGCCAGCGCCAGCCGCATCTCCATGGTGTGAGTGTGCGAGAGTTGGTTGGGATGGATGGGAGATGGGCCGCGCGTGTGAGCTGGAGGAAGGAAGACAGGAGCGGAGCTGAGGTATCTATCAGCAGTGGGGGCAGTGGTGGGTGGGTGGGTGGGGGCAGACGGGCAGTGAGGATTGAGGAGAGTGACGACGAGCTGAGTTGATGCCGCCTGCCCTGCTTTGGCTGCCTTAACACCAAGGAGACCTGCAGGGGATGGACCGACCCTCCTCCTCTGCCTCGATTTGTGGCGCACGCCAAAGAACCCTACCCTCTACAGGAAGTTCTGCATCTTTTATAAGCATATATATATATATATATATATATATATATATATATATATATATATATATATATATATATATATAAATCCCCGGCTACTTCATCTGTCAGTCAGTAACACGGACGGCAGATCCTATGCTGCTGCTGCTGCTGACGGTAAAATCACGTCTCTTCACTCTGCTCCAATGCTGCTGCTGACAGTGAACTCAAAACCTGTAGCACAGTACTCAATGGTACCGACCTCCATTTCCAAATACTTGTCACTTTTGACCACTTTATTTGTTTCAAAATATTTGGCACTTCATGTTTTTCGAAACATGATTTTATGTTTTACCCTCACAAGAATATTATACTCCCTCCAGCCTCCAGCTCAAAAAGAATGCAACTCTTGCTTCCCGAAAAGTCAAACAACCTCAAATTTAACCAAATTTATACAAAATAGTATTAACATTTATATCTTTAAATAAATTTTATATAAAAATATATTATATGATTAATCTAATAAAACTTATTTTGTAACATAAATATTATTAATTATTTATTAATTTGATTAAGTTTGAGATTGTTTGACTCCCTGGAAAACGAGACTTTCAGTCTTTTTTTGACGAAAGGAGTAGAAACGTAACTTTACAAATGGTATTTTGGTCATTTCATGTTTAAAAGGTGAATTGCCTTGGTATTCGTGCCTTGGTCAAAATTGCCAAACGGAGGTTAGTAATGGATGGATGGATCATCGATATGGGGCGTTAGTTCATCTGATCGATCGATCTGATCTATCTCAGTCAAGATGCAGCACCTGAAACAGTGCTTTTGCGATAATCACTTCTACCCGGCGGGAGCCAGGACGGTTGACTGGTTGGTTAGGTGCGTACGGCCAAGGCCTTCTTTCCTTCCAACCACCAAGCATACAGTACTCACAGCTCGATGGTTGCACATTTAATTTAACTTTGTGATCAAGTGTTTCGTAAGCAACGGCTTACGTGTACCCATGCATTTTTAATTTCAGTTTGGAAATTTACAACCTACATACCACTCACACACGGTGTGTAACATGCATGTGCACGTTTCCTAACGGCGAAAATGCAGGAAATAAGTCCTAGTAGTTGTCACGTCCCTTTCCCATCCTCCAGCTATATACTATCAGCTGGGAACGAGCCGTATAGCTCGGGCGGCCATGGCTCCAGTTGGGAAGCTGCCGGTAGTGAGAGTTCAAGCGCTGCTCGACTCGCCATTTCCACCGGAGTTTTTCTCCAATTTATTTCTCCTGCAGGTGGGTACTGCGGCTACCTTACTCGTGGATGCGCCATAATGGTCAGAGTGACGTGCCCGTCACGTGCGAAGCCTATTGACTTCGGATACCTCCCAGCCACGTGAAGTTCCTATCGTGCGTATGTGAGTGTGGTGGTGCGAGTTAGCGTATGAGTTCACATACAACAGCTTGTTGAGGCATAAAAAAATATTACCTACTATCTGTTATATGAGAGAGAGAGAGAGAGAGCGCCTTTTGCTCCTCCATTTCCGACAATAATGCCACCCAATCCTAGCAGGTATATAAACTCCATATGGTTGGTACTCATCACTTAATCAGTGTGCCTTTATTTGCTTTCAACTTCTCCCACCTCCTTTCTAGTCCGGCTGGTTGCACTAGTGGAATCCGCTTGTTTCCCAATTGCCATGTGAGGGAGCTACTTTGCTTTGCTTTTCTTGAGCAGCAGCAGCAGCTTGTCTGTAGGCCATCTCTCTTTGTCACCTGCATCTATTTTCTTGTCATCCTTTACAGCGAGGAAAGGGAGGTCATTTACACACACACACACACACACACACACATCGCTCCTTGTCTCTCTGAGCACGCAGACGCAGCTGCAGGCTCACGTGAAAGCAAGCCATGAACCTCTCCATCACCCAATCAGTCAAGATCCTCAACGAAATGGCTTTCGACATTGCTCATGGAAATTGGAATCCATCCTTGTGTCTTTCTCGCTCTTCTTTTCTCATGGAGGGAGGGAATAGGGGATCGATCGTGCATTCGTGGGCTTAACGGGCCGGCCCGTGAACCCGTCCAGTAACGTATCATATCATCGAGGCCCATCATCGGTAGGAGTATATCTCTAGGTGGGCTGTAAACTACGGGCTTGTCATGGCCCATCAAGAGATACGTCCGTAGTCCCAGTCCATCCCCACGTCCCTGTCAGATAAAAATCTGGCAGGGGGCGTGGGCGTCCAAGAAGGCAAGAACCCTAGTCTCCCGCGAATCCGTCCCATATTCCCAGGAATCCGTTTCTGCTGCTGCATCCCCACTTCTCCGCCGGTGAGCACCAGCCTTTTCCTTGATGCGCATCTCTTAAACTTCCTCAATTCTCTGCTTGTTTGTGTTTTTCTAATATTCCTCTGCTCTTCTTCTGGCTGCTGCTTCTGCTGTTCTTGTGTTACTAGGATCGCTGCAAGATTCTCGGACATGTCGGACTCTGAGGAGCACCACTTCGAGTCCAAGGCCGACGCCGGCGCCTCCAAGACCTACCCGCAGCAGGCCGGGACCATCCGCAAGAACGGATACATCGTCATCAAGAACCGCCCCTGCAAGGTACAGTGCCAATGCCTCCCCCATCTCTGCTTGATGGGACCTGGGGTTAATGGCGGCGAAAATTGCTCTTGTTCGTGGATATAGAGCTTCTGTAGACAAACTGCTATCTTTTTTTCTTTGGATTAAGAAACCGCTATCTTGTTGCCATCTATGTTATTTTGCTGTACTGATTTGTGAACTCTGAAACTTGAGGTTAATTGCGGGTTCAGAGGTTTCCCAAGTGTTAGATGGATCCACTAGATTCACCCGCAAGAGGACTTTGCAGTGTAGTAGAAAGCTTTGATCTTTTCATGCGCTTTGTAAAGTTTCAGCCTTGTCATGATTTCTACTACACTGCAAAAAAGTTTCTATCTGAATTACGTGATCTTGGGGGCTGCTTAGGCGTCGTGACGGTTTCCCCGTTTTGGTTCTGGATATCCTCCTTTCAGTCTATCTAGACAGTTTTTCTGGTTTTTGATGGTTGGACGACAAATAAACCCTGCCGATCAACAAGATGCCCGTCTTAAAATATCATGTATTTACCTTAAGTTTATGTTTCAGTTACATATCTATGATTCAACAAAATCCTACAAGGTTCTTTGGAGATAGCAAGATAGTTCATATATGTTTCCATGGATTTAATATTCCTTCACTGTTTATTCTGCGGTTCTGAATGATATGTTTAGTTCTGCAATGCTGGTTAAACTAGGCACTATTTCCAAGGAGTTCTTCTTTTTGCTTCCACCACCTTTCCATCCGTATATGTAGGTGCTATTTGTTCCAGTATCCGTCATGGATGAATTAATGTTTGAATTTATTATCTGTTTATGCTGGTATGAGTCGATACTCGATAGGCCATTATACTTTGTGCCACTAGTGTCTTGATGATTGCTTATACATGTTTTCATACTGGACATCAGTATTTCTTACTACCCAAAGTTTGCTTACCAGGAGCTGTGGATGATAACTAGAGTGCCTTTTTAATGAATTCCTTTGTAGTTTGTACATCTGATAGCTATCCATATCTTCTCTTTAGATCTAACAATAGTTAGCATGGTGCTCATGTTTGCACCAACAAGTATTGATCTAACGATAATTTTGGTATACTCTTTTTTAAAGGTTGTTGAGGTCTCTACTTCCAAGACTGGGAAGCATGGCCATGCCAAGTGCCACTTTGTCGGCATTGACATTTTCAATGGAAAGAAGCTTGAGGATATTGTTCCTTCATCTCACAACTGTGACGTAAGCTATCACATCTCACATTATGATTCAGTTACAACTTACAAGTGCATAGAATTTGTTTTAACCTTTTGTTTCCTGCTTGCATCTTACAGGTTCCACATGTTGACCGCACTGAGTATCAGCTGATTGACATTTCTGAAGACGGATACGTACGTTTGCTTCCAACGCCTAGCCTTTCTTTCATTCAACTGTCCTTTTGGCAATGCCTTCCTGTTTATAACAAGTAGGGAGATCACTTTATAGGTTAGCCTTTTGACGGAGAATGGCAACACTAAGGATGACCTGAAGCTTCCCAATGATGAAAATCTGCAAGCCCAGGTCAGTGCACTAGCTCAAGCTTGGTCGATGGCGCAACAGCTTTCACCTCTATTGCTTCTGCGGCAACTCTCTTACATGCTACCCTGCAGATCAAGAGTGGATATGATGATGGAAAGGACATTATCCTGACTGTGATGTCCGCCATGGGTGAGGAACAGATCTGTGCTCTGAAGGAGATTGGGGGAAAGAACTAAGCTGCTGCGTTGGTCCTGTTGTTCGCCTGCGATACTTGTGGTCTGTTGCCGAGTGTTGAGAAGCTTAGTTGAGTTACATACATAGACATAGGCATTTGAGTTTAATCTGTGGTTAGGTTTCACACCCCGAATTCTTGAGGTGTTACTTTCTACTTGGTTAAGCTCTAGAATTCTTTTGAACTGAGTGGATGGTGTAACTCTGGTTTACTTATTAATGGGAATTGCGATTTATATAGATTGGTCGGATTATTCAATTCAGATTGCCCCCCATATATCTGTTTATAGGGTTGACTATGGTGAAATGTGCAGTGGCCTGGTCCAGCAGGTGAAGCAGGCCCATTCGTTGATGCAAGGCAGTTGCATTCTGTTCAGGCGTATGAGATTGAGAACTCGATCAAATATGACTGCCTTTAGCCAGAACGTTTGCTGGTCAACACTGATTATTTTATTTTTGGGTGATCCAACATGCTATCCGCACTCCTGTTCCTCCAAATTTTTCCTCTAAAAGAATATTCTAGCCTAGTCAGCAAGATTCTTTACTCTACTCCAACTTTTCTCGCACTCCTATTCCTCTAAATGTTTCCTCCATATCCAACTACCAATTATTCTATTCATTTCTTATCAACTACCTTCATCCACTTAAAAAATAATATATGTACTCAGCATGCATGGAATCTGCATGCAGTTCGCCCGTGGGTGCGCAAAGGCTGTTGCATGGCTTCATCGTTTGGATGTCTCGTACTCCAGCATTTCGCCCGTGCCCAAAGGCCTGCATATCGGCTTGCATATCCTGTCACTTTTGGCACGTCGGCGGGAATATATTCTCTACGTGCTGCTCGTGCAATCGTGCTCCAGTACGAAGCGAATATATTCTCTGCAGGCTACTCGCGAAGTATATATTGTGCGCCAACCTCTCTTGCATGTATGCTTGTTCATAACCACAATATATCCAATGGCTGCGTACCCTGGCTCAAGCTCGTTGGCAAAGTATTGGAGGATGGAGGAGGAAGAGGAGGACGACTTCACCGCCATGGTTGATGATGATGACGAGCTTGTGCTTGAGTTGGTCTCCATAGAGGAGGCCGAAGGATCTCGTCGTAGGAATAACAAGCCCCCCAAAGAAATCCGGCCATGAGACCATGGTTCCGGGGATATGAGGATCCGCCTGGACTACTTCTGCGAGAAGCCTGTGTACAACGATTTTCAGTTTCGTAGAAGGTATGGACAAAATACCAAACTTATCATTCTATATGATTCGTGAACATATGAAGACATTTTGATTTGCAGGTTCCGGATGCGACGACATGTGGTGGAGCGCCTAGTCGAAGCCGTCACGGCCGTCGACCCATACTTCATGTACAAATACGACGCACTACATCAGACACCCTTGACGGGTCTTCAGAAGGTCGTTGCATCCCTACGAATTCTTGCTTATGGCTTGCCGTCTGACGCAGTAGATGAGTATGTGCGTATTGGTGAGTCCACAGCTCGTCAAGCTCTACAGCACTTCTGTGCGGTTGTCGTCAAAGTATTTGGGGATTACTACCTACGTGCCCCAAATACAAATGATGTTGCTAGGCTACTGCAGATTGGCGAGGACCGTGGGTTTCCAGGGATGTTAGGTAGCATCGATTGCATGCATTGGGAGTGGAAGAACTGCCCAATTGGATGGAGAGGGATGTTTACAGGTCGCGGTAAACATCCAACCATGATCCTAGAGGCAGTTGCTTCTAAGGATCTTCACATCTGGCATGCTTACTTTGGTATGCCAGGTACTTGCAACGATATTAATGTGCTTCATAGGTCTCCCGTGTTCTCATCGTACGTCCAAGGCCAGGCGACTCAGGTTTCATTTGCTGTTAACGGGAACACATATAATATGGGGTACTACCTTGCCGATGGGATTTACCCAGAATGGCCAACTTTTGTTAAGACCGTTCGCCACCCTATGGAGACAAAGACCAAGCACTTTGCTAAGTGCCAAGAAGGAGCCCGAAAGGACATTGAACGGGCGTTTGGTGTCCTCCAAGCAAGGTGGGGTGTGTTGCGTGGGCCAGCATACGGTTGGGATCGTGCTAATCTTAGTGACATCATGCAGGCATGTATAATAATGTACAACATGATTGTCGAAGATGAAGGGCCAGGTGCTTCGATCGAGTAGGACAGCTTGCCGTCCCATACCGCAACACTCAAGAAAGGAACGAGTTCATTCAGGCACACCACAGGCTCCGGAACAGGACTGCACACGACCAACTGCAGTACGATCTCATTGAGCACCAGTGGGCAAGGTTGGGAGTCAATGCAGAGTAGCATGCGTATGCTTATTTGTATGTGTAATGAATAATTGTATTCTAAGGATGTGTACTCTCTAGCGATCATTATACGTTCGTATGTCAAGTTTGTAAGGGTCAGTTTGTATGTCCAGTTTGTATGTCCAGTTTGTATATCCAGTTTGTAAGGTCAGCTTGTATGGCAATTAAATAAAAATGTGTATTATCTTGTATTGCACTCACAAGAGGGCGCACCAGATAAATCTCACTGTTCAAATCTAAAATAAACTGATCAAGACTTACAACAAATAAATAGTTCAAAACTTACAACAAATAAATAATTCAAGACTTACAACACACAAATAAATAAATGATAGTTCAAGACTTACAACAAATAAATAGTTCAAGACTTACAACACACAAATAAATAAATGATAGTTCAAGACTTACAACAAATAATTGATAGTTCACACTTGGCGGCTCCTCTGCCTTCTTGCTGACACCTTGTGCAGTATCTCCTCACGAAGCGCCTCGTAATACATGCGAAGCTCAGGTGCGCAAGAATCAAGGTCCACCTTAAGAATCCTCTCATCTTCTTGCTTCTCTCTTTCAAGTCTCTCCCTCTCCTTCTCTTGCATCTGCATATTGAGTTTGTCGCGCATGATCTTTATCTTCTCCTCCTCAAGCTGTAGGATGGACTTGTTGTGTTCACGCGTCTCATCGAACCTTTTTTCTTTAATACTTGCAAGATGGTCAAAGCGGTTTACTTTCTTTGAATTTTCTTCTTGCCACATTGTCATCCTCTGCAATGAGAGGTCTTGCAGATTGGAAGCGTATTCCGAAGATGATGTCGATCCAGATGGACACTTCTTCTTGCAAGCTTTTGCTGCATCCCTGCCAATTGGCCTCTTGCCGGTGCCTGCTGGTGATGCCTCATCCCCATCCAAGTCAATAGTGTTAGAACCAACTGTTTTCGAACTTCTCTGCTTTACGTCTTGCCATTTGGGCTCATCCTTCATCAGGTCCCAGCAATGCATGAACTGAAAATTGTATCCCTCAATAGCAGCAAAGTCGGATGCTGCTAAGGTTGTCTGCAAGTGGACATAGGAGTCACAGAACATTAACAATAAATAGAACTGAAATTACATCAACAATCGAGCACCGATCGCAGCAATCACAAACAATGGCGTACCTTATCAGCGTCCGATGTCCCACTAGCGTCATCCCGAATAGCCTTTGCCACGTACCCAGCGAACTTCGTTGCTTCTTGTTTGATCTTATCCCAGCGAGACTGGACAGACCTCAACGTCCTTTTTGGGAATGAACCCCGCCTCCCATTGTATTGTTTCATAACACGATCCCAGAAGTTGTCTCTCTTCTGGCCAGTGTTCATAATTGGGTCACAACTTATCTCTAGCCATGACCTCACAATGTTGACATCTTCCTCTACTGCAAAGTTGGCCAATTTGGTATTACTGCCCCCCTCTTTTCCTACCTCCATTTGATGGACCACCAACAATTGCTACCTCCTCTACCTCGTCATCCGTTGGATTGTGCATTTCATCTACATTTGCTGAAGGCTGCAATTGTGGTGACATGTGTGGATGCATACCTCCAGCATTGGGTGGAGGCATACCTGCTGCAGTCATGGGAAACATACCTGCTGCAGTCATGGGAGGCATTCCCGGATGCATGACCTGATTGGGGTTCCAAGCACTTGGGCCGGTCTAGTACATAAACATGTACGGGTTCAAGCCGCCTTGGTACGGAGGATTGCCACCATGCTTATTTCCATCAGGCTGCTGGAATTGGGTTGGGTCCATCCTGAAAATGTGGGAACAAATCCAACTTCAAGCCTATTCAAAGAAACGTACAATCGTCCATTCATTTTCTACAGATTCGTATAGCAAATACACTACTTTTATTCTTTTAATATGAGCAAACAACTTCGACATGCTTGTTTCAAATTGGCAAAACTAACAAGATGTTCATCTATCCAAGCGTCGGTTCCTACACACGATTCAAGCAGACCAGATACAGTTCCATGTCCTACCAGATCGGCATGCAACCAAATACACTGTGGCGGCGGCATCTAACCCTAGTCAAAATGCATGCCATCGGATTTGAGCCATGGAGGAGAACAACGAACACACAGAGAAGGAAAAACGCACCTGCGGCTTCGTCGCCCCCGCTCTAAATGGCCGGTGGAGCTCTCGTCCGACGAGGTACGGGATCCGCCTGGATCTGGCCGCCGCCGCTTCCCAGCCTGCACGGACGGCACCGGCAACTTCTTCTCAGGCGAGCTCTCCTCTCTCGCCTTCCCTTCGTAGGCCGGGACAGCCCCGCTCCCTCCTCCGCCGCCGCACTCCTCAGATCTACGAAGAGGACATGGCTCCTCCAGGCTTGCAGCGCCTCCCGCTGCCGTCGCCTTGCACGCCGTCTTCCTCTCCAGGGCGCCCAACCGGAGAGTCGCCAAGATTGGACCTCCTCGCCCGCGCTCCGCCTCCGCCTTCGCCCTTCCAGCCGAGCGCGCGAGATACTTGGCTGGGGGAGAGAGACGACGTCGCAACAGGGGATGGACCGATGGAGGAACGAAAGGATTCCGCTGTATTTGCCGGAACCGGGAGTCTACTCCAGCGTAGCGGAGACCGTGGCGGAACCGGCTGCGGACTTTTTTTCGCTAAATCGTTCCGCCAAAGGATACCGAAACGAGATACAGGGATGGGCTGCAGATGGTCTTAACAGAATCCCCATGTTTTTGACACTATTATACGTGACTCGCGTTTTCATTTCGTATTCTCTGTTCTGTAAGTTTGCATCAGACTGGACATAATACACGCTGAAAGTTCATCCGTAAACTTGGATTTTTTTCACCATATAAATTTTTATTAATTTATATTCTCAATAAGAAAAAAATTTATTATCTTCTAAACAACTGAAGAACTGAAGGATTTGGCGCCTTTCACAAATATCGCTTGCTGCTGCTGCGCTCGGTGAAGAACTGAAGATAAGATACAGTCCAGCGAGCAGCTCCCACCTCGCCGCGTCGGCTTCCCATGTCCGCCGCCGCCGCCGGTGCCGTGCTCCCCTCCCCCGCCCCGACCAGATACTCGTCCGCCGGTGGCCAGCATGCCACGCTCACGGCAGACCTCGCGGCGGCGCTCCTGGCGGGCTGCGCGTCCGCGCGCCGCGCCTCCGAGCTCCACGCCGCGGCCGTGCGCGCCGGCGTCGACCGCGACAAAGCCGTCGACTTCCGCCTCCAGCGCGCGTACGCCGCGTCCGGCCGCCTTGACCTCGCCGTCGCGCTCCTCCGGCGTTCGCCGGACCCGACCGCCGTCTTCTATACCTCCACCATCCACGCGCACTCCTCCCGCGGCCTCCACCTCGCCGCGCTCGCGCTCCTCTCCGACATGCTGTCCCAGGGCCTCCTCCCCACCACGCATACCCTGTCCACCTCCCTCCCCGCCTGCAACGGCCGCGGCGGCCTCGCGGTCGGCCGGGCGCTGCATGGCTACGCCGTCAAGCTGGCGCTCTCCGGCGACTCCTACGTCGCCACCGCGCTCCTCGGCATGTACGCGCGGGCGGGGGACTCCGCGGCGGCGCGCGCGCTGTTCGACCTGATGCTGCCGGACCCGCACGTCGTGTCCGTGACGGCCATGCTCACCTGCTACGCCAAGATGGGCGCGCTCGACGACGCGCGCAGCCTGTTCGACGGCTTGCCCAAGAAGGACTTCATATGCTGGAACGCCATGATCGACGGGTACACGCAGCACGGGAGGCCCAACGAGGCGCTCAGGCTGTTCCGGCGGATGCTGAGGTCGGGCGTCGAGCCTGACGAGGTCTCGGTCGTGCTCGCGCTCTCCGCTGTGGCGCAGCTTGGCACGACAGAGTCCGGGAAGTGGCTTCACTCGTTCGTGAAGAACAGTCCTCGAGTTCGGCTCAATGCCAGGGTCGGCACGGCGCTCATCGACATGTACTATAAGTGCGGGAGCTTGGAGGATGCCATTGCAGTGTTCGATGGCCTGCACGACAAGGATATCGTCGTGTGGAACGCCATGATCAACGGCTATGCGATGCACGGGCATAGCAGAAAGGCGATTGAGATGTTCAATCAGTTGCGGGCACAGGGCCTCTGGCCGACCGACATCACATTCATTGGCGTCCTTAATGCCTGCAGCCATTCCGGGCTGGTTGACGAAGGCTGCAAGTTCTTCAAGTCAATGGAGCAGGAGTACGGCATTGAGCCCAAGATCGAGCACTACGGTTGCATGGTCGACCTCCTCGGCCGAGCAGGGCTCATAGAAGAGGCATTCGATCTTGTCCGGAGCATGAAGATCAAGCCTGACGCCGTCATGTGGGTGTCGCTCCTCGCCGCCTGCCGGCTTCACAAGAACATGGCGCTGGGCCAGCGGATCGCCGACTATCTCGTCGCCAACGGTCTCGCCAACTCCGGGATGTACATCCTGCTGTCCAACATCTACGCGGCAGTCGGGAACTGGCAGGAGGTGGGGCGGGTGCGGTCGATGATGAAGGCGAGCGGCATCCAGAAGGAACCCGGGTGCAGCGCCATCGAGATCGGGCGGCAGGTCATCGAGTTCGTGGCCGGCGACACGAGCCACCCGCGCACCGACGAGATCTACGCCAAGCTGGAGGAGGTGAATGTCCTGGTGAAGGAGCAGGGGCACGTCCCGCAGACGGAGCTGGTGCTGCACGACCTGGACGAGGCCACCAAGGAGAAGGCGCTCGCGGTCCACAGCGAGAAGCTCGCCGTCGCGTTCGGGCTCATCAGCACGCCGCCGGGGGCGGCGATCAAGATCGTGAAGAACCTCCGGGCCTGCGCCGACTGCCACGCCGTGCTGAAGCTGGTGTCCAAGATCACCGGCAGGAAGATCGTGTTCCGGGACAGGAACAGGTTCCACCATTTCGTCGACGGGGCCTGCAGCTGCGGGGATTACTGGTGATGCGCGGGGAGAGTAGGTTGGGGAGTTGATTCGATTAGATGGAGTTGTACTCGGTTTGTACAGCACTGGGGCTGTTGTCGTTAGATTTAACCTGTTAACATGAACAGCTCTTAAACCATAAAGACCACGTACACTGTCCTGAACGGGAACTCTGCTTCTGCATCTCTCCAGCACCCTCGGTGATCGGAGTTTAGAGCATCTCCGTCGCATTACTCGTATAAATTAGAGTTTTTCGTAAACTTGATGGTGGGCCTGCCAATCACGGCCATAACCTTCCTAATGCACGATTAGATGATAAATGTGACTTTAATTAATTCTTTTTGTTGGTACATACGGACAGCGGTACCTCATGTTAGGGTGTCCAACCCGAAGGGCGTGAGGTTATCCGTAACCTCACTTTAAGTGTTTGGGTGATGGGGCGTACGGCCCGGGCCTGACAGCTGGAGACACGGTCTCCGGACCTCACCCCATACTCTTTTAGGACCGGCGCCTCCGTGTACCCACAATGACAAGGCGCTCAGGAACGGCTACTACGGGCCCGAACCCCCGCGGGGTGGTCCGGTGCCGCCATGTGTGGAAACCGGACCCCTAGGAGCCTATGTACCTGGGCCGGCCTCGGGGACCCGGACCTCCCTCCCCTCCGGGGAGAAGGTCCGGTGCCGCCACGTGCCCCAGAGGAAGCGGCTGCTAAGCCAGCTATGCCACGTGCCCGGTGGCAATAAGCCTTCAGCGGGACGCCAGCCCAACTACCGCATTAAATGCTGGTAGGTGGGGTGTGCGTGCCCAAGACAGGGCATGGGCTGCCCACTGACACGTTAGGCAGTTATGCTGACACCACAGTAAGCCCGCCTGTTACCGAGGTGGCGCGTAGTCACATCACAGCGCCGCGCGCGTGAGTAAAGGGTAATTATGATCTGCTGCAGGAGGCTGCGGCGTGAGCTGCTACAGTGTGCGCGGAGGCTACGGCGCGGCGGGTCAACATAGTCCCTTCGCTTGTCAGCGGAAATTGACCCAACAGTGACAACACGTCTTCCATTGTGCATATCATTGACAGCAGGCACTGTGCTGGTAAGGCGGCACATGACCATACCCTGGTTGTTGATACGCACATCAACTTCTCGATCGAGGACTACAGGAAGGAGCTGAAGTGGAAGATCTCTGTATCTGTGGTATTAAAGGCTCCAGTGTGTACATTATTTAATGTGTCGTTGGGTCCATCTGTCGGGGCCCCGTTTAGTGTACGTGCTCCCCTTGAGCCTATATTAGAACACAGAGTTTTCACAGGTTCTCCGAAGTCCTCTTAGGTTCACACAAGCAATATAACATATGGTGGACATAGGGTTTTACGCTCCGGCGGTCTGAACCACTCTAAATCCTTATGTGCTTTTCGTGTTCATACGCCTTTTGATCAAGCAATTCTAGACTTTCACTAAACTCATCCTGAACTATAATTAGACGGGTGTATTCCACCACCCGGCTGGAGAAATCTTGACACCTTTTTATTGCCTTAACTTTCCTTTAACAGTGAAGATAACCTTCCTAATATTTCCAACGGTTGTTGCTCAGTGTATATATATTGTCGTGAAAGGAAGGTGAAAAGAAGAACAGAAACAGGTTTATCCGGAGAGAATTTCGTCATCCCGGTGCAAAAGCCATCACCACGGCCATCGACGGCGATGCCGCCGCCGCCCCCTCTGCCGTACGCACGGACGGGCAGGCAAGTGGAGCTGCAGGAGGCGGGATTTTGCGATGGGCAATGATGTCGTCGCCGTCTTCGCCGACGGTCGGGGACGAGACGAGGCTTGCTCGTCCGGGGCTGTGGGTGGTGGCCGTCTTCCTGCCATGCCTCGTCGTCGGCAGCACCGCAGCTTTTGTGTACGCCTTCTACAAAGACCTGCCCGCCATCGCCCCGTGGCGGGCGCTGGCCATAGCGTTGGGAGGCGTGCCGCCGGCGCTGGTCACGGTGGTGTTCGGCATCATGCACCTCTTCCAAGCGCTCGTCAACGTCGGCTTCTACTGCCTCGCCGTTCCCCTCTGGTGGGCAGGGGCTCTTGTGGCCTGCCTGGTGGCCATCCTAGTCGCGGGCGTCATTGCCTTCTGGGTCTGCCTTGCTCGCGTCTAGGGTCAAGGTTAGGTTATCAGTAATGGAAACCATATTTCTTGCTCATCAGTAGGCAAGGTACTTGAGTTGAGTGGCAAGGTACCTTTGAGTTGAGCTGAATTCGGCAATTGTTCATTTTTCTTACGTGTATTCGAACCGCTCTCACGGTCGATAACAGTTTCCAGGTTTCCTTTTTATATATACTGCTATGTCAAAAATAAATGAACCAGGTACTCGTACAAGAACACGAGTCGTCCAATACATTCGCCGAGACTTTCTTTGTGCAAACGTTTCAAGAATTATTATTGGTGTTTATTACACAAACCTTGTTCCAATGAAAATGGATGATCTTATTCTTTATAAGTTACAACGTACAACATTACAGCACACTTGTATACAACTCTGAAGCATACAAACTGAAAGCAAACCGAAAGTCTCCGACAATCTAGGCAAAGCTGAGGTATGGTCAAACAGCAACTGAAGCAACCTATAACATTTGCTCAAATTTATTCTGTAACCTATGGGTCAACAGAAGTTAGTGCTGCCACAACGGATCCTGTTGTACTAAAAGCGCAACTGACATCCGTGTAATCTTTCAAGCACCTGCTTATTTTTATGGATGGGTACAGCCAAGGCTTGACTGCGTCAACGAATGTTTCAGGATCCGGTGACAGAATTGCCTCCCAATCAACTTGGGCATCGGGTGGAATGCTGGTAGTAACATCCATGTTTGCTGCCAGGAATAAACCTAGCAGCACTATGTAGCCAACAACAGCCGATCCTCTCGAAAGAGGCATAAAATTGTACCTGCAAAGAGCCCCCACATGGATTGGAAATTTGTTGGAGTGAAAGGGAGGGAGAGTAGAAGTTGCAATCGTTACCAGTAATATGTCATTCGCAATATCGCGTCCTTCACAGCATCAAGCGTGCCGGGGTCACGTGTGGGGTTTGTGTCATTGCAATATGCTTCACAAATGGCCTGCAGATCACAAGGTCACCACAAAGGTCTAAGGTTTTTCATAGACTCTAACTATTATCCAAGTGTAAACTCTTTCCACAGCAACTGTTTGAGGTACTAGAAATGTGATCGAAGAAGAGAATACCACATTTTGGGTTCCCACATCAAGCCTTCTCCAATTCTTACCAAAAATTCATAAGCAACTTTCTAATAAATCAAAATTGTACCTCCCAGGCTGCGGTCATTTCTTCATCATACTCCTCCCATCTCGATGGTGTGCAAGGTGTTCGTATTGCAAAGTCAAATCCTGTCTTGCCCCTGCAATACCATCAACACAAGTAAGCTGGATAGCAGCAGAATATAGCGAAAGAGCAACAAAATGGTGTCTAGACAACTTGCATGTTTTGAGTGGTAATTCTTGTCCCTTCAAGACGCCTCCTGAAAGAGCACATGTTGTGTTAGTATCCAAGCACAAGGATAGTGCATACTGTTTTTTTAAGTACTTTAGCTGCAGTCTGATGTAGGTAAGTTGAGTTAGTTACCCCTGAAACGCCATACTGTCACATCTTGTAGCAACCCAATAGGTCTCACCAACTACATGGTACAAATCTGAGCATGACGATGCAACCTCTATCTGCAGGAGTAATTCTCATGAGAACAAAATACTATGATAACAAATACTATGAGAATCGACCAACTCCAAGCTATCTTAACACATAATCAGCCCCTGAGGTACAGCAAGATATAGATCTAATGGAGCAAATAAACAGATACTATACCACCCTGATGTGGCAAATCTGTTTTGAATCATGCTAGAAAGAAGAGGTCAATTAGTTTTTTTTTCTAGTAATCACTAATCTCAACATTTCAGAATTACATGAACACCCTAAATGAAGGAGACTGCTATGACCATGATCTCATGGCACTCGACAGACTGGCTTACCTTCTTCAACTTTTCAATATCTGTAAGAAAAATTGCACGGTCCTCTGCATTATTCACATACTTCAAGTCAAGCATTATGTTCTTTGCAGCTTCCAAAACTCTGTATACGTGAGAAATTAAGGCCATTAGTGACTATACAATGACGACAACACAAATTAGCCTTTTAGTCCCAGCAAATTGCGGTAGGCAGACCATTACTGACTATAAATAACCAAATAGCAGAGTTTATGATGAAAATCATACAACCTTTGGTAATATGGATAGTACCGAACAACTTTTGCTTGACCAAGAAGCATTGGGGTATGAGAACCAAATCCAGAATTGAACTCTTCACTGGTAAAACAGAAAGAAAAGTTTAGCAAGAAAATAGTTAAACAATTTATTCACTGTAAAAGCAATTAGCTCACCTCAGCTTATTGACCCAAACAACTGGATCACAAGGTTCAGAAATTTGTCTCCACTTAACAGCAATGTTATAGACATCCTGCCAGGAGAGAGAGATCCCAGAGAAGACCCTGTCTTCATTTGGGCTAGACGTTGGTGATCCAGACAAAGTGCTGGTGCTACAATAACCTCCCCTGTTCTGGCTCATGTTAAGCTTATCCCTTCTCCTTACTAATTTTGCGATGTTCTTTGGATTCCTCAGAAAGCGCCAAGCCTTGGAGACTTTCTGAGCAATCTCAATAGCAGCCAACCCGGCCATGCGGTACTACAAAAGGAAAATAGAATGTTAGCAAAGCAGGGAACTTTCAACCACAATTTACCAATAGAACAGAAGTATCAGAACAAAAAATATTATAAATGCACAAAATGGCAATTAGGAGCTGTAAGTACAACTGAAACAACCAATGTACAGGACTCGGACATTCCACAATTCTGAAGCTGTGGGGCCCTCTGGTATAAACGCTAATATGCATACCATGATGGGAAAGAAGCATTTAGCCAAGTGCATCACTAGCCACCATTATGCAGTCCAGAACTGCATGTCTAGACAAGCAGCTGATAGCAGATGACAAAGGCCATTCATCAAAACTTGTCCAGATAAGAAATGAGCCTCAAAAAAATAATATATGTACATTCTCCCAGCAAGCTTTATTTATCCTATCCTCAATAAAAATGTTCTACACAATCACCCACAGTAACAGAGTAGAACAACTCACCACGACTTCCTTAAATATATAAACAAAAAAAAAAGCAAGGCAACCTTCACAAGATACTTCTCTTTTGTATACATCGATGCTTTACCATATCAGCTGTCATCAACCTCTCAAATAACGTCACACTGAATTCATAGAAAATTTTAGGTGCACATCTATACCATCCTTAATTTTAATCATTAAATAATTCAGAGTTTCAAATAATTACAGGAATTGAGGCTGTGGTGCAGCACTCTTCTATTTAGAGAAGCTGAACAATTAAATACTGGATAATTTGATGATGCGAAGCAATAAGAAAATGTAAAGTTACAAGAGTGATACCTGGCGTTGATTTGGTAAGAAGCCACGACAATTGTATTGAATCTTCTTCCCAATTGAATCTGCAGCTAGAAGAAGGGTGGTTTGATGCTTTGTGAATTTGAAGTCTTGCTTGTTAAGGCGCCCACTTCTTAATGAGATTCGCAATGGTGGCTGGCGATAAACCTTTTCAGCCACATTTTTGGGGTGTAGTCGTTTGCACCAATATTCCTGTACTCCATATAGAAGCTCTGTATAAGTTCCAAGCATCACAAAACAAAGGCAACAGGCATACAAGATGGTTTGAACCTTAAATAGTGGGTCAACATCGTCATCAATGTTGAACTGAGAGAACTCTAAATTGGCCTTTGAAGCAATATACAGAGCCATTTCCTTCTGCAAGAAGAACCAGGTACAAGAACCATGATTAATAGCAAAGAAACGATAAGATGATTATAAATTAGGACAGTAAGTGAAGTCCGCGAAATAGCAAGCCACAGATAAAGAAGGGTCTGCATTTAATAAGAGATCCTGGAGCTGAGGGAAGAGCCAACAAATGTCAATAGTTGATCATACTAGTCATTGTAATAAAACAGCAGGTAAGTCTACCCAAAAGATAATATAATCACCTACATAAATAAAAAGTTGGCTCCATAAAAACGAAGCTCAACATGGCTACAGCAAGTGTAATATTATACGCATCTAATCCTGCAATTCTACAGGATCACAATTCATGGTAAAAAACAGAAACTAGGGTTTTGCAGCTTGGGGCATCTTTTTACCCAGTTAGTGATGTGACATTGACAGAAAGCAATTATTTCGGCATGTTCTTAAATGGCTTTGAAATTCATCACATAAGTACATGGTTTTGACTTCTGAAACAAAGAACAAGCTCCACAGAAAAGGATTAAAAGGGGGGAAAATTACATACCTGATAGAAGGCCAAACATTGCAACACAAACTTATCCATGGAATCAAGTTCCAAATCGAGAACATCATCATAATCTTTTATCTTCATAACAAAAGAAATAAAAAGTAAATATATAAACATCATGACAAAACAAAGTCACCTGAAAACATTGGCTACATGCTGCTACTTAGAACAAGAGAAAAGTAGCATGATGATATAGATGTATGCAACCAATAATACAAACAATACTAGATAGATCCTTATCGTCTCAAGTGAAGGTATTAACATATGCTAATCCACCAACTCAGATGGTGACGTACTGCAGCTTTATATTCTCCAATTGCATGATGGCATGAGGCACGCAAGTATAGGCACTCTATACTTGAACCCTCATACGTCAAAGCAATTGATAGCTCTTTAATAGCACTCCTGCAAAAAAAAAAGAAGGTGAAGGATCATCTTAGAAAGGTAACAATTCAGCATTTGAGATGAGCACTTGAATAGTAGTACAAGCAAAACTGTAGATATTAATACTAAGCAAGGAAGAATCAATCTGGGATGGGAGGACTAGCTTGGGCATGTATTATAAGATAATGTAGAGCCTCCACGTAGGAAAGAAAGAATTTCAAGATGCCAATCATGAAGAGTAAATAATATAGAAGTATAGAACCCAAGATAGTGGTGTCTGTGTTACAAGATCCCACTTGGGCTCCAATTAGTGTTGTGCCCTGTATCTAATACCTAAAAACCAAATGTTTCAGCACGAAAAAATGCAAAGCATTGCAGTTGCATTGAAAACAGGACTCCTATAGGAAATCATGTACCACACCAGCAACCATAAGTGCGCAAGAAAAATGGCACCTGATTCCATTTTGAACATTAGGATGTGGTGACTAAAAAATGCCGATACAATTATACCAACTAAGCAAAGGCCTAACAGTAAACAGGCAGCAGAGAAGTAAAACAACTTAATATGTTTCACCATTTAAACAGTGTCATATGTTAGTGCCCGGAGAAGGCATCTCTATGACATAAACGAGAAACAAGAATCAGCAAAAACTAAAAGGATACCTATGTCGACCCATTCCATGGTAGAGAATTCCACGAAGATGGTATGCCTTTGCAAACCTAGGAAATAATCAAATAAATTAAATAATTGACTAAATAGATTTTATAAAATCCAGTTGGGTGGATGACAAAAACAATAGTTTACCTTGAATCAATTTGAATAGCTTTCTCAAGGCAATTCAACAACTTTTCTGGATAAGCCAAATCAAGATAAAGCTGCGGCACAAGAAACGACAATGGCAATAAGTCAGCTGCCCCAGAAGAGTTTAGTAGTACAAAAGTACAAGCAGACGCTTCGTTACAGTCTAAACAAGGTAATAAACCTATGCTAAAGCCCATTCAAGGTACCAATAGACCACGACCAGTATGTGACCCCTCTTCTCAAAACATGAGACATCCTGGGGAAGTAAATAACATTGATGTTCACTAGATTTTATCTAAGAGATCTGCTACATTCTCAATCAATTTTTGTGTCTACAGAGCAAAATCATCTAGTAAGCCACAGAGGTTAGCAGTCCAATGGACACCCAGTAGTTTGAAAACTTAACCACAATAATGCAAACTATGATCTTCACATAAACAATACACAAGCGATTTTCGTAAAAGCTGAACTAATACTGATGTTGAACAATACCCCCCATCCCCAAAAAAAAGAACACGCGCACACAAACCCATCACCACCCACAAAAAACAAATAAACACACAAGCAAACAAAAACACCTAAAACTATGTGTTCCTGTGTTGTTTTTTTTGTGGCTTTCATATAGTTTGTGATGAAAGTAAACATGTGCAAAGTGTACAGCAGATATATGTGACAAGGGAAAAAAGCCCATGCCAATGCACACTGTGTGGTGTCCGAGAAAACGGAATTTACCTGAGCAAGGTGAGCCCAACAGTCCAGGAAACTCTCGTCATACTTTATACCAACAAGATGCTCATCTTCAGCACGTTTGTACTCTCCAAGTACTGAAAGAGTAAGACCCTATAATAATAAGAGGACATTATTCTACACAATAGTAGCAAACCATTTACGAGTTCATAAGCAAAGCAAGATTAGTAACTGCCTCAAAACTAACAAAATCCAACACTAAATGTTATTACCTTGTTCAAAATTCACCATGGTCTTGAACACAAAACTATTTGCATGGTCTTGAACAAAATTCACCATGATTTTTTTAATTGTTATTAATACCTTGTTCACTCTTTCATCCTGTTTATCGATAGCTCTTGTTGGGCTTCATCTCTAATCTACCTAACTTGCTTGAGACTAAAAGGCTTTCTGCTGCTGCTGATGTTGTTCTATTGTCTCATCAATTTGATAACTCAAATAACATACTTTGACAATGAATTATAAGGAAAAGGATTCTAGCTGAAATGGCCTTTTTTTGGAAGGGCAAGGGTGTGTGCAACTGTGAAAGTATTCCCATCTGATTATAGGACAAAGGACTTTGAAGGTTGCGGAGAACCAACTAGGGAATAATAAAAGAAATACTCAGCGGAAAAAACATTTACTTACTAAATAAGTGTGAGCAGAGCTGTTCTTCTTGTCACGCTTCACACATGTTGAAAGATCTTCAAGTGCAGAGTTGTAGTCCTTGAATTTGAAGTTCACAATTCCTATCACAGGACAGGATATGCTATCAGAATAATGAGTAGATGGCATGCTCTAGCAGCATAGCCATACAGTTTTATTACTAAAAATACATGAAGTGAGCATAAGGACTTGTATGAGAAGCAGCATCACTGGTGATAGGAATTCAATCATGAGTACAAGAGTAAGTGAATAACCTCTTTCATGTAAAATATCAGGAGAATTTGGTTCAAATTCCAATGCTTTAGTCAAGTCCTCAATGGCCTGAAAAGTAAAGGATCCAAATGTAATATAACTACATGTTTGAAAATGAGTTGCTAGATGATCTGTATTATCTTTTTTCTTCTCACTGACTACATATAGGCTTTAATTTTGTTGAATCAATCAATGCAAGTTCTGAAATTTAGACAATAGAGAAAGTGTACCTCCTTGAACTCTCCTAAAGCAGCGCGAGCTTGTCCCCGTCGCTTCCATGCCTCCCCAGCCGATGGGTTAGATTGTATAGCCTGCAAGCAAAGTAATGCCACTTTACACTTTACACAACAGACAATCAGACACAGGAGACGTACTCAATATTTAAATTTCTACCTTGGTGAAATCAGAAATAGCAGAATCCAATTCTCTTTGAAATGCATAAGCTGTGCCCCTTCCAATCAGTGCCTCAGGATAGGTAGGAGTTTCTCGCAATATCTAAATGGTCAATGGCAAATTGTCAGGTTCCCTCTGTGCTTAGGCATAATGAAACAATGATCATGGTAATAGCTCAAAACCTGATCAAAGATGGATATCGCTTGGTCATACCTTCCTTCGTTAACCTGAAAAGATGTAATTCAGCCATTATTTAAGATAATAGTATAGCATCTCTTTCTGTATATTTTCAGCACCTTCCGGAATATTTTTTGTCAGGCATAAAACCATTTTGAAGCAAGAATTCAAAATACAGCCTTGACAAGCTTTTAGATGTTTGATGAGGGTATTAACTACAATATATTTTTAAAGTAAGATTCCCTTAGAAGCTACAACAGATGTCATTATACTGAATAATTGGAACAAACCTGTGCAATTCCTCTTGAAAGTCGGAAATCCAAGCTTATGGATTTTGATGACTTTGAAATTTTCGTAGCAAAGAGTGTTTGTTCTAGCGATGTGGTTTCACTTTCATCAGAACTTGTTCTGTTGGCCGCACCTTCAGCTCGGCCATTTATTTCTTTCACTGCTTTTGCTTTGTTTTTCTTATCTTGCTTGGCGGGCTTCTTGGGTGCTTGATTCCCTGTGCTGTCTTTCACTGGACTGGTAGAAACTTTATTATTTTCCACTTTGTTATTATGATTCGGCAACTTGGCATCACCATTTGATGAAACTTTGGAATTACCAATGGCCTCTTCACAGACAACAGTTTTCGTATCAGCCATAGTAGTTGCAGTGGCCGACTTGTCTACAACACGATCTTCTGAGATAACAACTTTGGTATCACAAGGTGATGCATCCATGACATGGTCTGGAGACTCAGTTGTCTCGCAAATTTTAACAGAAGAAACCAATTCTTCCAACTCAAGCAACTGTTTCAAGTCCGTTGTGTCACGGACAGCAATTTCATATCCTTGCTTCCAAACAAGCAGAGCATCCTCTTTCTTATCTAATGCAGTCAGTGCCTTGCCTGGTAACAAAACACAACAGCGGTGTAAAAGTTACGGGTAACATTTGCTTCAGAATGATATCCACATTGCAGGGATAGAGCACCATTCAGGGATTCATGTTGCATTACCAGAAAAAAGGGTGTGTTTAAAAAAAAAGCTAGCGGTAGGACAGTCTTATCTTTGCGTCGAGTTGGAAAAGCATTCGGGAATTTCTACCTAGGAAGGAGTTTCAAAGGTATCTGGGACCCACGAGTTGGAAGCTGAAACTTGTTATTTTCATTAATAAGAAAATGGGAAATGCTTGGTTGAAAAAGAAAAATGGTACTCATGTGATTCACAGTGTATCTACACACTATCTGGAAACAGTAATTCATTGAAGGCACCCAGAACGGTATTCCTGAGCTAACAACAGAGAATTACACTTAAAGTACATGTGGTAGACTGGTGCAGAGCCAAACATAATCCCCCACCACCAACCCCAACCGAACTACGCCAAGCCGCAGAGGAAGAAAAGGCTAACAGGAGCGGAAGCAAACCTTTGAGGACGTAGGCCTGGAGCAGGGCGGGGTTGAGCTGCAGCGCGCGGTCGCAGTCCTTGACGACGTGCTTGTGGAGCTCGAGGTGGGAGTAGCAGAAGGCCCGGTTGCTGCGAGCGAATCCGGCGGGGTCAGGGAGGCGGAGGCGGTAGAGCAGATCGGGGGGATCCCGCGGATCGGGGAGGAGCGTGCCATACCAGAGGTCGTGGATGGAGGAGGGGGATCGCGCGAGGATGGAGTCGAGGAGGCGGATGGCCTTGGACCAGTTGCGGGTGCTGCAGAGGCGCGCGAGCTCGGCGCGCTCGGAGGACATGGCGGCGGCGCTCGGTCGCCGGCGGCCGGCGCGGTGGGTAAACGAACGAAGCAGCAAGAGGTGGGGAGGATGTGCGATTTGGGGCTCTGCCTGTCTTCTGGCCTGTTCGCTTTTTACGCGCAGGTCCCTCGCTGTTTCAGGTTTTCTATTGCGCCTCTTTTGCTCTGCTGTAATTTGTTGGTGCTTTTTTGCTGTTTGGCCCCTGGTATCACGGAGAAATTGCTAACTCTTCCCTCATAATAATGAGAACGACCATTCTCAAAGTTCACATGAATAACAAAATATTAGGATTTGCAGAATGGCAGATGGCAAAAGATAACCGAGTCCTCGATCCTTCAGCACTTGTATGATGAGTTAGTTAGTTAGTTAGCTTAGATCTACTCATTCACGATTCATTCATGCAATCATTCTTCTTGTGTTTGCTATAACTTATATGATGAGTTTCTCTCCTCCAAATCACCGCGATCGGGCTGCTCACCACGTACATGTCGCTCGTCCACACGAGCCTCCCGAACCCCACCGTGCCCCCGACGTGAAGCTCACACTGTAGCTCTGCTTCTCGCCGGTCAGCGAGAACCGCATCTCTGCCGGCTCCACCTTCACCGTTATCGCCGCCGCCGCGGACGGTCCAGCTCCAGCGGCCGCCGCCCGCCGGGAGCTGCACCGCGAACGACGGGTAGTTGAGCGCCGCCACGTCGTAGATGCGGTTGGGCAGGCACTGGTCCTCCAAGCGCATCGTCAGCGCGCACAGGAAGTCCAGGTACTCGGCGTCGCTGATGTCGTACACCAGCCCCGGCTCCATCGCCCTGCCCGGGTCGATGAACCCGGCCCGGCGCCCATGGCGAACGGCGTCGCCGGCCGCCCGTCCGACAGGTCGAGCACGGCCTGACCGTCGGGGTACGCCGTCACCGCCGTCGTCATCAGCGCCGACCGGATCGCGGACGGGCTCCACTGCGGCCGTGCCCCGCGGAGCAGCGCCGCCACGCCGCTCACGTGCGGCGTCGCCATGGAGGTGCCCGACTGGATGTTGAACTCACGCGCCGGGTGTCGCCCGGGGGCGATCAGGTCCGGCTTCAGCACCCCGGGCGACACGAGGTTCGGCCCCCGCGACGAGAACCCGACCACCACGGGCGCCGGCTGCACGCCCGTCAGCGTCGCGCCGGGCGACATGACGCCCGTCGGGTTCGCGTCCGACGCCGCGTACGCCTTGATCGCGTCGCCGTCCATCTTCCCCACGCTGGTGGACGGGAGGACGTGCGGGTCGGGGATCAGGTCCTCCCCATCCGCCGCCGTGCTCGTCACCACCATGCCGGCGCCCCCGGCGTCCTTCACGGTGATGCCTTTCTGCACCACGTGGTCCACGCCGCGGTCGCAGATCACGATCTTGCCGGCGACCTTCTCCGGGATGAGCGTGCCGGCCAGGCAGAACCCGCCCTTGCCCTTGGTGTCGTTCGACGCGGCGGCAGCGTACACGAGCGGCAACGGCTTGGGCGGCAACGTGTCGCCGCCGTACAAGGACACGCCGGTGAGGTTTCTGCCGTCGCCGAGGATGAAGTAGGCGGGGAACTCGCGGTCGATGGTGCCCGCGCCCACGGTGGTGAGCGACGGCGCGCCGTTGGCCAGCGTGCCTATGCCCGGCCCCTTGTTCCCGGCGGAGCACGCGACGAATACGCCCTTCTCCATGGCGCTGTAGGCGCCCGCGGCCATGCCGTCCTTGAAGTAGGCCGCGAGGTCGCCGCCATGGACGCCGGCGGAGACGGAGAGGACGTCCACGCCGTCCGCCACCGCGGCCTCCTTGGCCGCCAGGATGTCGGCGCTGTAGCACCCGCCGGCCCAGCACGCCTTGTACACCGCGACGCGCGCGCGGGGCGCCATGCCCCTGGCCGTGCCGGCCGCCATCCTCCCGAGCCCGGCGCCCGGCACCGCGCTCCCCGCCGCCGTGTTGGCCGTGTGCGTCCCGTGGCCGACCACGTCGCGGGGCGACCGCGCCTCCTTGGTCCAGTCCGGCCCGGCGCCCTTGTTCGCCGACGACTGGTACGACTCCGCGAAGGACCGCGCGCCGATGAGCTTGTTGTTGCACGCCGACCTGGTGAAGTTGCGGCCCTCCTCGCACCTGCCCCGCCACCTCGCCGGCACGGGACCGTACCCGGCGTCGTCGAAGCTCCGGCTCTCGGGCCACACCCCGGAGTCGACGAGGCCGATGATGACATCGCTGCCTCCGCTGGCCTGCGCGAGGAGGCCGTTACCCCGGTCGAGGCCGAGGTACTCGGGCGTGCGGGTGGTGTGGAGCACGTAGCGGCGCTCGGGGCTGACGACGAGGACGCCGGGCTTGGACTCGAGCTTCTCGGCCTGCGCCGGTGTCATCCGCGCGGCGAAGCCCTGGACGATGGTCTGGTAGGAGTAGAGGACGCCGGCGCCGGGCGCCACGGAGCGGAGCTTGGTGCTGTACCACTCGGTGTTGTCGGTGAAGTCGAGCGGCCCCAGCTGGTTGGCCATGCTCACGATGTACGTCTCCGAGGCGTCCGCCTGGTCGCCGGGCGGCGGCGGCGCGGTGGAGGGCAGCGATTCCGCCGCCGCCGCCAAGGCCGTGGCCATCAGGATGACGACGGCGAGCAGAGATGGCAAGTGGAACTTTGGAAAGCGTGCGCGGCTGGAAGAGGAGGTGGCGGTGAAGAAGAGATGGTCGGGATTGGAGGAGGGGAGCGCAGAGCGGAGGGAGAGAATTGACCGCGGGCGGGCATGCAAGTGCGCTAGCTCAGGATGCTTGCTCCTGGACTGGTGCATGCATTGCAGCCTGCGTGTCGATCGACAGAGGGTGCACCGCAACGGTTAAAAATCTTCAATCCGCGGTTTATCTTCTTCAATACGTAATGCGAATGTTCAGTTTAGAAGTTGTCATCGATTTCATTTGCAAAAATCAGAGGACTGATCTGTCATCAGAAAATGAGTCCCGTAATTTTGCTATGTGCCTTGCTCTGAATGCCGTCAGTTTTCTGTTGGTTTACTACCTGAAGCTGCCCATTTTCCACTGAAGGTCAGGTCCCAGATGCCTGAAATGCTACCAAAATGTTGCTGCGATGGAATAATGCAGCTTGACCTCTTGTCATCTGGGCTCATCCTCAGACCTCAGGGATGTCGAATGAGGGGGAGAAGCTGTGCTCTGCAACTGCGACCGTACCCATATCCTCCGGTGGCCAGCCTCTTCCTAACAGCGTTGGAGGCGGACGTTAAGATCAACCAAGGCCTCCTCACTTGCAACAAGCACAGGAACGAGATTTCTTCTTCTTCTTCTTCTTCCTTCTTGTCCCAGCGGCAGCGGGTGTGTCCTCTTCTTCCTCATCTTGTTTTCCATGGTGGCGTCCAGGAGAGGCGAGGGTGAGCAGGCAGGCAGCAGGGTCCAGTTGAAAGGGTGGTGGCTTGGAGCCGGAACCAGCGGCCGCAGGTGGTGCCCGAAGGGGCCGCCGCCGGAGACACGTTTTGATGCGAGCTGTCAACGGATGGATGCGCCTGTTGTATCGCGACGGCCGCCGGTGGCAGCGCGGCCTCGTCGCCGCCGTCTCGCCGGCCTGGACATTTTGCAAACACCCCCTGATTTGGATCGCGATTAATATTAGGGGGGTTTTAGGTAAAATATGGAACCACTATTTTGCACTCGGACTCGCGATCCAAACTAGGGGGTTTTATGTAAAATACCGGTGGTAATTTTATGTTAAGCCCCCTGATTTGGATATTAACAAATAAGCCCTTCCTCCTCCTGTCCTCCAAGATGGGCAGCCGCTCCTCCTCCCGTCTCGGCGAGCCGCCGCCGCCGCCGCCCTCTGTCCACTGCAAGCGCAAGTCTCGACCAATCCATGCCCTCCTCATCCTCAAGCCCTAGCACCAGCTCTTCACCCACCCGCCCCCGCGGCAAGGACCAAAAGCTCGCGGCCTCGCGCATTCGCCTCATTCCAGTCCAGGTACGCCTAGGCGGCTAGGCCTCGCCGATCCGCCGTGGAGCCGTGCCGGGAAGATATGAGGCCTCCGGTGGGCGGTGGCGACGTACGGAGTCGGAGGGACGCGATGCTTGGAGCTTTTGGTACACTACTACGTGTAGCAGTGCAACTCCCAACTGTATAAGAGTATTGCTCTTGCGTTCAGCATCTTAATTTGCTTCGCTGTAGACATCGTTTGTCCTGCCTAAAATTTGTGCCTCTTTTAGCTTCAATATTGTTTTGTTTGAGCTCATCAGTTGACTGCAGTAAGCCAGTAACATATCATTTTCGTGTTCATAACATCACTGGCTACGTAAATTTATATACCAAGCATATATTCCCCAAAAAATGTTGCCCATTAAATTTGGGCAACTCTTATTTCTCCTTTTTCTTTTGCTGCATCCATTTAATTCCCATGTCAAGGTTTAGCTTAGGCAATGAACCCTGTTCTCTGCGTGCACGTCAGAATCACAAAATAGTTTGCACACAAATAAAAAAGAATAAAAATTCCAGTCACCCCAAAATTAGTAAAGATGGAAGCTTTAGGGTGGTTGCAATGCAGGCCGTAGAATAAATGGTAAACTTGACTTCGACGGTTGAGGCACAAACCTGCCTCTCTCCGTTTCAGATTTCCATGGCACACTATTTAAGCTGATGATAACAGGGATAGAAAGGAGCACAGATCTCTAGTAAGAGGCAAGGGACGCGGGAAGTCGCCTAATTCTTTGATTGAATTAGGCACTTCTTCGTCCCGCAATCGTCTCTTTTTTTTTGTAATATTGTACTCATTTTCAATCCACAGGACCTAAGCAACACTTGATTCAATTATGGACGGATTGCTTGGCCTATTGAAAGTGCGGGTGGTTCGTGGGATCAACCTAGCCTACCGCGATGCAAGAGGCAGCGATCCATATGTTGTCCTACGACTTGGCAAGAAGGTGTGTGCCGTTCCATTCTTTCTTTCCATCTATCTAGCATCTTGGCACTGTTCCTTAGCGTTTGATTGTAGATAAAATGTCCTTATCTAGCCAATGTTCTGTACTATTCTGCAGAAACTGAAGACAAGTGTGAAGAAGAGATCTGTCAATCCCATCTGGCATGAAGAGCTAACTTTGACGGTCACAAATTCCAGCGAACCACTTAAGCTTGTGAGTAGATTGTTTCTCCTGTCCTATTATTATGTTGCTATTCCGTTTGTGAGTACTCACATTTACCCCCTTTTTTCTTTCAATGCCAACAGGAGGTGTTTGACAAGGACACTTTCAGCAGAGATGACCCTATGGGAGACGCAGAGATCGATGTAGCACCCATGATGGAAGTTATAAATATGAACCCGGAGGACATTAAGAACGGCGCCATCATAAAGTCTGTCCGACCAAGCACCCGGAATTGCCTCGCAGACGAGAGTCACGTCTGCTGGAGGAACGGTAGGTTTGTCCAGGACATGATTCTCCGGCTGAAGAACGTCGAGAGTGGAGAGATACAGCTCCAGCTGCAATGGGTAAACATTCCTGGTGCCAAGTAATCCGCGATTTCCCTTTGGAGATCATAGCTCTTCCTCCCATTGCCATGGGAATCTTCTGATCGATGAGCACTAAAGGCTTGATTTTGATGACATGTTGGGATCGGTGCCTTCCTGTGTTTATGTGGGAAATGAAGCATTCCATTGCAATCGCATTTTCACCTGTTGTGAATGTCGGATTGTAACTTAACCAGCAATGGGGTCAGGGTAGTCAATGTTGGCAGGGGGGGAAGGGGAGAAAATAATGTCGAATGGCGCTGCCAAAGTGTATCCGGGTTACAATTTGTAAAGTTTGGACAAATAATTGAACTCAAGTGGTAGGGATCCTGTTTTGGCAACACCATATCCTTGTTTGGATTGGTCCAAATGCTCATTGATGCAATGTTTAGAGCATCTCCAAGAGTCTTTTTAAAATTTACTCTCTAAATTATTTAGAGAGTTATTCGAGTAAAAGTCGTTTTCTATATCTTTGTACTCTCCAACAGCTTTTCTATATCTTGTGCGCAGTCGCAATTCTTGCTCTCCATCTCTCCATCTTTGCCTAGCGAGAAATCCAGAATATAGGAGCTCTATATTTAGATATCCATATCCAATTGAAAAGAATGTTGGAGGGTAGTTTTTACTAAAATCTCTATTCCTAAGGATATAAAAAGTTTCTTGGAGATGCTCTTGCTCTGATTTTTACCTGAATTTCATGAACAAGATTGTCCTTGTTCATGCTGATGGAGGAGTTTGATAAGTCAGTGAAGTGCAAGGCCGCACTGACGTTTACCGGTTTTGTGCGGGCACCGGGCACCAATTGCATGATCTGGCGAGTCGGAAAGGAAGTGTATTGGAGCTTTGCTGTGCATTATTGTGCGGTGGCGCGCCACGGTTCGCCGCGGGCTGAGGTCGCCGTTGGCCGTTGCTGCCCGAGGGCCGGCGGGCCTTCTCCACCTCAGGGTGACTTGGCGAGGCGATAACCCAACCAGTGGCCATTGATCCGCGTCTCCTCTTATCCTCCCCAGCTCGCGATCCCTCCCCACCAAAATTCGCGTGCCTCCCGACCCAATTTGCCGTGCCAAGAAAAATGGTCATCCATCCATCCATCCGTTTCCACATTATTCGCTGTGCGCAATGCGACAAGTCGATAGTCCAAATCTCAAACACACACCGCCACCACGTGCACGACAGAACAGTAGAGTACAAATCCTCACCTGCTCCCCTGTTTCCTGGTTTCATCCCCATCTCCCCCATTCTCTCTTCTCTCCCCGTGACCCATCGAGTTCACCCGCCACCACCGGAGGAGCGGCGGCGGCGGCGGCGGCGGAGGAGGTATTGACGGCAGCGACACAAGATGGCGAGGAAGCCGCTGGACTACGATCAGCTGAACGAGAACGTCAAGAAGGTGCAGTACGCGGTGCGCGGGGAGCTCTACCTCCGCGCCTCCGAGCTCCAGAAGGAGGGCAAGAAGATCATCTTCACCAACGTCGGCAACCCGCACGCCCTCGGACAGAAGCCGCTCACCTTCCCCCGCCAGGTGAAGATCATTTCTTGATCACATCTAGCTAGTCTCACATCCACCATGGAATCTGTTGTCCGGCGCTTTCTCACCCTAAACCCTGTGACTGCAAGAGCAGGTGGTGGCCCTCTGCCAGGCTCCGTTCCTGCTCGATGATCCCAACGTCGGCCTCATGTTCCCGGCGGATGCCATCGCGCGGGCCAAGCACTACCTCTCCCTGGCGCCCGGCGGTTTAGGTATCATAGTATACCTGTTCTTGTCGAAAAATTAATTCTTGTTCAGTTGTCCATTCAATTAGGATATCATGCACAATATTATCTGCCTGCAAGGTTGATAACAAGCAGAAAATATCAATTTTGAGATGTTTGTAATCTGGAAAGGAACCAATTTCTATCAATTGTATATGCCGCTGTCGGTTCATAGCCATACGAGTACTCTTACACAGGTCTTATCTGATCAGGTGCTTACAGTGATTCCCGTGGTATCCCTGGAATTAGGAAGGAGGTTGCTGACTTCATCCAGAGGCGTGATGGATATCCGAGGTCAGATTGGACCAATCTACTGACGAATATTCATCAGAACTACGCACCATTTTGTTCCTAACACTTCTATGCTCCACTTACTGCAGTGATCCAGAACTCATTTACTTGACAGATGGTGCTAGCAAAGGTGTGATGCAGATGCTGAACGCCATTATCAGAAACGAGAGAGATGGGGTATGATTGTTCTTTGAAAACATATCTTTCCCCAAGATGTGATGCTATTTCTAATAAAGAGTAAAGACTAATTTCATCGATGAACCTGCCGTGGCAGATTTTGGTCCCTGTTCCTCAATACCCACTTTATTCTGCTGCCATTTCCCTCTTTGGTGGCTCCCTGGTCCCATACTACTTGGAAGAAGAGGCTAACTGGGGCCTTGACTTTGTCAATATCCGACAAACAGTGGCGGAGGCACGGTCAAAGGGAATCACTGTAAGTGTTTTATGAATCATTGTGCTTGTCAAATTTCAATTCTCTTGCTATGTAATACCTGCAATTGATGTATGTGGCATTATGAGCTTGCCTGTGCCTATCTACTGTTCCATATATGGCATACCGAAAGCAATATCAAGTAAATTGGTGTCAACGTATCGTTAATTGATTCTAGTCTCATCAAGCTATTTCCAGAATTATCTTAGTTGAATTACTCATGAGTGTTTTGTGCCACGGGCTTCGAAGCATGTCCCTTTGGTTTAATAACTTTTCGTATCCAGCAAACTTGTAGGAGAGCTTTGGTTCATGTTAACTAACAACTAACAAGTAGTATGTAGAATATTGGTCTTAATGATTATATTGATTAATAAACATCGTTTCAGCTTCTCACAGTTCTTGGTTCCTTTCCCTTTTTTACATCATTGCAGTCATGTTGCTTATATAAAAAATGTGGCCTTTCTTGTGTATTCCACTCTGATATTCTTTTTTCATACCTATGATCTGTTAGGTTCGAGCAATGGTGATTATCAATCCGGGAAATCCCACTGGCCAATGCCTTAGTGAAGCAAATATAAAGGAACTTCTGCAATTTTGCTACCATGAAAACTTAGCTCTGCTTGCAGATGAAGTGTATCAGCAGAACATTTATCAAGATGAGCGCCCGTTTATAAGCGCAAGAAAGGTATTTTTTTGATTTCTGACAAATGATGCTTTGTCATGAACTCATGGTTGCAACTTGACCCAATACTACAGTTTTCATCTGACAATTCTCTAGTATTTGGCGAGCTCACTAAATCTTCCCTTAGCACGACAAACAAACAACTATATTAACTTATTAAGAGCTAGCATACAAGATTCTCTCTCTACTGTGGTACACTAAAAGGTTGTTGGTCATTTCAAAAACTGTTTCCGACACAGCTTTTCTCATTTTTTCCAGGTTTTGTTTGACATGGGTCCACCACTAAGCAGGGAAGTTCAGCTTGTTTCTTTCCACACTGTGTCCAAAGGGTTCTGGGGAGAATGTGGACAACGTGGTGGATACTTTGAAATGACAAATCTTCCCCCAAAGGTAACATGTCTCTACAGCATTTGTCAGAATTTTTAATTTATCTCAAATGTCCAGAAACAAGTTCCTAACTATGTAAATGGGATATTAGAAAAATTAGAAACTATTGCATTATTCATGCCCAGCTGCAAATACATTAAGAAAACACACATCATAATTACGTGGCTATGCTGCTGCCTTTTGACTTATTTAATTATAGATACCTTGCAGAATGCAATTTAGCCCAATGGCCCAGAGTCTTCTTTGTCAAACTTTTAGAAACTGTAGAGCAATCAATAGCGTCCACTGGAGTTACATATTTATGCCACCATGATGTACATTTACAACTATTATTTCGGTGCAGTCTAAACTGTAGAGTAGTGTTGAACAAGCTCTGAAAACGTTTAAATATTGACAGTTAAGATTTTGACTTTGAACAAGCTAAGCACTTAAATAAGGCTTATGCTAGATTATATTGTACAAAGAGGCATTTTGAAGGTTCGCTTCCTGAATATGATGATCATGGTCTGATGCTAACTGCTCTTCTGATTTGAGCTTGCAGACAGTAGACGAGATCTACAAGGTTGCATCAATAGCACTGAGCCCAAATGTTCCTGGGCAAATTTTTGTAAGTGAAACAGTGCTCATTGTTTGATTCGTTATTCTTTTGCTCTTCTTTAAACTGGTATTCTGTTTTGGAATGACATACATTTGCATTCCTCCCGTGGCCTCTGAATTCAATATATGTTAATGACTGAATTCAATTTATATCAAGCAAATTCTAAAATTTTTAATGGATTGGATAAGAGTCAAAGTAGATGATAATGGATCAAAACTTCTTAAGGTTCTCTAAGTTTTTATGCTCATAATTGTGTGGTGAGTGGTGAGAAGTGGATTTATGCTACTTTGCTTTACCAAGTTATAAAATGGTTTTGAATAACCCTGGCTATTACAGATGGGAGTGATGGTTAACCCTCCAAAACCTGGTGATATCTCATACCTGAAGTTTGCTGCTGAAAGGTTAAGCATACTATCCCTCAAAATTTTTACCGTGTCAAAGTTTTTAAGGAAAAATAAGCCTACGCAGGATACTGAATATTTATCATTGTACATTCTTAATATTTGATGTGGCTCCAAATGATGTTGCAGCAAGTCCATCCTAGAGTCTATGAGGAGGAGAGCACGCATGATGACAGATGGTTTCAACAGTTGCCGAAATATCGTGTGTAATTTCACAGAAGGTAAAATCAGAGTTCTAAACTTTAATAGTTTGCAACAATTGAACTACTACAACTATATTTTAATAACTGAATTATAACTCGCCCTAACTGAATTGTCTTGCGTTGTGTTGTTGCAGGAGCTATGTACTCTTTCCCCCAAATACGCCTTCCACCAAGAGCGATTGAGGCAGCGAAAAGAGCCGGCAAAGCACCAGATGTTTTCTACTGCCTCAAGCTTCTGGAAGCAACCGGAATTTCCACTGTCCCGGGATCTGGTTTTGGTCAGAAGGAAGGGTAAGTGCTTCGCTTATAGTTATGACAACTTGTCTGTGAAGTATGAAGTTTCATTAATCTAAGAACTCCCAACCAAACATGAAGCATGATTGACAACAAACGTGAAACCAGAGAAGTAAACATCACCACCACATGAATTACGAGAAATGAAATTATCATTTTTTCCCCTGAAAAAGAAGAAATAATGAAGCATAGTAAAATCTGCTGCATCAGTCTGTTTATTTACCTATTAATAGCTTCTATAACATCCTGCTTCGGTTTCCTGCTATGTAATTGATACTATGTAACAATGGAGTAGGAAATCTGAAATGACATTACTGAGTTTGGTCAGTTGCATATATATAGTAACTGAAGTAATGGATTTGCTCTGTTTTCTGAAACAGGGTGTTCCACCTCCGGACAACTATCCTTCCTGCTGAGGAAGACTTCCCTGCCATCATCTCGAGCTTCAAGAAGTTCAACGACTCATTCATGGATCAATACGAGGGCTACTCCAGGATGTGAAGAGGAACATACACAACAAAAGTTCGGATCAGCTGTCAGATTCTTGGTTTCATTCTCAGCCGCGATCGAGCATTTCCAAGGACATTATTAATTGAAAGTTAATTAGTTGTAACTCTCTTAAAGAAGCAATTTCTGCCTTTGATATGTATAGGGAATCAAAGTTTTGCGGGAAATATATCCGCCATTTTCTGGTACCATTATATATATATATATATATATATATATATATATACACACGTGTAGAATGGATTTTTTTTATATATATCTTGTAATGTAATGCTGGAAGATGCATGCTGTTGTTGGAGCAGCGTGCTATACTACTATCACAACAGAGATGCGTGCAGAGCTTGTTTGCTCTCTCGATTCCAAATTTTCCAATTGATCAGCGTCTCCTCGAAAATGGGAATACATCCCCCACCCCATCAGGATGTCGCTGACTTGATTTATGAAGATCAAACCGTTAATGATTTGAGACGTCATAAGATTAGTGCTGCTTGATTTGGGAGTCTGGTTTTGGCTATTGGTTGCTTGCTGGTTTCAGAAGTTGAGAGAGACTGAGCAGGCATAAAATTGGTGCTCATCTCTCCTCCTGACCTGGCCAATGCAAGCTCCTGTACCTGTGTAGTGCCTAGTCAACTGGCCTCCTGCACCTGGTCTGTCGACGCATTTCAGTATGTATAAATCATGGCTGCTAAGTCCGAGTTGTTATTAGTATATTGTTCATGCGATTCTTGCACTACTGATCATTGCCGCACTACTATATGCAGTGTGTTTAGGGAGGAATGTGTCAGATTATTCCAGCCACCATATAATATACTAGCCTAGCCCCTAGCTGCTGTTGGTCTTTGCATTTCGTTTTCCATCTCTGATCTTCCCGCGATGTTTTTGTGAACGCTGCAAGCCAAGCCGTTTGACAGGAACGAGTCCGCAGCTTCAAGAGACCGGCGCCTATATCGTCCTAGTCATCAGTCATCAGTCTGTCGGTCAGACTGAAACGATGCCTGTGAGCTCAGCTCACTCCACAGGCGAAGAAGAAGAAATCAGTGGCAGAATTGGAATTGAATATATGGCCCTCAGACCAGACTTATCGCAGCTGACCTCCATTGTTGCCTTTATATAGCGCCCTTGGCGTGCCAGTGAGCCGGCAGAGTAGACAGACGGTGCCATACGCTAGGCTAGCTACAAGCTTCAAGCGTTGAGCCAAAAATTTCTAGCTATACAAGCAAGCTGCTCTACGTACGTACATACAAGCAAAGCAAGCTATCTAGCATTTCTATCTTGCTTGTAACAGGAAAGAAGAGATAGATGGGTGAGGAGGCAGCTGCGCCGTTGCTGGGCGACGTCCACCTCAGCATCAACCTCCATGGAGATGGAGATGCCGACGATGGCAACAGGAAAGAGGAGGAGGAGCTGCCGGCGACGGCAAAGAGGTGGACGCTGGGCTGGGACTGGGCGGAGGCGGCGGGGCAGCTGGCGTTCGCCGCGCCCATGGTGGCCACCAGCATGGCCTACTACGCCATCCCGCTCGTCTCCGTCATGTTCGCCGGCCGCCTCGGCGACCTCCAGCTCGCCGCCGCCACGCTCGGCAACTCGTGGGGCACCGTCACCGGCATCGCGCTCATGGTAATAATTACTTCCATCAGATCATCTGTATATATACCGTGCCGTACCTCTCATGCATCCGGATGCCATGGCCGTGCCGTGCGGCAGCACTGGGCACTGACGCCCTGTCAATCATGTCGACTACTTTGTCTCAACTCTGAAGTAACCTGCTTAACAAACTCAGATTAATTATTGAAACTAAATGGTGCAACTTGTCTGAAAGTTTCCACTGCCCATCGATCTTCTTATGCATCTCATCTAGTAACATTACTTGATTTCAATAAAATTATTTCCCTTATCGAAAAAAAAAATCTCATCTAGTAACAGGCCGGAAACTACTACTCTTTTCTAAAAAATCTAGTAACAAGCCTTGACCGGTCAAGCGACGTTCTACCTGCAGTTTCCTCTTCGCTTTCATACCACACCCAGCAAATTCTTCCAATATATACTACATTATCGTTTATCAGTGCTTGCGTTGGCATTTTTTTTTCTGTGGGTTTTCACCTTCCCAGTACCGACATGATACATGCTTTAAGATACAAGAGGTGATGGATGGTTACTAAGAAGACTGAAAAAACTTTTTTTCTGGATGACAGCGATGTAATCATGTACAAGTGTACCATGAGTGTTTTTTCTTTTTGTGCGAGCACCATCATGAGTACAATTGATATCATTATTTACATACCACTGAAAGCCTCAAATATATAGTTTACCTTCAAGTTCCAAGGTTAATTCTTTAGCCACATGATAGCAACAATGTGCAAGTTACAAGCAGTTTCATCTAAACAAAATTATCTGTGAAGAATGTTTCAAATATTAGCCTCTTGTCTAAAACTTTGACAATAATTCAAAGTGGACTTATGAATATGATATCAGACATAATATAAAAACTTTGACTAACAAAAATCAAAGAGGACTTAGAGACAAAAATATCAATTCCCCTCCCACGTTGGGCCCCAAAGAAACTAGGCCTTACGCCTTTCATTTGACAAAAGTAGCCAACTTGCTAGTGTTGAATGGTTGCATTGGGTGGACAAATACAAGACCTGAGAGAAAAATTTGGCTTCAAAAGTGAGATATCTAGCTACCACAATTTCATAAAAATGCACGGTGATGTTTCAAGCGAAGTTTACAGTCATGACCCGCTTCCGCTTCTTACACATCAGCTAGCTGCAACGTACCAACCAACCATTATCATCAGTTACCTTTGAAGGATATGATGGTTGTGTTTGTTAGAAATACGCATTTCCTGAGGTCGGAAAGTGCAGAGTCAGCTACGCAGTAGTTGTTGGGAGCTGGGTTGGGCGGCATTTGAGCTGAGATTGCCATGCATATTTTTATTGCATGTGGAGTGTATCCCTTTCAAGCAAAATAATAAAATCAAAAACAAAGCGTGAGCCAGACTTCAGTGTGAAATGGGGAACACGGTCATGGTCACAGTTGAAGACCTAATCAACAAACTTATTCGGACTTAAGGGCACAATATATATCATCTGTTTAAGAAAAGAAAAGACATTTCCATGGTTAGTCAATTCTGAATTTTGAATTCTGATGTGGAGAGAGGACATGGTATGTAGTGTGCTGCTCCGTCTCCACGAGCCCTGATTTCAGTGAGGTCTATCCTGGCAATCTTTAGCATACATAAACTTGACTCTAGATCTTACGACATCATATTACTACAAATTTCAGAAGAAGAAATTCTGATGTGCCCGTACGGCTGTACTGAAATTTCTCGTGTGCACAGTATACACACATCTGTTTACTGCTACTGAATACTGATGATGAGGATATGCATGGCATCGATCATCAGACTGGACTGAGCGGGTCACTGGAGACGCTGTGCGGCCAGGGCTACGGCGCCAAGTCGTACCGCATGATGGGCGTGTACCTGCAGGCGTCCATGATCACGTCGGCGCTCTTCTCCGTGCTCGTCTCCCTCCTCTGGCTCTACTCGGAGCCGCTGCTGGTGTTCCTCCGGCAGGACCCGGAGGTCTCCCGGCTGGCCGCCGTGTTCCTCCGCTACTCCATCCCGGCGCAGTTCGCCTACGGCCTCATCCAGTGCACGCTCCGCTTCCTGCAGACGCAGTCCGTGGTGATGCCGCTCGTGGCCTTCTCGCTCCTGCCGCTGGCCGTCCACGTCGGGATCACCCACGCCTTCGTCAACTGCCTCGGGCTCGGCTTCGCCGGCGCCGCCATGTCCACGTCCGTGTCGCTGTGGCTGTCGTTCCTGATGCTCGCCGCGTACGTCATGCTCTCGGACATGTTCAAGGACACCTGGGGCGGCTTCACCGCCGAGGCCTTCCGGCATGTCCTGCCCGGCATGAAGCTCGCCATCCCCTCTGCAGTCATGGTCTGCTTCGAGCACTGGTCCTTCGAGATACTGGTGCTGCTGGCCGGGCTGCTGCCACAATCTCAGCTCAGCACCTCCATCATTGCAATGTGGTATGTCTTTCATGTTCGAGTGTGTATGATTTCAAATCAAATCCTCCATGTTTTCTTCATCAATAATTCCATTCTAACATCATCAGTGGCGTATGGTATCGATTTTCATTTATTTACAGCGAGAACACTGAAGCCATATCATACATGATCACCTACGGGTTCGCAGCCGTCATAAGCACGAGGGTGTCGAACGAGCTGGGAGCAAGGAACGTCGCCAAGGCCAAGAAGGCGCTCACCGTGTCCCTGGCGCTGTCCCTGGTGCTGGGGGCGGCGTTCCTCCTGCTCCTAGGCCTGGGCCACGAGGTCTGGGTGAGGCTCTTCAGCAACAGCGAGGCGGTGGTGAGCGCGTTCGCGTCCATGGTGCCGCTGCTCATCGGCTCGGTGGTGCTCGACTCCACGCAGGGGGTGCTGTCAGGTGTTGCCAGAGGCTGCGGGTGGCAGCACTTGGCGGCATGGACCAACCTGGTGGCCTTCTACATCATAGGCATGCCCCTGGCCGTCCTCTTTGGATTCACGCTTGGCTTCCAAACAAAGGTATGTACACACGCATGGATGCAGACCTTTCTGAATTTCTGCACACTTCATGCTTGCTAAACTCATCGTTGTTGGATTGTTGCTGGCTGTTCCAGGGGCTGTGGATGGGCCAGATTTGCGGCCTCCTCTTCCAGAACTGCGTCCTGCTGTTCATCACCCTGCGAACCGACTGGGAGAAGTTGGACCTGACCATGATCGACAAGGAGAACGATTTTGTCTGCTGAGGATTGGGAAAGGCGTGCTGTATTTTTGCTTGAGTTGTCGTTGCCCTGAACCTTGAGCGACAACTTCCAGGGACCGGCCAGATTTGTCTGGTTTTGCTCACGAGCGATCATACTGTAACGCTACAGTTAGGGTAGTAGTAGTCAAATATATAGTAGAAGCAACTTACCCTGAGGATGCATGGTTCTTCATGAACCCTAGTTCGTTGTTTAGTCTGTTGTCATGGCAGCTCAAGCACAGGTAACTATAGAGCTATTGTGAGACTAGTAACCTTTACACCAATGCAAGCTCACAGGTAGAAGGCACACAGCATAAAAGTGTATATTTAAAAATCGTCACTATTTCATTGTAAGATGCACTGGGCAACTATCAAGTCCTTAACAAAGCATATGGCGCCCTACCATCTTTCATCTCAAGGAAAATCCAGTTCCTAGTTATACAGGTGACCTATCACTAAGAGAAACAGCATGTCTAATCCTATTAAGTTTGGATATCCTAGGTAAACGTCTGGCTCCCAAATATTTCTTCATTCAGCAAACAGCTCCAGCAACCCAGTATACTCTCGTCGTTGCTGCAGCCCGAGCGCTACGTCCTTTGAGGCTTTGAGCACTTCTGTGCAACAAGAGTTCAGTGGTCTCTCAACACATTTTCTTTGAGAATACTGCCACCAAGCTCTAGGGCTCCAGGTTGGTACTAATGCAGAATCACTCAAGTACCGTGCATATAGAACAGCCCATTACGAGATCCCAACCAAGCTCCCCAGCTATGGTTTACATCAAACAGTGAAGAACCGCACAAGTCACGGCTGCTTTCAGGCCAGCAAAGTGCCGTAAAGGGAGTGTCACACACACTCTGCGCAAATATTAGTTCGCCTGTTTTGATGCTCCAAATGCGAACAGTGCAGTCCTCCCCACCTGGCAATGGTAAAGACGATTTGTGAATGAGAATTTGATACCCTTACAACATGCATTGACAAAAGGAATCATTTGCTATTTGAGATATGAACTAACTAGTACATGCCACAAATCACGATTCAGCCTAGCCAACCAATAACTAATGATTAACTTGGAATTAATTTACCTCCCCATGGTGATTATCACCCAGCATTTGACCACAAGAATCAGAGGATTCCTGATGCAACAATGCAGGAAGACAGAACCTTACACTACAGCAGCGGATAGATTTAGGCCATCAAGTGGGAATGCAAACAAACTAGTGTATTTATATCAATCTGATAACTAATTCGGTGACGTCTAGAGTGTATATAACAAATTATTGCGTATGTTTCAACTTTCAAGGAGTAATCTAAAAGAGCATCCTTCCAAGCACCATATAGCAAAAACAAATAAAAAAAACACTCGGTGCCAAATACACATAGTAATGTTTAGAGCTAAAAATGAACAAACCTGACATAAGTAAGGTCTCAGATGGGTCAACAACAAGCGGTAAATGTGTGTGAGAGTTCACATGCCCCTCGTATGATTGTATCCCTCCCTTCTGAATGAGACGGAGATCAAAGAGTTTGATCTGTACCCAAAAAAAAAATCTTCAGCCATTGCATCTAAACTTCAAATTCTTTTTATTATTGAGAGGTACAAAAATACATGTAGGTTTTGCATACAAAAATTTCAGAAAAGACATGCGGCTGACATTCTTAAGATGAACAAAACATCTGTAAGGTTCTTTAAGAAAGATGTGTGCAGTGTGAAGTTTCAGTTCTGGCACATTTACAACAGCTAAGTGAGAAAGGCCAAGTACAACTCTAGTTAACATACAGGTACCACAATGAAGTGGATTGTATGCAAACAATTACATTTTTGAAAAAAAAATCAATCCTAGGAGAATCTGAGCACATTTGCATGTACAATTGTACTTGTACATTTGCTCTAACACTAAAAAATGGTCAAGTATAACTTACACATCCATCCATGGAGCTTCCTAAGAAGTAGTTCTCATCTGATGACAGTGTGACCAAGCTGTGGAACATTGTCAATTTCAGTATTAGGGAACATAGGCATTGTCCAAAAATAGTAGCACCATGGAAAGGACATTAGTACTACCTGCAAACTGCCGACGACATAGAAATATATCTTGGACATTTATCCTTATCAGCCTGCATGACATTTTCCATCAGAAAACAATAGCATGTATTCTTGATGATCCATTGCATTTTCCATCAGAAAACAATAGCACTGTATTATTGATGAGCTAAACTAACAAATTATGCAGCAACAATAAAGCCTGTTAGTCCCAAGCAAGTTGGGGTAGGCTAAAACTAGCAAATATGCATTCAAAATAAATATTTTTCCCAGCATACCATTTTTATTCTAGTTCTGTTTCAATTGGGAGGAGCCTAACCTGACCAGTCTAAGAGGTGGAGGTTCACAGTGTCAATAATAAACACAGGTTGCAGTTTTGATGCTTGAAATTTGCCTTCTTCCAGTCTTTATTATCCTTTAGGAGAACACAGTGCTCTAAAGAAATTTTGCTCTGTGTATGTCCCTAGTTGTTGGGCACTGTAACACCATAAGCACATAAAACAGACAAGTACAACATAAAGATGTCATGACCTAAGTAATAATGTTAAAAAAGAATCTGCTTCTCCTGTCCTGTGCCCTAGATAGCCACTGAAACGAACAAATCAACTAATTCAACAATGTGAGTATGTATGGTATTAATGGATGCTGTGTACTAGTATTGCACACCTGGTTTCTCCACCTCCCTTGGTGCTTTGAGCGTAGCATGGGAACTGTCCTCCTAGCAGTGCTAGCTGAAGGTACTCCAGTAGGATGATTATGATGCTTTTGCCGTACATCAACAGGGGCTATACTCCCATTCCGTAGACCACATAGCACGACATTTCCCTAAAAAGAGCGAGAAAATTCAGTGGGCACAGCAGAGACATAAACGGCATGTCACAGAAAATTCTGAATTAACCATAACACGCATACAGGGCCAACAATCAAGTATAAAACCCATTGAACTTAGACCTGCAGATTATGACAGAAAGGCACTTGCTGAGTTTTGCACACAAGAGAAATCAGTAGCATATTGCTTTTCTTTCAGAACTTTGGGAAGCATGTAGTCACACATTGGACACACAAAATTTAAGCTAACTGCAAAGTGGAGATATAATGTTGAGGAAAGGGGAAAGCAAACCACAGACCAGGGAAATGGCAAAAGTTTCCAATAACTCATGAAAATATATCATAAAATGATAACTGAATTTGTTATACTAAGTGGAGGAAGTTTAATGTATACATTATTACATTAGATTATTACCGAGTGCACAAATTTCTGGGAGAGAATGTCACTTTTAGAGCGACACAGCCACGATAATCCCCTTGTTTCCAAATCGAGCAAACCGGCACCATGGTCCATACCTTGAAATAAGAAGAACACGTGAAAAGCGAATCCCAAGCTAAAAGATAGTCCATTTTGCCAGTAACATAAGCAGACTCTTGCAGCAAACATTGTAAGAATGAGTAGAACTTGTAATGAGAACTAAGTAATTCCTCCAACAGATGCAACCGCTAGATTGCACAGATGCCATTACAAGAACCGAACTTATATAGATTCTATGCAAGAACCAAGAGTTATGGTGGGGAAAAAAGTACCAAAACAAGAAGGTCTTGCTATATAGATTCTATGCACAACTGCCAAGTTTACATCCTTTACAAGTTCCAGAAATGTTGATTTAGTAGCAATATTGCCAGGTTCTCAGTGCAGACAACTTAATAGTGTTATGTAACACAAAGTTGCAACACAAACAAGTTGGACAAAAAAAAAGTATGTTTATCCACCAAGGAAATTACTACAATTAAGCCCTGACTGAATCAACTTACCGAAAGCTGCATGTGTGCCATCAGAACTACAATCAGCTGTCCACACTGTACGATCAAGTGATGCAACTCTACAGGCAGTCCATGATCCCATTGCCGAGTCAATAGTACCAGAAAGATCCATAATATATACAGAGCCGCCAGATTCTCCCGACCCAAGAGTAGCCACCATGTTTCATAATGTCAAGGGACCCAAGCTCACATAATATTTCCAGGAGAAGACAAAATGAAAATTATGTGCAATTACGGCAACAACAACAATATATATAAAATAGAAGCAGCAGAAAATCCAGGATACAATACTCGCTGAACTGATGAATTGGTGTTGGATGCATCAGGGGCATGAAGTCCAACCTTTTTTATACAACTTATACTGGATGAGAAGTTTGAGAAGGCTGCTTCAGATGACCAGACGCTGGGGAGTGCGGCTGACTTGTGCTTCTCCACGGGAGTCCATGCAGGTTGGGGCAAAAACTCTATCTCATTCCCAAAGTTGTTGAGAGCACTCCCTAATCCGTATAACCTGTAGGAAGATTATATAAAAAAATATACCATGACATTAGTCACCAATTTGGCCATGAGCTCATGCTCTTGCAGAGAACTAGAGAACATCGACGGGTGAAACAGATCAACAACTTGTGAAACTCAAAGATAGATAAACGATGTGTGTTGTCTCAGAGTGACCAGCAATTTAAGATGCAAGCAGTGTTTTAAAGGCGACAAGGCAACCCAAGGCGAGCTGGGTACGTCTGGACACCTAGGCGGCGCCTAGGCGACAAGGCGTGACTGTTGCCCAAGGCGAGCTGGGTCCGCCCGGACGCCTAGGAGACACCTTTAAAACACTGGATGCAAGACAATATGTGTAAGCAGATAATGCGGTTGTAACATGATGAACTGACTACCAAGACAGTCGCGGCAAGTGATAAACTATAAATTTATTATGGTGATACATGGTAACAATGTCACAATTGTTTAGAAGACAGAAAAGGGGGGACAATGACTAATGAAGAAACTTACCGAATTGAACCATTCATGCTGCCTGTCACTAGCATCCTGGACTCTCTCAGCCCTTGCGGTGTCTGGACCATCGTGTTCAATTGTTCCAGCGCCTTATCAGCCACCAAGGTCGTGGCTTGGTATTTCCAGACCTGCAAAGCAGCATGATGATCAGCCCAAGATTGATTATAGTACAACGCACAAGGGTGAAAAAAAAAAATCAAAGGAAGCCCTCCAGCAATCACCATGGGCTGAGACGCCTGCAAGTACTGGCACTGCTGCTTGAATGTGGACCTGGTGGCCTTGTTGGAGAAGATGACTCCGCCGCCGTACATCTCCCTGGCGCTGAGCAGCTCCGGCCGCCTCGCCCTCTTCCTGCTGCATCCCGCTGTGGCAGCGGGCGGCGGCGTTGGGGGAGCGGAAGGGGGAGGGCGACGAGTGGCGGCGCCCGGGATGGGGCCCTTGATGGGGAAGTAGCGATTCTTCTCCGGGTCGTAGTAGAACCCCGGTAGCTCTGCAACCAATCAGCGTCGCTCGAGGTCAGAGGGGAAGAGGGGGAGGGATCTTCCTCTTCCTCCCCAAAAGGAGAATAAGGAGAACATGAAAGGCACAGACCTTTGGGCGGCATGTCGCCGGCGTGGATTTTGGAACGGAAGCTTGAGGAGAGGCGGCGGCGGCGGCGGAGGCGGTGGAGCGGTTTGCGGGGGTGAGTTATCGCCGGTAAGCAAGGTAGAGAGGAAAGAGAGACACCGATTCTAGGTCTATGTGGGCCCCAACCTAGAAGGAGAGCCTCCTGGCCCGTTTTGGTCTTGGCAGGCCAGACAGGGCCCAAGCGTAGATGTAGCCTGTTGGCTGTTGCCCTCGAAACTATTATTTATCATCTTTATTATTTGGCTAACTGATACTAGTTCTCATCTCGCTAATTAAGAAAAAAAATCTGAAAATAGCTAGATAGATTTTCGTTATCTAAATGCAAGACTTATTCAGTCTTGTAAAAGGAACACCGAGTTGTTAACAAACTCCTGACAGAAGAGCAAGAGAACAAACATATCGATGCTTCCAGTAAAGACACAAATAACCAAACCAATCAGGTATTAGCCATCATATGAAACAAAAACCATCATATCCCGTGACAATCCACATCACCATACCAAAGTATATCAGTCCAATATTAGCCATCACTTCAAGTACAAAAGGTGCATTGCCAATGTTTTGCAGACAGCTGCTTGCAACAATCCAACAACCCACTATACTGTATGTGGAAACAATTTGCAGCAAAGCAACACCAATAGTTAATAGAATCAGCAACCAACTGAGCAGCATGTTTGCAGATTACAAGGATCCAATCCAAGAAATAAATAACTTTCCTACATAAACTGCTAACAGTTCAATATGTTGATTTGGCAGCAGAAATAAATAGCTTTCCTACATAAACTGCTAATAGCTCAATATGTTGATTTGGCAGAGCACAACCGTTTTATTCAGTTCTACAACAAATACATCTTGTTTTAACAAACATCCAGGCTTCTGTCGACCAGCAAAACTGCAACTTGGGGTCATCTCAGTGTGAGGAAATATAACCAGAAGGCATAGTATACGGTGGTGGACTTGTGCTAGAAGAAAATAGTTACATACAGCTAAAAGCTACGTTGGAGATAGTAAGTAATGAGAACTGTGGATGATTTTCTTGACGTTTTCAGCGCTGCAGTTTCCTCCTTGCAAGGGCCGGAGCTTTCTTTGGTATGTACACTTTGTAGCTGACCTGTAAAATGGAGAAAGGAACGGTAAACAAATTAGGTTGAATGAACATATTTGTAGCATGATAATTCAAGCACCTGAAGCAACAGTGAAGATCTGTTCCTGACCTCTACCGTCTCTCCATCATGCATTCTAGAGAAAGTCTTCTTCTGGAACTGAGCACCATCTTTATCCTCGGTCCTAGCCTGGCTCTTGCCCTCAGCAGGTGGCAAAATAGAACCGTTAGAGGCTGAAGCTTCACTTGTCTTTCTGTCATCTCCATTGGCTCTTTCGGCTTTGTTAATGTCAGTCAGAGGGCGCCCAACATCGCTAGTGCTTTCAACAGGAGCAGAATTCTCACTGGGCCTAGGGGGTGTGGTATATGTATTACCATCTAGACCTTCCCTGGCTGGTATGCTCACAACTGATCTAACCCTTGGAGCTCCATTCACATGACTCACCCCTGCACTGCTTCCTAACCTTTGATTTACACTATCACAACTCCCTGGAGTGCTCCCCAACCTTTGCATTACACTATGACTGTTCCTACCATCCTGTGGCGACCTAAACTGACAATTCGAACGAGTTGCCTCCTCTGTTCTTCCCTTCTGTTGAGTTGCACCACCGGTATCACCATCCTCAAGTATTCCAGGTGATGCAGCCCCACTACTCATCCCAGCACTGCCTTCCTGCTTCCAAGAATGACTTGTACCATTCCCAAAATCCTTTGATCTAGGTGACCTAGCAGGATTTTTCATTACAAGGCTGCTTCCCTGCTTCTGGAAATGGGTAACAGCAGAAGACCTTGCTCCAGCAATTTCTGTACCAGCACTCTGTGGGTCCTCTATCAATGCTTCCTTCCCTGTAGCTCCATTGGTACCTGTTTTGCCTGCCACAACCGCTGCTGCCCTGAACTTTCTGAAGTTCTCAAGAGCTTTCTGCCTGAGAATCAGCTCTAGATCCTCAGCATCTGAATTCCCACCACCAGCAGGTGCCATCTCTTGTGTTTCATTAGCATTCTTTGGAGGTGGGCTACCCGATTCCAAATTCTTCTTGTAACTGTCGATATCATGTTCTCTTTTCTTGGCAATAGAAAGTTTGTTTTCATCCGTGTCATCATCCTCAGCCATGTGCTTCTCAGACTGAGAGTCATGGCGATTGTTATAATCTATTTCAATCTTATCCCTTGTGGTGCCAGCAACAGTCTTTCGCTTCCTGTGCTTGCTCTTGCTCCTACTCCTGCTACGGCTACTGCCACTACTTGCTGAAATGCTCGAGGAACTTGCCGATCTCCGTGCCTTCCTTCTCTTGCAATCCCTCTCTCTGTCCCTCCCCCTCCCTTTTTTCTTCCTAGCATCTCTGGACCGGCTCCTGGGTGGTGGGCTCACTGACCTCTCAGAGGCGCTGCTGCTGCACGTGGAATAGCTGTGGCGAGTTATCGAGGAAGGACTGCTGCTGCTACTGAGGCTACGGCTTGGGCTATGACTACGGCGGTGACGTCGGCTGCTGCTGCTGCTAATCTTGCTCCTTTTGCTCTTCTTATTGGTGATCCTCTTACTATGCTTCTTGGAGCGCTTGTGCGGCGGGGATTCAGAATCGAAGGAGGAGCGGTTGCAGTGGCCTTGGCGGCGGTTACTGCGTGAGGACCTAATCTTCTTGGGCTCTACCTCATCCTAACAAAAAAAGAGAGGGGAAATTCAGTTAGCAGTAGGGTGTTTGGGCAACATACAGCCATACAAAGCTCAAGAATTGGCGTCTCAAATTGACAGTCTAAGGAACATTTTTTTCCTTTTTGAGTGTGCCCTCTCTAATTGTCAATCTATCGAAGAACGAACGGGCATCCTAAACGAGGCAAAAAAAAAGTTACTGCAGGATTCTCGTGTGGAGAAGAATTAGGAATCTGGAGTACAGCACAGTAGCAATTTGGCTTTGTTCTCAAGAAACGCAGGTAAGTAATCCAGGCTAGGTCTCAAGAAACGGACCGGAACGGAGTGGAAAAGGAGAGAGATGGAGACCGCGGTGGTTACCTCCTCGGCGGCGTTCTTGCTGGCGGAGGCCTTGGTCTTCATGGGGCTCCGGCGGCAGGGCACCTGGACGGGAGGGGCACAGTAGCAGAAGAGAGAGGGGGAGGAACGAGGAACCTGGTGGAAGGAGATGGATCGATTGGATTCCCTGAGCGACACGAGGGAAGGAGACGGATTCGGCGGCGGCGGCGGCTCGCCCCTCACCTCAGTTTCCTTTCCTCCCTGGCCGGGGCCGGGCTTCTGCTTCTCTTCTTGGCTGGGGTGCCAGGCCAAGTCTCCCTTTTGTTGGATTTTGGATATGGGAATCCAGGGAGTTCGACCCACTTGCATCCCCTCCTCTCTTTTGGACAGACACCAGGCAAAAATACCCAACTAAAGGAAAAATGGTTTTTTTTTGTTTGCAAAGTTCCCAACTTTGTATATTCTCTGCATATGGCTATGCATGAATAAAATTTGTTTCCTTGCCATGCCAACTTGTTACTTGTGTGGCACACAGCTAAAGATGGCAAAGTCTATGCTGCTGGGTCACATCACTCGAAACGGCATAACCTGAAATCAGATCCCCTGAAACAAAATCACTGATTGAATCCAGATTGATCATTGTAAAATCTCTCTCTGAATGTTGCACAGTGCAACTATATTTGTCATGATGGGATTTTTCTTAGTTGGAATCAGCTGCAATATATATGTTTTGCTGGAGAACAAATGTATGGATGGAAACCGATACAAATAAACAAACAAACAAGCTGATCTCCCTAAATACGCACGCACATATGTATGGAAACTGAGTCGATCCCTAGGCCTATAAATACAAGATTAAAGCGTGCAGCCAGGGGCACCCAAAATGCCAAAACCCTAAACCCTATTTGTGCCTATCTAGGAAGAAAGAAAGAGTTGCTTCATGTCGACTACTGATGGTCAGGAGGATCAGGAACAACAACTGAAGATGGACATCAAAAAAGATGCCCGTGCTTTTCGGTGGGTAATAGCGGTCGTCTGCTCTGACGATTGGGGAACGGAACAAGAAGATGAACCTGTCGCGCACCTTGTCTACCTCTTCATCGGCATCGGCAGCACAGCGGGTGGAGTCCACGCCAGGTACATCACGGCGTGTAACAAATCCTTGGTAGTGTGCGGCGGCTTCCCATGGTGGATGTCTGTCATCATGTTGGCAGGCATCTACCTAGCAGTGGTCTTTTTGGCGATGGGGCACCTGACCCTCTTCTTGCCGGAGGCCCCCTCCGGTGCGCTGGAAGCTCTCTACAATGTCGGTTTCGAGCGGATTATATTGGCATTACTGTCGACGTAACATCTAGCTTCTCTTTGTTATTTGTTAACCATTATCCAGGATGATCATCACCTGGGCTTGCCTCCTCGGCGGCCTCACTGCTGCAAGAACATTGATATGGTACTTATATTTTCACAGAACATCAGATGGCTGCAACAACACTGAGATACTGAAAACAAAAACATGACCCAAGTTATTTTCTGCTACACTATATAATGCCATGACACCACACCTATGGACAGTGGATAGCCTGCACCTGCATTATCCAAATTTACTCAGATCGCTTTCTACTCTGTTCCTCTCATGTCAGTAACTCCTAGCCTTTGATCAAAAACGAAGAAACTACCAACCAACACAGTATGTTGTTCACATTAAATTCTCATTATATTTGCACCACTAGACGATCTTATTAACATCTCCGATATCTTATAGTGATCACACATTGTCAAGACAGCTGACGACTTCTTCAATTGACGACCGCTGCCGAGGATCTGCACTAGTGCACTTGCACGCAATCTCAAGGACCGACAGAAGTTGCTTCTCATGCGCTTTGCTCCAAATCAGTCTGTCAAAAATCTGTTCTTCCTTCTTTTCAGACTTCATCTGAAGAACCCAGGAGATCAAGTCCCTGGATCCCTTGGACTTGGACACATCCACAGGGCGTTTGCCAGTAAGCAGTTCAAGCAAGACTACACCAAAGCTGAAGACATCTCCTTTCGGAGTGGCAATCACGGATTGACTGTACTCTGGTGGTATGTACCCCAAGGTACCTACTAGATCGGTAGTCACATGAGTGTCATAGGGTTGTATTAACCTTGCAAGCCCGAAATCAGCCAGGCATGCTTCGAAATTTTCATTCAGAAGAATGTTGCTGGACTTCACATCTCGGTGGATGATGTTGGGCTCACAAACCTTGTGCAAGTAAGCCAGCCCTCTGGCTGAACCTTGAGCAATTCGGAGCCTCGACTCCCATTTCAGCATGTAACCACCATCTGACCTCTCATGCAGCCAGTAGTCCAGGCTACCATTCTCCATGTAAGAGTAGATCAGCAGCCTATCATTTCCATAGCGGCAGTACCCCCTGAGAGTTACAAGACTTTTGTGCTGAGCTTGTGACAGTGCTTCCACCTCAGCACGGAACTCCCTCTCCATCTGCCCGCAGTCACCAGAGAGCCTCTTCACTGCTGCCTTTGTTCCATCAGGGAGATAGGCCTTGTACACCAGACCAAACCCACCACATCCTATTATGTTGGCTTGATCAAAGTTGTTCGTTGATCTGACGAGGTCACTGACAGTTAGCTCCTTCACTGCAGAGTTCTGAAAGAATAGCACCGGTTTCGAGTAAGAATCATACAATTCGTGACAGGAGCCCTCCGTATCTTCATAATCAATAGTGCTGACCTCCCTCTTTGACATGTTCACCAAAATAACAGCTAAAAATACTGCAAGGGCCAGTCCGATGCAGATTGCGACCCCGAGTATTTTGTTTTTCTTGTTCCTGGTACTTGATGCAGGCTGTATCTCCTTATCATGAGGAGTTTCCACAGACAGATTTAGGTTGCAAGAACCCGACCTGCACAAACCAGGGTTACCCTCAAAACTTGAGTTGGAGAAGGTGAAGAACTGCCCTCCATTTGGGATCTGCCCCACCAAGTGATTGTGAGCCACACTGAACTTTGACAAGAAGGTGAGCTCTGTCAGGGATGATGGAATTGATCCACTGAGATTATTGGATGAAAGGTCAAGAACCTCCAGATTCTCCATCCTGGACAATGCATCAGGAATGCTCCCAGATATGAAATTGTTGCTCAAATCCAGCACATGTAGCTCCCTCAAATTTCCAAACTCGGGCCAGATAGTCCCGTTCAGGCCGTTGTCGTTTAGAAACAATGACGGCGGGAAGTTGGAGAGCTGGTTGTATTGCCGGCCACTTGTGCTCCTGTTGTGCTTCACATACAATGGCATGCTAGTAAACGCCATACCCGGTGACGGCCTGGAAGCGACAAGGCTCTTCAGCTGCGTCAAGCTCTTGGGTATCTCACCAGCCAAGGTATTGTTCGAGAGATCCAAGTAACTCAAGTACTCAAAGTCGCCAATCCATGACGGGATGGTGCCAACCAATTGGTTCCAGGACAGATCAAGCACCTCCAGTTTCTTGCACTGAGTCAGCCATTCCGGAACCCTTCCCCTGAGAGCACAATCACCAAGGGCCAGCACCTCCATGCTGCCAAAACCACCAATGCCATGACCTGGTAGCTCCTCACCAATGAAATTCTTGGTAAGAATCAGTGTGGTGAGGTTCTTGCAGGCACCGAGCACGGCGAGTGCCCCTGATATGTTGTGCAGGCTGTTGTTGGAGAGCGAGAGCATGGACAGTGAGGTGAGGCGGCTGTAATCCTGGGGCAATTGGCCGGTCAGCCTGTTCTTGGCAAGGCTGAGCGACTTGAGCTCCTGGCAGCCGGCGAGGCTTACAGGGAGTGTGCCGTTTAGATTGTTTGTAGCAAGGTCAACGGAAGCAAGGAACGGCATTCCGGAGAAGTTGACGCGAGCAATTGGACCAGACAGGGAATTGTTCCGGAGATCGAGCACACGGAGAGACGACAGCTGCGACAGCGACGGCGGCAGCGGTCCGGAGAAGCCGTTGGAGTGCGCGGCCAAATTCTCCAGCGACGGGACGTCGCCGAACACGTCCGGGAGGTGGCCGGAGAAGCGGTTGCCAGACAAATCAAGAAAGGTGAGGTTTTTGAGGTCGGCGAGGCGAGAGGTGACCTGTCCGGTGAGCCCATTGGACGCGAGCGAGAGGCTGCGCAGTCCTACGAGGTCGAAGAGCGCGGCGGGGAGCGCGCCCGTGAAGGCGTTGGAGGCCAGTGAGAGATCCCGGAGCGTGGCGGCGCAGAGTGGCGTTGTGGCGTTGGCGGAGGAGGACGGGAGCGCGCCGGCGAGGCGGTTGGCGGAGAGGTCGAGCAGGCGCAGCGCCGGCGCGCCGGCGCAGAGGTCGGGCGCGAGCGCGCCGGAGAGCGAGTTGTTGCTGGCGTCGAGTGCTTGGAGCGCCGGGAGCGCGGCGAGGTCGGGCAGCGCGCCGTCGAGCAGGTTGGAGGAGAGGTTGGCGTCGCGGAGGCCGGGGGGCGCGGCGGCGAGGAGCGCGGAGAGGGGCCCCACGAGTGCGTTGCGGCTGAGGTCGAGGTCCCGCAGGCGCGCGAGGCCCGCGAGCGCCAGCGCCAGCGCCGGGAGGGGCCCCGCGAGGCCGCGGGCGGGGAGGCGCAGGGACGCGACGCGGCCGGCGGCTTCGCAGGCCACGCCGTCCCAGGCGCAGCACGCGGCGGCGGCAGTGGAGGAGGAAGAGGACCACGCGGCGCGGAGGGCGGCGGCGCCGGCGCCCGTGAGGTTCCCGGCGAATGCCCGCAGCACGCGGAGGTCGTCCGGGTGGCAGGGGGGCCCCGAGGCTGCGGCGGCGCGCGCGAGGAGGAGGAGTGGGAGCAGGAGCGCGCATTTGGCGGCCATGGATTTGGGTCTGGCACGGAGGCGCGGCATAGGCGGCGGCGCAATGGGAAGAGGAGATTTAGCAGGCGGCGGCGGCGGAGACGGCGGGGCAATGCGGCGTGAGCACCATTGATGATGACTGAGTGGAGCAACGGAGCGAGGGAGAGTGAGAATGGCTGGCGAGGGCAGTGGACGCTGGAGGGGTTGAGGGGGAGCAGAGCAGGGAAGGAAGCTCGGCGATGCAATGATGCGCGTGCGAGATGGGGGCTGGGGATGGGAGACGGTGGAGTACTGGAGTGGGGTGCGTCCAAACTCCAAAGTCCACTCCAGTACAGCACTCACTCCTCGGCCTCGTCGTGCGTTGCTGAGCTGCGCGGCCGCGGCGCGTGGGCTGTGGGCAGGAGAGAGACAGAGAGAGAGAGAGAGGTGGAAGAAAAGGTTTGCGTCAGCTGCAGTCTTCCTTTCCTCCTCTCTTGCAGACTGTGCGTGCGTGCCGGCCTGTGAGGAAGGAGAATGAATGCGGTGGGCGGTGGGCAGTGGGCTGCGGCTGCGGGCGGGAGGGCGGTTGGCGTGCCATGTCCGTTTCCGCCCCGTTCCGTTCGATGCATGCGCCCCTCGCCGTAGCCATAAATGCAGGCAGCCTGAGTGGTCCTACCGCTGTACTGTACTCCCTCCATCCAGTAAATCAAATTCCCCGTATTTGGCATAGCTCTTTTAAAATAGCTTCACCAAGCTTCACTCACCATGCGGCTATTTCCCACGTAGCCGGTGAAGCTATTTCCAATTTATACTTATCCATAAAAGTATCTGGTGAAATTATTTTTAATTTATACTAGTAAAGCTGTTTTCAGTTTACACTGAGAAGGAGGAGATAGAAATCATAGCTTCATCTAATTTCTCCCGCAGATCTACATTTCGTCAAATGATTTTGAAAATAGTTTTAACTTTATTGGAGAATCTACTTTCAAGAGCCGTTCTAGAAGAAACTGCAAATAGCCTGAATTTGCGCCCTTCCCCTCGTCTCTCTCTCCCACGAGTAAATTCCACTTTCTACTGCAGTAGTAGCTATTTGTAAAAATGTTGCGGGAAACGCAGCAGGGGTGGAAGAAAAAACATAGAAGCCAAACGTGGCATGGAAGTTGAGAAGATTCAGACAAAAAGGATCTCAGATGGTGGTACTGGCTCACTGCTTGTTTTCTTTCTCTATCCTTTTTCCTCTGCATCCAACCAAACAAAAAAAACAAGAAAGTTTTCTTTCTCTATCCTTTTTCCTGTGCATCCAACCAAACAAAAAAAAACAAGAAAGGGAAGTGGGCAGAAAGTGAGAGAAAAAGGGGGTTGGGGTCAGCAGTCAGGACAGCAAGCATGTGTTTGTTTGGTTAGGGAGTTCAGACCAGAGAGGCAGAGACCACCACTTTTACTACGCGTGGGCACGGGACTGACTGACGACTGTCTACTGCAGCATGTGTCATTTGGCGCTGCTCGGTACTAATAAAAAAGATAATGAATATTCAGTTTCCGGAAAGGCCGGTAGGCCCGGCCCAACTCATGCATTCTTCCGGAAAGGAAAAAAGCGAGCGACTTCCGGCCCGCGGGCCTGCCTGTTCCATCCTTCTTCCCCGCTGGGCCTTGCCTCCTTGTTCCCCGCCTCCGTGGCTCCGTCCGTCGTCGCCGGCTCGCCGCGCCCCTCACCACCTGGCGGCATTCCTTGCCTCCTCCTTGGCATGGCAGTGGCAGCCACCCGCTCCCTGGCCCTCAGCCTCAGGGACACACTGCCGAGCACTGCAGCTCAATGCCAGGTGGATGGATCGCACGCCACGACCACACTGCTGTGCTCCTTCCTTTCCCACGCCTTCAACATGTTCGACGAATTGCCGGGCTCAGATGAGATGCCCCACCCACCCTCCATCCATCTCCGCCTCTACCTGTGTACGGAAAGGCACATGGCGACACCAAGCGAGTAAGAACGTTGTCCTTCCTCAAACTCCTTCCTTCTGCTGCCCTGGCATTATTCCTGCTTCCTAGAGGCGAGGTTGCTCGTACCACACTGATTACTCCAACTAGTTTAGTCAACTGTCAGGCAGACAGACAGAGGGGATTTCGGGGTTCAACTGCTCAACACTTGTGTGCGTAGCTATCATCATCATCATCATCATCATCATCATCATCATCATCATCATTATTATTATTATTATCATCATCATCAGCAGCAGCAGCTTCTACCACTCGTGGACTCCATAATACCATGCATTTCATATAGGCTTCCCATAGTAAACTTCGGGGAGACTGGACTTCAATTCTTTTCATACTGAGACTTGGCATCATGCTCTGCAGGTAAGATGTACAGATGGAGAGTGTTATCCATGCAGATTATTTAGTGGTTCTCTCTGGCTTGCTTCTAGGATGGCACGGAGTCGGGACGCAACTTCAGTGAAGGAAGGTCGTCTCTCAGGCTCAGTTGACCAGCACTCCTCCATCAGTTTCCTCCACTCTGGGGGACACGAAGCTGGAACTGGTGGCCGCAGTGTGTTGCTCAAAATACCCCCTGCAAATCCCCGTCAGCAATCACTATTACTGGAATAGACAAAAAAGGTAGTACGATATATCATTTTAAGAATGTGCAGGTTAAAGTGATGAAACAAATAGCTCCTGTTCATAAATTCTTTGCCCTTTCTGGGACACCAAATTTAAATTTCAAAATTTCATACTTTGAACTTTGCATCAAACAAATCAATCGATCACCCATATTTCTAGTCAGCAACACAAAAGATTTGGTAATTTATTTCAGAGGGAAATAATATATGCATACCTATAACTCCTCCATAGTGCATGCCATCGTATGGATCCTCACTCATGAGAATTTCCCACATTACAATGCCAAAAGAATAGACATCAATCTGTATAAACACAAAAGAAGATGTATTTAGGCTAGAAATTATAATTTTGTGACGAATTACTTGCTGTAATGCTTTAATTCATCACTTTAAGTTTTCACAAATTGCTTGTGAGTACACTGTAGCTTTTTTGGTTAAAGGACGTGGTCGTTAATATTTATAGTAATTGCCGATGTGCAAATCAGATTTCTTTGCCATCATGATATAATTTGGATAAAGTCACATTGTGATGACTATAGAGAAAATACCATGTACATCAATCTCCCATTTCTGAACTGTAACCTACAGTACATCCTTTTTGACATTAAATATTTTCGATAAAAGTTAATCACTGTAACTCTACGACACCAAGACATATGAAATCAAAAGGCATACATAAACCATGATTTTGTCAGCACTGTGTAAGACTGTGACACTTGCAATCATTAAGAATACTCAGAATACTACCTTTTCAGATACTTTAGTGCCACTCATTGTCAGCAACTCTGGGGCCATCCATGGAAGAGTTCCTCTCATTCCACCGGAAACCAGGGTGGCTTGTTTCATCTTTGATAAACCAAAATCAGCAACCTGTAGTAATTGATTTTCTGTTATGTCCAACTTCATTTGTATGCAAAATTATAGCTTTCAAATCATCTTGTCGACATGCTTCATTTGAATTTCTTTTTTTTTTAGCATCAATGGCATGCATCTAGAATTTGAGATGAAACAAAATTTGTGGCAATGAATTGCAACTTACCTTGCAAATGGGACGAGACGGATCCTTAACATTCACTAGCAAGTTATCACATTTCAAATCAAAATGGACAATGTCCTTGGAGTGCAAGTACTCCATGCCAATGGCTGCATCCATTGCAAGCATGATCCGTTTGCGCCAGTCAAGATATTTGTCTTTGCGAAGGAGGACTTTCTTGAGAGATCCATTGACCATGAATTCTGTCACAGTAGCTAATGTTGCTCCAGGTCCATTATTTACAACTCCATAAAGTGCCAGAATATTTGGGTGGTGAAGTTTTGAGATGATGGCTGCTTCTCTCCAAAATTCTGTAAGCTGCATGTTTAGACGTGTTGAGTTTGTAACCACGCAAGATCCCATGCCTTATTTTGATCAGTATTTAATTTAGAGTGATTACTAGTTTTTAAATAGAATCTCTGATTCTGAAATCTGTATCGAAATAATATTCTGTAGCCACTGCAGACTACAGTTGTTGCGTTGATGCCATACTAACTTATGTCAGCTGACTGCTTGGCCTGTGAAAACATGCCAATAATCTGCAAGCTTAGGGTGTTTGAACAAGAGCTTGGATGATCTTATTTCTCCATTAATATGAAATATCAGCGCATGGCTTTTCTTAATGGTAACATGATACACAGCAGAATTGTGAGGATGTTTGTTATCCAGAGTACAAAGCTATAACTTAAACCTCCTAAACTGACAAATTACTGAAATCGGTCCCATCTGGGGTGACCATGGACAAGGAACACCTTGGCTGTGACTTAAAAAATGCTGGTGAAAGTATATAGGCTTACCAGCTTATCTGCTTGAGGTGATGGTAACATAAAGCAGCTGTACTTTATTCGTTTAATAGCAACATCTGTTCCCTTCCATTTTCCATGGAAAACTGTTCCGAATGCACCAGAACCCATCTCACGGAGATCTTCGAGGTCCTCGTTGCTTATTATCTGCTATATACTCACAATTATAGAATAAGTACTGCATGATTTAATGAGAAACATAGGGATATTTGCCGATAAATCCTTTCTTTTGGATACACCCATTTAAATCTTGTGTTACAAATAGTTTGTCTTTTTTACTTGTTTCTTTCTATTATATTGGTTATTTTTCATGCCAGTGCAGTTTAAGCTTCAAGTAGCTTTGTTACAGAATACTGAAGTCAATCACAAACCTGGACGTTACTTGTAAGATCCCTGCCTAACGCTACAGTTTCAGGAAGACCCTGTTCACTGTTCTTGGTTTCATGTTCCTACCAGAAAAAGATTATTCAGAAGTTATGCTGTGAGGTAAAAAAATTTTAAAGTCAGCGTATGAACTATGAAACAAGATGCAGTGAGGTACTTCAAGCTCTGAGATCAATGGCACAGTGTTATCTTTAACTTCTTGAGATGGAATTATGATCTGAGGACTATTTCTATCAGCACCGACTGACCGAGATTTTATCATTTTCGATGATTCATCTGGCCTTGGACTGCTGGATCGCTCTTGTTGTCTCTCGCTTGAAGGACGCATTAGAGTATGTGGTTTCAGCTCAGTTATCTTATCTGAAGATGTAAAAGAGCTAGAAAGTATTGTTTCTTCGCTATTGCTGGAAAGCTTTGAAGGATGACCTTTCTTTAAAGTGTTACCACCCGCGATAGGAACTGCTGGCTGTTGCTTCGTCCTGCTATTGGTTGCGACTGACTTCTCAAGAGTATGCTGGTTTGAACTGATGCCCATATCATCATGGCATTGCATAGGAGTTGCAGACTCAGAACCATGTGCGGGCATCTCCATCTTATTTTGTAATTGGTAGTTATTGTTCTTCATTGGTGGTTCTTGTGCTAAATGAGAAATAACTTCCTGGCTGTTGTGCCTTCCTGGTTTCTTGTTATTGTTAGAGCCTGTTTGTTGATTCGCTGTTTTCTCGGGACCCCTTGATAAAGACGCAGGCATTTCATATGCAGCTCGACTTGTGTGTGGTGTTGGACTATTGTTGTTTGAATTGGACGATAATTGATTCGCATTGCTGTTCTCCAGTGGTATCAGTATCTCTTTTCTTGGTGGTCCTTTTTCCTGAGCTCCTGGAACTTGATGGCCCTTTTTGATTATGGTTGTAGTAGTTCGCTGCAGTTCTGGCTGATGCCTTGAGACAGCCTGATCACTACCTCCGCCCCTCTGAGCTGCATGTATGGATTCAGATGGCACAGATGGACTAAAGTGAACACCACTTATCTTTCTACCAGAGGTGATCAGGTTGCCTTCGCTGTTTTGCGCCTTGTCTTTCTTGGCCATTCGTGTTAGGAAATTTGGAGTTGGAAGTGTCTTCTCCAGCAGTGCACTTGATGTTTTTGGCGGTTCTACAATGACCCCTTGTGAGGACTTAGCTTTGATGTACAATGAATCTTCCTCTTCCATGGCTGCTGGCAGCCTATCCTCTTTGATACCAATCATTACCTGATCTAGATCATTAGTTGAGGTGCTACCAAGGCTTTGCATTCTTGATGCCACGGTTGGTCTGGTGAGTCCATTGATGAGAGCAATGAACTGCGCTTCCTTTTCTGCATCGGATGAGCGTGCAACAAGGAAGTGCACATTGTGCTCATCATCTTTAGCAGAGAAAAGGTACATGGTCAGCCTTTCTCTGTTTGCTTGTAGCACAATGCACTCATCAATCATATTACGAAGGTCATCATCAGATGTGATGGAGATGAGCATGTTCAGTTGCTCGCCTGGGAGATGGTACTTGATTATGTGATCACGCCTTATTAGCTTTGTTGTTTTGCAGGTCAGCTCATTCCAGGACATGTCCCGGTTAATCTGAACCAGATGCCTCTCACCGCCGACATAGCGGAGCTCTCCGTCACTTGGCCTTGGTAAGAATGTGCCGCCAAAGTTGCAAATAAACTTTATCTTCCTTGGTTGAACTTGATAAGAATTTGGAGGGAATCGCTTATGTGATCCTGGGCTGCTGCTGGTGTCACTGAATGGGGCATATGTTGGCAGCTGCTTTTGTGGTTTTTGTTGACAAATGTTAATCACTTGTCCTGTCCAGTCCATATCGCTGCTTTTGAGATGGTTGGGACTGAAGGGTTGGCTATGTTTGCTTTCAATTGAAAATCCGTCACCAGGCTGACTGAACTATTGAAGCCAGTAGTTCACTGCATGTCTTTGAACTCGTATTACCATGAAATCTGGAGTTGTAGGAGTGGCGTAGGTGGGGTTTGATGGCAAAACTAGTCTGAACCTTTAATCTGTAGGTCCAGTACCTTCAATCTGGAGTCCTGCAAGGTCATAAGAGGAACACAATCCTTGAGCACTGAGGTACAAAAGGATGCAACAAGGTGACCAAATTGTAAAACCGATAAAGGTAGCAAAAAGAAGAATCACAACTCACAGGTGCCTCTTTCTTTGTGTAGTTTCTTCAGGCTGGGAGTAGGGCGCACAAGATTAACATGAAACGTTACAGAAAAATTTATTGGGCTTATCAAAGTGGAAGAGCATGCAACAAGAAAGCAGAAGAGAGGTTACTGACCTGAGCTCTGTGGGTTTCAGCTGACGGGCTGCTACTAGTGCTCAGAGCTTAATGGGGGACACTGTTTTGCTTCAGCTGTGTTGGAGCCGAGCTGCTAATATGGACGGCTGAGCCGAGGTCAATTTGGGATGATTGTTTTGGCATAAGAGTGGACAGGAGTTGTTGCCTGACTCATCTGTGACTGATTATTAGATCGAGAGAGGCATTTCATTGATTGGTCGGCAATGGCTACCTTCAGTCACGCACTTGGAAGATGACGGAGGGAGAGCAACAGTTTTAAATAAAGGTACACGACCCACCATCTGTTGTGTTGTTTTTTATTGTTTATTACTCCGGAGTTCCTCCTATTTGGCAAAGTATTGCTTGCATCTGGTATTCTGAATAATCTTTTATCCACCAATTACGCATGTATACACAATCACATATAGATTTTTTTTTAATACATGAATGCAGATTGTTTGTTGTAAATAAAGGATTATTGTTCCAGGCATTGGCACATGACCGGGGGCAAGGGGCGGCTCTTAATAATGCATGGTCTCAGTCTGTCATTATTGGTTTGTGCGATGTGGCCGGCGTTGCTCATGTTGGCCGGTGACGTTGACTCCTCTCCAAGCATAATGTAAGGCCGCCCATTGCCCAGTTGTCGGCTGGGGCTCGTCGACCTCGTCGCTGCCGCAATTGAATCTTTCCAGTTGTTTTGTTTTAGATGCAAACAAAAGCATCCAGTTGGATATATTTGCAGCTAACACAAGCAAATGATGATGCATTTTTCTCTCTGGGCTGCATGCAGTGGCGGGATTGGGCTGAGTTGGGCCTCCACTCTAAGCCAACCAAACCAAGCCTGCTTCCTGGCGGCCTTCATGATTTCAGATGATTGTTTTGTTGGAAGCGTCGAGACACAACGATTGTTGTCATGTGCGTGGGAGCATATGTATTTATGGATGCACATCATGTTTAGAATGAATGGTACAATTTCCAAGTTTTGGCTTTTCGAATAATAATTTTCCAAGGACAATTGCAGTGGTATTTTCCTGCTGATCAGCTCCACAAGAGTTCACTTGCACTGACTGATCTTGTCAGGTGCACTGCTGCAGCAGGCGTCTGTTGTACCTTACCATGACTTCACCTTTGGGCCTCATGGAGATCATGTCCTCCGTCTCCGGGAACGGAGAAACCAGCTCGAGCTCGAAATTCCTCAGAAGATGGCTCAGTATCACTTTGATCTGCAGGTATGCGTAGCCCTCGCCCATGCAGGCATGCTTCCCAGCGCCAAACGAGGTGTACGCGAGCTCGCCGCCTGCCCTGTCCTCCTCCCTGCCGGCGGCGAACCGGTCCGGGTCGAACGCGTCGGGGTCCCTGTACACGCCGGGTAGCATGTTGTTCACCACCAGCGGGCTCGCCAGCAGGCGCCCCTCCGGGATCTCGTACTCGTCTCCCTCCTCGGTCCGCACGGCGAACGCCTCGCGCGCGCGGCGGAGGATCATCGGAGTCACCGGGTGGAGGCGCAGCGCCTCCTTGACGCTGCGGTGGAGGACGTCCATCCGGAGCAGGGCGTCGTAGTCGATGGTGACGTGCATGATCCGCCCCTGCTCCTCCGTGGCCGCGCGCAGCCAGTCGGCGTGGCGGAGCAGGCGGGCCGCCGTCCAGGCGGTGACGGTGGAGCTCGTGTGGTGGCCGGCGAAGAGCAGCGCCACCAGCAGCCCGGTGACCTCCGCCTCCGTCGTGGCGCGGCCGTCCCTGTACCTGGAGTCCATCAGGGCCTGCAGCATGTCGTCGCCGGCGCGGTCGGAGCTCTTGCGCGACCTGGCGATCCCGGAGAATATCTCCTCGAGCCTCGCCCGCGCCCGGTCGCGGCGGCGGTGCGCCGGGGTCGGGAGGTGCGGGAAAAACATGCTGACGAGGTGTAGGCCGCCGATGAGGTCGTGGAGGAGCGACGAGACCTCGCCGTGCATGTGGTCCCGGACCTCAGTCCCCAGCAGGCACCGGCTCGCGATCCGCATCAGCACGCTGTCGATCTCCTGTTTCAGATCAACCGTGCCGCGTTCACCCCATTTCGCAAAGTATTCCTGCATGCACAAATTAATTCAGAAAAAAAGAATGTATATGCATTCTGAATTGTTTCTGATCTTGAGACAACGAACCATCATATAGAACCAAAACATGGTCACGCACAAACGCTCACCTCCACCTCACGAACCATGAGGCCGACATGGCTCCTTAGCTTCGCCGGCCTCAAAATCCCGGCGAAGAACCTGTGCTGCTCGTTCCGGGTGTCGTTGTCGATATCGTAGCCGACCCCTTTGCCAAAGATGGGGACGGTGATCTTGTAAACGTCGGCGATGCTGATCTCCGATTCGGTGCCGTGGAAGAAATGGGCGGAAACCTTTGGCCCGACCAGGAACGTGACCTTGATCCCGAAGGAGCTCAGCGTGAAGACGCTGCCGAGCTTCGAGTGCTGGTCGCGGATCACGGTCTGTAAGCTCGTGGTGAGGATAGCAGGCAGAACTCCGACGATGGGAGCTCCCTCAGCCACGGGCGGTGGCTGATTATTTGGCCGCCTCGTCTTGGGCGGCTTTGGAGGGATGGTTCTTGCTCGTGCGATCATCATGGTGGCTATGATGATGATGGTAGGGAAAACGGTGATCATCAAGAGCCATGTGTGCCCAGTTGTTGTTGTATCATCATCCATGATATACTGCAGTGTTAGCTGTTGGAAAATGGAAATATAGAAGTGTCGCAGCTTAGTAATTATATGCAAGAAGAATCATATCAGAGATATAATAAAGAGATCTTAATTATTATTTCAGTACCTGAAGCAATAATAATCGTATTAATCAATTAGAATGTATAGCAGGAGCCTCCTTGTTTCAGCTGCTTGATTGATTGCTGGTACATACGAAAAATAAAGCGACACACTGCAGGTACTTATATACAGGGGCTCAAGCTTGATATTTGCTGCTGAGGATTAAGCAAGCAAAACCAAGGAATATTGTACTGGACATCGATTGAGATGAAGAGTCGAGATAAGCATGAGCATAAGAAATTATATATTGGTTGCAGTGGCTATCTTTATCACGTAGGTCTGCTGTCTCGTGTGTAGCGAGAAAACGACACCTAGCTTATCTTTCAACGTGACAAGAAGGATATACATATGCTATGGATAACTTAATTAGTTTCTTGTGCTTTCAACTGAATCAGACTAATTAATCTCAAACACGCAAAGTTCCTGTCCAAATAAGCATTTGTGTGTTTTGCTGAATGCATGGCAGAATTCGTTGTATGGCAGTTTATGCTTCAGCAATAAAACCCATACTTCATAGTTTGGACAAGCAAGTTCCCCGCAATAAGAGTAACCTAACCACACAATTATTGATCAATTTTCCCAAAAGGTAGCCACGTAGGGAAGGCTGTTGTGACTTTGCTTTGATAGGCTAACTGCAGTAAGCCAGTAACCATGAGGAGAGCTCCGGGACATGCACCACCACGCACCTCCTTTCGATCTGTACACTGCTCCCCCATGCATTCTCTCCTGACAAATGATCCAACTCTGATGTTATTAAAGAGGCGGGCGTCCTTGTTGCCCATGAAGCAGGCAGACGCATCTTCATTTGTCGTCGATCGGTTTATGTTTTGCAGCAGCAAGATTCCAATTTTGAAGTCCTGCATGCATGCACGCGCACCCACCATCCATCATCAGCTTTCAACTCGTAATATAATTCATTCAAGCACTCCAGCCGATCTCTTTCTTAATTTCTTTATGCAAATTAAAGCTGGGAAGATCCGCTAGCTGCTCATGCTGTTCTTTGATGAACGCCAATGGCGGCCTTACTACATGTGATCGATCTACCGGAGACGACGACGGAGCTCTGCTATGTGTGTTGTAGGCGTTGAGTCGAGTTCGCAGCCTCGGTGGCATGCGGTTGTATTCTAAAATTCTGTAAACTCCTCCTTCTTCTGTGATACAAAGATGTGCAGATCATCTGCGAATACGTGAAAAAAAAGGTTCTCGGCAGCTTGCATTGTGCATGGTGAATAATGCATGACTGTAAAAACAATTGGTGCTAGCACAAATCCTATAGGTGTTTGGCCAAACGAGCCGGACCAAATAGGCGGCCCGAAGCACCGTCCAGGCACGGCCTGGCACGACTGTAGTAGTGCCCGGACTGGCCCGGCGGGCCATGACTGGGCCACCACCCTGGCTGTAGTGCCAGCTCGGGCACGGCCCGATTAAAAACTAGGTCTGATAGAGCCCATCAACAGCCCATAACCTATCCTTCTCATGTGTATGTATATAATATATATATATATATACACACACACTCTAGTCTCTTCTGAAATTCTAATTTTCACCGATCTCCTACCACCCGCCACCAGCCTCCTCTTTCTTTCTTCTCTCTCCCCATGCCGTGGCCGCCGTCGCCGCTAGCCTTCCTAAATGGCGCGCTCCCACCATCGCCCCCGCCAGTCTCACGTCGCGCGCCGCTGCCACACCCGGCGTTGACCTTGGACCGGCACGAGCACGCTAGGCCGCCGTGCCTATATCGAACTCGGCGTGCGTAGTGCCATGCCTAGGCCGCGAGGTCGGCACGGCACGGCACGATTGGCTGGCCGGGCGACCCATCTGACCATCTATACCTATACTGTCGGAGGAAATCTCCAGCTGGGTGGCGGAATGCACCCGCCTAATCCTAGTTTAGGAAGAGTTTGGGGGAAACCTAGGAGCGCTTGATCGATGGGCGGATGAACTCGGGAAGGACACAAGGATTTAGAGTGGTTCGGACCGCCGGAGCGTAATACCCTACGTCCACTTTTGAGTTGTATTGCTTGAGTGTGCTTGCTTGTGGATAACTTGTGAGTCTAGACCTTGTGTAAGCTTGAGAAGGAACTTGTGTTCTAACGAGTGCACTCTCCCTTTTATAGACTAAGGGAAGTACTTACACTGTGCGGGACCCCGACAGGTGGGCCTGACCAACAGGAGCCTGTAATATGAGAGATATGTGATCTTCTTCTCCAGCTCCTTTATGTAGTCCTCACGATCGAGAAGTTGACGTGCGGATCTACAACCAAGATATGGCCGTGTGCCGCCTTGCCGGCATAGTGACTGCTGTCAGTGTTACCCAACAGTGGAAACCGTGCTGCCACTGTTGGATCAGGACCCTCTGACAGGCGAAGGAGCAGCGCTGACCCGGTCCTGGCGTCGATGCCGACCATCGACGAGGGCGGCCTGGCGGTCCGGCAGGTGGGAGGCGACCCCAACCGTGGGATCCACATCCCCAGCGCTTCACCTGACCGCCAGCAACGCACTAGCCAAGGTCCCGGCGGGGCCAGCCACGGAGGTCCGGCTCCTGCCGGGAAAGGAAAGGAGAAAGAACTGGAGCCGGAGCGCCGCCACAAGCAAGGTGTGGGCGCCGCCCCAGCCCGGAGAGTCGATGAGGCGCGGGGAGCCGCCACCGCCCCGAGCAGCCAGGAGGAGGGGTCCAGATCCCAGAGGCTCCAGCACGGTGACGGCTCCTACGTGGGGGAGCCGGCCCCCAAGCGCCAGAAGACGGCAGAGGCGGTGGGGCAGAGCAGCTCTTAGGCTCCGCCGCCACCGTCGCAACAGCAGCAGCCGCAGGAGATCCCACCGCCGCTGCCAATGACGCGGCGCCCAGCGATGCCGCCACCACCACCATCGGAGCCAGGGCCACAAGTCCCGTCCCCGCCGCCGGGTACGCCCTCCGCGGGAGGCCCCCACCAGAGGACTGGGGAGTCTTCGGCGGGAAAGGAGATCCCCCCAATCGCTCAGGGAGGTTGGGAGTGGTTTGACTTCGTGTAAGTAGCCTTCTCAGAGCTTTTCTTTGCTCCATTTAACTTCTGGGCCCTAACCCCATTGGTGTGTGCCAGGCCCCTTTTTTCAGACGCACCCAGCGAGCCTGTCGGCAATGCACCAGCTGGGGGGTCCGGCCCCCAGCCCGCTCCATCCTCTCCTGCTGGGAAGTCAGCGACAACACCAGCAGGGGCACCGCCTGCTCCAGCACCGGTAGAGTCCGGACTCGGAGGTTCGGAGCCAGTGGCCACATCCCTAAGGTCCGAAGCTGCACCTCAGGAGGAGGCTGCTCGACCTGCTATGACGGCCGAGGCGCCAGCTACGGCGGCGGCACCAGACGCCATGGTTGAGGCCCCTCCAGCAGAGCTGACTGCAGAGGAGGCTGCGGCTGCGACTGAGGCAGCAGTGCCAGAGGTCACGGAGGTCCCCAGCTCCGCCCCACAACCCGTGCAGGAGGAGGAGCTGGAGGTGGTGTACGGGAGGCACCTTCTTCCGAGCCCAGCAGAGGTCCCTCTCCCCCACCTCTTGATCAAGACCCAGCAGGCGCTGGAGGAGACGGAGGCGGGCTTCCGCCGGGAGCGGGAGAAGCTGGAGGCGGAGCACCTCCGCCTCTCCGACTGGGAGCGTCGCCTGGGGGACCGCATCAAGACAGTCTCCGCCCGCTACATCGGGGAGCGTGCCCAGCTCGCGTAGGAGCGCGACGACCTACAGGAGCAGCTGCAAAAGGTCCTCGAGCGTGAGGCGGCGGCTGCCCAGCGGGAGAGAACGGCCGTCCGGCAGGAGGTGAAGGCTGTGGAGCGGGAGCTCGCAGCGGAGGAGAGGTCGAGGGTCGCCCTCGAGCTGACCAACCACACCAAGACGGCGTTGGAGCTGATCAAGGAGGAGCAAGCTGCCCTCGCGGTGTGGGAGGCAGCCGTGGTGGAGGGGGAGGCCAACCTCGCCACCCACCAGGAGGAGTTGGCGGCCCGGACCCGGGGGCTCCAGGAGCAGGAGGCATCCCTCCAGACGAGGAAGGCCAAGGTGGAGGAGTACCTGGCGGAGCGGAGCACCAGCATCGACCGGATCATGAGGTGGGCCGGTGAAGTGAACCCCTCCCTTGATGCACTTAGGCTAAGTCCCATCCGGGTCGCGGAGGCTCCACCCTCGCTTGGCACTATCTTCCGGTGCTGGACTCTGCTGCCGAGTGTCTACAACACCTGGAGTCCGCCATCTTCGACCTCCTGGAGACAGAAGGGCGGGCGGTCGCCCGAGGAATGGTGGAGTACATTCTTACCTGCTTCCGGAGCCATGACCCCGCCTTCCAACTGACTCCGGTTCTGGATGGCCCCATCCGTGCTACGGCGGCCGCAGCACAGGAAGGAGTGCAGGAGGCGGCGGACATGGTGGCGACCCGCGTTCGGCGCCGTCCCGGACCTGCAAGGAGGGGAGACTCCTCCGGACCACCAGAACAATAAGAGTTGCATCTTTTTTGTTGTTTTTGTAATATAGTTTTTGCAATGTAATGTATACTGTGTACATTATCAGTAATGTATTTGCTTTGTTAAAAGCAAGATTTAAGTGTTTCATGTGTCTATTTGTGCGAAAAACTTAGCTGTTCTTCCGATTGGCGATTCTGTGATGTGCTCTCAAGCGTACCGAGGTCCCTTGGCCCCCTGGGAGGTAGTCGTGATGGATCGGGACTAGTTGCCATAAAACCGAGATCCTGCACGCAACGAGATCCTGGACTTTGCCAGCGAGGGTTCATTGAGTTGCATAGCGAGTCAGAGCACCAGGACCTGGGTTCGAGGATTAAAGGGGTCCGGGTTCCTAGGTCCGTGGTTCGAGGTACTACGGTACTCATCCTAGGGGGGCAGGGCGAGTAGGCTTAGGGTACGGAACCAGGCTAAGCGGCTACACGACCCTGGACCCCAGCAAAGGACGAGCACGTTTCCCTGAAGCCAGTTCCTGGGTAGCCGATCCCTTCTCTCCTGCGAAGCAGAGGTCTTGGAGCAGAGACACAGCATAGCAACTCAAAATAGGTCTCGGCTGAAGGACCACGTGGGGGGTTAGCAGAGCGAGAAACAAGGAAAAATAGAATCGTATAAGCCTTAAGGACATACTGAGAATAAATTTTTTCTTCATAAATTGGTACACATAGATTGTGCGATGGACGCCAGGAGCCGGGTTTACGAGGGCGGACCTCCACCGTCCTGCATCACACAGGGATGCTACCAATTACAAAGGAAAGAATTTCCTCTCATCTAGTCCCCTAAGGATAGAACTAACGGAGGTGCTCAATATTCCACGAATTGGGTAGCTGCATGCCTTTCTCCGTAGCCAAACGAACAGATCTGGGTTGGCACACCTTTGTTACCTTGAAGGGCTCCTCCCAGCTGGGGGAGAGTTTGTGCAGCCCCTCTCGGTTCAGGATTCGCCTTAGGACCAGGTCCCCGACCCGGAGCTCCCTACTATGCACGAACCGTTGATGATAGCGCCGGAGCGCTTGGTTGTACCGTGCGTTTCGGACTGCTGCTCGCCATCTTCGCTCGTCGACAAGGTCCACGTCTTGGCGACGCTGCTGTTCCTGCAAGTCCTCATCAAAAGCTTGGACTCGTAGAGAGCCTATGGTGATCTCCGGGGCAAGGCATGCTTCGGCCCCGTAGACCAAGAAGAAAGGGGTTTCCCCAGTTACCCGGCTGGGTGTGGTCCGGTTCCCCCACAGTACACTCGAAAGCTGGTCAACCCATTTTGCGCCATGTTTCTCAAGATCACTATAGGTCCGGATCTTGAGCCCTCCGAGGATCTCAGCATTAGCCCACTCGACTTGGCCATTGCTCCTGGGATGCGCCACGGAGGCGAAACAGAGCTGGATTCCAATGTCCTCGCAGTACTCTTGAAAGTACTGGCTTGTGAACTGAGTCCCATTGTCTGTAATGATCCGGTTCGGGACTCCGAACCGGCACACGATTGACTTGAGGAAGGTGGTTACTGATGCCTTGGTAATGTTGACCACTGGGGTTGCTTCCGGCCACTTGGTGAACTTGTTAATGGCGACGTAGAGGTACCGGTACCCGCCGACGGCCCTAGGGAAGGGTCCCAAGATATCCGACCCCCATACAGCGAAAGGCCAAGAGGGTGGAATCATCTGCAGAGCCTGAGCTGGAGTGTGTATCTGCTTTGCGTGGAACTGGCATGCCTTGCAGGACCTTACCAGCTCAGCTGCATCCTGGAGCGCTGTCGGCCAGTAAAAACCATGCCAGAAGGCCTTACCGACCAGCGTGCGGGATGAAGAATGACTTCCGCACACGCCTACATGGATCTCTACGAGCAAGTCGCAGCCCTCTTCCCGGGTGATGCACCGCATGAGGATGTCGTTGGCGCCACGGTGGTAGAGATCCCCTTCTACCACCGTGTACCGCTTAGCCATCCGGACTATGCGCTCAGCAGATGCTTGGTCTTCAGGAAGGAAATTGTCTTTCAGGTAGTCCCGGACCTTAGAGATCCATGCATCGGGACCTTCCTGAGAAACTGGGCGTGGCTCCCTGAGGTCTTCGGGACCCTCAAGGGTGCACACAACCCTTAGCGTGCTCCACGGATGGAGCGCCGTCGGGACTGCTAGCTTCGAGGTGCTAGTGCGACCCCCTTCACCCAGATCGGCAGGCTGGGCGGAAGGCTTCAGCAGACGTCTTTGGAAAACGCCCTCCGGCACGGATGGTTGAGTCGATGCCCTCGCGGAGAGTGCATCAGCCACTGAATTACCTTCACGTGGAACATGTTGCAGTTTCAGCACATCAAAGTCCTTCTCCAGCCTCCTCACGTGGATGAGGTAGGCTGCGAGCTGGGATTGTTGCAGCAACACTTCCCTCGGACCTGCCTGATAACGAGTTGGGAGTCTCCTTTGACCAGGAGCTCCCGGACTCCTAGGGACAGGGCCACCGTGAGCCCAAAGATTAAGGCCTCATACTCCACCATGTTGATGGTGGCCTCAAAGTCGAGGTGCACCATGTACTTCATTTGCTCGCCATGTGGGTCGATGAGGACCACGCCAGCCCCAGCCTTCTTGCAGCGTGCAGACCCGTCGAAGAAGAGTGTCCAGTGGGGTCCGGTGAACACCGGAGCCCTGGCTTGAGGTGGGGCGTCCGACCCATGGTCCGGACCCCCTGAGCCACTTGGAGTTGGAGTCCATTCTGCAATGAAGTCCGCAAGGACCTGGCTCTTAATGGCGTGGCGTGGCTGGAAGTCGAGTTGAAAACTAGCAAGCTCTGCTGCCCACTTGGCGATGTTACCCGTGACGTTGAAATTGTGGAGGATGGCCCTCAACGGGTAAGAGGTCACCACCACAATCTTGTGAGCCTAAAAGTAGTGACGGAGTTTCCTGGACGCAACGAGTATAGCATAAAGGAGCTTATGCATCTCAGGATACCTGACCTTTGCCTCATGAAGGACCTCGCTGACGTAGTAGACCAGCTTCTGAAAAGTCTTGACTTTTCTAGCCGGACTGGGTCCTTCTCCTTGAGCCGGGGATGCGTCGGACCCCAGATCTCCTGATGCTTCTCCGGGTGCGGACCCGGCCGAGCCCTCCGAAGCAGGGTCGGTTGTCACACTGGTGGAGGCCGGACCTCCATCCCCCACATGGGGGACCACGGGGGCCCCCTGCAGGAGTTGCTCGAACCTCTCAGTGACCAGCACCATGTTAATCACTTCGGTCGTCGCTGCAAGGTAAAGAAACAGTGTCTCACCTGGGTCCGGGGCGACCAGGACCGGCAAGAATGTGAGGTACCGCTTCATCTCCTGGAAGGTTTGTTCCGCCTCTTCAGTCCATGCGAATGGACCGGACCCCCTTATCAGCTTGAAGAAGGGAAGGGCCCTCTCTGCCAGCCTCGAGATGAAGCGGCTGAGGGCTGCAAGAGACCCCGTCAACCTCTGTACGTCCTTGAGATGCATAGAGGGCCTCATTGCCTCGATTGCCCGGACCTTGTCCGGGTTTGCCTCGATCCCCCAGTGGGAGACCAGGAAACCAAGGAGCTTTCCCGCCGAAACGCCAAAAATGCATTTCTCGGGGTTAAGCTTTGTAGAGGTTGCGCGCAGCTTGTCGAAGACTTGAGCTAAATTTTCTAGTAGGGAATTCAATTCTCTAGTTTTGACTACGATGTCATCAACATACACCTCAACTATATCTCTAACCAAATCACCTAAAGTGATGTTCATTGCACGAGCAAAAGTGGGTAGAGCATTAAGCAGTCCATATGGCATTACAATATAGCAATAAAGACCATCCACTGTTACAAAAGCAGTATGCTTTCTATCATCTCTAGCCATTTTGATTTGATGAAAACCAGAATAGGCATCTATGAAGGACAGCAGGTCGCACCCGGAGGTGGAGTCCACAATCTGATCTATACGAGGAAGTGGATAAGGGTCTTTTGGACATGCCTTATTGAGATTGGTGTAGTCGATGCACATCCGAAGCTTCCCGTTAGCCTTTGGGACTATGACCGGATTGGCCAACCACACTGGGTGGTGGACCTCTTCGATGAAGTCGGCCTGCAGCAGCTTACGAACTTCTTCACGGATGAAGTTTTGCCGCTCGATGGACTGCTTCCGTGGCTTTTGTCGGACCGGTCTGGGATCGGGCCGGATCTTCAGATGGTGCTCAATCACCTCCCTAGGGATCCCGGGCATCTATGATGGTTCCCAAGCGAACACGTCAACATTTGCCCGAAGGAAGGCGATGAGCGCGCTTTCCTATTTCTCTCCCAGATTCACACCGATGCGGGTGGTCTGGGAGGCTTCCGCTCCGACCTGGATGGTCTTCACGGGAACATCATCCGTATCGGACGGACGGACCTTGGGCGCCTTGGCCGGAGCCTTGGCACGTGAAGATGAGGGGTCTGACCCCTCTGCACCAGCTGCCGGCCAAGCCCTGCTGCCAGCGCATAGAGTTTCTCAACCGCCACGACGGTGGCGGTCCGGTCGCTCTGCACGGTGAGGACGCCTGCCGGGGACGGCATCTTGAGGACCAGGTACCCATAATTGGCAACGGTCATGAACCAGTACAGGGCTGGTCTGCCAATGATGGGATTGAAGGGGAGGTAAACTTCCGCAACTTCGAACTACACGTTCTCTGTGCGGAAGTTGACCTCCGTCCCGAATGTGACTGGCAAGGAGATGGTCCCTACCGGGTAAACGGGATTCGGGCCCACTCCGGATTGGACTCCGAGATTTGCAGGTGTTTAAACGATGCATAGCTGATGACGCTGAGGCCTGCACCTCCGTCAATCAGCACGTGGTGGAGGCGAACGTTGGCGATGGTGGGTGCCGTGATGAGCGGCAGCACACTAGCGCCCGCCATGTTCTCCGGGCAATCAGATGGCCTGAAGGAGATGGTGGTGCTCTTACACCGCTGGTAGGGCGCCGCCTTTGGCATCTCTGGCTTGACCGAGAGGACCTCTCGGCGAAGGGTCTTGACGTCCCGCTGGGAGACGAGCTCCGAACTGCCGCGGTACATGACGTACAGCTTCTTGCGGCGCTCATCACCACCGGACTCGGAGTCGGACTGGTGGAAGAGACCCTTGAGGTCTTTGTTTGGGGTTTGGTACCCCAACTCCCGCTCCGTCGCAGCTGCATCGGCATCGAAGGCCTTCTCCTTGCCGGACCGCCGCGGAGGGGAGGAGCCTTCCTTGGAGGCTTGGTCGCACCTCTTGTGAAGGCGCTCCACGAGCTTCTGGATTTCGCTGCACTCGGTGGCGCTGTGGCAAGCCCCAGGATGAACAAGGCATGACCCGGGGTCGGTGCGATGTTGTCGTGGGCACTTGCCACGGGAGTTCTGGCCTCCAGTTGCTGCTGCAGCAACCGGACCCCCAACCCGTGACTTATCGAAGCCACGGTTCTTCTTGTTCTTTTTCCTGCAGCAACCGGACCCCCAACCCGTGACTTATCAAAGCCACGGTTCTTCTTGTTCTTTTTCTTGCCGCTGCCGGGGGCAGCGACACTGGGCCCGCTCATCTGAGCGGGTCCTGCCTGAGTTGCAGAGTGCCACGCACGGTCCTCTACAGCCCTGGCGCATTTGTCTGCCAAGGCGAACAAGGTGGTGACAGTTTCCACCTAATGCGTCGCCAGCTTCTCCAGCATCGTCTCGTCACGGACCCCCTGGCGGAAAGCTGTGATAATAGATGCATCGGAGATACGCGGAATAGTTCCGCGTACCTTGGTGAAGCGGGAGATGAAGGTCCGGAGGGTTTCTCCGGGTTGTTGTGTGACGCCCTGAAAATTTACTTAACAAAATCGTGCGCTAGAGTGATTCGTAAAAACGGTTCAACATCAAAACCCTAACCCTAACCGAAGTACTGATCCGTTCCGCATCGCCCGCCCACGCGCGACCGTCCGCCGGGATTTACGCAGACGCGACTCCCCTCCTTTTTCTTCCTCTCCTCGCGCGAATACCGCGCGCGTGGCCGACCGGCCGCGACCGCTACCGCAATTAGCGCCGGCGCTTCTCGTGTCGCGCGCGAATCCCCGCGCGCGCGTGGACGCGGTCGCCGCCGCGACCGGCGCCGACACGCCCTCCCCCCCCTCTCCCTCTTTTCTCTTCTTTTTCCAACCTCCCTCTTTTCCTTTCTTTCCCCTCTCCCTTTTTCCTTTTTCTTTTCTCTTTCTTTTCTTTTCCCTCTTCTTTTCTTCTTCCCTCCCTTTCCCTATCTCTGCTCCCGAGCCCCTGCTTCCGCGCCTGTGCTCGGCCGCACCCGCCGCGCCGGCCACCGGCCCCCCCTCCCCTCGCGCGCGCCTGTGCCCGGCCGCCCGTACCCGCGCGTGCACCACGTGCCGCGCCGCCCGCCGTGCCGCCCGTCGCTGGCGCACGCGCGCGGCCGCACGGCCGCCGTGGCGCACACGCCGTCGCCCGCTGTGCCGCCTCGCCGCCCGCGCCCCTCCCTGTGCCGCCTCGCCGCCCGCGCCCCCCCCCCTCTGTGCCGCGCACCGCCGCCCGGCCCCCCCCCCCCCCACGTGCACGGCTGCGCACGGCCGTGCCCCGCCGCAAGCCACGGGCGCCATTAATGGCTGCCCGTGGAGCCGCCCGCCGGCCGCCGCCTCCCCGTGCCGCTCGGCCGCCTATAAGTAGGCCGGCCGCGGCCCTTCGTTCCCCCACACCTTCCACCGCCACCTGCAGCCCCTCCCCGAGCACACAGCGCCGCCGCCGCCACAGCCTCCCCTGCCGCCCGCCGCCCCCGTGGGCAGCTCCCCTCGCTCCACCTCGGCCCGAGGTAAGGCCGGGGATGGGTTCCCCGCGCCCCCTCCCGCTTTCCCCCCCACTCCCGGGCCGCCGCCGTGCCCCGGCCGGCCGGGTCAGGCCACCGCCGGCGCCCTGCCTCCCCCTCCTCTGCTTTGCACGGGGGAGAGGAAGGAGAAGGGTGTTCTTACCCAAACCCCCCTCCCCTTTCTGATTTTTCCCAAAAACCCCCTCCTCCCTATGAGCATGCCCTTATTCACTTCCCTTTTACAAAAGAAACCCCGTGTTTTCCATTAATTCAAAAAGGACCCCCTAATACTTGAGCCTAGATACACTTGACGCTCTTTAGCATGCCCCGAGAATTTATAAGATTTACAAAAAGGCCCTCGCTCTTTCCGGATACTTACGAATAAACCCCTAGAGCCCTGTTTAACCACCCGAACCTCCTTTGGCTCGTCATTTTATGTGCGAAACGACCTCCGATTGACCCGAAACTCTACCACACCCTTTCTAGTATAGTTTTAGCCATGCCATTAAGAAACCACCTAGAGATACCACCCCTAACTCCGTAATTAAATTATTTCCGATTCAAGCCTATCGGTAAAAGCTTTTAGTTCTTTCGCTTGATTGTGTGTCTGTTTGTTTGCGTCGTAGGACACGGAGTGAACGACGAGGTTCCCGACCGCGACCAAGCAACCGAGGACCAGTACTGCGACCCCGAACCCGAAGGACAGTGCTTCGATCAGGACTTCCCGCAAGGGTTTGACGATGGCAAGTTCAATTCCACCCTTTGATGCATATTTTTGTCCTAGTTTTATAAACACAACCCAGTGGCCTGTTTTATAAAATGCATGGTTTGGCGTGCCGTAAACATGGTAGGGTAGCCACCCTTGTTGTGATAACCATACCTTGAATACCTGATTTTATAAAGGAATTGCGTGTGTGTGTGGGAAGGGATAAAATGTGGTTTCGGAAAGTGAGTCAGACGGGATGGACGGCATTCCTGTGTGGATTGCCGTTGGTGTGCTCGTACCTGTGTGGTAGGGCAAGGGAGGGAGATGTCTGTCCTGTCACCCCTAAGGACCGAGTTGTTGTGACATCTCACCTAGCTTCCTATCGTGCAAACCACTTGACCGTTGTATGGGCAACGGCTTGGCCTAACCCCACTAGTTAGTCTGATAGCCATCAGGAGAGCTGGGAGCAACGGGTGATCAAGGAGACGGGATAAGCTCTGTGTGACTTATGCCCCGGTTAAACCTCAGTGTTAGGTCGAATGACCCCTTGATAGATCCCGTGGTGGCTAGTCAGGTCTAGCTACGGTGGGTAAGGGCTTCGATGGGATCTGCACCGGCACTAAGGTGTTCGTGCTGTGGTACCCCACCTGTGGGTAAAGTTGCACACCTCTGCAGAGTTAGAAATCTATTCGAATAGCCGTGCCCACGGTACTGGGCAAGTTACGGTGTGGTCACATAACTAGTGTTTCTCTCTGGGAAATGGTTGAGCTGGTGTGAGTTGTTTGAAAAGTATCCGTCAATGGTGCTGTGTGCTACGACGGACGGGGAGTCCGGTAGCGGCTTGAAACTTGGATCCGTGAGGATAGACATTGTGCGTTCTTAGACACTTGAAAACTTGTTTTGAAAAAAAAATGCTTTTAAAACGAACCTTTGCATATAATTGTGTTTCCACAAAAGAACCGTAACTTTATCCTTGGATTATCCTGTGCATCTAATTCTGTTATAACCCCCCGTGGGTGAGATTGGACTTGCTGAGTACGTTTGTACTCACCCCGTTTTTACTCTACAGTGGAGGATCCCGACTACATCCCCGAGAACGACGAGTAGGGTTCCGTCCTGCACCCAGTCTTGCCTGTGGGTGAGGTCGCCGTTGGAGCTCCGCATGGCGCAAGACTCTGATGATCCTTTGTTCGTAGCCAGTGTAGTCGTGTGGGTTCTGGTTGTAATCCTCGCGATAGTGGCGCTTCACTGCCCATTACCGCGTAGAGTTGTACGGTGATGTACCATCTGATGTAATAAAAGTGTTATCAGCCTCCTGGGACTGATAAAGTGACACTTTTAAGTCTTCCCCGATGGGGGGGGCGCTTCATGTTGTCTCACGGTGTGAAGGTGGGCCTCCACACCATGCTGCTGGTACGCACTGGCAAAATTTGCCGTGAACTGTGCGCAGAGCTCACCCCAGGATTGGATGGAACCCGGGATGAGGCTCATGAGCCAGGTTCGGCCTGGCCCGGTCAAGGCTACATGAAAGTAACTCGCCATGATGGTGTCATTACCCCTAGCCGCCATGATGGCGGTGATGTAGACCTGCAGGAATTCTGACGGGTTGGTGGACCCGTCATACTTTTCCGGCAGGTGGGGCCGAAACTTGGACGGCCAAGCGACCGCGCGAAGGTGGACTGCGAGTCCCTGCAGCCTAGCCACGGCCGCATCGAGCTCGGGCGCAAGATCCCGACCCTCAATGTTGAGTCGGCGGTTGCGCACTCGCTCGATGGAGACACGGGCGTCCTCTCCCACACGTCTGCGGTTGAGCTTTGCCCGAAGATCCGCGGTCCGTGCACTCCTTACTGATGGGGAGTGCACAGAGCCGGATGCGCTGCCCTGACGACGGCGCTATCTGGACACAGATCCCCCCGCTGAATCTGGGGAGGCCTGTGCTAGGTTGAGGAGGCGGTCGACGTCGTCACGCCACTGCCTCTGCACGTCAGGCGAGGCTGTCTCGCTAGGAGGGTTGCGGAGCAACTCCCTGGCTGCCACAAGCGGCCCGTTTGGCGCAGGCACCGATTGGGCTATGGAGGCCCACTCCACAGCACGCTGTGGAGCAGCACGCGCTGCCGCCCTGGGTGGGGGATGGCGCATGGTGTGTGGCGTGGATGACGCCACTTCCTCACCCAAGAGGAGATCGTGAGGCCCATTTTCCCGCGCCATTGCAGTCTTGAGCTTCGACCAAGCGCAAACCAAACCTAGATCCCCTACCTGGCGCGCCAAATATCGGAGAAAATCTCCAGCGGGGTGGCGGAATGCACCCGCCTAATCCTAGTTTAGGAAGAGTTTGGGGGAAACCTAGGAGCGCTTGATCGATGGGCGGCTGAACTCGGGAAGGACACAAGGATTTAGAGTGGTTCAGGCCGCCGGAGCGTAATACCCTACGTCCATTTTTGAGTTGTATTGCTTGAGTGTGCTTGCTTGTGGATAACTTGTGAGTCTAGACCTTGTGTAAGCGTGAGAAGGAACTTGTGTTCCAACGAGTGCACTCTCCTTTTTATAGACTAAGTGAAGTACTTACACTGTGCGGGGCCCCGACAGGTGGGCCCGGCCAACAGGAGCCTGTAATATGAGAGATATGTGATCTTCTTCTCCAGCTCCTTCCTGTAGTGCTCACGATCGAGAAGTTGACGTGCGTATCTACAGCCAAGATATGGCCGTGTGCCGCCTTACCGGTACAGTGAATGCTGTCAGTGTTACCCAACAGAGGAAGCCATGCTGCCACTGTTGGGTCAGGACCCTCTGACAGGCGAAGGAGCAGCGCTGACCCGCCGCACCGTCGCCTCCACGCATACTGTTGCAGGGCACGCCTCGGCTCACCTGCAGCAGGCCATCATCACCCACGCGTGGCGCCGTGATGTGACTACACGTCGTCTACCTGCGCTCAGAGCACAGTAACGCGCCGTCTTGGAAATAGACGGGCTTACCGTGGTGTCAGTTGGGCAGACCATGCTTTGACTTGGGCATACGCAGCCCATCTACCCGCATTTAATGCGGTAGTTGGGCTGGCGTCCCGCGGAGGGCCCTCTGCCACGGGCACGTGGCAGGGCTGGCCCTGCAGTCGCCTCTGTGGCGGCACGTGGTGGCGCCGGACCCCTTCCCGAGGGAAGGGGGATCCAGACCCCCGAGGCCAGTTCGAGTGATCAGGCCCGTGGAGGTCTGGCCCCCACACGTGGTGGCGCCGGACCTCCCTGGGGAGTCCGGGACCGTGGAGGCCACTCCAGATTATCCAGCCCTCGTGGCCACGTGGAGGCGCCGGACCTATAAGAGCACGGGGGAGACCGCGGTCCCAGCTGTCAGACCCAGACCGTACGCCACGCGGCCCAGAGAATGAGGGAGAGGTTACGGATAACCTTACGCCCGTCTGGATGGACACCCTGTCAGAAGACTTGCTGACGGGCTAGGCCCGCGGAGAGGCAGATCTCCTGGTAGTAGACTATTACGACCTTCTGATCGTTGAGCAGTTCCTTGGCGATGATGGAGGATAGGCGGTCGAGTATGTGGTGGCACGCGTCCACCGTGATGCGCGTGGCGCACTCGCCGGAGCTAGACACCATCGCGCCCCTACCTGTGAGGCGACAGCGAGACGCTAAGGGTCTGGACACCCTAGCAGGAGGTATTCCTGTCCGTATGTACTGACATGTACCTATACGTAATCTCTTTCAACCATAGGGTTAGTTTAATTTGGCTGCGGAACGCACACGTACCTTAGCAACAGCAAACCATTGCAAAAAAAAACACAGAAAAACTACAAGTGTACGGATGTCAGCCTTTGCATAGAAAATGAAAAGCTAGTGTGCAAAGATCCGCTCAAAGTATTTCTATGTCTTAGGCCAATTCACTACAAAGAGTGTTAACTTTTTCTGACAGATTTTTTTTTCCCAAGTGGCCAAAAGTTTTTGGTATATTTAGGCAACTGGTATTTTCCAAGTGGCCATCGGGAATGAATTTGTTGTATTCGAATAATGTTATTGGTGATTTGATAAAACTTTTAGAAAAAGATACAAGAAGACACTTGAAAATTTATCGGCCACGTCCTCCAAAGAAAATGATTAAAAACAACTAAAACGTTGGTCACAAAAAAAATTAATGGGAAAGATCGCCGCATGTCTTGTAGTGACCGGTCCAGAGAAATCATGGGCGATGCTAGACGAGCATATCACCAGGGTCGGATTCATTAGGACAGCACGGTCGAATACAGAGATCTACAATAGTTTATGTGGAATTTCACAAATTCCATCAGGGCCGCCGGACCCCGATGAGGTAAGGCAACCGAGAGCGGCATCAACTCATCAAACTTCAGGTATGGACACATCGAGAAAGAGATCAAAAGTAATTAATACACCATGGGCACACGATCGAGTTTTATTCTAGCTGCTGATTACGTAAGAACTAACATAATAATACGTGGCTCTCTTACGTATTCGATAAAAAAAACTAACACACTGCACGGACACGCATGCACGACCGTACAAATGCATTATCACCATGGATGCATGTCTCGATCGATCGACGGCGATAGATGTCACCACGCGGTGATCTATCAGACGCGCAGGTAGACGTCGATCTCGAGTACGGCGTTCTTGCCCTTCCAGCTCGCCGTCTTCCAGAGCACGTACCCCGTGGCCATGCGGAACCTCCCCGTGCCGCCGACCACCGCGAGCTCGCGCACGGGCGCCGTGATGTCGTTGCGTCCCATCACCACGACGGTGCTGCCGCTGTAGCCGCCGTAGTCGGTGAGCACGACGTTCATGGAGAGCAGCATCGCCGGCTGTCCCTTCTCCAGCGACGCCGTGACGTAGGTGCCCTGCGCGCGCCCCACCGGCCGGGACCCGCGGCTCGGGCCCTCTGTCAGCACGTCGTCCATCACCACGGTGTCGCCGAACCGCACGCCGGACATCACCGGCGCGCCCGTGCCGTTCACGATCAGCACCGCCGTGGGGCGCGGGCCCGTGTACCCGTCGTGCATGAAGAAGTGCAGGTGGTGCTTGTCGCCGGCGGCGGCTGCCATGAGCTGCTGCAGCTGCAGCACAACAATGGCCATCATCAGAGCTGCGGCGGCACAGGTGAGCCGGCCGCCGCTCCTCGTCGATCTCTTCGCCATCATGCACGCAGGGGAGCGATCGATTTGACGGATCGAGATAATAATCAAGGCAGCGTATGTAGGCAAGGTACCTTAGCTAGCTTATGGACAGACGATAAGGGTGTGTGCTCATATATATAGCAAGCAAAGTAGCACCATGGATCATTGCAGAAAGTATCTAAAGGGAAGGACATGCAAGTATGGACTCCATCGATCAATGAGTCATGACATGATGCATGCACAGTAAAAAGATTAAAAGGCGACATGACGTGTATGCATGCATGTGCATGCATCGATAGTTAGCAAGCTAGATTGCGGGTTTACGGTGCGTTCGTTTTCAAGGGTCTAAAGTTTAGAGAGGTCACGTCAAAGAGAATCTTGTCATTTAAAAGTATTAAATAAAGTCTAATTACAAAACTAATTGCAGAATCCTAGTGCTAATTCGCGAGACGAATCTAATGAGGTATATTAGTTCATGATTAGCGGATGATTACTGTAGCATCACTGTGGCAAATTATGGATTAATTAGGCTCATTAAATTTATCTCGCGAATTAGGACCCAGCTGTGCAAAAAGTTTTATAAATAAATTTTATTTAATACTTCTAAATAGCAAGATTCTTTTTGATGTGATGGGTCTAAATTTAGATGCTAGGAAACGAACAGTCGCTTAGTTTGAATGATGATGATGATGCGCGCGGCGGCCTTCAATCCCACTACGCCACTATCCTCCACTGCCTTTATTTGCAAAGCTCACCATTCTACAATCATTATTGAACGGGTTAGTTACAAATCTCTTCTTTGGGTCGGATGCCCAATGAATGAGAAGAAAATGGCTTGTTCATGGGCTCCCATTATGGCCCAATCGATGGTTGCCTTCATTTGACTTTTTTTTAAAAAAGGGGATAAAAAATAAAATTAGGAAAAGAGGTGCCGGTGGGGAACATTTTGAAAAATGGGTACATCCCGCCCGCTGATCGGGCGGGAGGCGACCTCCCGCCCATCCAGCGGGCGGGAGGCTCCCCGAGGGCCTCTTCGTAAATTTTTTATTTGCGAAGAGGTCCCTGCGGGGGCCTGCGGGGGCATCCCGCCAACCCAAAGGGTGGGATGTTGTCCTGAGGGGCATCTCGCCCTTTGGTCGGGCGGGAGGTCCCCCCGGCTATATAAGCCCTAATCTGCCCCAAAAATTTCATTTTATCCAGCAAAAATCAGAAAAAAAAAGAAAGAGGAGAGAGGAAGAGAAAAGAGAAAGCGGCGAAGCCCTGTTCACACGTCGATTTGGAGGTATATTCTCATTCTAGCCGTATAATTACTTGAAAATAACTATAATCTAGGAAATATTTCTTAGAGTAGTTATGTTTTGAATAGTTTTTAGTATTTTCATTTTTTTTAGTATAATTTATATTCTGAATAGTTTAGAATTTGTAAAATATAATCTGAGAATCGCTGAAACTTAGGGTCGTCGTTGTGTATTAATATGTAGTATAACTAGTTTATTCAACTGTGCGGTATTTTTAGATATGTCTTCCGAGAAGGGTATTTTCAGTATATATTACAGAGAAGGAAATGTGATTTATGGGTCAAATGGGGTAGATTTAAGTCAATTCAACTGTGCGGTCAGAGGAATTATCAGACCGCACGAGAGGACATTTAAATCCATATGCAACTGGTTAATGAGGGGATTAAGGATTAATCAGGAGACACACATTGTGAGTGTTCAATGCGTCATAAATCGTATCACTCACGCTTTGATCTGGGAGCTGATGCCACTTGCAAGCAACGAGGACTGGTTAACTTATCTGCAAAATGCAAGTCATTGGCAATGGCCACTGGTACTCCTTGTCAGTGTGCACCAGAACCCTTTGATAAACATTGAAGCTGCTCCTCAATGCGTGGATGATGAGGGGGAGAACATACCCTTCATTGTTGAACAGCTGCAAGATGAAGAACGTGAATTGGACGAAGTAATGAATGCCGATTCGTCTGATGATGACAATGATGTGCCTGAAGATTGGGTAAGCAGCGACCTCAGTCATCTTGTCGTAAATGATGGATCTAGCTGGCCTTCGGATTGCAGGGAGAATGAAATTGTCCAGGGTGCGAGGTACCACTCAATTGAAGAGGTGAAGGAAGCTGTTAAGTGCTGGTCTCTCTCTCTTATGCGAGAGTTTAAAACAGTCGAGTGCAAATCTCGTAAGTACGATGTGGTATGTGTGAAGGAGGGCTGTCCGTGGCGGGTGCATGTCTATAAGGGTAAATGGAAAGATTACTGGGAATGCTCCATTGTCACTCAGCACACTTGTCATTTGCCTGGGGTGCAGAAGATCCATCGCAACCTCACGTCGCAATACATCGCAAATGAGATGTACGGGATAATAGTAGAGAACTTGTCATATGAACCAAAGTCTATTATCAGGTATATTCAGGAAAAGTACAAGTATACCATCTCATACAGCAAGGCGTAGAGTGCAAAACAAAAGATGTTGGAGATGAGGTTTGGTACGTTCGAGGCTGCATATGATAATGTTCCTCGATTGCTGGCCGTCCTATGTCAGAGAAATCCTGAAAGCTATTATGACCTGAAAACTCTAGATAGAGAAGAAGGTCCGCGCTACACATTGCAGCGGGTCTTTTTCAGCTTGGGTCCATGCATTAACGCATTCCATCACTGCCGGCCTCTCCTGTGCATCGACGGGACCTCTCTCGCAGGAAAGTATAGATTGCAAATGCTGACAGCTATTGCAGTGGATGGAAACAATCAATTGCTTCCTGTTGCTTTTGCTTTTGTTGAGAGTGAGAACACAGACAGTTGGTACTGGTTCCTGGAACGGGTTAAGCTTGCAGTCGTTCGGGATAGGGAAGATGTCTGCCTGATTTATGATCGTCACGCCGGCATACTGAGGGCAATACTAGATTTGCAGCAGGTGTGTGTGGAGACCGGAGAGCCGCCCAAGTAGCGTGATGTTCACAGTAGATGGTGCATGAGATATATCGGTGCAAACTTTTTTAGGCAATTCAAAAACAAGCACCTTATGGATATGTTCAAGAGGCTATGCAAGGAAACGAATCAGTAAAAATTTAACAAGCAGTGGCAGAAACTTGATGAACTGACCGGGAAGAAAAGAGCCGAGGACGCATCAAAAAATATAACTGCACAGGATGAAGCAGAGGCTTTGTGTCCTTTGCCAACAGATACTGCACGTACTCGTAGAAGCTCTGGGTCAGCGGTGAAAACCTTTTCTGAATGGATTGAGAATGAACCTAAGGAGAAGTGGGCGTTACTTTATGATACCGATGGTGCAAGGTATGGCATAATGACTACCAACTTCGCCGAGGTTTACAATTGGGTGCTGCGAGGTGTTCGCGCGCTTCCACTGGTTGCAATTGTGGAATTCATCGTCCGCGGGTGTACCGATTACTTTAGGGAGCGGTTCACTAAAAATCAGATATTCATGCGAGATCCTGACAGATATTTTGGGAAAATGATAACAGAATATATGACTAAGAAGGCAGAAAGCGCCCGGCTATACCACGTACGGCAATGTGGTACACAGGAGCTCAAGTTTGAGGTATTTCCTAAAGACAGAGCGCGACGTGGCATGAGACGTCAAAATCCTGTAAAGGAGTGCATTCTCAAGTTTGATGGAACTTGTTGTTGCTCATGCATGAGGCCAAAGTTGCTGCACTTACCTTGTTCTAATGTAATGGCTGCTTGTGCGGATATTCAACATCCTGTCGATATATATGTTTCCCATTACTTCAAAAAGGAGACAATTGCCAGCACCTGGCAGTATGAGATCTATGGGTTCCGTTTGGTTGGATCGTTCACTGAGACAACGAATCCTATTATATATATTCCAGACCCAAGATCATCACGGGTGAAGAGAGGGCGCCGTCAGACATGGCGTATTCGTAATGATATGGATGAGTCAGAGCTCCGTCAGAGGATACAGCGCTGCAGTGCATGTAATCAGATTGGACACACGTATAAACATTGTCGAAACCATGATGCTGGCCCCAGTTCTGCTGAAGCTGGCCCTACAGGTGATGCTACAGATGGAAGACCTCCGGTTGCATCAAGGAGTGGGAGACGTCGCCGATCGAGTGCTAGTACGTCATCAGGCATCATTTGAACGTTGTTTGCTCATATGTAATATTTGCCGCGTTGAGATTGTATCAGACCTGGATGTGTATTTGTAATATTTGCCGCATTGACTAAAGACAGAATATTTGGATTCATGTATTAGTAATATTTGTAATATTTTTAATATTTGTTATCATATTATTTTATTTTTAATGGCTTCATGTATTGTACTATCGTAATATTTTGATTCTACGTTGCAAAACGGTATCGTTTAACCATCTTGTACGAGTTTTAGATACCGTAATCTTCTTCGTAAAATTGAATTAAAATTTTATATGCATACATAAGAGTAACGTGAATAAATCTTGCATTTGAAAAAAGTCTGAATTTCAAATTATCTGTGAAACATAAATTCTAAGAAAATATAACAAAAATTATAACCAAAATATAACAAAAATCATAACCAGGGGACCTCCCGCCCACTGGCCGGGCGGGGAGCATTCCGCCCACTGGACGGGCGGAACGCCTGCTTCAGGGGCCTTTTCGTGAATAAGAAATTTTTCTTATTCGCGAAGAGGCCCCTGGAATTTTTTTTTGAACCTCCCGCCCGATGGGTGGGCGGGAGGTTCCTAACCCCACGCCTCCCGCCCGATCAAAGGGCGGGGGTACCCATTCTTCCAATTTTTCCCACCCGGTTCCTTTTTCGAATTTTAATTTTTTTATCCCTTTTTAAAAAAACTCGCCTTTATTTCATTATTAACGGCAGGCATGTTCAGGGGGCCCAATCCCGACCGACGAAAAAGCAGCCCAGCCCAATCTCTCGCGCGCACACACACGCACAGCAAAGAAAGCAGAGAGGTCACTAGGTCACATTTGGTCTGATTACTACTGATCGCTCTCAACAACCAAAGCAAGAGTATTATTGTGTGCCTCTGCTGCTGCTCAACAACAGCAACAGCAACAAAAAAACATCATCAAAATCTCACTTTGTTTGCACCTACCAGTAATATAGGAAGCCAGGAAACCAGCCACACACACTGACACACCTGGCCATCATCTCCTAGTGTAGATTTGTAGCTCCTGAACATACCCAACAACCCCCACCTGCAGCAGCCGCTCTCTCCACCTCCCTTCCCCATGGATCACCACACCACGGCATATATAAGCTATCTAGCTCATTAATTTCAATCCCTTCCCTGGATAGATGGATAGATAGATCTGAACATCACAAACAATCGGCCGCTCGCTTTCAGCCAAAAATCCATCTACCCACCATGGCTGCTGTCAAGGCCACCTCTGCGGCGGCGGCAGTCTTCCTCCTCCTCCTCCCCGTGTTGGTTCCGCCTCCGGCCGGCGTGCTAGCGGCGGACGACGACGGGACGACGCACCTGAGCTTCTTCATGCACGACATCGTGTCGGGCAGCAACCCGACGGCGGTGCAGGTGATCAAGGGCCCCGGGTCGACGACGGCCCCGGCGCTGGGCATGTCCTTCGGCGACACCACGGTGGTGGACGACGCGCTGACGGAGACCTCGTCGCCGACCTCGGCGGCGCTGGGGCGGATGCAGGGCTTCTACATGCTGTCGTCCCAGTCGGGCCCGGTGCTGATGGTGTGCGCGAACCTGCTGCTGACCTCGGGCGACCACAACGGCAGCACCATCGCGGTGCTGGGCCGCGACGACACGGCCGCCGACGTGCGGGAGCTTGCCGTCGTGGGCGGCACCGGCAAGTTCAGGATGGCCAGCGGGTACGTGCTGTGGAAGACGTCCAGCATGAAGGGCGCCGACGCCACCGTCCAGCTCGACGTGTACCTCACCACGGGCAACGGCACCACCATCGACGCCGCGGCGCCCGTCTCGCCCGCCGACGGCTCCTCTGGTTCGTCCGGGTCAGGGTCCGGGTCGAAGGCGAGCTCGGGTGCGAGGACCGGCGGCGGGTGGGTCAGGGCGTGCGCCGTCGCCGTCGTGGTTGCGGTGGTTGGATCGTCCTGGGTTTGGTGAGCAGCGGGTGGATTGACGACGGACGAGTGGTGGGCATTGCGTTGGTGAGTGTGTGGAAAGTTGGGTGAGATGTCGGTCAGGGTCAGTGTAGTGGGGGTTGGTGGATCGAGGAGATGATTGCTGCTGCCTGCCTGCATGTGCTTGCACGCACGCTGCGGCCTCATGGCCTCATGGCATGGGTGCCTTACTATTTCTTTTCCCCTACCTTACTACCCTACCACGATGTGGATTGGATTCTTCTTGCTTTCTACTGATGAGGCTTTCTTTCTTTCTTTGCTTGTGATGCATGCAAACATGATGGATCGGTTGATGATCCACCCATCCAACCATTATTTGTTCATCACGGATGCTAAACTTACTGATGAGGCTACCTAGCTGATTACACGGAATGTTGAAACGGAAGAAAAAAAACAGAAGATAGTGCAGGCATCTCTGGGAAATAGAAAACGACGATTGCTACAATAAAAAGAAGCTGATGATAAGCCAACGTAAAGAATTGCTAGAACGAGGCCTACTATCTACTCCAGATTTCTAGAAGGGGAGGGGTTGGGGCAGGGCAGATTGCTGCAAGTTGCAGGAAGGAAAGCGTAGCCGGTGGAGTTGTTGGAGAAAATTTCCGTGGCGGGCGACAGACAGACACAGAAACAGAGGGGAGAGAGATGCTGAAAGGGTGCGGATGGATCCTTGTCATCTTCACACCAGAATCAGATCGATGGTCACCTAACTTGTTAGACTTTGACTTCACTTCGTTCTCTGTTCACCAGCCTGGCAGCCTCAAAATTGAAGGTTTAAAGAGACGGAGAGTCTTTCTAAATTTCATTCTCTAAATTATCATTTGAAGAGCTTTTTTATAAAAGTCATCTTCTATATGTTTTCATTCTCCAATAGCTTCTAATATGTTATGTACACTCTGTTTTCGTTATCTATCTTGTCTAGCGAGAAATACGGAATGTATATCGGGATAACCGCTTAGAGAAGTTATTGGAGGGTATTTTTCCATCAAAATCTCTATTTCTAGCAATACAATGGGCAAAGATACGGAGTTTTGTCTTCGTTTTCCCGAGTGCTTGGGCCTCAGTATTTAGAACACAAAGCTGGTTGGGCCTAAAGCCACCCCAGATGTCGTTTGTGTGATTAACCTTCTTAAAGCGCGATTGCAATGAAAATGCCGGCATGGGCACCCACACCACAAGTCCTCAAGGCAAATGCACTTATCAAAATTAAACACACACGATACCCGTTTAATTTCGAACAACACCCACACCACCAAGGACATTGATGAACAGATCATTCATATATAAAAGGTTGCCAATTAGTTTTCATCATCCATCTCGATTACATTCCATCGTCATCCGCCGCTTCTCGATTACAGGTCCGTCAGACTTATTGAGATGAGAAGCGAGCGTCATCGCAGCCGCTTTGGCTCTGGGCGTCGTCGTCGGCACGGGCACGGACGCGTGCACGTCCAGCTCCAGCACCGCGTGCAGCGGCGACTCCACCCTGGCCGTGCTCCACAGCACGTGCCCTTGAGCCCGGCGGAGCGCCCCCGTCCCGCCGACGACGGCGAGCTCCCTGACCGGCTCCGAGGTGTCGTCGCGGCCGGCCACCACGAGCGTGCTCCCGTTGTAGCGCCCCGCGGTGAGGTGCAGCGTCACGCTCACCACGAACACGGGGCGGCTCATGGACCCCGTCATGTAGGTGCCCTGCGCGCGGCCGGCGGGGGCGGAGTCCGCGGCGAGGCCCTCGGTGAGGAGGTCATCGAGTGCCACCGTGTCGCCGAAGTAGTTGCCAGGGTGCATCGACGGGTTCGCCGGGCCGGGGCCCCTCACCAGCAGCGCCGCCGTCTGCCCAGGCCCGCCCACGATGTCGTGCATGTACACCCGCAGCCGCACGGGGCGCCGACGCGCCGACGCCACCGGCGCCGCCGCGAGGAGGATCATCATCAGGAGGGCGGCGACGACGAGAAGGAGGCGGCAGCGCTTACTAGAAGTGGTGCTTGCACCCAACCTGGCCATCTTTGCCGTGCCTGCCTGCCTCTGGATAGGATGTGCTAGCTTGCTGCTCTTTTAGCTTCCTGCTGCTGATGCGTAGTGCATGCTTAGTGGGAGCTGCGAGGTCTTAGTCGTTTGTTTGGTTTCGCATCAGCTCGAATGGAATCTCCCGAGGCTCGTCGACTCGCTGAACGATCATCGTCGTCACGCAGAAGCAGGACAGGAGGTTGGTTGATGTGTCGCTGCCATGAAAGGAACACGTGCTGACGTGGCTTGTCACCGTCTTCACCTGCTGCTAGCCAACTGGACCATCAGGTCCCCCATTCACGATCTGTCTCCTCCACCTAACTGTGATTAATTATTCAGTTATTTTTACGCACCAAGTTACTGGGTGGCAACCCTAGTGTCGTCGGCCGGCACAGACGCGTGCACGTCCAGCTCCAGCACCCAGTGAACCGCCGACTCCAGCCTGGCCGTCCTCCACAGGACGTGCCCGGAGGCCCGCCGGAGCTGCTTCCCTCGTCTCGTCCAGGACGCTGTCGCGGCCGGCCACCACAAGCGCGCTGCCGTTGTAGGGCCCCGCGGTGAGCACGACGGTCATGCTCACCACGAGCACCGGCTCCCGCAGGGACGCCAGCATGTACGTCCCCTGCGCCCGGCCGACGGGCTCCGACTCCACGCCGAGGCCCTCCGTGAGGAGGTCGTCGATCGCCGTCGTGTCGCCGAACCGGCTGCCGGCCGGCATGGACGGATTCAGCGGCCCGGTCCCGTTGACCAGCGGCACCGCCGTCCGCCCCGGCCCGCCGGTGATGTCGTGCATGTACAGCGGCAGGTGCACCGGGCGCCGCCGGGCGGAGGCCACGGCGAGTACGAGAGCGGCGGCGATGAGGACCAGCTGCTGCTTTGCAACGGAGCTCCTGCTGCCCATTCTCTGCCTGTCTTTGCTCTTGTTTTCACGATTGCTTTGCTGAGCTGAGGTCGTAGCCACAATTTTTATAGCCTGCGGCGGAATCTCACTCAGCTATTCCTTCATATGAAACACGAGGACGTACAAATAAAATTTCGGTTCATCGTTATGGCAGCCACAACTTTAAGACTCATCATGAAGGATCCTTGAAGAAACCTTACCATAAAATTTCTATGATTTTTGTGTTATCAGTAAGGGAAAGATCCGGTCCCAACAAACCTCATCGCTGACAACAGTTCAGTAACCAAATCAAATGACACCTTCAATGTCTTCGTATACATTTTCTAAGCTTCCTTGCACAGGATAAAAGAGCTCAGTTCCATGCATTAACAAGCTACTTGTCTCCCTAGGACAGCTATTGTGCTTTTCTTATGGGCATCCCAAGACTAGAAGATCTGGCAATCATACACGTTCTCATTCAACAATCTTCAGGACCATGGAATCCAAACCCATCAATCAGAGACAAGACAAAATTTTGTTGCATCAGCTTAGTTGCTGACCCAAATATGCTCACATGGAACAAATAAATCCAATCAAAAATGGTATTACAAGTTAACACAGGTCGCATACTGCTAGCTACTGGGAGCGGTCAGGGCAGTGGAGTCACTGAGCACCTTAAGAGCACGCCAGTAAACAGCATTGGCGGTTTCCGATGTTCCCACCTGGTTACAATGTGAATGTAATGTCAGCACTGAAAACAAAGGGCAAGCATTTTACGAAACAAATATCAATGGCAACGCATGATCTCACCTTCAATTCCAGGCTGTAGTAGTTTCTCCACACTTCTCTTTCCTGGGGATAGTAGTCGATTGCTGAATCATAAAGCTTACGGGCATTTGCAAGGGCACTATTGTCTCCTAGCGATGCAAGGTTAGCTTCCAGCTCTATGCAGTACTGGAACAACTTTAGGCTCGGACCTGGTAGAGCGAGAAGCCTGCATCATCATGCAAACATCACAAAATTCACAATCTGCTACAAAATTCAAAATGCATTGCACGATGGGCTACTCGAAATGCTAGCTTCCTAGCTTGTTTCATACCTCTTATACATCTTCCTAGCTTGTTTCATACCATCTCTTTGCAAATACCATCCAATGATAGCAGAAGCAACCAATGCACCCGAATCATTCCCACCAGCCAAACTTAGCGATAGCATTGCACATTTCACCAACTTCTCGAAATATATCTTCTCATTACAAAACAGTTTCATGGCCTGAAAAATATGCATCATGAACAATTTCAGATACAGTAAAAATAGCAAGGTAAAACAAAACTGCATACACTAGCCTATGAAAGTGCAAGGGGAAATAACTAGGACACTATCATCATTGGAAATTCAAAGGGACATACCATGTGCCACAATCCCTCGGTCTGAGTAACGGGTAATTTGGAAAGAACAGTGTTGAATAGATCGAATAAACAACTCAAGTTCTCCTTGCTGAATGGAGAACTGCCTGCAGTAGCAACCGAATTTATCTCCATAGAAGCTCTCAGGCTCCACAAATTTGCAGCATCTGAAAGAGGACCGTTGCAAAGCTTTTCTGCAAGATTCTTAGCTTCCTCCAGTCTTTCAAGTTTCAAACAAAGTGATACATATTGGCAAGCAAGATCCTCAGTAAGACACCCGCATGATTCAGCACTTTCATAAACTTTCAGTATAGATGAAGTGAATTCTGAAGCATCAAATTCAGAATTTTGGAATAATGCAATGGAATCTTCTCTGTCAGGGTATAGAACATCCATCCAAAATTTTGCATAAAGGGAATACATTTTGGAAGTTGGCAGCCTTCTGACAGCTTCATCATATACCTGTAATGTATAGACAATAACATTTCAGAATGTTCAGAAAGTTATACCAAAACCCATGTTCAGTGTAACTGACATATCTTGGTTGAGAAATTGGTATATGATAACTTCAAAAGCTAGCAATGTTGGCCTTAACTGAAAAAAGTGCATACCTACAAGGCTAGTAAAAATGTAGAGGGTAAACAGTTTACTGTATGGATTTGTCGAGCTCTAGCATTATTGCCGAGAATGGCATTGGTAAAAGCTTTCACTACAAGCATACATTAACAGTTACCATTGGCATCAATTTGGAAATAATATAATCACAAATAGTTGCTTTCATCATAGTTCTACGATTGAATAAAGCAACACAATGAAACATATACCAGGCGCGTGACCACACCAAACACCACTATCATCTGGACATGGAAAATGTTCCTAAACAGAGTTATAGGGCAAATAAACGCCAATAACATTTTACACAGCAAGGCATGCCAGGGTGCATTCATCTACATGTGCCTTTTCACTTATGAAATAGCAAGCACAGTTTAGTTACCATTGATAATCCATGGCAGAGATTATGATTTCCGAGTAATAAGGAAGTGATCGTAATGCATTTACCTGAATTGATTTGTTCAACTTATTCGATAGAGCATCCTTTCCCTTCAAGCTGTTGGGATTATTTAAATCAGTAAGCTGAAACCTAGCAAACCAATCCCAGTAGTCCTCACAATGGGAGAAATCTTTCTTGAGGTCATCCAGTACCTCTATCTTCAACTCATCAGAATGTGCCAAGTCCACACTGTTTAATATCTCCAAGAATTTCTTCCGCAAGGTTAAGCTTGATGGAAGAGCTTCCACCGCACCATGATATATGGTTTGGATGATTAACAATCCTTGCCGCCAGAACGTGTCTTCCTTCTCCTCCAGAGCATCTCCAGCTGGCTTGGAGTCCTCGGGCTCTTCATCTTGTTCATTCAGTGGCATGAACAGTTCTTTGTTCTCATCTTTCCACTGACCAGCATCATTATCGCTCTTTTGCAGTGTCTTCACATCCTCTCCGAGAGCCACCTTTCGCGCCTTGAGCTTGTTAAGGTAGGTAAGCTCCATGCGAAGATACTCGATCCACATATCCTCTGATTCTGGACAGGACCTGAGGCCACTCTGCATCAATGCACGTGCTGCAGCGACATTAAGGTTCTGGTCGAATTCCCATGCTGCGGCATAGATCCAAAGCCCAGGGACCTTGGGATGGAAGCGAATAGCTTGCGCCAGAACCTGTAAATAACGAAACAAGAACAGGGACAACAAAATTTAAGCTTCAGGGCATATATAAATGAAGGTCTTCCCCATCGGAGCATAGCTCAACTTAAGCTTTCCCGCAAGGTAAGAAAGTCATGAAGAGCACACAATGCAGCTTACAATTGACTATTGGTGCACAGAAGGACATTTTAAAAGCCTCAATTTTGATACTAAATGTGTAACTGAACTAGTACACTAAGAACACAGAAAGGTTTGAACTTGCCCAAATTTCGTTCTTATGGGCATCAATGTGAGGGTATAGTCCAAAACAAGATTCGAATCGAGCGGTACAGCAAGGTAATAAAGGTAATAAGAATAACAAAGGTGGAGCTTTGAGATTAATTGCTTGTTGCAACTACCTGCTTCATCCTTCCGTGGCGCTTGTCGCGGCAGAACTCGAGGTATCGGAACCATAGGTCGAGGTCTCCCTTGAACCTGACGGTGGCCATCCTGTAGATGTCCAATATGCGTAGGACCCCCGCGACGTCGGAGATGGACTTCTTCCACTTCTTGTTCCTCCTCTTCCTCTTCTTCTTCGTGTCTGCCTCTGCCTCGTCGGCGCTGCCATGGTCTTCGTCGGATTCAGAGGGGGCGGCGCGTATGATTGCGCGCTTTCGGAGGTTGCGGAGCGAGTCGAGGCGGAGCTCGTAGGCGATGTAGTCGAGGAAGTCCTGTCGGAGCGGGGAGCGTCGCCGGAGTCGGAACTCGAAGTCGCGGCGGCGGCGCACGACGTCGGCGAGCTCGGCGCGGTTGAAGAGGCCCCGGCGCTCGAGGTCGTCGAGCTCGTCGGTCATCCGCTCGAGGCGGTACTGGACGGCGTCCGCCATGGTTGGCGGCGGCGGGGAGGGGGCGCTAGGGTTTAGGGTTTTGGCAGTGGCGGCGCGGGGGGGGGGGTGGAAGAAGCAAGGGAAGGCAGTGATGAAGGTTGCGCCGCCGCCGCTGTGGTGTGGTGGTGCTGACTGCTGAAGAATTGGTGATGGAGCGAGGACAGGAGGGCACGGCCGTGTAAGCGGGCCGGCCGGCTTCACGGAGCTTAGTCAGGCCCAAACTTACTCGGGCTAACCGACCGTGATAAAGGTTGGGCTTTGGTAGGGCCAGGCTCTGTAAGCAGGCCGGATTCACGGAGCGCGCGAGGTCCAAACGGGTTGGGCTTTGGTCGGGCCAGGCTCCCACCAACACACTAGTAAGCGTACGATGGGCTGGACCGCTGGAGTTTGTTTTATAAGACTAAACTCCAGCCATACCATATAAGATGTTCTAATAAGCTAGCCAATTAGACTATACTTCACCCCTTCTGGAATGATGAATAGACGTCGCGAGTACGATGGGCCTCGACAGTGCTAGATAGATACTTGTTAGGACCCCTATAAAAAAAAGATACTTGATGGGATTTGTTTACCGCGTAGGCATGTCAGCATCAGTCGACCAGGCAGTCAGTCAGCCAGCCAGCAAGAAAGACCGTCCAGTCCAGTGCATTTCCATCTGCACCATACTGCCTGTGCTGTGACAATGTGACAGAGTGAGACTGACAGCGAAGGGAGGAGGGAGACGACTCGCGAGTCTCCCCTCCAGAAGAGTTGACCTGCAACTTGCCTGGACATTGGCCGTGGCTGTTGTCTGCAGACGCTAAGGATAAGCTGCATGATGGTCGATCATCCATGGATGTACAAGGGCACATGACTGCCTGTTTGTGCGTTGCTCGTCTTCTGCTTCTGCTCCTCCTTTCCTGACTTGATGCATTCTTCTCAACAGCAGTCTTGTTCTCTAGTAATAAAAGGAACGGAATATTTAATTCAGCGTTAGTTACTTACAGTAGTTTCTCTCTTTCTGAAATCTACTATTAGGTAGGGTAGCTACTATTCAGAGTCTTTCTTCAGGCCTACTATCATGCATATCACTGGTTTTGATTTTGAGGTGCCGACCTCTGAACCTGAGTCTGACCGTCTGACAGCTCTGCTGTCGATACATGACCTCCACTGTAATTTTACATTAGGATATATACTGCAGGGCAGTGATAAAATTAAATTAAATTAAATACTATGATCGATGCACAGACACACTTGCAGAAGAGAAAGATCAAGCTAAAGGCTGTCAATTATATTGCAATTCGATCTGAGCCATTAATTAATTAATTAATTAACAAGTTGGCTTTGCGCTAGCAGCGATCGATCGAGGCAGCTGCTAGCTGCTGGTTGATGGAGGATGCAAAGACAGAACAGAAGCTTCATTGCAAGTAGTAGCAAAGCTTGCCGTTGCCTTCACTACCACTTGTTCTGCAGCAATGAATCAGGGAATTGCATTGTTACTTTGTTAGCAGCTAGCCTAGCTAACGGTCTGATCGATGATGCATGCCTGATATGATATAATAATATACTCGTAGTTAGCAGCAAGTGACAATAATATATGTATACTAAGAGGGAGCTTTAATTTATTCTGACGATCGAATAGCGGCGATGTGTACGATGCTAGCTAGTAGGGGATCGACAGATGGCAGCGTCGAGTCTGATCCAACGATCGAGTTGATATGAATATTAATTGGTGTTATCTTAATTGTCCACACCACACAAGACATTAAGACAACATCAAGTTTAATTAGTGGATACGTACTAGCCGTTACTGGAGGGCCTTGTCGTACAATTTTATTTTCTCCAGGCATGGCATGGATCTCTCTGAATCCTCTCTCATCACTGTGTCACTGTATGAGACTTCAATTCCTGTGCAAATGCAGAGGCATATCACAGGCAGCACGTGCATCTGGATATATAGCTCTCTTCCATGGATCGCAGCAGCCATCCAGCTGCATGTTGGAAGATATACTATGTGCTGCACAGCCAGTAATAAGCTCATATAAAATGAAAACTGCTGCTGCATGCGTGTATAGAGATCGATGCAAGTCAAGAGATATCGATCGGCTAGCTAGCTGTTTGCAGAGTCCACGCTGCTAGGTTGTTCTTTGATTTTAATTATATTTAATTTTAAGACGAAGAAGAAGATGAAGCAAGACAGCGGCCGACTAAACTCCCACAACAACAACAGTACACGACACCAGATCCATTAAAAAGTACTATATATATATTAGAGTTGCAAGCAAGCTAAATACATACCTAGGTGGATGGAGATCATGTGTAGCCTCTCTGTAGTAGAATCGCGTGTATCTCTAGCAATAGCTCTCAAATTAATAATTAATTAGACCCTCTACTTCTTACTTCTTGAGTAGAAGCTCTCTCTATTTTTCAAAGGCTAGTTTTTAAATCTCAACTCCAGCAAAACCTAAAGAAGACGTGATCTATTTGTCAGTGGATAGGGGGCAGGAAGAGATTTGGAAGCCTCCCCAAAATGGGAGTGTCTGCTGGAGTGTGATTTTTTTATTTCGTCCTCCGAATTTAAGATAAGGACTTATTTAGGATTTTATATATATATATATACACACCATCAAGTGGTTGGATGGCTGGAACGAAAGTATATATATGCATGGAATGCAGTATGTTATGGATACCAGCGGTATAAAAGAATAACTTGTTTTATAGTTTCCAGAAGGAATCTCTGAAACTCACCATAAGTTACTAGTAATGCACAATTGAAGGAGGAAAAAAAAAGAGAGGAATGCATGCATGTAAAGGAAGACAAAGCTCCTCTGCCTGTCCATGTACGCTGAAAAACTGCAGCATGATGCAGGAAAAGCGTGAAGATGTATGTCCGTCCTACAACGCAAGCAAAGCATGCATGACACACGAGACACAGTCGTCGTCGTCCATCAGCTTTAGGGATCGGATGGGATCGGATGGGATCAGAATTTATGCATGACGACGCATGCAAGGAAAGGCAAAAAGTTGGCTTTCAGTCATGAGGAAACTGCTTGCTTGTGTCCTCCTGCAGATTCTATCGATCCTATCCAGGAAGGAATTCCTAGCTCGTCTGCTGCCGTGTGCTACGTGCTAGTGCAGTACCATTTTATATATTCATACATCCTGCCAAACATATATATAGCACTATCAGTTACCTCTTCAGGTTCCTTGAGCCAGCCCCAAGCCGGCGATCCGGGTTCGAGCCCCAACGCTGGCACCGGAAGACCCCTCTGGCACCCTTCCCTCCGAGAAAAAAAGAAAAGAAAGAAAAAGAAAAAACAAAAAACAAAAAAAAAAGAAGAAGGAAAAAAGTTAGGTTAATTGATCATATATAGTACCCGGTCAAGTACAGAGGTCCAGTCAGATCATATAATTAATACTCATTGTGTAAATATCTGTTTTGTTTTGTTACCCAGCAAAATAAAAAACAAGTAAAAGGTGCATCTCATGTGACCTGTCCTGCACTCCAGCTCCTCCCAAAGAACAAGGTCCAGAATTTGAGAATATTGTCGCGGATAAGGCTGCAAGTTTTATATATTTTGGATTATTGTGTCGACCTAAAAAATCAATAAAATAGATTAGAATAGTATTCTGTATAAATAATTTGAGAGAAAAAAACTATCATAATTAATTAGCTGGAAAAAAATACTATTTGGATAACGCGAATGACGTGACCGGAAGACGGACTCGGATTGCTCATCAGCTACTATTCTTAGTTCGGATATGCAAGCACAACCATTTTCTTGCTTTCGTTCACATGTAGTATTCAATAGGACTATAGGAGTATATGTACATGGCCGTTGATATATTCAACACGGACTTTTTCGCAGTCGGAACAAACCAGGTTGAAAATTTGGGGCAGCTAGCCTACTTTATACATCCACACTCATACACACAAGGGCTTTGATTCGTTAATAGGCATGTTTCGGCGTAAAGCGCGCCGTCTTGTCCGCCATTAGGGCAGACCTGCTGCAACTACGTACCTCTGTGTGTACAATAGTCTTCTTCTTCTTCTTTTTTTTGAAAAATACAGTACAGAAGCTGACATACAACCCTATCCTTACGAGCACCTCCAAGAGACTGGACCGGCTGATTTTTGAGAATGACGAAGTCACCACAGACGCCTCACTGTTGCCTACCACTGAAAGAATAGCGCCGGTTAAATTCTATAATAATCCAGGAAACTATGAGCACACATGTCGAGTCTAAGGACTCGAATCCAGATGGGCAGATTGCACCACAAGCAATCTTACCAGCTGAACTACGCTCAGTAGTCTTCCTCCTCCTCGTGTCGTTGTTCAGAAAAGAAAAACAAAGAATCTGGATAAATGTAACCTAGTTTATTTGACCCTAAGCACACACCCAATTTTGGTTTCTCATGTAGTAGAGTAAACAGTATCTTCTTTTTTCTCTTCAATTGACGTGGATTGCCTCTTTATTTATTTTTTGATATGGTCGGGGAATATTTGACTGACCCTGCTGCTATATATCATTCCCATTTATATATTGTTCGTTTCTTGTAACTGTCTAGTAGAACTTGATTAATCATCCAACTAACAATCAATCAGATGTGAGCCGATGGAGTGATTAATCAACCAGATACTCTTTCGTTCATACAGATGCTGGGAGTATTATTAAGCAACGCAACGGCCAGATATCTCGCTCTTTAGGACAGGTCAACCCTAGCTAGCTACCTCATCAGCACGCATGTACAGCTAGCTCACCTCAGATCCAGTTGGGCCTTGCTTACTTTGACCACCATCTATCTATCATCTCGTCTGTTAAGCTGGCGTTGACCTGCCATCACCACCGATTCGACGAGCGATCAGGCTGCTGATATGATGCTGCTACACCGTACCATGCATGATGCAGCATACGACGGAGAACCAAGCATTGCTAGCTAGGTGTATTGTCTGTCTTGTCCGTGGCCGTGTCTATATAAGGAGCACCCCTCTAGCACTCTATCTCTCCTCACCCCTCCACGCCAGTTCTTATTGCTGCTCTAGCTAGCTAGCTAGCTAGCTCCTCCTTGGGTGGTCTGTCGGTTGAGCTAGCTAGGATCGATGGCCGGAGGCGCCATCGTGAACACGGCCGGGGGCAAGGATTACCCCGGCAAGCTCACCCTCTTCGTCTTCTTCACCTGCGTCGTGGCCGCCACCGGAGGGCTCATCTTTGGATATGATATCGGTATCTCAGGTCAGTTGCTGCTTCCTCTATCTCACCTGCATCGTCCTTGGTCGTTGGTTCTCGACCACCTGCACCATGACAACAACTAACATGCGCTGGTGCCCGGGCATGCAGGCGGCGTGACCTCCATGGACCCGTTCCTGAAGAAGTTCTTCCCGGAGGTGTTCCGGAAGAAGCAGGAGGCCAAGACCAACCAGTACTGCAAGTACGACAACCAGCTGCTGCAGACCTTCACCTCCTCGCTCTACCTGGCCGCGCTCGTCGCCTCCTTCTTCGCCGCCACCGTCACCCGGGTGATGGGACGCAAGTGGTCCATGTTCGGCGGCGGCCTCACCTTCCTCATCGGCGCAGCGCTAAACGGCGCGGCAGAGAACGTCGCCATGCTCATCGTCGGGCGCATCCTACTCGGAGTTGGAGTCGGATTCGCCAATCAGGTACTACGGTACTACTGTACTACATATACAGCTGTATTCTTTGATTTCAAGGGGGAAAAAGCTTTTCTTATATTTAGAAGAGGAAAAAAACAATTCTTTAATTCCGCCCGGCCTGCACTCCAAATTAAAACGATGCTGCTGCTGTCATGTCATGTTGTGCCGAGTTTATTTTGTTTGTTTCGACGGCAGGTATGTAGTAGCAGCAGTAGTAGTAGTAGTAGTAGAAGAAGAAGAAGAAGAAGAAGAAAAATGAACCATCTGATCTGATGATCACATATAATGAATTGTCTAGTTGTATACTGTACATTCTAGCTAGCTAGAGTTTGGTTGTTGTATGTCTGTGACAGCTTAAGACCGAGGTAGCGATTCCGTCAATGATCAGAGGTGGTACAAGACAGATAGGGACCCGTATAGCTGTCCACGCTTGCTTCAGTTTTGATCCTTGCTTCAGATTCTTCACTAGCTAGCTGCGGGCCAATTGATTTCTAGCAGTGCACATATATAAAAAGAGAGCAAGCAAGTAACGTGCATGTGCAAGGTCCAAGCTGGTAGGCTAGTTTATTGGCAGCTCATCTAGCTAGTTGGACGATGCATATGCATGCTTCCCAAAGTCCAAGCTCGATAGCAACACAATTCAAAGACGACGATGCTTACTTTTCTTTTTCTTCTCCTCCATTGTTTTTTCTCTCTCCAGAGACAGTGAGCCAGCAAAGATGCGTGTTCACTTCTAGGAGGTTGACTGTTTTGTTTGTTTGTTTACCTCATTTCTACCTACGTACATATATAGCTTAATTGCCGGTGTCATTGTCGCCTGCTTGTTCATTGTCCTCCTCTGAGCCGTTGATCTTGACTACTCTTTTTATATTACCATACATATAGTACATATTTTGCTTCATCTCATCTGTTTTACTTTAATTTTACCCGATCTTAATTAACATCATTATCCTCTTAATCCAATTCCAGAGCCTAGCTTGCTGCAATTTTCTTTTTGCACATAGACCTTAATTAGGTGGCGTTCTTCATTGTTAATAGGAGACCTTAGTATAGTATATGTTCATTGAACCAGCTGCTAGCTAGCTGTAAGCAGGTCGACATCACCAAGGTTCACGTGAAAACCTTAATTCCATTAAAAAGCAGGCTTCTTCTCTCTCTCTCTCTCTCTCTCTCTTTTTTCTTGTAAAGAAAAGATGATTCAGACACAAGGTTTCATGTGACACTACTATGGATTAGATGAAGCTATATATGGAGGGAGAGGGACTAGAGCTATCAGCTATTAGTTAAAGCTCATCCATCTAGTTTGCCAATTTGCAATCAACTGTACCCATTTGTAGATGCACATTCGGACTGTCCTCACCTTTTTCATCATCATGTACAATTAAGTCGCTCTTACTGAAAACCTTGATGATGTACTAATAATGGACTTGTATCTGGGATTGGAGGGAAATCATGCATGCCATCATTTGGAAAATTCGTAGTCAAACTAAAGTTTGGAAAAAGTAGTGACTGTTATATATATGTGTATGTAGCAAGGCCGCCGTTGCTTTCTTTGATCTTGATTCCTTCGAAGACTTGACTTAATTGTGTCATTTTCAGAACAACGCATATTATGGAAGGAAGCAGGAAAATAGATGTGCTAGGCAGACGGGCCTAAGTTAGTGACGTGACATGTGTGACCTGCTTGCCAGTCCAACATGTCGGCATGATGATGCATCACCATTTCATCTTCATGACCGACTTCATGCATGCATACCAGTCGAGCTGCACTGCAATTCTATGCTTGTGTCCTTACTGAGTGATTGCATCATATACATAATGTGTTCTTGAATAGTTCTTCATCAACAAATAATTTGTTAATTATACAACGACACAAAATAATACAGACTGCATGTGCGAATTGAATATGTAACTAATAACTCATGAATTATTTCCAACCGGTGGATCGATGATGCAGTCTGTGCCGGTGTACCTGTCGGAGATGGCGCCGGCGCGCCTCCGCGGCATGCTCAACATCGGGTTCCAGCTGATGATCACCATCGGCATCCTGGCGGCGGAGCTCATCAACTACGGCACCAACAAGATCAAGGCCGGCTACGGGTGGCGCGTCAGCCTGGCGCTGGCGGCGGTCCCCGCCGGCATCATCACCCTGGGCTCCCTCTTCCTGCCCGACACCCCCAACTCGCTGCTGGAGCGCGGGCACGCCGACGAGGCCCGCCGCATGCTCCGCCGGATCCGCGGCACGGAGGAGATCGGCGAGGAGTACGCGGACCTGGTGGCGGCGAGCGAGGAGGCGCGGCAGGTGCGCCACCCGTGGCGCAACATCTTGAAGCGCCGGTACCGGGCGCAGCTGACGATGGCGATCATGATCCCCTTCTTCCAGCAGCTCACCGGCATCAACGTGATCATGTTCTACGCGCCGGTGCTGTTCGAGACGCTGGGGTTCAAGGGCGACGCCTCGCTCATGTCCTCCGTCATCACCGGCCTCGTCAACGTGTTCGCCACCGTGGTGTCCATCTTCACCGTCGACCGGCTCGGGCGGCGCATGCTGTTCCTGCAGGGCGGCACCCAGATGATCATCTGCCAGGTGGTGGTGGGGACGCTGATCGCCGCCAAGTTCGGCACCAGCGGCATCGGCGAGATGCCCAAGGGCTACGCGGCGGTGGTGGTGCTCTTCATCTGCGTCTACGTGGCGGGCTTCGCCTGGTCGTGGGGCCCGCTGGGGTGGCTGGTGCCGTCGGAGATCTTCCCGCTGGAGATCCGGCCGGCGGGGCAGAGCATCAACGTCTCCGTCAACATGTTCTTCACCTTCTGCATCGCGCAGGCCTTCCTCACCATGCTCTGCCACTTCAAGTTCGGCCTCTTCTACTTCTTCGGCGGATGGGTCGTCATCATGACCATCTTCATCGCGCTCTTCCTGCCGGAGACCAAGAACGTGCCCATCGAGGAGATGGTGCTCGTATGGAAGTCGCACTGGTTCTGGAAAAAGTTCATCGCCGACGAGGACGTGCACGTCGGCGGCAACCACCTGCAGATGGCATCCTCCAACAACGGCAAGCAGGGGGCAGACGCCTGATCTGATTGATGATGATTTGTACATGCGGATCCCCCCTCCCCTTCCTCCCTTGGCTTGTGATCCATGCTTGCCCTTGCTCCTCCCCTTCCATGATTCCATCAAGTAGCTACCGTTAGCATTCGCTTGTGTAAGGAGTGTTTGTTGTTACGCCCATTAATTCTTGCATGCAAAAGATGAACACGAATGTACCAATGCCAATTATCCATCTCGTCAGTCATATATGCAGGATTTCATTTCCGAGATACAGTACAAATTATTGTACATTCCCCAAGCATACTCAGAACCACCTCAGAATTATGCAAAAGAATGCAGGTAACAGTTCCATTGATCGCCAAGCATACTCAGCAATGTTATGTTACAGAACATATGACTTGAAAGATATGCTAGTCTTATTGTTTCAAGCTTTATTCGTAAGGGAAAAAATGAACGCCAAAACTGATACATTGTACCATTCGTATTTGACATCAATAGCACTGATGAATCCAAAACACGTGGATTGGTATGAAACCACTGCTCTGCTTATTGCTCCAAGCTTTATTCACAAGACAAAAAAAAAATGATCAGCAAAACTGGTGCCTTGTTTGTTCCTCCATACACAACGGCGACAGGCTATAGAAGTTGAGCTTGACTGATCTGAGCCTGCTTCGCCGCATCTATGGACCTCACATGTTCGGTTGGTCTTGACCCAAGCAAAGTCATGGGCATGTTCCGGGTCCTTGGGTGCTTCAGCGTAGAACCTGAGCCATACCCAGAGCGGGCATGCCGTGAGCTCTGTGACTTGTGAGAAGATGAGGCACCCACCAGCCTGGAAGATTTGCGATCCGATCTGCCACCACGGTCAGCACGGTGTGAGGAAGAGATTTTGCGGCTATGACGGTCTGAGACATCTTTTGAACCAGTTGCTCTAATTGGGTGCTTGTTGTACACAACAAGGTTTGGCAGGAGACCGAGCAGGTACTTCTTCAGGTGCTCATCACCTACATTCTTCTGTGCAGGGTTGCCATCAAGGTTAATGGCTTCTAAAGAATTGTAATTCGCAGCTAACTGCCCTAGGCCCTTCGATGTAGAAATCTTGTTGTGGCGCAAGTCCAGAACCTTAAGCTTCAGAAGGCGGTGAAGACCATCTACCTCACTGATCTTGTTACCAGCCAGATATAACTCCTTTAACGAGGAACAGGAGGCCAATCCTAACAAATGATCCAAAACACAAGTCAAGGCAAGCAAACAAATCTTCTTTCAGTTGAAAATCATATATAATTCAATTTATGAGGAAAGTATACACGAATGTTTTCTCACATCACTCGAGATAGATAAGAATCTAAAGCATAATGAATTCGCCAAGTCGGAATATGAAAATTGGGGAAAGGGGATACAGATGACATAACAGCCTATCATGTGAATACAACCAAGGAGAAAGTAAGGAGAAAAGTGTAAGATATTGAAACCATACCATGGCCAATTCTAGATATCCTATTATAACTGATATCCAGCAAGCGCAATCGTGTTAATTCTCTGAGGCCTTCAATAGTTGAGATATTATTCTTCGACAGGCTTAGCATGTGAAGGCCTTTTGGAAGAGTTCCTGCAGTTACTCGCACTGTGCAGAAAGACCCAAATATTAGAAACGTGATGCTGTAATCTTAATGAAACAGGTGAGCAGTACTACCACCACCCCCCCCTAAAAGAAAGAGAAGGAAAGACAAGCAGCATGCCACACGAAATTGTTGAACTAAGAAAGAAAAAGGGCCTACCGATTGAGTTCCCTGATAAGTTCAATAAGCGTAAGCCTGAGAATGCGCTCAGTCTTGGTATCGCAACCAGACCAAGGTTTGCCAACTGTGCGGACGATGAAGCAGGAGTTAATTTTGAAATATAAGTGTAGGCTATCTCCATGCCAAGTGGACTTTTAGCATCAGGCCGCACAGCAGGAACACCAGCTGTTGGCTCACAAGATTCAGTCGAAGCAGAAATTGAACTTTCTCCTTGCTCATCCACAGTGATGTCATCCATATCAATTTGGTTGATCCAATCCTCAATTCTTCTAATGTTATAGGTTCTTGGAGTAAGTTCATTTGGGTCCCCATCAATATCAGTTTTATTGTGATCAGCTTCTCCACTAATGTCCTTTGTATCAGAAATGTCCACCAAGTCAGGCACTTCAACAACAAGTGATTGGTGCTGTGTGCTATCCCTGTTCCAAAGCTTATCTTCTCTCTCTTTATCCATAGCTTCACTAAGGCGGCCATAATTTCCAGAGTGGTGAAAAGCATGCCCTGAATCAGCGCAGGAAGGGGCAACTGGATCCACCGAGTGGTCACCGCAAATGTATTTGCCATCCCAGTATTCATGACCTACTAGAATCCCATCCCTGATAAAATTTTCTTCTGTGCTCCCGGTGGACCGTTGACCTCCTTCAGCAGCATCAGAGCAACCAACTGAGCCAGTATCTTCAATGTTTAATGTCCGATATGCATCTGGAGAAGAAGGTGCACAATACACATCCAAATTCGATGTACATCGGTGCATTTCACCACCACTCAGGTAGTCAACCTTCTCGTCAATCAATAAACATAAGCCCTCAACAGATCGGCAACGAGACCCTAGTATCCCAGAATCAACAGAACCCTCTTGATCACTGGTGTTATCATTCTGGAATATGGCGGATTGTGATCTTGGGAATTTGCTTTGGGCATAAGATATGTGAGGATGGCTATCGGAGTCCAAAGGTTCGCAAAAGTCATGGCTGATCAGGTCAGATGAGGCATCAAAAGCATCCTCATTTTTCGGGCTGCACACCTTACTAGATTCTCCAACAACTGCAATGCTCTTGAAAGTAGAGTGGTGGCATTTGTGCTCATGATCTGTAAAATCACACTCTGTACCTTCGCTACAATTATGATCACGATCCTTTTGAAGAATGTTTCCAAGAGACTGGCTCTTCTTTAGGTGCCCAACCTCCTTGCCCTCATCAGAGCATGCATACCTATTCAAATCTTCTGACCTGCAGCATTCTTGATGAGATGATGGGCTAGTGCCATAATGCCCGCTCACAGCTGAGCGATTATTTTCATCTGTCATATTGTTTGGACTAGCTGACCCAGTCCTGGACTTCACCATTTGTTCCCGAGAATCCTTCCTTGCAGCGGCACGCATGGCTTCATCTGCTGGGGGAAAACCCTCCTAATAGAACACAAGTTCATGAGGAACAGTTGGAGCTAAATTAAACTGGTTTCTTCATGGGAATGCAATGGGAAGCGGTAAAATGCAAGAGGTATTTTTCTGTACCTTGGATCTGTGTTGTGTGGTAGAGGATGAAAAGCAAAAGAACCTAACCATAAGAAATCAACTCTGATCTGAACTGAACTGAGCTTACACCAGATCGCTTCAATCACCAAGACACCAAAAACACTGTGAAACCAATCACATTGCTGAATCACAGGAGCTTTTGTAGAGAACTCAGCCCAGCAAATTTGTTACATCTCAGCTGCCGTTGGAAATTAGCCGTAATCAACAAAAAGACCTTCCAAGGCTCGGCGCAGTCTCCAGATGTAAGTTGGGCTTACTCCCAAAGGCAAAGATAGGCTTGAGAAGGAATTGTTGCAGGCCCACACCCACTTAGAGGTGCGAGATGTGTATGATCTCTTGATATCTGCCAGTCTGAAAGAAGGGTTTAGGAACTAGACAAATCCAGAAGGATGCATGTGGTCGAAAAATCCTGCAAAAAGACAAAAGTATTAAAGAGTGAGCACTGGTCAAGCATTCCTTTGACATGGAAAGCCTTGATAAAGTAAGAGAGCATGAAAGTTCTGAGAGGGTACGTCCATCACCAATCACAGTTTCCAAACGAAAAGGAGGTGCTCAGTACATGGATCTATCTTTTAATTATTGACATGGTGCTCAGTACCAACGTACTCAGCAACTAATAGTACAAGTAAGCATTCCCTACTGGTTCAACACACATTGATCAGTTAGCATTCAACTAAAATCGAATAAATATAAAGTTCTTCAGTTTCATGCCCCAAAAAGAGAAGAGGAAAGGACATGAAAAGATTTTAGGTTACCGTGAATGTATTCTATCCCAAATGTACAACAAAATTTCAATAAGAACAGCAGTGGTAGGTATCTAGACATAGTGCATATCCAGATGCATAGCAAAATATATGTATCTAGAAAAGCCAAAGCCGAAGAATTGTAATTGGGATGAAGGTAGTACGTGACACATCTACTCTAGTATTAATGCAGATGGATGCCGAATTGCCAAGATCCCATCCCAGACCCCATCACCAATCACAGTTTCCAAACGAAAAGGAGGTGGTCAGTACATGCTACATGGATCTATCTTTTAATTATTGAGAGGGTACGCGTCCAGCACGCTGGGAGGCTCCACCAGACACAGGAGCAGGAGGGAGGGTCTCCTAACCCCCGTGAGTGTGTGGGCTTTTTGCATGTTCCCCTGTGCGGCCAAAACGGCTGGGAGGCATCGCCATCGCATGAGGCAGAGGCCGCGTGTCCCCGCCCAGGGCCACGGCTTCCCCTCTTGCGATAGAAGATATCCAAGCCACCCCCACGCGGACCAGAAAGAGAGAGGTACACAACTACCGGCACGTTGCTTCTCGCATTGGAGCACTACTAGGACAATGACACCGCAATTACTGCGCGAATCGCAGCACATAGTACTAGCATGGTTTCTTCACTGCTCGATCGAAGGATTATGCAGATCGCGGGATCAAATTTTGACGGCAATGCAAATCAAATCTCCTGGACAATGACAATAAACCGCGGCAAACTGAAAAGCAAATCCGCTACGAAACTGGTGGATTCAGCGCCGAAGATCTGGCGGATTCGATTCATGGGGGCATGAGCGCAAGGCAATCTAGGTTAAGAGGGAGGGAATCTTACCACGAGACGAGGGCCGCAATCCAAGCCCGGCTGGATCTCCAGAGCCGTGGAGCGGAGCACGAGGTGGACGAATTGGCTGCGGTGGGAGGAGGAGGAGGAGGAGGAGGAGGAGGAGGAGTTGTTGGTTTGGGGAGGCGGCGGCAGGGTGGGCGGTCTCGTCGTGTCTTGAGAGAGAGAGAGAGAGAGAGAGGATTCCTTTCCTTGGCAGGCTACTACTAGGGCTGCGCCTCTTTTACAGTATTGTCCTCGCAAAACAAAAACAAACCTCTCCGACTGTATTTCAAACCACATTACCATTTTAGATTTTAATCTAACAAATAGCAATACGACCGCACGTTCTCCAGCACATAGAGGTATTCTTCTTATAAAAGTTGTTGACAAGTTGCAATTTACTCCAGATTATATTCCTAATAACTTGATGTCTCTAATATAATATACATGTATCTCCAGATTAAACCAAAATTAGCACTAAAAGACTAGCGGGCACATTTAGTAGCTACTAGGTCACTCACCTTGCAGTGATAGAAATTCTCTTCTCTTCTGTTCTAAGATTTTTTATGTATACATGTATATTCATATAGCATGTAAAGAAAACTGTAATACATCTCATGGAGTATATAAATGTTTATTAAAACCAGCACTTTCCCAAGGGGGAAAAAATGCTAATTGTAAACAAGGAATATATCATTCAGCAAGTGGAAATGGGTTTAAACTAGATTCAGAAACCCTGGTAATCACACACACACACGCACAAAAAGAAGGGAAAGTTACCTCCTCCATCATCATGTAAAGGGATCTGAACTCAGGACGACGTCATCATGACGCCATGATGGCGTCTGCGTTTCTCTTGTTATTATACTAGTATTTGATCGAGCCGTCCTGGATCGGAGCTCATGCATCGGAGTAAATCAAATCAAAGCCGCCGGCTGCTAAGTATTTATTAATGTGATGAGATGAGATGAGATGCCATGAGAGACTCGGCCGGCCTTTGGTCTGGTTCATCCAGCAGGTAGCAGCCACACCGTGCGTGCCTGGTCAAGGTCAAACCCCCAAGCAAAGCAAGCAGCCATTGCCTGCCCCTTGTATCTATAAATGGTGCATCATCTAGTTGCTGCTGCTCTGCCCCAAGCAAGCAACCACAGGAGCAAGAAGAGCTAGTGTAGCTGAAAGCAGAGGAGGAGCTAGCTTCTTTGTGCAAAAAGAGGAGACCCATTATATACTAGTAGCAAATAGCAATGGCGGCGACCAAGATCTACATCGTGTAACTAAGCATGCACCTCAGTCAGAATGCCGATTCCTTTTTCACTGTGCATTCAACTTATGATAAAAATGCTGCTGACGACGATGCAGGTACTACTCGACCTGGGGCCACGTTGCGGCGCTGGCGGAGGAGCTCAAGAAGGGCGCCGAGTCCGTGGACGGCGTGGAGGCGACGGTGTGGCGCGTCCCGGAGACGCTGCCGGAGGAGGTGCTGGGGAAGATGCACGCGGCGCCGCAGCGCGAGGAGCACCCAGTGATCTCGGCGCGGCAGCTGGCGGAGGCCGACGGCGTGCTGCTGGGCTTCCCGACGCGGTTCGGCATGATGGCGGCGCAGATGAAGGCGTTCCTGGACTCCACGGGCGGGCTGTGGCAGGAGCAGGCCCTGGCGGGGAAGCCCGCGGGTTTCTTCTTCGCCACCGGCACCCAGGGCGGCGGGCAGGAGTCCACCGCGCTCACCGCCGTGACGCAGCTCGCGCACCACGGCATGCTCTTCGTCCCGCTCGGGTGCACCTTCGGCGCGCGCATGTTCGGCATGGACGAGGTCAGGGGGGGCAGCCCGTACGGGGCGGGCACCTTCGCCGGCGCCGACGGCAGCAGGACGCCCAGCGAGACCGAGCTCGCCATGGCCCAGCACCAGGGGAAGCACTTCGCGGCCGTCGCCAAGAAGCTCAAGGCCTGATTCCTTGATGAATACTGCTGCTGCTCCAAACTAGCACTACTATGTTCTTTTGCGATTCAATAATAATGACAGCAGCGATATGTAAGGATCGATGCGTGATTTGCTGGTTGATCCTACTAATTAAGAATGATTAATTCGCAATGGTATTATTTCAAGTTATCAGTATATATAGAACACAGCTCATGGATCTTGCCTTTGACCAAGAAGTAAGCAAGCCAAGGACCATCCTGATGAGCCGCCCTCCTCTTCCTCCTCCTCAGGAAAAAAAAGAAGAAGAAGAAGAAAGAAGATGAATAATGAAATGTTCCGATCCTATATAATTGATTGAAGATGTCCAGGGCGGTGAGGAGGTAGCAGCCTGCCTTTCCAAATTGCCATGGTTGGTCGGAGAATGAAGTCATACCCATTCGTCGTCGTCCTAGTCGATGGGGCACATCACGGATGACTTCTTCTTTTTTTAAAAAAGAAGAAACTCTCCGCTTTTCTTGAAAGCAGAAACAAGTCTGAAACGGACTGACTGACAAAGCAGCCTACGATGACCTTGGGTGGCGTGGCGATGCAGAGCCTGTATGTGGACGTGTGGTAGTTGCCGCCGTCGCCAAGCTGGTTGAGGTGGCTTGCCAAGCCTCGGCAGAGAGGTCCGACGACGACGCGACAGTGAGTAGTGTGTTACTACCTCTGACACCGTTTCCTCACAAGACGGGGCTCGACGTACCTCTCGGCCCAGGATGGCGAATGTGCGTACGCCGGGCACGGAATGGAGCAAGTAGCGTGCGTCTCCAGCTTGAGTAGGCAAGCGGAGGGATGAACAAGGCATGTAAGAACTGAACAATTCACAATGAATTGAATCGGTCCTCCGAATCCCCCATCTCTTCTAGCCTCGATCCCCTTTCTTCATCTTCTTCTTCTTCTTCTTCCAGTTCCCTGGTTAGTGACATAGGTGATGATGGCCCAGAGCTTGAGGTCGGGGACGATGATGGAGAGCGGAGAGAGATTGGGATCACAGTTAAGACGATGGATGGACCTAATAAGCTACTAGCTATGTTGACTCTAACGTCTAACAATAACAGCTAAAGCTAGGGTCGTCAGCATGACGCGCGCTGCCTCATCTATCACGGCGAGTTCGTAGGTTCGTCGATCTCTGGAGGGTCAACGACGTATTTCTGAAGTAAACTTAAAAGATCAATTGTATCATATTTCTCAACATTATTAGGTATAGATCTTTATGTGATATGGTTTGGAGAGAATATATGTTCATTTCTGTGTAAAATGAGAGATTTTTTTTTTATCGACAATAGCCATGCATCTAAGCCAGCAAGCGCGCCTAGATATAAATATTATCACATGGTATTTATTCTTGTTTTTAAAAGAAAACTGCTCTTTGATGTTCCGTCGCTTTTGGAATGGGCGGCGAGGATGGATCGAGCCAAGCAGTCCGGAGCAGAGGTGGATGGATATTCCCTTCGATGCTCCCTCCTCCTCCTCCTCCCACCCTCCCTGCCCCGGGCCCCGCCTCCTCCTCCCGCTCGCCGGCCCGCCACCTCCAACGAGCTCTCCCCGCCCGGCGCCCCCCTCCCCTCTCCTTCCCCGCCAGCATTGGATTCGCGTCGACTCAAGATCCGTCTAGGCTCCGCCGACTCAATCCTCCTGCTCCGCTTGGTAACGCACCCTAACTCCCATTCGATTCCGTTCCATTGCTCCCTCCATTTTTCTTTTTATTCTTCATTTGAGTGGCTAGCGAGCCCAATCCCAATCTTCCTGTTTCCTCCCCGTTCATTTAGTAGATAGAGAGGATTTCTATGCTGCATTTTTTATATTGAGGACTATTAGCCTTTTTAATTTCTAATCCATCCATCCATCCACCCACCCACCCACCCACCCATGGGCTAACTTGTGATTCAGTTCGATTAGTCCATTCTTCCTCACCTCCAGAGCGCGCATGATAACTCATCCATCTCGCTTCGTTCAATGACGCCATAAGATACGACTCGGGACCCAATGTGCAGCTGACGGTTTTTTTTTTAAAAAAAGAAAATATTTTGGTGGCTCCGCTAAACTCGACTGAACCCACACGCACCTAGTTTATTGGTGACCCACCAGGAAAAGGAGGAGAAGGAAAATTGTAGTATCTCATATAATGCATTTCGCGAAGGAAAGGACAATTCGTTACTTCGTTTCCTACCTATTTTCTCGTTTCAGGCAAGTACGTGTCAGATGCTTGTATTACAAGTAAAAGATACTTTAATACTGTCCGCTTTGCACTCGTTAGCTCTTGAGTAGAGGCATGGTGCCTTTGCTTCCGCACAGTTGACTCTGCAAACGTGGTATCATGAACTCTACTGTTCTAGATCCTTGGTCCTTGCCTCACATTGTACTAGGATGCCACTTATTGTATAAGCTTTAAATATTGCACTTTCTTTCACGGCCAAACTCAGAAATGTGCAATGAGCAGCACTACCAGGAGACTGTACCTTGGGATGCTTCAGTTCCGTTTGCAATAAGCACAGGCATTAATGAGCAATCATGTGCTCTGGTACCTTCATCTTTTCTTTTTAATGCGGAGATCTGAAATAATATATAATCATGCAGGCATGGCTTACATCAGTTCCTCTTGAAGTTTGAAGGAGAAGTTCAGTGCCACGCCATTTTCCCAAAACAGCTATACTGCTTGTACAAAATATATTCTGATGGGTTCCTCAGACAAGCAGAGTGGCAGCCCACGCCCACTCCTGGGAACCCTCAAGATGGGTAGAGTTAGGACCATCCTGACACATACATATCCATATCCTCATGAACACTCCAGGCATATTATGACCGCAGTGATTATTGCCTGTCTATTTTTCATATCATCTGACAATATGCATACACTCATACATAAATTGGACAACAATATCAAGTGGTGGTCCATGTATGTTTGCCTCATTGGCTTCTTCTATTTCTTTTCATCCCCTTTTCTTGGAAGGACCATTCAGCCAAGTTACTCAAATTTTAACCGCTGGTATGTTTCCGATTTCAGGCTTCTTCATAACTCAGTATTAAATTCTTTGGCTTTGTCTCTGTTGACCACAGAAGCTCTATGTTAATTGTTAAGCACACCCCTCATATGGTCATATTGCATGATTGCAGGTATGTCGCTTGGATTTGCTTCGCATCCCTGTACCATCTTCCTAGCTTCCAATCAATGGGGGTTGATATGCGCATGAACCTTTCACTTTTTCTGACGATATATTTCTCCTCGGTCCTTTTCATTATTGCATTTCATATCATATTTATTAGTCTCTGGTATGTCGGGCTGGTTGCTCGCATGGCAGGAACAAGACCAGGAATATGGACGATAGTCCAGAACTGTACTGTAAGTTTTCTAAGATCTCTATTTTTGTTTTTTTTTCCTCCATATTGTTCCAATAGTCCAATGAAGATTGACCTTTTGCATCTCTTTCAGGTAATCAGTATTGCTTGCTGTGTCTTCTACAGTCATTGTGGGAACCTGGCGGTGCACAAGAGCAAATCTTTTGGTAGTAGTTCTGATCCAAATTTGCTTGCTTTTCTTGAAAATGAAAATGGAAGTACGTGGATATCAAATTTTCTCCGTATGAACCAGTTGAAAGATGAGATATGTTCATCTTGGTTTGCTCCTGTTGGATCTGCGAGTGACTATCCTCTGCTTGCGAAATGGGTTATCTATGGGGAGGTACCACTTGTTTCTCCTTTATTCATATATTGTCTTTACTCATACCTTTTTATGGCAACATCTATGCTGCACTTCTTTGATCATGTTTTTCTCCAGTTAGTTTGCAGTGGATCCTGCGCTGGCCCATCAGATGAAATATCCCCTTTGTACTCATTATGGGCTACATTTGTTGGCCTCTATATTGCTAACTTTGTTGTGGAGAGATCAACTGGGTATGCCTTTACTGTTTTACACTATGCTTACTGATGTTTATTACCGACACCTTAAGTTCGCCCCTCGAATGGTCATTATTTGTGTATTTCTTAATCATGTTTTGCAAATATTTCAGATGGACACTTACCCACCCATCAACAGATTTGGAGGATGAGAAGCTGAAGAGAGATATGAAACCAGATTTTCTGGACATGGTACCTTGGTACTCAGGGTAGGCCGTTTTACATGCTAACTACACCAAGTTATATTCCAGATGACACCAACAGAAAACACCTGTCATCCTTAATTTTCATTTATACAGGACATCAGCTGATTTATTCAAGACAGCATTTGATCTTATGGTCTCCGTGACTCTTTTTGTTGGGCGATTTGACATGCGCATGATGCAGGTAAGGGTGCTTGTTCTGGATATAAGGTGCTCCAGTGTCAAATTCACAGATATTTTTTTTTCTGTAAAGTTACTTCCAAAATGTAGTATCTGCACATTTTAACTTACTGAAATTTCTCTTCATCTTTGCACATCTTTGTGCTAAAACTTTTTTTAAAAAAAATTCAGACCATTTTTACATCATTTTGTAGGCTGCAATGAAAGGACCAACAGATGACACTCAGAATGATGACCTGTTATATGACTACTTCAATGAAAGGGAAGACCTTTGGTTTGACTTTGTTGCAGACACTGGTGACGGAGGAAATTCGTCATATACAGTTGCCCGATTGTTAGCCCAACCATCCATTAGGACTGTAATTGGTGGCTCTATGCATACTCTTCCACGTGGGAACTTGCTTCTTATCGGCGGAGATCTTGCGTAAGATTGCACCATATTTTTTCAGACTTGGTTCTTCTCGGCAGTCGATCAACAAGTGCATATTTACAAAGCATCTTTCTATTGACTTTTCTTTGGCAAGTAGGACCATACAATTCACTGCTTCTTGATACCTTGGAATTAAAGACTTAAAGTTCTAACTAGTGTTGGGACTTGGGAGATCTATTTAGGCTATTAACAACTTGGTTGAGCTTTTGTCCTATTTTTGGAAGCAATTGTTATGATATTGATCTCCGTGTAGGCGTGTACCATAATATTTTGCTTCTTACCATGCTTAATTGATAGGCAGAGCTACCACATTATGCTCTAAAATCAAAGGTTACACTGGTTGCATCCATATGATTCAAGTGCAATCACTTGTGGATACGATCATATGCTGCTTTATTAGGAGAGGAACTGATATTATTTTTGAATATATATCCAGTCCATACTCCATACAGCTGAACCTGTTTCTAGTTCATAACTCCTAATTCTTGTATGGCCTGTAGCCAGCAGACATTTCAATCTGATATCGCTTCCACCCTGAGATTCGTATCTTTATTGCGGATACATAGTGGACAATCTATGAACTAGACAGGATTTAGTCCATTGTATTAGTTTATAGATCTGTCAGCTTGGAATTTGCAGGTACCCAAACCCGTCATCATTTACTTATGAGAGGCGCTTCTTTAGGCCCTTTGAGTATGCTCTGCAACCTCCACCTTGGTATAGGGCTGAACATATAGCTCTTGATAAGCCTGAGCTTCCTCCCGGTGTATCAAAGATGTCTGAATATGATGGACCACAGTGTTTCATAATTCCTGGAAACCACGGTCCGTTAACATTCTTGATTAACCTAGTGTATTTCATTTTACTTTATTTCTTGTGTACTTGATCAATTATGCATGGAATGTAATTTACGTTTGTGTTGATTTCTTAATTTACGACCTTTTTTTTTTATAACAGACTGGTTTGATGGACTGCACACTTTTATGAGATATATATGTCACAAAAGCTGGTTAGGTGGATGGTTTCTGCCTCAGAAGAAGAGTTATTTTGCGTTGCAGCTTCCCAAGGGTTGGTGGATATTTGGTCTTGATTTATCTCTTCATGGCGACATTGATGTATACCAGTTTAAGTTTTTTGCAGATCTTTGTCGGAACAAGGTGCATTTTTCTTCACTTGCTTGTCTTTTTTCCATATGGTAACAGGAATTTCATTCATTCGTAAAACAAACAAAAAATGTTGACAAAGATTCTTTGTTGTCTTAGGCTCTTAGCCCCTTTTGCTTTCTACTTGGAAAGATACCCACATATGTTTCCGTTTCCAGAATATCTCTTGGAAGTTGTGGCTAATATTGTTGTTTCCAGATTTAATTGATCCGCTACAACTCTAAAGTTCTGCAGGTTGGAGAGAATGACTCAGTGATTGTAGTGACACATGAGCCAAACTGGCTTCTTGATTGGTACTGGCAGGAGACTACAGGCAAGAATGTCTCACATTTAATTCAGGAATACCTGAATGGAAGATGTAGACTTCGCATGGCAGGGGATTTACACCATTTTATGAGGCATTCTGCCACTCGATCAGAAAAGCCTAATTTTGTGCAACACTTGCTTGTCAACGGATGTGGTGGCGCCTTTTTGCACCCAACACATGTTTTTAGAAACTTTGAGAGGTTTTCTGGAACCACCTATGAATGCAAGGCAGCTTATCCATCTTATGAGGAGTCTAGCGGGGTAGGTTATTCACTATGTTAAAGTAATTTGTTTCTTTTTAGCTTATTGGTCAGCTTAACAAACTCATGTGAATTGTTAGATGAGCAATATCTAATTTACTAAATTCACAGATTGCACTGGGTAACATACTGAAGTTCCGCAAGAAGAATTGGCAGTTTGACACTATTGGTGGTTTTATCTACTTCATATTGGTGTTTTCAATGTTCCCGCAGGTCAGTTACAGATTCCCAAAGTTGCCATTTTCTTTAAACTATTATCCTTTCTGACACTTCTTAACTAGCAACTGTCGGTGTTTGTTTCTAATAGTAAGCTTGAACATCAAATTCCTTCCTTCCTCGTCCTTTTTTTTTTGAAAAATTGAAACCTGGAAGCACTGGACATATCTCTATTTTTTTTCATTGTGCAATTGTTCTCATTTTTGCATTTAAAGAACTGAGCTCCCCTTTATTGCTAGTCTCTCTATTAAATTACTTAATCATGTCTGAAGACTGTAAGACCTTCCCATCGTGGACTGTGCAACATATTTCAAAAATATTCATGTATCAAGATGAACAACCAACGTCATCAAAGGGATGAGTTCAACTCATGAAAGGCTTAACAACTAAGAACAGGCCACTAATTATCATCAGCTGGATTGTACCAATCCCCAGCTGGACACCAGTAGCAAATTATATTTGTAGGCAAATTTTACTAAGTTCTGCTTGTTAATTAAGTAGAAGTTACACATTTTTTGTTTTCTTTTAACATGCCCCTAAACCTGGTGACCTCTGTTGTGAATTTATTGTTTCTTGTTCATGCTTACCTTTTCTTGTAATTTAATGTACCTAATTTATCTTGAAGCATGTTCATTGTCCCAAACTTAGCCAGTTGGTATATAAATTGTTCATAACCAGCCTCAGAGAAGCACTTGGCATAACATAAATCATCCTGTTACCTTTTGTGGTCTCTTGGTTGGCTACTGGTTTTAGGTTCTCGTTATTGCTGTTGTCTTCCATTTTTAAACTCCACACTCAGTCACCTATTATTGCTTGGAAGGTCAGTCAATTTGTACTCATATTCTTAATTTTATCTCTACGTGTTCCAGTGTAATCTTGTTCACATCTTAAATGAAGAAACTTGGTCTGGGCGTCTGAAAAGCTTCTCAAGTACAATATGGAGTTCTTTGCTTTATATTTTTGAACACGCTTATGTCTCTTCAGTCGGAAGTCTAACTTTATTGATGGCATCATATTCATTTGTACCATCAAAACTCTCACGGAGGAAAAGAGCTATTATAGGTGGCCTCCATGTTTTGGCCCATTTAACTTCAGCTCTACTTTTAATGTTGCTGCTGGAGTTGGGCATTGAAATTTGTATACGGAATCATTTATTAGCAACTTCAGGTATGCCATGCCATATTATGTTTCCTAAATTCTTACCGTAGGTGAGGTCAAGATCCATTCAAAGATGAAATCTGCAAATACAATTTTTTTTTGTAGGTTATCACACTCTATATGAATGGTATCGGTCCATGGAAAGCGAGCATTTTCCAGATCCTACTGGTCTTCGTGCTCGTTTGGAACAATGGACTCTGGGACTGTACCCAGCATGTATAAAATACCTTATGTCGGCTTTTGATGTCCCTGAGGTAATAAGATTTTCTGGAAATGCTGCAGTTTACCTGTATTAACATTTTCTTGAGGAATGGGTTTGCACTTGTCGTTTTTAAAATATGTAGTATGGGCAAGAAATTATTACCAAAATTCTAACATCGAAATATCGAATCTTTACAGTTTAAGTTTTTATGCGGTACATTTTGGTACAGATAATTTGTTAAAGTTTCTCTCCTTTTCAATCCTTCTTTTGTAGATTTTACCAAGCATCTAACAGCATATACCTTTGCACAGGTCATGGCAGTGACAAGGATAAATATCTGCAAGAATGGGATGATGTCCCTTTCACGAAGCGTTCTGATCATGTACTATACCTCTGTGTTTATCTATTTCTGGATTTTCTCGACTCCAGTTGTTTCCCTAATATTTGGTAGCTACCTATACATCTGCATCAACTGGTTCCACATTCACTTTGATGAAGCATTCTCATCACTGCGCATCGCAAACTACAAATCTTTCACGAGGTTTCATATTAAGAAGGATGGTGATCTGGAAATATTTACTCTTGCAGTTGACAAGGTAACAGATCAACCTGCTTCCATTGCTTTATCTGCTTAGTTGGATCTGTGTCGCCTTATGTGTATGTATATTGTTCTTCTGATATGGAAAACAACGTGTGTTTGTGTGTTTTCCTCTGCTGTAAACAAACAGGTTCCAAAGGGCTGGAAGTTGGATCCGAGATGGGAGTCAGAGGTAAGAGGACCTCATCAGCTGAGCCATGACCGGAAGCACCCAAGCAAGTGGAGGTCAGCCTCATCACCAGACCCTGTCAGATCTGTGCGAGTTGTTGACCATTTCACGATTGAAAGAACAAGACCCTCAGAAATGGAGCCTTCTTGTTGATTCTGCATGCAGTCACTGCTCGAAAGGGTTGCTAGCTAGAGAAATTAACAATAAGCACGATGATGTTCCCTTTTCTTTTCAATCCTGGATCCAGCTGACTTAGGTTGACATAGGTTATCTGCCTCGTCCCAACTTTACTGATCTTTACCTGTATAGCAAGCAACTCACCTGTCTGCTAGTTGTATTCAAAGGAATGTTAAAGAACTAGGGAGTGTTTCAGAAGAATGAATGGAGAGAGCAAATGATTGGTCCTATTCTGTATTCGCCTTTTCGATGATCGAGCCTGGTATATTTCCCTGTCATGATTGCTCGATCGTAGGCTGATCCATGAACACAGGTCGAAAGCTAGATGGAGCTGGTGAGGCTCTAGTCTAGTCTTATAAAAGACCTGATGCTTCCTTACCTGGGTGCCACTCCATGCATTTGTCCAAAGTTTCTGGATGAGACATGCCATGAGAGTGCCATCACTACTTGCACACTGTCTGGTTTCAGTGTGCTGGTGAAGCCGCCTTGTTTGCAGTTAGAACAAGTGTGCAAGCTTTGTTGTATCTTCTCCGAGGTTTAAGTCCCCCGGGGGCCATGGCATCTCTGCTTTGCTCATCAAGCGAGCAAGCATCTTGGTGGTGGTCTTCTGGACATGCTCGGATGGACGTTCGCTTGTCCATCGATCCATCATCGATCAGGTTATAAATCCACAAGCTAGCAGCTGGTGGGTCAGAGACATACACGGCAATCCACCATGGCCGAGCAGGTAGAGAGCAACGAGAGCAAGCAGCTGCAGGAGCAAGTGCAGAACCTGTGCGATGCCATGGAGAAAGAGGTCGACAGCAATCTTCCCGGCAGGGACGATCTGGAGAAAATCTGCGAGGTCCTCAAAGAGATCAAGGGCAAGATCACACCGGTCCTCAAAGACGGCGAGATCGAGGAGCAGCAGCTTCTCCCCCTGAGCAAGAGGGAGGAGCTGGGCAACCTGCTGCCCACCATCGGGCACGCATTGGAACAGCGCAAGCAGCCACAGCGGCGGCGGCGAGAGCCGGAAGTGGAGCATCCTGCCGGCATGTCGTCGGCCGGGTGCTACCCCTGCAAGCCCCGGCCGTCGCAGCAGCAGAGCAAGCTGCAGGAAGACGACGAGGCCGTGTCGCTGAAGCTGCTGCTCCGGCTGACCCAGAACGTGCTGGAGCCGGAGCAGTACTACGAGTGGACGACGAGCTACGTGGACGAGAGCAGGATCTACGGCTGGGGCAAGGAGGCCGACGAGGTGGCGGACGCGCTGGTCGCCCCCGAGGACGGCGAGAAGAGCCTGTTCCGGGCGGCGGGCATCGCCGGCGTCCACGGCAGCGGCAAGACGGCGCTGGCGCAGAAGGTGTTCGTGCACGACAAGGCCAAGGACAACTTCGCGCTCCGGCTCTGGGTCTGCGTCGGCCCGCCGGACTCGGAGGACCGCTTCGGCCTCCTCTACCGGATGCTCGACAACCTCGGCCTCGACACCGCCAAGGTCGAGGGCATCGTCCACAATTCCAACGTCGTCAAGAAGCACAGGGATGACGAGGAGGCCAGGATCCGCAACGACCCAGCGAAAGTGGCGGAAATCCAGAAGAAGGCCGCCGACATGATGAAACACAAGGAGGAGATCGACACGAAGAAGAAGAAGAACAAGGAAGAACAGGACGGCAGCATCTTCGATCAACTGCTCAAGGAGGAGGCTGAAGAGAGCCCTGAAGTCCAGAAATCCAAGATCGGTATGCAGTAGCTTATTATTGGATTGGATTGGAGTATATCTGACTGAATGACTGTGGATGATCGACATGGTCTAGGGGTGCTGCTCTACATCCTGCACATGTCCCTGTCCAAGACGTCGTACCTGATCGTGTTCGACGACATCCGGGCGTACGGCGACGACGGATGGTACAGCAACCTGACGCTGCCGCCGCCGCCGGAGGGCGAGTGGGGGGACCGCCTCGGCTACGGCCTGCCCAAGGGGAAGCACCGGGGCGCCGTGCTCGTCACCTGCCGCAAGGAGGACGACGCCAGGTCCATGGTGCGCACCGGCCGCGTCGTCCGCCCGCCCAGGCTCCGCCTCGACGACGCATGGAAGCTCTTCAGGAGGGAGTACGACCAAGCCAAGGACGCCGCCAATAAGCACGAAAGACGACGACGGCGACATGCTCCTCAAGGAGCTGGAGGAGATGAAGGCGGAGATCGTGAACAAGTGCCTCGGCCTGCCGGTGGCCATCGCCGAGGCGGCCAAGGGCTTCGCTCTCCTCCAACCCTTGCCGGATGCTAGTCTGCCGGTGGAGGAAGCCAAACCTGCTGCTGCTGAAGAATCAAAGGCTGCTGCAGCTGATGATGCTAAGTCTCAAAATTGACCACGCCTACAATGTGTGATAATCTAGCTACGATGCCTACAATAATAATGTACTTACTAGTTATTACTAGTACTGTTTTGGTTGTGTACCTGCATGCTTTTGTGTGGATTGTGGACCGTGTGGAGTTGACTAACGATGTGCAAATAAATGACATGTACTGATTGTGGATTTTTCAACATTATTTGCTATAAAAAATAGATATTATAAAATGAGAGGTATCAAATGTTAGTATTGGAGACCATGACACCAAAAATGCATCTAAGATATATATAAAATATACTTCAATGCAAAGAATCACACATCAGAAGAAGTACCGGTTCATACCACCATCGCTCTCTTAGTACTCCACTAGAAAGGCTTGCGGCTTTGCCACGTGGGGTCCGTATCCCACATTGTAGTACCGTAGTTGATGCGAATTTTAGTTTAGTAGTTGCTGTATATAGATAAATGTACAAAAAAATTTTAAGCAACGTAGTTAAGATAAATTCATTGTTTCGTTATTTTCGTCATGTCTGCCCGTTGTTGCATTTAGTATATATTTTGAGCATTCTATTGTAGTGACGCTATTATTTAAGTAGTATATTATTTTGGGTATCGAAATGGAGGTATGGCATTTGTTGCTGCATTTATTGTGGTGAAAGAAGGGGTAAAATAATTTATTAGGGAGGGTGGAGCACAATTAGTCGGATATTTAATGTATTTGCGAAATCACGAGGTAGTTAATAGACGTGATGTTTTTTTAAGGAAGTAGTGGTTATATTAAAATATGCTGCGTTATTGTGGAGGTCGTATGAGAAGCTATAGAAGAACGGTAGTACAATATTATATTTTTAGCAAAATAAGATGCCATGTTGAACGAATTACGAAAATATTTTGAATTTACAATTTTGTTATGTAGCAAAACTTTAGGTTTTAAAATTTTGAGCAATTTTTGTATTTGAATTTTTTTAGAAGCGTTTCGAATTTGAAATTTATAGTAAAGATGTAGATTTTGAAATTCTAAGCAACTTTTGTATTGATTATTTTTTGATTTGAAGTTGTTTTGGTGTCCAAATTTTAGATACAACAGGTCGTATGTAAGTATTTGTGCAAACGAATTGCGAAAGTGTTTTAAATTTTAAAATTTACTTTATAATAAAGTTGTAATTTTTGAATTTTAGATCAAGTTTTATATTGAATAACTTTTGATTCCAACACGTTTTGGTGTTCAAATTGTATAATATTGCTCGTGTAGAAATAACGAATGTAACAGGTTGTGGTTTGATTTAATTGAAATGCGAGGGTTTTTCTAAAAACTTTGCTAGGAGAGGACCAGGACGGCAGGTTGATTCAACAAAAACTCAAAGTTTTATTTGCAAATTTTTCTAAACCTGGAAGGTTGGACTGCGGGTTGATTTTAGAAAAAGTAGAGGTTTTTTCCTGCAAAATTACCTGAGAGAGGAGGCCGGAATGTGGGTTGATTTTTATAAAGGTCGAGGGTTTTTTTTGCAAAGTGACCGGGAATCGTAACATCCGCGGCGGGCAATAACTTTTGATTCTAACGTGTTTTGGTGTTCAAATTGTATAATGTTGCTCGTGTAGAAATAACGAATGTAACAGGTTGTGGATTGATTTAATTGAAATACGAGGATTTTTCTAAAAACTTTGCTGAGAGAGGACCAGGATGGTGGGTTGATTCATCGAAAACTCAAGGTTTTATTTGCAACTTTTTTCTAAACCTAAAAGGTTGGACTGCGGGTTGATTTTGGAAAAAGTAGAGAGTTTTTTCGCAAAATTACCTATGAGAGGAGGCCGGACTGTGGGTTGATTTTTATAAAGGTCGAGGATTTTTTTGCAAAGTGTCCGGGAATCATAAGATCCGTGCTGTTCGGATGGCCGGCGCGATGTGGCCACGCTGGTTGGCCCTCTTTTGGTGCATGAATCATATATAGAGATCTGTTTCTAAGGAATTGTCTGGATCCAAAATTTTATATGAACTAGACTCCCTAAAACTAGTTTTAATTTGTTATATTTAGAAAAAAATCTTGTGTTTCCTCTATGCATTGACGATTAGAACTGCTTTGCATGCATGTGTTTGTTATCCACTTAGCAGGGTTGGACACCTTTTTATAAGTTTGGTCAAAATTAGAGACGTTGTTGGACTTAGTACAAAGCTGATAAAGTGATAAGTAGTTTAAAAATATTGAATCCAAATCACAAATTATAATGTCACACATCTTGCACGCGTTACAAGCGAGCAGCACACAAGCAGTGGTACAGTCACGAAATGAAGCAAATACACAAGACGAGCAGTCAGTCAAACGGCTAATAATAAGCTAACAAAACAGACAGACTTAGTAATTAAATCGAACAAATTAATTACTATATAGTATGCTAGTAGCTGCCGGTTCTCCGTTGGCCGCACCGTACTACCGCCGGAGGGATAGATGATCGCGGCGGCGATCGAGCTGCCCTGCTACTGGTTGTGCACGATGAGCTTTGCCTTTGCGTCCCCTTCCTGTATCTGGTACATGTCGCCGAGCCCCATGTGCGCAATGAGCAACCAGACGAGGGTGATGAGCTCGCCGCCGCGGCTGAGCTGCCGCACGTGCGTGCTCCCCCCGGCACCTGCCCGCCGCGTGCGTCAGCATCTCCCTCCACACCCCCGCCACCACCTCCCACATCAGCTCGTCGTTGTTCAGCTCCCTCAGCGCCTTGGCCAGGATGACCGCGTCGAACAGCACCGACTTGCTCCGGTCGCCCTTCACCGTCGACTGCTTCTCCGACGTGTTCACCCGCACCAGCATCACCCGGGCGTCGTCGTTGTCGCCCACCCACTCGTCCATGGACGCGAAGAAGCGCCGCGGCTCCGCGCACGTGTCCCGGTACCGGAGCAGCCCGATGCCCGCCGTCGCCGACAGCATCTCCGGCTGCCTGATCAGCAGGTACAGCATGTACTCCGACAGGGTCACGCCGATGGGCCGCAGCCGCGCTTCGGTCTCCGTCTCCGCTGTTATCCCCGGCCGCTCGGCAACGGGATCACCGGCGAGCGCAAGGACCGGAAGAAACACAACGCGAGGTGGCTGGTGAACACGAGAGTTGGACACACGAGTTTTTGGTGCCGCAGAGTGCAGCGTTTTCTAAGTTTATTCTTTGCTTATAAAGAGAATCAGAACTAACTAAGCAGCTATCATCGCTCCACGATCCGGAAGCCCCGCGTGCCATCCCACGCGTGCCTGTGACCCGGCCTTGGTGGCGAGTAGCCCACGACGCACGCCCTCACGATGTAACGCGGACGTGCGCACGACCCGGGCAGGCCCGAACTAACAGGAGAGCCTGCCGATGCTAACTGACACGAGGAAAACAACTGAAAATATCCTAGCTTAACTAACATTACTCCCCCTAAGCTAGATGTTCCTTGATGTTGACGATGCCGCTCTTCAGGCGAAGTTGCTGAAAGCGAACTCGCCCAAGTGGTTTTGTCATGATGTCCGCCAGCTGATCGTCGGTGTTGACATGACGGCGACCTTCCCGTTCTCAACGCTTTCCCTGATGAAATGGAATCGCGTCTCGATGTGTTTGCTCCGGCCATGGAAAACTGGGTTCTTGCAGAGCTGGATCGCCGACTGGTTGTCGATGAGGAGCTCGGCGGCTGTCGCCGCCTTGCCGTAGAGGCTCCCGAGCAGCTGTCCGAGCCAAATTAGCTGGCAAGCTGCCGAGGTTGCCGCGATATACTCCGCCTCGCAAGAGGATAGAGCCACCACGGGTTGCTTGATGGAGTGCCACGTGACGGGAGATTGCCCGAGGAAGAATGCGCCGCCTGATGTGCTCTTGCGATCGTCCTGATCCCCAGCCAGATCAGCGTCGCTGTACCCGGTCAGCCTGAAGTTCCCGTCGCCCTTCCGATAGCAGCACCCAAAGTGCAGCGTGCCGGCGATGTAGCGGAGAACATGCTTGACGGCACCCATGTGCTCCGTGGTCGGGTTTTCCATGAATCGACTGATGTAGCCGACAGCGAACGAGATGTCCGGGCGTGTGTGGATGAGGTACCGCAGGCTGCCAACGAGGCTGCGGTAGAGAGAGGAGTCCACAGCTGGCGCTGTGCTTTTCTTGCTCAACTTGAGTCGTGTCTCCATTGGCGCTTGCACTGGATTGCAGTCGCTCATTCCCCACTTTTCGAGTAGCTTTGCCGCGTAAGCCGCTTGCCCGAGTGTGATCATCCCCGGCCTCTGCTGAACCTCGATGCCGAGGTAATAGCTCAGCAGGCCGAGGTCGCTCATCTTGAAACGGGCCTTCATCTCCTCTTTGAACTGTGTCAGCTCGTTGGAGTTGACGCCGGTGAGGATGAGGTCGTCCACGTACACGCCGAGGAGAAGGCGTTGTTGTCCCTCGCCACGGACGTACACGCCATGTTCCTCGGAGCACCGGGTGAAACCGAGCGCCACGAGTGTGCTGTCGAGCTTGGAGTTCCATGTGCGCGGGGCTTGACGGAGGCCGTACAACGCCTTGTGGAGGCGCAAGACCTGGTGTTCACGCCCGGGGATGGAGAAGCCTGGAGGTTGGGCGACGTACACTTCCTCTGCGAGCTCGCCGTTCAGGAACGCCGACTTGACGTCGAGGTGATGAACCTTCCAGCCTTCATGCGCCACCACGGCAAACAGCGCGCGCACTGAGTCCAGCCGCGCCACCGGCGCGAACACTTCGTCGAAATCCACGCCGGCGCGCTGGACGTAGCCCTTGGCCACCAATCGCGCCTTGTGCCGCACAACAGCGCCGGAGGCGTCCTTCTTAAGCTTGAAGACCCACTTGAGGCCAATGGGTCGGTGCCCGGCTGGCAGGTCGACCGCCTGCCAGGTCTTGTTGTCGATGATGGAGGACAGCTCCTCCTGCATTGCTGTGCGCCAGGCTGGGTCCACGTTCGCCTGCTCGAACGTCGCTGGTTCCTCGGCCGCCGCCAGGAACAGCTCCTCCATCTCGAGCTCCCGTGGTTCGGAGGTGTTGAAGCAGTCAGTCACCATGCGGTAACGGCGTGGCGCCCCCTCGTCGCTGAGGTCCATCCCCGAAGGAATGTGCGTCGGTGGCGTGGCGAAGCCGATGTCGATGCCACCACCGCCCACCTGAGGGTGTGGCTCCTCTGCCACTGATGGCGTGCCTGGGGATGCAACTGGAGTCGCCGGAGCGCACGTAGTGGTGGGAGCCTCGGACTGGCCGCTCGCCGTCGCAGCGCGTACGACGTACTCGACGGTGAACGTGTCCGGTGTGGCGACGTCGTCTGGTGCCTCCCAGTTCCAGCCTTTTGTCTCGTCGAAGACCACATCTCGAGAGACATGTAGCCGGCCGCTCACAGGGTCGTACACACGGTAGCCCTTTGAGCCCGGCTCATACCCGAGGAACACCATCTTCATGCTGCGATCATCAAGTTTAGCAGTGTGCGGGCGAGTTACCTTGACATGCGCTATGCACCCGAATGTGCGCATGAAGTGAACTGCTGGCTTCTCCCCGTGCCAAGCCTCGTAGGGGGTCTTGTTCTTCAGAGCTTTGGTGGGAGACCGGTTGAGGATGAACACTGCAGTGCTCACTGCCTCCCCCCAAAATGTGCTGGGAACACCTCTTGCCTTCAACAAGCACCGCGCCATGGCAAGCACGGTTTGGTTCCGGCGCTCGACCACTCCATTTTGCTGCGGAGAGTACGGAGCGGTGAGCTGCCGGTGAACACCCTGGTCAGCGCAGTACTCCGCGAACGTGACGGCCGTGAACTCGCCACCCCGGTCCGTCCGGAGCGCGCGCAGCTTGCGCCCAGTTTCCACCTCTACGCCGGCCTGGAACTTTTTTATGGCGGCCGCGGCTTCGCTCTTGTCAGACAGCAACACGAGCCACATGTAGCGGCTGGCATCATCGACGAGGAGGAGGAAGTATCGCCGCCGCCGTGAGTAGCCGGGGTGACAGGACCGCAGAGGTCGCCATGGACCAGCTCGAGCCGGCCTGTCGCCCGATACTTGGCCTGCCGCGGGAACGGCGCACGGCGCTGTTTGCCAGCCAAGCACGCGTCACACAGTTGACCAGGGTAATCATCTGTGGCAGACCGCGCACCGGGCCGCCGCCGGACAGCTTGCGCAGCGCGTCGAAACCCAGGTGGCCGTACCGCTCGTGCCAAAGCCAGGTGGGGTCGCCAGTGCGCGCCAGGAGTGAGACGGGCTGCACCAGGGTGAGCGAGATCTTGTACAATCGGTTTGCCGAACGGTGTACCTTGGCGAGGAGCTCGCGCTGTGGATCGCGTACTCGTAGAATCCCCTCCTCAATCACAACCTTGCAGCCGCACTCATCAAGTTGGCCAAGGCTTATGATGTTGCATCTCAGACGGGGAATGTAGTACGTGTCGGTGAGTGCTCGGTGCTGTCCATGTCGCGCCGCGAAGAGGACGGTGCCGTAGCCGACGATGTCCACGACCGAGCCGTCGCCGAACTTGACCATGCCGGTGATGGACTGATCCAGCTCGGAGAAGGCTGCCCGGTTCCCCGTCATGTGGTTTGACGCTCCCGTGTCAAGGTACCACACGTCGGAGATTGGCTTGCCGGAGCGGTCCTCGGACTCCCCCAGCTCCACCACAGTGCGTTCTTCGTTGAGGTAGACTTGCCCGCCGACGTAGACAGGTGCAACGCGCGGCGCGACGTACTCCGGCTCGACGGCGCCGATGGCCATCAGCAGGGAAGGCTCCTCAGTGTCGTCGTCGCCGCCGGCCTGGGCAAGGAGCGCCGCCTCATCGCGCTTCTTCTTGCGGCATTCACGGGCCCAGTGGCCCTTCTTGCCACAGTACTTGCACTTGTCCGTCTTGGTGGCGACCCTGCCCGGATCGCCGGAGGATCCGCCAGTGCGCGCGCTACCGTTGTCGCCGCCGCGTGGACCTCCAGATGACTTGCTGCTGTTGCCGCCAGAGCGAGAGCCCTCGCCCGCGAGGCGGTGCTTGTAGCGGGCCAGCCACTCCTCCTCGGAGAGAAATAGCTTGCCGTTGGAGTTCGTCGCCGCCGGCAGATTGCAGCTCCGGTCACGTACCTCCGCCGACTTGAGCCGCCCCACCAACTCTTCAACCGTCATGTCGTCGACGTCGAGGAGCGTCTCGATGGAGTGGGCGATCTGGTCGAAACGGGGGGGCACAGCCTGCAGGATTCTCCTTACCACGGTGTTTTCTTCAGGGGGCTCACCAAGAATACTTAGCTCGCTGACGAGGGCCTGCAGACGGTGCGTGAAGTCATCCACGGACTCGCCGTCGCGGAACGTTAGCGCGTCGAACTCCCGCGTGAGGCCCGTCGCCTTCGCCTTCCGGATCCGTTCGACGCCAACACGTTCGGTCTTAATGGCATCCCACGCCCGCTTGGCGGTGCCCTTCCCAGCGAGGGAGACACGCATCTCCGGCGGCGTAGCGCGGAGGATGGCCTCCATGGCCATGCGGTCGTCACGTCGGTCGACGGTGCCGACGCTCACAGCCGTCCAGAGCTCCCGGGCCTCCAACATCACCTCCATGAGCACCGCCCACTCAACGTAGTTAGTGCGGGTCAGCATGGGGTAGTTGGCCGCCCCGACTTCGCGGACGACGCGCGTCTCCGTTTCGCGGCCGGGGCGACCGCGCCGCAGGATTGGCGATGGTGAAGGACGACGGCGCTGATCTCGATCGCGAGGGGGCGAGCGGGACTGGGACGGGTCGCGAGGTGGCGTGCGCGACAGATGAGCGGACATGGCGACGGTTACTGGCTCTGATACCAATTGATATCCCCGGCCGCTTGGCAACGGGATCACCGGCGAGCGCAAGGACTGGAAGAAACACAACGCGAGGTGGCTGATGAACACGAGAGTTGGACACACGAGTTTTTGGTGCCGCAGAGTGCAGCGTTTTCTAAGTTTATTCTTTGCTTATAAAGAGAATCAGAACTAACTAAGCAGCTATCATCGCTCCACGATCCGGAAGCCCCGCGTGCCATCCCACGCGTGCTTGTGACCCGGCCTTGGTGGCGAGTAGCCCACGACGCACGCCCTCACGACGCAACGCGGACGTGCGCACGACCCGGGCAGGCCCGAACTAACAGGAGAGCCTGCCGATGCTAACTGACACGAGGAAAACAACTGAAAATATCCTAGCTTAACTAACATCCGCCCTATGCTTGTCATTGAGGCGGCACAGGTCGGTGGCGACGTGCCACAGCAGCAGGGACTCGTCGAAATCACTCTTGGCCACGCTGTCCATGATGAGCTCGAACTTGTCTTCCCCGACGGCCAGCTTGACGGCATCCTCGTGGCTCCTGATGACGCGCTCGCCACGGCAGCCGCACACCTCCATGATCTTCTGGAACCCGACGTTGCTGCCTGCTACCGGCTTGGCCTTATTGAGCTCAATGGCGGCGTCCCTGAGGCCATCGAAGACGAAGTCCAGGAGACGGCTGCTCCCTTCTACACTAGTGATGAGCGGCATGCGCCGGATGAAGACTAGGTCGTCGACGATCTCCCCGAGGCAAAACTTGTCGGCGGCCCTGAGCCAGAGCCTGCGCTGCTCCGGCTTGCGCAGGCAGTAGCCGACGAGGTTCAGCTGCGAGGTCTTGCCGGACCACCGCCGCGTCCGCCTCTGCCACCGCTTGGCCGCCCTGGTGAGCCGCGCCAGCCACCTGAACCGCCGGGACTCCTCCAGATAGACCGTCACGCGGTTGGAGAAGAGGAGAATGAGCAGCGCGGCGGCGTCGAGCGCCAGCCCGCCCAGCAGCAGTGCGTACGTGATGCCGACGTCGACGCGCCGGATCCCGTGGCGGGGCTTGTCGAGGAGGAAGAAGATGGCGAGGCAGCCGGAGCAGATGGAGCGGAGCACCCAGCCGGTCCAGCGGTGGGCGACGGGCGCCTTGGTGTACACCATGTCGTAGATGAAGTTGAGCTCCACCTCGATGACCTCGAACGCCTCGCCGGGCTTCATGCCCTCGCGTTCCAGGAAGAAGGCCTGGCTGAGGCGCCGCTCCTTGAAGCTGAGGATGAGGTTGACGAAGAGGCGGCGGAAGATGAGGAAGAAGTCGTACGCGCGCGCCTCCACGCTCTTGTCCACCGTGACCACCAGGCGCGTGGTCTCCTGGGTCTCCATGTCCTTCTGCGCCTTGCTGGCCTCGCCGTCGGCTATGGTGATCTCCACGTTGAGGCCGGCCTTCTCCTTGGAGTCGAACTCGGTCATGAGCTTGGCGTAGTTGGGGCCGGGTTCCGGCGGGTCGAGGATGCTGGTGCGGAAGCCGTCGACGCTGCCGGAGTAGAGCGAGTAGGTGCGCTCGGCGTACTTGATGATGCCGGCGACGAACATGAGGACGGTGGCGTGGACCATGGGGTTGCCGCGCAGCGAGCAGAAGAAGATGACGGAGGCGGAGAAGAGCTCGAAGAGGAGGCCGATGAGGTGGCGGAGCCACAGCTCGTTGTCCTCGAGCGAGTAGGCGGTGATGGTGTCCGGGCCGCCCAGGTGGAGCAGCAGGAACGGCGTCCAGAAGGCGAAGATGATGGGGCTGCTGCTGCTGTCGGAGGCGTTGTTGCCGGCGGTGGCGCCACCTCCGCCGCCGCGCTTGAGGCCGAAGCTGCTGCTGGACGAGGAGGAGGAGTTGCCGCCGCCGATGGTGCCCATGTTGTTGAGGAGCAGGCCGAGGGCGAGGTCGGCGACCCAGTCGGCGAGGAGGTAGCAGGACCAGACGGTGAAGCGCGGGAAGCGGTGGGAGGAGCGCTTGCGGACGGGGCCCAGGAAGATGAGCAGGATCTGGAGGAGGAGGCTCACCTGCACCGCCACCCGGATCTCCCAGTCGCTGTCCTGCTGCGGCACCGGCGGGTTGAAACCCATCGCCGCCGACCGATCGACCTGCCTACCTGGGCATGCACATCCGGTCACTCATTGGTGAGCCGTTGCATTGCCTGAGATTTGATCACATCAAAATATTTCTAACAGAATTTTCTTCAAAAAAAGAAATATTTATTTTCGTCTATTTCCGAGAGATGAAGAGACCACTGATTATTTCCTATTCGTTTTAAAATGACGAAATCTGTTGGTGATGAATTTATTTATTTTTTTAAAAAAAAAGACTCTTGCTTGTAGTATACAAAACTAAAAGCAACAGTACGATGACACTTGTTGGTGACCGAGGAAAGTGAACAGACAAATAAACAGACGCATGCATATAGATAATAAACTGTGTAATCTCAAAAAAAGAAAAAAGAATAGACGCATGCATGAGAAATGAGCATGCTGTTATTACCTGTTGATTTTTTTTGAGCTAGCTGCAACAGGAACACTATATGATGATACAATAAGTTGTGTGTAATGACTGTGCTGGCCGGTGGGCAGGGCAGGCCTCTATGTGGCTGCGTGTCCTACATACTCCGACACGTAGATTTCTTCTTTCTTTTTTTACTCTTTATTTGGCGAAAAAAAGTAGTAAAAGAGGAAAGTGAAAGTAGTACTAGGACCACTTCACATGACCAGAGGCAAAAAGAATATTAATATTAGGTCGGTGGGCGTCACAAGGCATGCATGTACAATACGAGGTATAATTATATTTTAAAATAAGACTTTCTCAGAAAAAAATAAAAATGATCCAAAACCTATACATGCATGTTGTGTTGAACAAGATGGCAATGCGGAATCAGATCCAGATCAGCGTGGTTGTTGCACTCAGGGATGCAGGTTATATATATTTTGGATCATTGGGTCGATAAAATAAACTAGAATGACAATCTGCATAACTAGTTCGGGAGAAGAAATATGCTATTATAATTAAATACTATGCACGCAGCATCAGCAGGCCAGGCTAGCAACTTGCAATGAGAGCAAGGCATATATTTGGAGGATCCAACCAAGACACTTCGCTCTTTTCGCTTGCTTAGGGCCTGTTCGGATTCAATGGAAAGAGAAAGAGAAAGTGCAAAACTTTTACTCTTTTGCACTTTTTTTGCACTTTTGGATCCAAACACCCCAAAGTGCAAAAGGGCAAATGCTACCGTAATTTTGCTAATTATGGATTAATTAGGCTTAATAGATTCGTCTCGTCATTTAGTCCTCATCTATATAATTAGTTTTTTAATTAAACTATATTTAATACTTCTAATTAGCGTCCAAACATCTGATGTGACAGGAGCAAAAATTTTGCCATTTGCCTTTGGATCCGAACAGCACCTTATTGGCCGTCTGCTGCTGCATGCACGCCATGTTTTCACGCTTGCATTGCATCCAACAGCTTCTTCAATTCCACGATTCAAACTTACTTCAAAAAATCGACGATCAACTTGGCCCGATCCACTGAACAGCTATCGACTGGGCCTTGGAGGACTAGCGCACCACCAACCACCACAACCGGACGGCCCAGCCCAACTTGGACGCGCCTCCTAGCCGGTGGCAGCCGGTCCCACACATGCGCGTCACCTGGCCCCACCGAAATTCGAACGATTTCAAATCTCCCTCTCCCTCGGGCTCCCCATTCCGTCCGCGGCTTTCCGCTTCTTCCCCAATCCAACTCCAAATCCGATCCCCCCGCTCCTCCTCTTCAAACCCTAGATCGATCGATCCATCCATCCATCCATCCGTCAGCCATGTCCGCGCGAGGGGTGCGCCCAGGGATGCTGCGCCACAAGGAGAACAACCCGGCGGACGCGCAGGCCGGCAAGCGCCAGCGCACCGCCACCGGGGCCGGGAGGCAGCCGCTCTCCGCAGCCGCACAGCCGCCGCCGCGGCCGCCACCTGAGGAGGAGCCCATGGTCTTCGTGGGCAGGGAGGACGTCGAGGCCCTTCTCAACGAGAAGATGAAGGGCAAGAACAAGATGGACTACAAGGTGACTCACACTCCATCCGCCTTCTTATTCTCTCTCATCCTGCGCTCCCATTCCTGGATGTTGTGCTGGGCTTAGAACCAATGCTAGTTCATCTGGATGTTCGGTTACCCTTCGAGAGGCTGCCTACATCCTTGCGCTCGCCTATGTGCCCGCCCTTAAATTCCAGGCATGTTGTTTTTTGAGGTGATTTCAGGCATGTTGTTTCGCTAGTCAGCTGCGAATGGTATGCGTCTACTCGCTGTACATTTGTTTCGCTACTCTTGCATACTTCTCACCTGTTAACCACTTGTGGCTTGCCGTCCTTATACATGCCCTTAGCTCGTTGAGTTGTTGTACCAGTAACCTGTCATGTCAGCTCTCAGCTGGTGCTCTCAACCATTAAAAAACATAGATTTCAAACATCAAAAGAAATTACAAAAGTATATTTGTGCTACGGATAAGCTTCTCTCCATCATACTGACGAAACTTCCACCTAAACCAGCTGCTACAACCTTTGCAATGTTTGCTTAGGTGACTTCTGATTTTACCATTTTATGACTTCCTGCCCTTGACAATTTGATTTTCTGTATGCTGATACCCTGTGCCTCCATTGCTCCCCAAATTTGCTGTGCAGGGAAAGAGCGAGCAGATGATGGAATACATCAAGAAGCTGCGGGCCTGCATAAAATGGTTGCTTGAGAGAGAGGATGCAAACCTCATTGAAATTGGGAACATTAGTGCCCGGCTTGAGGCTGAAGGGAAAGAACACTCCGAGACAGGTACCAACCCTTTCAAGTTGACGCATCATGGGTAGTTCCTTTTTCTATATATATGTTCTACTGACCGAGATTTTATTGCATCATCTAGTGGCTGAGTTGAAGAATTCTATTGATGAAGCAAGATCAATAAATGAGGAGCTTCAGAAACAGTACACATCTCTACAAGAGACTCTGAAGAAGGTCGAGACTGAGAAAATGGTGGGTGGCATGTGCTTGTGGCTTTATGTTATCTTACTACTGCTGTGACGTTCCGTGCTCAAGAGGTTTATTAAAATGCAGGATGCTCTAAGGGCTCTAGAAGAGGAAAAGGATGCAAGGATTTCTGTTGAATCAGTGAAGAATGAGCTTTTGGAAGATCTCAAAAGAAACAAGTTGGAGGAAAAACGCCTTAACGACCAGGTATAAGCTAACATTTTTTGTGAATGCACCCCTATCATTCCAAAAATAAACTTGTTTTGAAACATACTGACGCATTTATCATTTGCTATTGTTTGTGCTTTGCATGTTTATTGTTTTCTTTAGATTAAGATGCTTCAGGACACAAACAAAAGGCTTCAAGAATATAACACCAGTTTGCAGCAATATAATAGCAATCTCCAAGCAGATGCAACAAAGAATGCCGAAACAATAGCAAAGCTGCAAAAAGAGAAGAATACGATGGTGGAGACAATGAATGGTCTGAAGGATCATGCTAACTCAGTAAAAATGCAGCTTGATTTGGCAAAGGTAAAATCTTAGTTGCATCCTATCAGTATGCCGTTTGCTTGATCCCTGTCCATACTTTTCTTATTCAGTGTATACACAATGATCCTGATGTCTTAATAATGTTGTGTCCTTCTAGTCTTTGCAAAATGAAGCTGCAAAACAAAAGAATGATTTATTGAAAGAAGTTGAAGGTCTTAGAATGGAGCTTCAGCGTGTCCGGGAGGACCGTGACAATAAATCTGCCGAAGTAGATTCTTTGATGGCTGAGATAGGAACATACAAAGAAATGACAGGAAAAACTGCCATGGAGTTAGATGGTGCGATGACACGTACAACTGCACTCGAGGTATGAGTGTGTCCAGATGCTTTGATTCCTATCTGCATAGACAAAATTGGCTAACATGTTCTTAATGAAATAGGAAACCTGTTCATCCCAAAGAGAGACAATAAAGACATTGGAAATTAAGCTTGCAGCTGCCAGCGAAAGGCTAAAGGTGAGGACATGCCTATTTCTTCATTCTAAATGCTGTGTGCTAATACTGTTTTATATTAAGTATTACATGATTATCTCTTTGTTTATATTCAAGTGCTTGCATTGGGTAAGGAAAAAATGCATAGATGTTTAATACCTTGAACCTTGTTTCAACTATACAGATGTCTGATTTGACGGCCTTGGAAACCATGACTGAGTATGAGAATCAAAAGAAAATGTTGGAGAGTCTTCAGTCACGCCTAGAAGAAGCTGAGCAACAAATTCTAGATGGAGAAAAATTAAGAAAGAAGCTACATAATACGATCCTCGTAAGGACACTTGAACTTCCAAAACTCCAGTATATATATGTTATTTACCTATTCTTAAAATTATTTCTTTCCAGGAGCTGAAAGGAAACATCAGGGTATTCTGTAGAGTAAGGCCTCTGCTACCAAATGAGTCAGGAGCTGTCTCATATCCAAAGAGTGGAGAAAACATGGGCCGTGGTATTGAGTTGATGCATAATGGTAAAGCCGTCTACAGTCATTTTTTATCACTTTGATACACTGTTTTTGCATATTCATTTTGGACTGATTGTGTTTCTCATTGTTTTTCAGCTCAAGCATATTCATTTACTTTTGATAAAGTATTTGATCATTCGGCATCACAAGAGCACGTGTTCATCGAAATATCTCAACTAGTGCAAAGCGCCCTGGATGGCTATAAGGTACAATCTTTGGATGACTATAAGTGAGATTACCTTTATTGGCTCTAGAAACAGTTTTTCCCTCTTTTTCTCTAACTTCTAGTTTTCTTGGAATGGAATTGTCACATGTTAAATCATTCAGGTATGCATATTTGCCTATGGGCAAACTGGTTCTGGTAAAACATATACAATGATGGGTAATCCAGAGTTAGATGATCAGAAAGGAATGATACCAAGATCCCTGGAACAAATTTTCCAAGCTAGCCAGACACTTAATTCACAGGGTTGGAAATATAAGATGCAGGTGCGTCCTTGCAAATTTATTTATTTAATTGAACTAACTGGTGGACCAAGTTTTCTGTAATTGTCATCTTTTTTTTAAACGGCTGGCATTACTGCCAAGGCATATATTGATAGTGAGGAGTTGTAACTGTCATCATGATGTTCTTTAAACTTTTAGGCCTCAATGTTGGAGATATACAATGAGACTATACGCGACTTGCTTGCTGCGAATCGCATGGCTGCTCAAGATGGTGGTTCTTCAAAGTACACTATCAAGCATGATGCCAATGGCAACACTCATGTGTCGGATCTCACGGTTGTTGACGTAACTAGTATCAGTGAAGTTTCTTCTCTGCTTAGGCGGGCTGCTCAGAGCAGGTAACACACTTATTATTTTCTGATTTTTCCCCATACGTATTTGCTTGTAAGAGTATAAAATAGGAAAGTACTACTGATCATGAATGTTTGTTACTTTATTCGGTTATCATTATTTTTGGCAGCACATGTATGTAATATATATATATATATATGTGTATATATATATATATATATGCAGCTATGTAAATAAAGAAGCCAGTACATTATATTGCGTTGACTGTCATTATGACTAGACTTGAATAGTCACAGGGTCATTTTTTTGTCTTCAGAGTTCAGGCCTGTCACTTGTTTGATATCCAAGATTTGATTACGATCAACTCTCAAATTTAAGAACTACAGTACTGCTTCATGTTTTCTAACCCAAAAAAGAACATAAATCTTGATAAAGCACACAATCAGTTCTGTTTTAAGCCCTTCACAAGATACTACTGTATACTTCATATAATTCTTTCATTAGGGCACTGATGTTAATTTTGTAGCCTTCTCTGGTGGTATCTGCATCTCTGTAACTGTGTAACCAAACTTATCTTTGAATTTCATGGTTGGCAATTGGAGATCATCAGGATGAGTTGGTTTGGTATGTTGTACCTGAAGCTGTTATTTATTCATTTTGTTTTCAGATCAGTTGGGAGAACACAAATGAATGAGGAATCATCCAGAAGTCACTGTGTTTTCACTCTTCGAATCTTTGGTGTAAACGAGGTATGGTCTAATTTTCTTTTGCTGTTGATTGGTGGACTGTTTTTCCATTATAACTGACTGTTTTTATCTGCAGGGAACGGATCAACAAGTTCAAGGAGTGCTCAATCTTATAGATCTAGCTGGCAGCGAGCGCCTCAACAAAAGTGGTGCCACTGGTGACCGGCTGAAAGAGACTCAGGTAATTTGCTATCCAGCCCCTTCGCATTCTTTGCGTTTGAAGCTATATTCCGTAATAATGCAAAGTCATTGATCTGCTTGGGACAAAAGGCTAAGTTGTTGTTGCATTGATCTGCTCTTAGGCTATCAATAAAAGCTTGTCATGCTTAAGCGATGTGATCTTCTCAATTGCAAAGAAAGAGGAACACGTTCCATTTAGGAACTCAAAGTTAACGTATCTGCTCCAGGTAATTTCCCATTTCTCATAAACTTGCACTCTTGTTCTGATGCATAGGTATAGCGAAAGTATCAACTGACATTTTATTTTCCTTGCCACACAGCCATGCCTTGGAGGGGATTCGAAGACGCTGATGTTTGTGAATCTGTCTCCTGAAGTGTCTTCCACTGGAGAGTCTATTTGCTCGTTGCGGTTTGCTGCAAGGGTGAACTCTTGTGAGATTGGGATCCCTCGGCGACAAACTCAGATGCGGAGCTCGCAATGATGAAACGGGGTGAAGGGGGTGCCTGTGGATCGCCAAGATCCATCTGCCGATGGACCATCGGCGGTGTATGTTTATGTTGCTTGGGTTGATTTACTGATGCAATTGATCATTTGCGTCCTGTGATAGGTGTTGGGTTCATTTGAGTTGTGGTTTGGTGATTGTGCTAACGGCCGGCCTCTTTAATCTTAGGAACTCATTTGTACAAACTTGTATGTTGACATGTGGTAAATCATTTTCTTGATTTGGCGTTGTAAACCACTGATTCTGGTACAGGCTCTGGATTTGCAAATTCTGACGATATTAGGGTTTACATTATGAATTGAATCCGGAGAGCTGGTGCTATGCTACGCCATTTTCGCCATGAGCTCCTGGAGGATGACCTTTGTCTCCGCGTAGCGGTCGCTGATCTTGGTGTCGTCCTTGGCGGTGACGGCCTGCTGCAGGGTCTCGAAGCTGTCGAAGAGGCGGTTGGCGAGGTCGACGAAGGGTGCCTTGTCGTCGGCGGCGGTGATGAGCTTGTCGAAGTCGTAGTACATGAAGGTGGACTTGAGGCGGAGGTACTTGTTGACGTAGTTGGAGGCCTCCTTGCCGAGCAGGTCCTCCAGCGCGAGCAGGTCGAAGGCCGTGCTGCGCAGGCGGTACGCGTGCGCCGCGAAGCTGGGGCCGATGTCCGCCATGAAGATGCCGTTCTTGAGGAAGGAGCGCGTCCCCGTCTCCGGGTTGTTGATCTCCTCTGCGATGGTGTGTCCCCTCTGAGTCTAGCTGCAAGTAAATGAGCAGTGAATTGAACGGCGGGGCGGGGCTTACTGTTGAGGATCTTGGGCACGGGCAAGGGGAACTCGGTGAGCCACCACCCGTTGTTGGCCGGCTCGTCCTCGTCGGCGGCCGCGCGGGCGGCATCAGGCTGCCGGAGCAGGACGGCCGTTGCAGCGGCGAGGCCGAGGTGGAGGGAGGCTGATCTCCTGGACGCCTGGCACGTCACCGGCGTTGCTCGGCTTGGCCGGCTGCTCCCGGACCCGGACCCGGAGAAGGCACGGCCGCAGCTGGTAGCAGCCGCTGGTGGTGCGTTGAGGCCTGTGAGGTAAGTGGCGGCCATGGGGAGCGTGGGAGTGGATAGCACTATAGCAGGCGGCGCGGGCGGCACGAGGAAGAAAAGGAAGCGGCGGCCGTTTTCACTCCGCTGCTCCTGGATATGGATCGGATGGCAGGAAACGAGGTCCACACCAACCGCCCGCTGCTCGCAGTCGCGGGATGGGTTGGGTGGATGAGGCACTCTTGGATGGACTGTGCGCTGGGCTCTACGGGCCGTAGATTCTTAATTTGGATGAGTTTTTTTTTAAAAGGGATAAAAAATAAAATTGGAAAAGGGGTGCCAGTTGGGAATATTTTGAAAAATAGGTATCTCCCGCCCGATCATCCAGCGTGGGGTCGGGGACCTCCCGCCCATCCAGCGGGCGGGAGGTTCCCCAAGGGACTCTTCGCAAATAAAAAATTTCGCGAAGAGGTCCCTGCGGGGGCATCCCGCCCATCCAAAGGGCGGGATGAAGCAGAGGTTTTGTGTCCTTTGCCAACAGATACTGCACGTACTCGCAAAAGGTCTGGATCAGCGGTGAATTCCTTTTCTAAATGGATTGAGAATGAACCCAAGGAGAAGTGGGCGTTAATTTACGATACCGATGGTGCAAGGTACGGCATAATGACCACCAACTTCGCCGAGGTGATGCTACAGATGATGCTAGCCCCAGTTCTGCTGAAGCTGGCCCTACAGGTGATGCTACAGATGAAAGATTTCCGGTTGCATCAAGGAGTGGGAGACGTCGCCGATCGAGTGCTAGTACGTCATCAGGCATCATTTAGTTGTAATTTTATTTGAACGTTGTTTGCTCATGTGTAATATTTGCCGCGTTGAGATTGTATCAGACCTGAATGTGTATTTGTAATATTTGCCGTATTGACTAAAGACAAAATATTTGGATTCATGTATTTGTAATATTTGTAATGTTTGTTATCATATTATTTTATTTTTAATGGCTTCATGTATTGTACTATCGTAATATTTGGATTCTACGTTGCAAAACGTTATCGTTTAACCATCTTCGTACGAGTTTTAGATACCGTAATCTTCTTCGTAAAATTGAATTAAAATTTTATATGCATACATAAGAGTATGGCGAATAAATCTTGTATTTGAAAAAAGTCTAAATTTTAAATAGTTTGTGAAACATAAATTCTAAGAAAATATAACAAAAATCATAACCAGGAGACCTCCCGCCCACTGGCTGGGCGGGGTGCCTCCCGCCCACTGGCCGGGCGGGACGGCTACTTCAGTGACCTCTTCGCGAATAAGAAACTTTTCTTATTCGCTAAGAGGCCCTCGGGAGGGGGGCGGGAGGTCCCCGGCCCCACGCCTCCCGCCCGATCAAAGGCGGGAGGTACCCATTTTCCTAATTTTTCCGATCTGGCTCCCTTTTTCGAATTTTAAATTTTTTTATCTTTTTTTTAAAAAACTCAATTTGGATTTGGTGGATATCTGGGCTGTACGATGGCAACTGAGCTCTGGTCCAAACACAAACCGGAAAAGCACACCACTGACTGACAAAGTAGGGCGAAAAGATGATAATCCATGGTGTAGGATGAATATTTGATCTGGCCAGTTCGTCGCTTACTGATCCATGTACTTTTCTCCTCCTGACCAGTGGGAGTTAGTAAGAAGGAAATGAATGCGGCTTGCCGTTTCCTTGTGCCCATTTACTGCGGTGCTTCTCCCAGAGGAGATTGCAGCGGAGGTGGAGCATTCCTTGAGAGCAACGAGGGGAGGGGCAGTGGCTGGCAGGTCTCGAGCGTTAATGGCGGCAGCTGCCGACCACCTCTATCTCGTTCCCGTCGCTAGCAAGCATCACATGGCGATGGTGGAGCGAGCGAGCAGCCATCGCTCGATCTGGAGCGTCCACTTGCGGCACCGGACGGCCTCGTGCTCCCGTACAATACCAAGAAAGCATCGCTGTCCGTCCACACCTCCGCTCTCTCTGCCGCTCACCTCGTCGGGAGCGGTCACGGGCACTAGAAGAGATTCGAGAGAGCGTCGGCCATGCCGGGCTGCTACGTGGGCAAGGCCACCAAGATCTTCCTCGCTCTCCTCGCCGTCCTCGCCGTCGTCGGCGTCGTCCTCGCCTTCCGCGCCGTCCTCCACCGCGCCGCCAAGTCCGGCCCCAGCTCCGCCACCGGGACGGCGTGCGAAGCCGCCGACGGGTGCCAGCCCGTTCTGCCCGGGCCCGCCGTCGCGCAGCCCGCCACCGCCGCTCGCCCGCCGCCCACGCCCACGACGGCGCAAAATCCCCCCTTTCCCTCCCCGGACACCGCCTGGCAGCCGCCACCGCCTGTGCCCGTCACCCCTCTGCAGCCGCCGCCGTCGTCGCCGATGCTGGTGCCCCCTCCACAGCTGCCGCCGCCGGCAGCAATCGTGCCACCCCCGCTGGCATTTCCGTCGCCGCCGCTTCCGCCGGCAGAGATCGCGACGCCCCCAGCGGCATCAGCGACACCGCCGCCTCCCGCCGACCTGCTGCCGCAACCACCGGCCTTGCCGTCGCCTGCGCCGCCGGCTGCCCCAGAGGCGCCGAGCCCGATGGCGTCTTGATGCTTTGATGCCGCTGATTCTTGACTGGCAGAGCAGGTTAGAGCTGCACGGATTTGTTAGAGGAGGGGTAACGTTGATGTACTGCCGATTCAATTTGTCCCAGAATTCGGTTTCAATCTGTCTTGCTGGATTGAACTTTCATCATCTCCATCAGGATCTCGCAGAATCATTCTGCATCTTTCTTGTTCAATTTCTTCTGTTGTTTACGGCTTATATTGTGAAAACTCAAGTTTGCTGATCTGTTCATAATTCTGCAATCCTGTACAAAAGTTCAGCTTTTGATACAAATCAGTGGTCTTGACATCTGCATGTCGATTGAATTGAAATGAATTGGCCATGGAGTTGGTCATGGACTGATGCAAACGTGGATGACCTTGACCTGTTGACCACCTGGGATCTTGGTTCGACTTGGAGATTCCTCCTCCACAGATCGCCCCTGCTGAACACCACTGCACCTCCTCTTGCAAGAAAAAAAAAACACAAACACACAAAAGAATGTACTGTATTTGGTACATGTGCCAGTGATTTTGGTACTAGCAGAGGTAGTTCTGGGGAATTGTGCAAGCTATATGATCAGTATTCAGTCCAAGGTTCTTTTTCATCCAGTGGCATGTACAGTCTGCAACCTTTTTCCATCCTTGCTGGAGGCCTCAAGTGAATGGTAGCCATCCCATTCTACCTTTGTGAAACAGCAGACCATCACCATTTCCCTGAAAAAGGCACTTCTAGGTCCAGTCCTGAACCTGTAGTGTGTTTAACAGCACTTCAAATCGTCAGGATGGTCTGATTTCTGTACCCTCTTAATGCGATTAGGATTCGGGGAAACAAACCTACCGCTACATCATGCGTACAGTTATGCAAGACTCATACTCTTGTCTCATGCCCTTGTGGAAAATGATGAATGGAAACAAAGTGAGCAGTCAGGGATGCCCAGCTAAGATCCTCTGTATGGAATCAGGATGAGGATTTCTTTTACACCTCCAGATCTCCATTATATTCCAACAGATATAAACAGATCTGCCCGTCAGAAAAACTACAACATTATGATTTCCTGTTTGTCGACACATCAGGAGTGCATAGTTTCATTTCTTCAGGCACATACTGTCTCTCTGCTTGTCTTTCAGGAGTTCAGTCCGGAAGACTCGGGTAGAAACAGAGCAAAAATAAAAAAAGAGCAAAATTCAGCAATGCCAACTGCCCCTGCAAGGGCACATGTAAACCGAACTGCATTGGAAGAAAGAATGAGGTCTGAGGATAGCTTTTTATTGGATCAATGGTTACAATGAATGCGTACACTAATCATTACATTATGTGATAATTAATTAATCATCTGCAAAATGAAATGACGCGTGGCCGGGTCTCTCAGATCAGATGGCCAAGGCCAAGGTCATCCCAACGGCGAGAGCCATGCCAGCCTTGGCTCCGAGCACGCCAATGCTGGCGGCGTCGGACGACTTCGGGGCCGGCGCCGCCGTGGGCGTCGAGACGGTGGGCAGCCCGTCGGTGGACGGCACGGACGAAGGCTCCGGTGCCGCCATTGCAGGGGCCGGGGTAGGGGCGACGCTCCTCTTGTGGCGGGGCTTGCCACCCTTGCCGGGCGCGGGCGCGGTGACCGCGGCCGCGGCGACGGTGACCTCGAGCTTCATGCCGGCGGCGCAGTGGCCGGGGACGCTGCAGATGAAGTAGCGCTTGCCCGGGGCGGCGAGCTTGACGATGGTGGCGCCGCCGGTGTAGGATTTTACGGGGTTGGCGCCGGAGCAGGCGTCGTAACCGGCCTTGGTGACCTCGGTGATGTCGTGCGACGCGGCGTACTTGAACGCTGTAGTACAGTACATACAGAGGTCAGGTCAGGAACATCGATGAGTGAGTTGGAGAAGACAGGAGAGGAGATGTCGGGAATCTTACACATGGTGTCCCCCTGGACGAAGGCCTGCTGGGCGGACCAGGCGTTGTAGCTGGTGCCGCTGCGTCCCAGGCGCCGCTGCCTCCCACTGGGTGGTCCACCGCGGCGGCGAGCTGCACCGCCAGAGCGGCCACGGCCACGGCGGCGACGATCATGGCCTGGGGCGCCGTTGCCATGTCGACCTCTGCGCTCGGCCTGCCTGCAGATTTAACGAGCCGGTCGACGGTGCAAGAATGTTCTTGAGCAAAGTTACAGTGACGATGCTGCAATGCACGATTGAGCTTGCTGTTGCGGACAGTGGGGTGGCAAGCATGGCTTTATATGGAGCAGGAATTGCTGAAGGCCATGGACAGCACGAAAAAAAAGAAATTGACGCGCAGGCGGGCAAGGGTTGACGATGACGGCCGCGTCCTCTGCTAGCTTGCGCTGCTGCCGGGGTTGGTGAACCGGGGGACGGACGCGGCAACTGTTTTGACCACCGCTACGCTACCGGCTAGCTGTTAACTTGTCCACAGGATGACAGGAAAGCTGCCTCGATTGCCGCCGGCCATGTGCACCACCAAATCAAGCCGCCTTCCCAGAACCCAGCCCACTCCTCACTTGCTCCAGGGACTAACCGACGGCAAGTACATAAACTACTTATTTGTTTAAAAAAAGTACATAAAGTGACTTACTTACTAGTATACAAGGGAAACGGGACTTTCAACGATTAATTTTATCATTCTTCAAAAGAGTTCTACCTGTATTACAGCCAGTTATCTCTTATTTTGATCTAAATTCTACGGTTAATTACCGGATCTCATTCTGCATCTAATCTCTTTTGCTTTCTTTTTTTGGCAATGACCTTCCCCACCACTTTTTACCCCTTGTCTCATCCTATTTCACCGTTCCACTAGTTTCTGTCAACTCTTTCTGCTGCTCCTCATCGCCATGTTGGCCTACTAGAATGATGCTTATGTCCTGAATTTTCCTACTGGCAATCCTCCACCACCTTAGCCAGTGATACCTCACCCAACTCAACAGCTATCTTTGCCACCAGGCCAACCTTCCTCTCTCGTCATTCTCAAATATTCATAACTCACAAAATCCACAGCCTCGAATCCCAAATAATAATAGACTTTTGCTTTTAATTTCTTTATTGAGATTGTGTACTCATTCCTCTATTATTTGCGATTAACTTGTGAGCTGGAAATACTGTAAAACGGCTGTGTGCGGTTGCAGAGGCTAGAAACTTATTCCATTTTCTAAGGGAAAAAAGATCTATAACCCACGATTATGATTTAGCTTACCTCTATCAAAATAGTAGTTGCATTGAACACAGAAAACATTGGCATTACAAAAACCAAACCAGAAATTATCGATCTTTTGCTAACACAGTAAGGCTTTGTATTGCAAACGACCATGTCAATTTTCATTTACAGACAAATAGACATTGTAGCTTATATATATGATTTGTGTATCTTGTCGCATGGAATTCAACCGTAAATAGTTACACGTTAGTGAAAATGGCCAGCGGATTAAAGAAGCTGGATACATACATGAAAGGACGACTTTAGTCAATTTCTTATGATTTAGTCCATGACAGCAAGGAATCCTTATGCGCCCTCAATCGTGTAGATTTAACTAGGATGCATTTCCCTACGGTTGCACAAGCTTGTTGGTGTCATCCTCATCACAGCTCGGTCAATGAGTGGATGTACAGATCTCCAAGCAGATGATCGAAAAGCAAGAAAGTTTGCTATTATTTGATCACAAATAATACCAAATAGTTAATATATTTATTCGATCTCAACAGTGACAACAACACATACACTAATCATCGTCATGTATAATAAACATAATACAATCGAACTGAATACATGCTGGTTGCCAAAGCCGCCAAAAGAAGGGGAAAAGGAAAGAAGATCCGTAAACTTCTCAGCAACAACTGTCGGTGCGACGCAGAATATAATAATAATGAATTATTTCTGCCAAAAAAAATCGTGCGTGTCACGACGCTCACATGGCCAACGCCATGGCGACGCCCACGGCGAGCCCCACGACAGCCTTGCCTCCGAGCATTCCAGCAATGGTGGCCGCGTCCGACGACCTGGGCGCCGGCGCCGCAGTGGGCGTGGACACCTCGGTGGAAGAAGGCTCCGGTGCCGCCACTGCAGGGGCCGGGGTCGGGGCGCCGCTCCTCTTGTGGTGGGGCTTGCCGCCCTTGCCGGGCGCGGGCGCGGTGACCGCGGCCGCGGCGACGGTGACCTCGAGCTTCATGCCGGCGGCGCAGTGGCCGGTCACGCTGCAGATGAAGTAGCGCTTGCCCGGGGCGGTGAGCTTGACGGCGGCGCTGCCGCCGGTGTAGGACTTGACGGGGTTGGCGCCGGAGCAGGCGTCGTAGTCGGCCTTGTTGACCTCGGTGACGTCGTGGGACGGCGCGAACTTGAATGCTGCAGCAGGCACAAATCATATACTTGTAAGCATGCATCATTTGCAGATTTTGAGGTGGGACTGAATGAATAATGGAGATGGATGGTTATTCTTACACACGGTGTCGCCCTGCTTGAAGGTCTGCTTGGCGGCCCAGGCGTTGTAGCTGGTGCCGCTGGCGTCCCAGCTGCCGCTGCCTCCCACCGGATGGTCAGCCGCGGCGGCGAGCTGCGGCACGGCCAGGGCGGCGGCCACGGCCGCGACGGCGAGGAAGGCTCTGGCCATTGCCATCTCTGATCTTGCTAGGCGTACGTTGAGCAGTCGAGAGCTTTGCAATGCAGTAGTGGGATCGCGTGTGCTAGCACTAGCAGCTGCCAGCTGCCAATGGAGATGGGAGCTGCAGCCTGCAGGTGTTGTTGCTTGCGCTGGCTCCTGCACACTGGGTGGCCTGGCTTATATAGATAGACAGATCGATGGAACTTGCAGCGAACTGATGAACTGATGGAAGGTGGTGGTCGTCAGAGCCTACGCCTGATGGAACGAACCTGGCAATACTGTAGTGAGAGACAGATCATGCAGGCCATGTGTATGGTTGACGGCCGGGGTTGGTGGCCGAACAGACAGGCAGACGCGGCAATTCTTTTGACCTGACCTGATTGCAACCCAACTCATGCAACTGCTCGCCGATGGACCGTTGGCATGGCACACGAGATGACAAGCAATGTCCGTGGTTCCTTTCTCTGCTTGCTTCCTTGCACACAACGAAGGAACTGAAGCTAATAAGATTGATGGCCACCATGTGCCTATGTAGTGCTAGTATAATAGTGCAGTGCAGACCAGCAAACCAAGAGTGATTATCAAACAATTAATGATTAATCATCATATCGTCGTCGGTTGGCTGGGCATATTTAAATGTTTGTTTACAGGCCTCCACGTTAGTTTGGAGGACTTGCATTGGGAGACCCAAAAAGTCGTGTTCATGGCTTCCACGAACTGGCTAGCTACAAAACCACCTTTTTTGCTAACACCGGCAGTCTGGTAGAAGAATAATGTTGCTTTAATTTAATTAGATCGCCGTTTGTTAGGCGCGCGCGTTTACATGGATCCGAATGGAAGCCTAATCACATCTTTGGAAATTAATTAATCGATCAATAATAAGAAAGGAAACTCATCAATATATACTAACGTACTAGTCATCAGTCCATGTCTGTATGCTTTGACACGTTCAACTGTTTGATACATACATTCTATAAGTTATACAGACGCATGCCTATTCTTCTTCTAAAGACCACCACCATGCATGTCTGCACTTCAACTTTTGGCAAAATCATATCTATATCTATATCTAATCGGGATAACATATTGGTAATTGATGTTGTAATGAAGCCTCAGTTTGTCATCCACCGTATGGAAAGGGTGGTAAAGAGTCTAAAAATTTAGCCGAAAATTTATAACAATTGGGTAAAGAAGGGTTAAACTCATATTTTTAAGCTAAAGACGGTTAAGGGCTGAGTCGGATTTTAATGGAGGTATTAAGGCCATAATCCATTATCACCTAAAGACGGATATTTTTAAGCTAAAGACGGTTAAGCCTATTTGGATGTGCTAGTATCTATTGGCACTCATATCTTTGCTAATTCTTTTAAGTTTTAGCTAAAATTTAGATCACCCCATTAGCACTCCTCGAACACTTTACCTCTATCTACAGGCTGCTATGAATCGAATATTTGTGTTTTGTTTATGTGCATGTGGCCGTGGTTGTAATAAGCTAGGATAGCTACATGCTCGGGGCAGCAATATGCAAGCAACTTACCATGTGCTTTGCCCTGCCTTTCAGGAGACTCGTCACGGGCACAGCTTGCAAGCACGTAGCTTTGCACCGCAACAATAATCTGAGCCTAGCTAGTAGCACTGTTTTTGTACCGTTAGTTGCTTCCTAACACCACCGTTGACCCAGGCCATGACGAATTGTTTGGCTGATGTTGAAGGACCGTAGCAATCAAAAGGATTGCATCTTCTCACTCCTTACCTTTTTGTTTGGTTTGTCAAATGTAATAGTTTTATCTATCTTTAAATGTAACACTACAAACTGTTAACATTGTATTATTCTCCTTCTTATATGAATGAGCAGTACACCTGCTCCCTTTATTTAATAAACAATTTGATCTATATGTTATTGTCACCCAGTCCCTCGTAACAAGCACACATGATTAGCTTAAGAATGAGAAGTTGGTTCATCCCACTAAAATTCGGTCCATTTCACTGAGGATGAAATGGTTTCTCAAACCAAAATACCCTTCTTGTCACAACTCAGCCAGGTAGGATGAAATAGTTTCTCAAACTAAAACACCCCCTTTTATCATAACTCACACTACTACATAACCCTTTAACGGTTCCGATTGGGAAATATTATTTGTCCCGGTTTTTCAACCGGGACCGTGAATCCAGGACTAAAAATTCCAGCCTAGCAATCCTGACTAAAGGGTGTGCAAGCTCAAAAAAAAGAAAATTAGCAACCACCACTAACCTTGTAGCCTGCAGGACTTCAACCCAAGATCTCTTACCTCACGTATAGCTTTCTTACCACCCCACCTGCACAACAGGTATAACTCTTTATATGATGTTTTTCTTTTAGACTAACTTGCAGAGGATCTTTACCGGAATTTACCAGGACTAAAGGTCCCTCCCGCCTCCTATCCAGCCTTCATTAGTTCTGGCCCAAAATCGGTCAGGACTAATGAGGAAGACCGATGCGTGGTTCTGTAGTAGTAGTAGTGTCAGCCATGTCAGATGAAATGGTTTCCAAACTAAAACATCTCCTTGCTGTCGCGATTCAGCCTGCAGGGATGTACAATGGATCATGAACACAACCCTTCGCCGCCCATCTCTGGAGTGGTGAGAGGGTCACACCCGCCAGAGCATAGAGTTGAGGACCAGGTTAACTTGCAACCATATCATGAATCTTAACACAAATAATCATGAATATAGGATGAGTAGTGTTTCTTTTCTCTCTCTCTCTCTCTCTCTCTAGTTTTTCAGGTGCAAAAGGATCGGGCTCATCCCCATGGTCTAAGAAGTAATCCCTGCACCTTCTTCTTCCTGGCATGAAACCCATTCCATCCAATTATCAGTCAGATTATTTTCAGGTGATGAACTCTCAGAATCACCTTGAACGCCTAAGGCGATGTGAGCCCAGCCCATCCTAACCTTAACAAATGTATTAGGGCCGACAGGTGATGAACTCTCAGTTTTTCTTTGGGCCGAATCTATTGGACCAGTTTGCAAGCCCAGTTGATTAACAGGCTTCCGGCATGCCAAAAAAACGGTGGTGTTCATGTGAATGACTAGATTCGTCAATCGTCATGATGAAATCGATCGATCGCCACTTGTTTTCGATCCTTTTGCCACAAACCAATGAATGAATGAATTAAACATCCATCCTGATGTTTCGAAATACAATGCCAATTAAGGACGACGTACAACATGAACCACCGCACGCACTTGAATGAGGAACAAAATTAAAGTGAAGAGGAAGGTGAAGAATCGAATGAAAAGAAAATCTCAGCATGCAGCAACCAGCCGGACGATGAGATGGATCAGTCGACGTAGATGGCGCATGTGTCCCTGATCTCTCCGTCTGCGCCGGTGCGCACGCCGATCCTGCCCATGTTGATCATGGAGGCGGCGAAGTCGGCGAAGAAGGTGTCGAGGTACGAGTCGTTGGTCATGAGCTGCACGTAGGCGAAGGAGAGGCTGTCCTCCAGCAGCGCCGCGTCGGACCCCAGCAGCGCCGTGCCGTTGGCCACGGACTTGTAGAAGTCCAGGTCGAACCTGTTGGGCGACACCGGGTCCAGCGGCTGCACGCTCGCCACGTTCCCCGGCGGGCACGCCGCCGTCAGGTTCTTGGCGTACGCCGGGTCCATGGCCGGGTCCTGGTCGCCGGCGCCGCTGCTGTTGTACAGCCGCTTCGAGAAGGAGGGGCAGTGCGCCGCGCCGATGGTGTGCGCGGCCGACAGGACGATCATGTCCTTGGCGCTCAGGTTCTGGGCGGCGAAGTACTGGGTCAGCACGGTCACGTTGCCGTCGGCGGGCGGCAGGAACCGCTCCGCGTCCTCCTTGCGGGACACGTTGCCGTCGCGCCGCCCGGTCTCCACCTGGTACGCGGGGCCCTGGGTGAAGTTGACGGCGTCGCGCGCCGCCATGGCCAGGAGGTCGGCGCAGGAGACCACGAGCGGGCACGCGGCCTCCACCTTGGCCTTCACGGCCTCGATGGCCTCGTACCCGCGCACCGTCGAGTTGGGGTCGGCGTCGCGCTGGGCGGTGCCGTTGTGCGACTTGAGCAGCAGGGTGGCGTCGCAGCCGGCGCCGAAGCAGTCGTGGAAGTGCAGACGGAGAAGACCCGCCGGGAGAGTCATGTCGGCGGCGAACATGGCCAACAGCTCCTCGCGCACCAGGTCCTCGACGCCCGGGCAGGTCGCGTTGTAGTACCCGTACTGCAGCTGCGCCGCCGTGCTCGTCAGGGTCGCCGACGCCGCCGCGACCACCAGGAGGAGCACCAACAATGATAGGCGGGAGGCCATGGCCGTGGCAAGCTAGCTAGAGATTGATGGATCGCTTTTCCTTTGGATGATGATGACGACGACGGCGAGGTGCAACGTACTTATAGGCTTTTGCCTGCCTTTTTGTTTTGTTTAATTGGAACCGGGGATGGGAAGAGAATGTTCGTCGTTCGTCTCTGCGCGCGGTGGCCGCAGCAGCCGTTGACCTTGCTCTTGCTGGATTGGATATGTGCGCAGTTCATGGTCGGCATGACCGGACGCCACCATGGTCCATGGACATGCATGCCACTCCTTCTGACCAGGTGCGTCGTGCCCAACAAACGGCGACGGCGGAGCTGGAGGTGGGGGATGAATTGAACCAAACCAGTTCTGAAATACTCGCTAGTTGCCACAATACTTTTATGAAGGAATTAGACATTATTAGTGTGCACAGCAGCAAGATTCTACAGGAAATGTTTTGCTATGCTGGATAATGGTTTCCATGTTCGTTCTCTTCTTTCCCACCAGACAATTAATAATGGTTTGATCGAATTGTGTGTTCCATTCCATTCCTTGCATGCTTCTCCAAATAAAGAGAACCTGAATTTCTCGATCGGCAAGCTAAGGTGTTCTTGGTCAGTTAATCTAGTATTTGCTGTACATACATGCTGCTGCTGTCCGGAAACGAAGAGTTTAGCTCATTTGACTTGTTTTATTTGTCTTGTAAGTGTTTCAAACATTCAATACACACTTACAACGCGTGCTGAGTGAGGGCTTTGAGGCACAGCCATCATCTCTACTAGTCTAGTACTACCTCCGTCCAGAATATAACTATTTTAAATTTTTTCAAGTCAAATATTTTAAATTCTAACAGTAGACGGTAAAAAATTATAAAAATTGATAACATAAAAATAATATTAGTTTATTTATAATGAAACCAACTATCATAATATGTAATTTTTCTATTTGAAAGTAATTATTTATAGAGATATTATTGGTTAAAAATAAAATATTTGATTTTGACTAAGTCAAAAGGTTATTATATTTTAGAACGAAGCCAGTACTTGACTTTTCAGCGTCCCGGCATAGGATTTTCTATATCTTGCGCTAGCTGTCACAGCTAGCTGTACAGGATTATGCGGAATTAGATGCATGAGTTGCGCAGTTAATCTAGATTCGGGAACATAGTTTCAGTTCTTAAGGGACGAGACAATCATCGTTATTCCAAATTTTCAACCATCATTTCTCATATATATAATCTTGGAATTATTCTGAAGTGCCGGCCCCTCTTTCATTATTCTGTCTACTAATATAATGCACTATTGTCCTTTCCTTGGATACCTTTCCTCCAAGCAAGCAGCTGAGACTTTGAAGCTGCATTAATAACCCTGTCTTTGAATCTATATATGCAGTTTGCCTGCCTTTAGTACAAGTTCCGCGCGCTGAACTCACTCCAAGTATCAGTAGTTCAAAAGCTCCAGGCTAAGGGGGTGTACGAGGCTAAACTTTAGCCCTATCATATCATAGAGTATTAAATAAAGTCTAATTATAAAATTAATTGTAAAATCTTGCTAATTCACGAGACGAATCTAATAAAGTATATTAATTCATAATTAGCGGATGATTACTGTAGCATCATCGTTACAAGTTATGGATTAATTAGGCTCATTAAATTTGTCTCGCGAATTAGCATCCATCTGTGAAAAAATTTTATAAATTTTTTTATTTAATACTCTTAAATAGTAAGATTCTTGTTTGATTTGATGGAGCTAAAGTTTAGTCTTTCGGAATCAAACAGCGTGTAAAGGATAGATTGAGCACTGCATATAATCGTAACGACAAGACAATCAGGGACGGGGATGCATGTATTCACGAATCAAGATGCACACGTTACATAATGGGACTTGCCCAAATTCACAATCAGAAATCTTGAAAAGCAAATTCCATACAAAATTAATCATGGAAACCATTAAACCAAGCTCCGTTCTACGGCATCGTGGGAAACATGGCTACACCACTTGGTTCAGTGGTTCTGCCAGTCACCTTTGGGACGAAGGACAACTACCACACGGAGTACATTAAGTTCGAGGTGGCTGACTTCAAGTCGTCATACCACGCCATCCTCGGCAGACCAGCATTGGCCAAATTTATGGCCGTGCCTCACTACGTCTACTTACTACTCAAGATGCTAGGCAAGGCATGCGTGCTCACGTTTCGTGGTGACTTGAAGAAGTCATACGACTGTAACCAAAAGGCGATCAAGTACGCCGCGACATCACGCGTGCCAGAATCTTCTGCTGAAGTCTTTGCGGCCGCGCAAAGGCTCACCGACTTAGAGATGGAAATCTCCAACCAGCGGCCATCAAGAAGGAGGTAGCAAAACTACTCGCGGCTAGTTTCATTAAAGAAATCTACCACCTGAGTGGTTAGCCAACCCTATACTAGTCTTGAAAAAGAATAATAATAAATGGAGGCTGTGTGTGGATTACACTGATCTCAACAAACACTGCTTGAAGGATCCCTTCGCGCTACCACGCATCGACCAAGTCATCAACTCTACGGCTGGCTGCATCCTGCTCTCTTTCCTCGACTGCTACTCGGGTTACCACTAGATTGCTCTCAAGGAAGAAGACTAGATCAAGACAGCATTCTTCACCCCTTTGGAGCATATGCCTACACAACCATATCCTTCGAGTTGAAGAATGTAGGAGCCACCTATCAGTGGGCCATCCAATTATACCTTGCTGATCAGCTACATTGCAATGTTGAAGCCTACATAGATGACATGGTCATCAATACCAGAGCCACGATGAGTTCATCCCTGATGTCGAGGAAACCTTTTCAACAGCTTACGCAAGTTTTGATGGAAGCTTAACCCAACCAAGTGCGTCTTCGGCGTTCCACAAGGAAAACTACTCGGTTTCATCGTTAGTCACCGAGGAATTGAAGCAAACCCGGAGAAGATCACCACCATTACAGACATAGATGCTCCATAGACGATCAAGGATCTCCAGAAGCTCACAGGCTACATGGCGGCTCTAAACATATTTATCTCGGGACTTAGAGAACGGGGTTTACCCTTCTTCAAATTGCTCAAACACCACGACAAGTTCCAGTGGACCGAGAAGGCGAAGCAGGCGCTGGAAGATCTCAAACATTATTTGCAATCGCCCCCATCATAACGACTCCACAACCAGGCAAGAACTTGTTACTTTACATGGCGCAACTACTCACGTCGTCAGCACGACAATCATGGTGGAACGCAAAGAGAAAGGCCATGCCTTCGGTGTGCAGCGGCCCCATCTACTTCATCAGGCAGCAGAGTGTGAATACACCTATCTTGCCTGACATCTTGAGTAGCAGGTAGACATAATGGGGTACGGCCATGAATTTGGCTAGTGCTGACCTGCCAAGAATGGCATGGTATGATGAGTCGAAATCCGGCACCTCAAACTTGATATACTCGGTGCGGTAGTTGTCTTCTATCCCAAAGGTGACTGGCAGGACCACTGACCCGAGTGGTGTAGCCACGTTACCCGGGACGATGCTGTAGAAAGGAGCTTTGCTGGGAGTGAGCATCTTGAAGATATCCAGTCCCATCTTCTTGAGAGTACTTGCGAAAAGCAGGTTGAGGCCGCTCCCGCCATCGATGAGTACTCGGGTTAATTGTGAGCTCGCCACAACAGGGTCTAGAACGAGCGGGAATTTTCCTGGCTCGGAGAAGCTGGTCCATTGATCATCCCTGGAGAAGGAGATTGGGACCTCGCTGTATCTCAGAGGCCTTGTTGTGGCTGGCTCCACAGAGAGTATTTCATGCAGGGTTAGCTTCTGCGCGCGCTTGGAGGGGAATCCGCCGTCTCCACCGAAGATGACGTTGACGACATTCTTCGGATCCTGGAAGTCTTGAGCCCCCCGAGTTATCACCTCCTTCTTCGTCATCCTCCTTGTCCTTTCGCTTTCCTGCTTGGGGGAGGGGTGGTGCATTGAATGATTTTCAAATGGTGACGCACTCGAAGAGCGTATGCTGCGACTTTAGGTGTATCGGGCATTGTTTATGCATGCCTTACTCGTAGTCCGAGTGGTTGTTCCCTGACTTTTTGTCACGCGGATTGCGTTCGACAGCCGCGACTTCATGGTCTGGCTTGCACTTTTAGATCTTCCCTGAGTGGTTCCGCTGGCTTTTGTCGAAGTGGTCGTTGCCATTGCCTTGCTTGTTGTGGTTACGCTTGGGGAAGCGGCCATTTTCCTCATCCTCCTAGTCAGCCCACCGTGCCATCATGTCACGCAGCTCCACGGCAGTAGTCGGGCGGTTGCACCCGAAGTCGTGGTACGTGTTCTTCGAGAAGAGGCTGTGCTGGAAGCAACGGATGATGTCCTCATCGGTGATGTTGGTGATGGTGTCGCGCATCTCGAAGAAACACCATGTGTATGAACTCAGGATCTCGTTCATCTCCTTCTTCACTTGGGACAAATCGTGGCGAGTGCCCACCCTGATCATGGATCCCTGGAAGTTGTAGATGAAGGCTCGCTTGAGATCCTCCCATGAGTTGATGGAGTTTGGTTTGAGGCTTTCAAGCCATGTGAGTGGCACGGACTCCAGAGCCACCGGGAAGTAGAGAGCTTTTGTAGAGTTGGATCCTCCTAAAATTTCAATGGCGATGGAGTAGCAACTAATCCACTGGCGCGAGTCCTGCTTACCATCATACTTGGGGATTCCAACTGGTTTGAAGTCCTTGGGTAGGACTTGTCGGTGATGCTGGTGGTGAAGGCGGGGAAGTGGTCGTTGTCGTTGTCGTAGTACCTGCCGGTACGGTCCCTTCTCCTCGATTCAATAACAAGCCGCGTGTCGCGGCCCTTGTTAATTTTTTGCCTGAGGTCGACCGTGGGAGCATCATGGAGGTTGGCCTCTATTGGATCTTAGCCGTGGTGCCTTGCCCCACGCCGGTTGCGAGAGGGTTGTTGTACTTCTTGTTCATTGTTGCCACGCGCGGACGGGTGGCCCTCATTGCGCTGGCGGTTGTCGTTCCTTCGACTCCCATGGCCTCCTTCAGGGGTGCGACTGACCAGCGCGGTATCACCATGGTGCTCAGATCTCGAGAGCTGATTCTGAGTGGAGGACACTAGATGTTGCCCATCGAGTTGCACGAGCGCACGCTGGGTCAAGTACTGCAGCCTTTGTATTTGAGGATTAGATGGGAGTTGTTGAGGTAGTAGTGCTGCTTCTGCTATGGCGCCAATCGGTGTACGGTACTCATGATCCGCGACTGCTGCAAAAGTGTTGTTGAGATCCCTTAGTTCGCGGGTGCAATTCTGCGCGTTGTGCCTGCGTTGAGCACGCTTGGCATTCTTTGCCCGCCGGATCCTTCGGTGCTCCTCATCTTCATCTTGGGGAGCGTCAACTGTGGGCTCGTCGACTGAGACGTCCGCGAGTTGTTCATTGTCGTACTGGGTGCCCAGCTCGTCTTCCTCCGCGTTGCGAAGGGAGGCGATGCAAACTTGACGATCCGGCGAGTGGTTAGCCCTAAGGCTGTACTCAAGTAGCTCTGTGTTACTTTCTCCTTCTTTCGCGATAGGAGAGAGAGGTCTACCCTCTTGGAAGGGTAGTTCCTGTGTGAAGGCCACAAGACGGGATTCGTAATCGAGTAGTTCGGATGGCTCAAAGCCCTTCCAGTACACGAAATGTCGTTGCAGTATTGATGTGATGGTTAAACCCAGAAGGCTGCCCGAAACCATTAAGGTGTAGTCGTCGGTTTGCGAATGGTTTTCAAGGGTGGGGGCCGCCCAACGATTGGTGGCTCCCTAGTCTCCGAGTCCTTTTCGGATACGGCTTGAAGGTATAGTACTACATGGGGAGTACTCTTCGTTGGAGTCTGAGTACATGTTGAAAACGGGGGCCTCCCGACAAGCGGTGGCACCCACGTCCTTGATCCTGAGTAGCAAATCCAAATCCTCCTCCAAGTTGTAGAGGGATTGAGATTGTGAGGTATTTTCAAATCGGTTTGAATCCGATCCGAATAGATCTGGTGCATCACGAGTGGAAGTCGCGTTGAAAACGGACATCTTTTCGATCTGCTAGGCCAGATCGGGAAGCAGCATGTCATCGAGGTTGTTGATGAAGTCGTTTAGATCGCTGCTTGAAGTTGATGAAGAAGCCTCCGGCTTCTTGGATTTGGCTAGGTGGCTGTTGAAGCCACCCAAACTATTGGCGACGCAGATCCAAGAGCCGAAGATTAAAATCATGCCCTCGTAGAGCACGGCGCTGGTGAAGTTGAAGGATGCCATCGAATTCTCCGATGGATGCTTGATGAACACCCATACCTCGCGCGCCAGCTGTCGGTGTTTTACCACCACACTCACTGAGGTAAACCCCCGAGGTGGTGAGTTTGTAGGTAGGATGTCGCTGAGATCAGGAACTCGAAAGTGCAAGAAACACGAGATTTAGACAGGTTCAGACCGCCGAGAGCGTAATACCCTACGTCCTGTGTGGTTTGTATTGTTTTTGATGATGATTGTCCCCAAGGGGGTCCCTGTCCGCCCTTATATAGTCTGGGGGAACAGATTTGCATGGAAGTCCAAGTCGGGTACAAGTCCAGGAGTCCTACCCGAGTATTTCTCAGGTAGTTTTCTACCGTATACGACTAGTCTAACTACTGTATGAGTAATCCTACAACATTACGAGTAGTTACAACAAATGTAGGGTGTTGGCCATGTCCCATCCCGTATCCCAGGAGAAGTGTGCCACCTGGGTCTGACAGCGAAGTCTTTTCTGAATCCAAGGTTCATTACCTGACAATTCAGAAACTACTCTACGCTATACTCATCACCTCCAGGAAGCTTCACCACTACTTCGACGCATACAATATCTCGATGGTCACTGATTTCCCATTGGCGGATATCTTCCACAATTGGGACGCCACCGGGCGCATCTCCATGTGGCCAGTGGAACTGGGGGGCTCTTACTCTCGACTTCAATCCCCGAATAGCTATCAATAGCCATCAAGTCGCACGCACTAGTCGACTTCATGGCAGAATGGCGTGAAACAATTGGAAGCCCCAGCTAACTAGCCAGAGCATTGGGTAATGTATTTCGATGGCTCACTCAAGCTCGAAGGTGGTGACGTGGGAGTATTATTCATCAATCCAAAAGAAGAAGAACTCAAGTATGTGTTCCAAATATTATTTGAGGTCTCAAATAACGTTACCGAGTACGAAGCTCTATTGCACGAGCTACAACTGGCAATCTCTTTAGGCATTAAGCAACTACTTGTCTATGGTGACTCCTTACTTGTGGTCCAACAAGTCAACAAAGAGTGATACATCAACAAGGACACCATACATGCGTACGTCGTGGAAATACGCAAGCTCGAGAACAAGTTCTCGGGGCTGGAAATTTATCATGTGGTTCGACAATAATGTGGGAGTGGATGTGCTCTCAAAACTGGGTTCTGATTGAGCCAATGTCCCATTGGGTGTTTTCATCCACAAGTTGCGTCACCCATCCATCAAGACACCACATCCAAGCACCATCGCTCAGGGTCCAACAGAACCCGACCGAGAGATCTTGATGATCAAGGTCGACCGGCGGGTGACGTTTCTTGACTATATCAAGGAGCACAAACTACCCCCTGACATCGACCCAAAAAGCACTGAGGCCACACGCATCCTAATGCACAGCAAAGGGTACGTTCTAGTCGGGGATAACTTATACAAGCGTGGGTCAGCATCAGGCATACTCATGAAGTTTGTCCATATGGAGGAAGGCAGAGAAATACTCCAGGAGATTCATGAAGGAGTGTGCGGGAATCATGCTGCTTCTCGCACACTAGTCAGCACTTTCAGATCAGGGTTCTACTTGGTGACCGCTTTGGCAGACGTCGAAGCACTTGTTCACCGGTGCACAAACTGCCAGTTTTTCAGCAAACAGCCCCATGTCCCGGCCGACAACCTTATTACCATACCTCCTTCATGGCTGTTTGCATGCTAGGGCCTGAACATGATAGGGCCTTTAACAAATGCATCAGGTGGTTTTACTCACATGTTGGTAGCCTTCGACAACTTCACAAAGTGGATTGAGTACAAGCCAATTACAAAGCCCCCTGCAGATCGAGTGGTTAGCTTCATTTGCGACATCTTGCACCAATTCGGCTTCCCCAAAACTATCATCATGAACATAGGATCCAATTTTCACTCGCATCAATTCTAGGATTTCTGTGAACACAGTGCCATTGAGGTCAAGTACATTTCAGTGGCTCACCCACGGGCCAACGGCCAAGTTGAGCGTGCAAACGGCTTGATTCTTGATGGCTTCAAGAAAAAACTCTACGACGGGGACAGCAAAAAGGGTGGCAAATGGATCAATGAGATCTCATCTGTAATCTGGGGGTTTTGCACACAACGAAGCAAAGCCGCAGGACAGTCACATTTGTTTCTCTTCTATAGGTCCGAAGCTATATTACTGGCTGATGTCATGTGGAAATCTCCCCGACTAGAGATGTACGAAGAAGGCGAGGCTGATGACGCAAGATATCTCGAACTTGATTCGGCAGAAAAAGTCCGATGCAATGTTTTGCTCCAGTCGACCCACTACTTACAAGGCGTCCATCGTTACCAGGACCAGAACATTTAACGACGATCTTTCAACATTGGAGATATGGTCCTTTGCCGCATCCAGGACGAAACCGGGGCTGCACAAGCTTAACTCACGATGGGAGGGACCTTTCATCGTGCACAAGATTACAGGACCAGGATCGTATCACTTATAGTACCCTGATGGCCAGGAGGTCCCAAACTTCTAGAATATCGAGCATTTATGTCATTTTCAGCCTTAGCCAACCAAGATATCTTCGTATGACAACATACAACCTGTCGCAGCCTGGCCAAGAAACTGATCAAACCCACGTGAAGGATCTCGTCGTCACTTCCTTCGGGCCAACCGTGACATTTTCGCATGGCAACAAGGAATTCTCATGGCCCGCCTAAGAAATCATCTTCGGTAGGCGACTGGAGATCAACACTTCCAGTACTACTTCGTTCTACTGGTTCACGATTGGTACTACGTTTAGTTTACTACATGGGACTCGCTCTCATACTTTCAGTATTACTCTATTTACTGGTTCGCGATTGGTACTACGTGCAAGTTTACTGAAGGGGCCTCGCTCCCTTGCTTCCGGTAACGCTCAGATTACCAGTTTCCGACTAGTATTCTATGTTACTGAAGGGGTTTCACTCTCATACTTCCAGTATTACTCCATATATTGGTTCACGACTGATACTACTTGCAAGTCTACTGAAGGGGCCTCGCTCCCATACTTCTAGTAACGCTCAGATTGCTAGTTCTCGACTAGCATTCTATATTATTGAAGGGGTTTTGCTCCAATACTTCCAGTACTACTCCTTTTACTAGTTTATGACTGAAGGAGTATCACTCTCATGCTTCCGGTAACGCTCAGATTACTAATTCTCGCCTAGTACTCTATGTTACTGAAGGGGGCCTCGCTCCTATACTTCCATTAATACTCCATTTATCGGTTCACGACTGTTACTACGTGCAAGTCTATTGAAGGAGCCTCACTCCTATACTTCCGGTACTACTCCGTTTATTGGTTCACGGCTGGTACTATGTACCGAAGGGGGCTCGCTCCCATGCTTCCAGTAACATTTAGATTACTAGTTCTCAACTAGTATTCTGTATTACTAGAGGGGCTTCGCTCTCATACTTCCAGTAACGCTCGGATTACTAGTTTATGACTAGTATTCTATGTTAGTGAAGGGCCCTTACTCCCATACTTTCAGTACTACTCCGTTTACTGGTTCACGACTAGTTATATATGGAGTTTACTGCAAGGGTATTGCTCCCATACACTACATTTACTAGTTCTCGACTAGTTTTATTAGTCGTGAGCTACTTCGACTACTCGTCTCACCTACAAAACTAGTCGGGATCGACTCCGACTAGTTGGCTTTATCGATATTTCAAGATCCAGCGGCAACTTGGCCAATGTCTAGACTCGGAGGATGGCGCCACCGACTACCAGATGTACCTTGTGCGACTCATCTAGCTCCCAGGCTCAGGGGCTGGAGGCGATACGGCACTCAGATAATAAGGTTTGATTTGAGTGGTAATTTAAGGCATTTTTTGAAGAAGTTATTTGTTTAACCATTTTTTTCAGGGAATTCATCCCGAAAAAAGCGGTTTTCGAATTTATGAACCAATTTTCCTATCTTAACCATTAAATCTTTACAGTCGTATATTGCATGCCACGATTCTTTGAATTCTTTATTCCAAACCTTGGAGATTTAGATTTAAGGCTCGGGGCTGTGGAATACGTGTCATCAGCGACTTATTTTTCAAATCTTTTTGGAAGATAAGCACAGAAGCTTAAAGACTAAATTAATCCTCATCCTAATTTTATGAGTCAACCTAATGCTCGGAGGCTACTCCATATGGAGTGCGAGTTCAATCGCACCCCATGTAAAAGAAGAATTGACAAATACTCGAGGCATGAGCACCTCACAGCCTCGATGCAGCCAAGAAAGTACTCAGAAGACACCTTCAAGATGGAGTCTGGGAGAACTCGAAGACGCCTTTAGAAGTACTCGGAAGCCTGCAGTATTCAACTACGAAGAGCTCGAAGACTTGTCAGACCCGGGCCCACGGGACTGCGCATATGGCCTACATTTTACAGGATAATGGGTGAGACATAACCCACGCTCTTACACCAGTTGTAGCTACTCGTAGCGTAGTAGAACTACTCATACAGTAGTAAAACTAGTCATAACGGAAGAAAAACTGCACGAATACTACTCGGGTAAGACTGCTGAGGTCGTATCTAACTAGGATTCCATGTAACCCTCCCCTCAAACTATATAAGGGCGGGCACGAACCCTTTCCAAATTGAGTATCACCCAAGATCACTCCGATTAACACCTAAGGCAATACTAACCAGGACGTAGGGTATTACGCTCTCGGCGGTCCGAAACTGTCTGAACTTTGTGTTCCTTGTATTTTTGAGTTGCTGATCTCGATGACACCTTACGTACAAACTCACCACCTCGGGGGTATCCCTCGGTAGACGTGGCGGTAAAACACTGACAGGCTCGTTAAATTCATCTCGCGAATTAGCATCTACCTAAAAAAAGTTTTGTAAATTTTTTTATTTAATACTCTTAAATAGTAAGATTCTCGTTTGATGTGATAGAATTAAAATTTAACACTTGGAATCAAACGGGGTCTGACAGATAGACAGAGGACCGCATATAATTGTAACGACGAGACAATCAGGGGCGGGCATGCATTTATTCAGGAATCAGGATTCACACGTTACAATAGGACTTGCCCAAATTCACAATGAGAAATCTTGCAAAGCAAATTCCATGCAAAATCAATCATGGAAACCATTAAACCAAGCGACACGTCAAATCATGCAAACGCAAATCCAAATCCAAATGGAGACAACAAATCATATGAACAGCAAAGCAACCAGTTCGAATCACACGCACCACTCTGCGCTGGCTGCCGCACAGGAGTGCAAAGCAGGGTCTGTCAGAGCTAGTAGTAATCATCACATCAGCAGAGCCACGGCCAGCGTAGTGATCAGTGCCAACCCCGCGGTGTGGTAGCTCCTGCCAGCTGCGGCGCCGGCGTTGGTGCTCGTCGGTGCCGGCGGGTTGACCTTGGAGCAGACCTGCCTGATCTCGCCCTTGTGGTGCGTGAGGACGCCGAGCCTGCTCATGGCGACGAAGGACGCGGCGAAGTCGGCGAAGAACTGGTCGGGGGAGGTGGCGTTGGCCTGGGCGGCGACGTAGGCGCTGGTGGCGGGGTCGAGGAGCAGCGCGGCGTCGGTGGAGAGGAGGCCCCTGTTGCCGGCGACGAGGGTGTAGTAGTCGGTGTCGAAGGTGGTGGGCGTGGGAGGGTCGAGGTCCACGAGGGTGGCGTTGTCGCCGGGCTTGCACTGCCCGCGCAGGGTGGCCGTGTAGTTGCCGTCCAGCGTGGGGTCGGAGGCGCCGTTCCGACCGCCCAAGTTGTACAGCCGCGGCGACACCGTCGAGCACCGAGCCCGACCGATCGTGTGCGCGCCTGATGAACAGATAAGATGATATACTAATTAGTGGGCCTGCCTAATGACTATTCAGCCCATCCATGGAATCGTCTAATCGGCCCAAGATGGCTCCATAACACTCTGTGTAGAGAGCATACGGCCCGTCAGGACCTAGCAGCCAGCCCTTTCTTTCTGCCGTTCCTTCATTTAGCCTTTTTCGCTTTGTTTTTTAACTATTGCGGGCGTTTATTACTTTTGTTTTCTAGCAGAAAAATTGACTTCATGCAAAATAATCATAATAATAATAATCATAATAATAGTATGAAAACTCTGAGAGGTAACTAGATGTAATGAAAATTGACTGGATAGCAGCATATATACCGGAGAGGACGGCGAGGTCCTTGGCGGTGAGGTTGAACTTGTTGGCAAACAGGGCGATGATGTCGGCGATGGTAGCGCCTGGGGGCGGCGAGTTAGGGGCCACGTCGGCGGCCACCGACCTGTTGCCGTCCCTCCGGCCAGTCGGGAGCGGGATGAAGGGCCCCTTCGTCTGACCGATCGATCGTGAACAGAAAATTCAGTACGTGATCGAGATCCCTAGCTAGCTATTTCTTCAGACGACGAGTTGATCTAGTCATGCTCATGACGCATCAGCACGTACATACCAGCCTGACGGAGTCACGCGCGGCGAGGGCGAGCGTGTCGGCGCAGGAGACGACGCCGGGGCAGGCGGCTTCGAGCTTGGCCTTGATGGCGTCCACCACCTGGTACCCTCCGACGCCCTGGTTCAGCGGCGAGTCCTTCTCGGCGGTGTTGCTGGCCGTGGAGTCCAGCAGGATGGAGCCCTCGCAGCCGCCGACGAAGCAGTCGACGGAGAAGAGGCGAAGCACGGGGCCGGCGAGGTTGGGAGACTTGGCGAGGATGGCCGTCATCTCCTTGAGCACGATGTCCTCCGCCTGCGGGCACGTCTTGTTGTACGCGCCGATCTGCACGTGGGCCTCCGCCGGCGGCGGCACCGCTGCTATCGTCAGGAGCAGCAGCAGCGCTGCCAGTGGTGCTGCTGCTCTTGCGGCGGCGGCCATGCTAATACCCTCTATCGATCTCTTCCTGTTGGAGCTTAATTGTGTCGAACGTGAGGCAGCAGTGGGCAAGATCTGGATGCAGCTATATATATAATCCATCGATCAGTCGTTGACAATATTTTTTTCTAAAAAAAGCACATATATACTATCTCGATCCATCGTTATATTTGTAGCTGTAGCTAAGCTCGCAAAGGAACAAGCAGTACAAAGGTACGCATGCATACACTCGGTTTGGTACCGGTACTTGCGCTTCTGCTGCATCTGTACTACACCATGGATCCACACAACAGGATCAAGAATGTCAACTGCAACTGCTTAAATATCTAGCTAGCACATATCTATATAGATAAGGTTGTGTAATCTCCACTGCAAGTGTCAATGAGTATAATCAGCGGCCATTTTCTGCATAAAACTCAACCAATAGCCCATTGAACAATATACTAGAAGGACAGCGGGTGTTATAGTAGGTCATCTCTCCAACGACCATTTCTGTTCGAAATACTCCCTTTGTTTCTTTTTATTTACCATACGCGGCTCATTTCGTAGCACAAGGCATTATTGACCAACAAGTATGCTATTGGAACCCTCCTTTCAATACAATCGAACATCTAGATCACAACTGATGCAATCAAATCATGCCCATTCAGTTAAACAATGGCCAGCAGTCCTTGCTTGTATTTGCAGACAAATTTTAAAAGCTAGAAATGCTTACATTAATTACGGACGCATGGAGTATATATATTTTTTAATACGAACCTAAACTGACAACAACTTTATGCAGAGGCAAAACTAGAAAAAAGAGGGCTACAGATGGGTTATTAGAGATGCCAAAAATTATTTTTTTGCCCATGATTTGTACGGTAAAAATTTGTGAGTTTCACCGAAGTACCTCTAGCAGATAGGGGTTTGGCCCCCCTTCGCCCCAAAGTTTATGTCACAAAATATGGTAGCACGCAGTTGATTAAATGGCTTTGTTTTGATGAGATGAAATAATAATTGAGCCTCGTAGTTTAAACAATGTGAGTGTATAGCTCTCCGTCCTGAATCATATGTATAGTCAGTAATATGAATGCCAGTCATCTTCATCCGCTGACCGCCACAAAAAAAAATCACAATAGTAGATCCAACAACCCAATTAGGTTACTATTTTATTCCAAGATGAAAGTGACGCTTCGTGTCTTTTTCTGTCTACTGGACGTCTCATGTCTTTCGCAGAAAAAATAAACCATGAAATATCTCATATATTTGACTTCATACGCGCACTTCAAATATCAATATCAAAAAAATATACACAAGTGCACAATCTCTCTCTCTCTCTCTCTCTCTCTCTCTCTCTCTCTCTGGCATTGATGTTCTTGGAGAGTCTTTTTGGTGGGAAGAATCAAAGAAAAGGTGATGTTACACTATTGGGCAATGATGGGCTCAAATCACAGCCCAAGGCTGCCTCATTTAGTTTGGGCCCTTTTTTCCAGCAAAGAAGGCTCTATTTCTTATTGCAGCACACTTATTACAGCCTCGAGTACCGTTAGAAGAAAAATACTGATGGTAGACACCATTGCACTGCTAGATCTTTGTGCACCTACACTAGGTTTTAATTTGCAAGGTAGGAAGTGTAACCTTGAAGAAAGGTTTTATAAAAACCAAGCTACGACAGGGCTCCTCATTCCGAGAACGTGCGCGATACACGGTTTCATATAGTAAGAAACGGCAAGGCAACAGCTAGCTGTATGTGACTTGAAATGCAATCAAACAGAACTGAAAAAAGAATGAAAATTTGCCAGGTCCTGGATCATATGTGTAGGCACCGCCCATAAGAGTATCCAATGCAAGCAGGGAAGAATTAAAAATTAAATAAAATGTATCTGTCCTAGCTACCTATTTTTTTTTAGTACAAGAAGTAGTAGTCCATCACACAGCATGCAATGCATGCGGATCGACAATATAATTCGAGATGGTAGCCAGCTACTAGCTACTACTGGTACTTACTACTAGGAATAATGAACACAGCACAACTATGTATGTAAAACCAGACTGATGAAGCACGCAGTACATGATGGTAATGATCAATCAATCAGTTGACGACGTTGCATTTTGTCCTGATCTCTCCCTGGTCTCCGGTGAGCACGCCGATGGAGGCCATCTTGGCCATGGAGACGGCGAAGTCGTGGAAGAAGTGGCCGTCGTACCTGCCTGAGGCGGCCTGCAGCACGTAGGCCCTGGTGAAGCGGTGGTCCAGGAGGTAGGCGTCGGAGCGGAGCAGGCCGCGGCGGCGGGCGACGTGGCGGTAGTAGCTGGTGTCGAAGGTGACGCAGCTCCCGGGGTCGAGCTCCGACGTGCTGTTACTGCTGCTGTCGTCGTCGGCGTTATTGGCGCTGGCGCAGCGCAAGCGCAGCCTGTCGGCGTAGCGGGCGTCGAGCGCGGGGTCGGCGGTGCTGCATCCGGCGGAGGGGTAGAGGCGGTCGGCGTAGGAGGGGCAGTGCGCCTTGCCGAGCGTGTGGGCGCCGGAGAGCACGACGAGGTCCTTGACGTCGAGGCCCTTGGCGGCGAAGGCCTGGACGAGGAGGTTGACGTCGCCGTGCAGCGGGGGCAGCTCGCCGCAGCTGCCGGCGCTGGAGGTGCGTCCGTCGCGGCGGCCGAGCGCGACGGGCCAGGAGGGGCCCTTGGACAGGGCGACGGCGTCGCGGGCCATGAGCGCGAGGATGTCGGCGCAGGAGACGGTGGCCGGGCACGCCCTCTCGAGCCGGTCCTTGACGCGGGCGACGAGGTCGAAGCCACGGAGGCTGCCGTTGGGCATGGCGTCCTTCTCCGCGGTGTTGGTGGGGGTAGAGTCCAGCAGCACCGACGCGTCGCAGCCCTGCAGCATTTTGTATGTACATTATAATTATATTATTGGATGGAATGGATTACATATATATATACTGTATGCAGCTAGTAGGTATACGGTACCTGTACGAAGCAGTCGTGGTAGTGCAGCCTGAGGAGCGCTGCGGCGAGGTCCGGCGACTCCCTGACTGCCGCCGCCGTCTCGTTGCGCACAATCTCCTCGGCGGCCGGGCACGTCTTGTTGTAGTAGCCCACATCGAGCGGCTGCCCTGCTCCTGCAGCAGATCCTCCGGTAGTAGTAGTACACAGCAGGGCTGCTACTGCTAGCAGTGCCGCCGGTGCAGACCTCCTGCAGCAGGTGGTCGCCGCCGCGGCCATAGATGGCTGGCTGCTGGCGGTGGTGGTGGTGGTACTAGATAGCTACTGTGCTAGCTGTGCTCCAACGGGCACTCCTCTCTCTCTCTATATATATCTTCATCAGTGGGGTATCTCTGAAGAAAATAAAAGAAAAGAATGCTGTATAGTAATCAAATGCGCTGCAGGCAGCTTCGATTCTCGCACACGGGTCGGTTGACTTTGCTGCCATTAGCAGTTCAGTTCATTCAGGTCCCTCAGCTAGCTCATTAGCAGTTTGCATCAAGATTGGAGAATCTTCGCATCGCGCGCCGGGCGGCCTTAAATTAAATTAAATTAGCAGTTTCAGTTCAGCTGGCATCTCATCTCATCTCCTCGTTTCATTCAGGTTAACAATGCAATCAACTGTCGCTGACAGATCGATACGCGCGCCTCATGCATGGGCGATGATGGACCCATGCATGCATGTTCATCAGTTATTGTTAGCTGGTGCCCATTCAACAACTAGTATCCTGTCATCGTGAATCGCCAAATAAAAAGCAACATTCAAAGCCTCCCTCCCAGATTCGTACGAGCGAGAACCGTCCAGATCCATCCACACCCACGTTTGACTACCCTAGCTAACCACACGGCTACTGCGGTTCAAACTGACTGCGAAATTATTATTTTTGGGTGACGTGGCACCATGGCCAAGCTAAAAATATTTTAACCTAACTATATTTTGCAAATCTGATATAAACTATAGCTCATCAGAAGACAATTTTTAAAACTCAGCAATCCGTTTAGTGCGTGGTTTTAATTCCTTTTTGGTTATTGAATACTCATACATGCATCTGCCCCCCTCATAATTGTTTAAAGACATATACTGGTCTCCGGTATTTGGGCCACAATTTTAGAATAGCAAACGATGAAAGTTTTCTTGCACATAGAATTATTAGGAATCAAATGGAGTGAACTAAAATTAAACGGTTTCATGGTTGAGGGATCAAACATTAAATTCAGCCCTTAGCTGAGTGTTGTACCGGGCCCAAATTTCCTTGATGATGGGCTGGAAAAGAAATTTCTCAAGTTTGCCCTGGAAAAGAAGAATAGTTTACATGTATGCGTATTTGAGGGGAAAAAGTACTTTATCACGCGTACTTGATTTCTGGGCCCTTTTGTTCATAATAAGAAAGCCTGTACAAACCAACAAGCCAGGCTAATAAAACTTCCTAGTTCCTCCTTTTTTTTAATGAAAAGGGGAACTGAACCACTTCCTAATCCAAAAGAAAATCGCTCGACGATCCTTATTTGGATCCTCTAGCCAATGGTTAGCTAGCTGAATTCAGCTGCTACTGATCCAAACAGGTCAGCTAATGATTATCTAGCTAATCAAAATAGTAGAATCTCATTAGCTGATTGAACCCCCAGCTGAGTCCATGGAAAGGCCATAATATCCCTGTCCTTTCTCTTTATTTTCCCACGGTAACGCACCCCTGGCCCATATCAGCTTCTCTGGTGATGGTAAGGCTACATGCAGATTTGGCGCCTTGCACCTGCAGTCTGACGCAAAAAATAGAATTGACGCCAATCAGAGACCTTCCAAACAAATTGCTGAAAAATTGGTGCCAAATAAACAAACAGCTCAATTAACTGGCGAGAAAAACACGGGTAGCATTGTCTATTCATATTAGCCATTAGCAAATAGTTGGTGGATCCAAACACATCTATCTAATAAACTAGTTAGCTAATCATTAGCTGGGAAGGACCCAAACTGGGCCTAACATTTTGTTGGTTGAAGTATGACAGACAGAAAGCATTGCAACCAAAAATGGAGTGTAGTAGTGGCTTGTAAGTAAGCACAGGCGTTCAGTATCTTGGGCATTGCTGCAACGTATCTATCCACCAAGCGCGTAAAGAATGAGCAACAGCTAGCCTCACACCAAAGCTAGCCGGCAATAGCTAGTACCATGCATCTATCGCTAATTACTCAAAATTAGAATAAGATAAATAAAGAGGGCAACATCAGTAGTTGTGAATATATGATAATATACTGCTTATTACCTTGATCTTCATTATTATATTACATAATCATCATCAAGCATTTGAAATACAAAGCAAAAGAAGAAGAAAAAACCCCAAGAAACTGCAGAAAGGCACTCAGTCTACATATACATCAGTTACATATATAGATGTACATAGGCAGCAGTTACTGACGGCCAGAGTCAAAGCATGCAAAACAACTTTAGAACTTCATTTACACGTAATTGATACTGATCATGTATGTATGTATATATATTAACCAAGCAACGAACGAATAATTGAATCGACCAACAATGCAAACGAAACGGAAGCAGCAGCAGCAGCAAAAGCATCAGCGACAGCGAGATGAACATGATGATGATGAGTTAATTAGTTGACGAGGTAGCATTTGTTCCTGATCTCGCCCTGCGCTCCGGTGAGCACGTCGATGGTGGACATCTTGACCATGGAGTTGGCGAAGTCACGGAAGAACTCGTCGGCGAAGAGGCCGGTGGCCTGGCGCTGGACGTAGGCCCTGGTGGCCGGGTCGGTGAGCAGCGCGGCGTCGGAGTGGAAGAGCCCCCGGCGCTTGGCCACCAGGCGGTAGTAGCTGGCGTCGAAGCTGAGGAAGCTGCCGGGGTCCATCTCGTTGAGCGTGGTGTTGTCGGCGAGGCTCCGGCACCTGGACCTGAGGCGGGCCAGGTAGGTGGCGTCGAGCGCCGGGTCGACGTCGGCGAGGTTGTTGGCGCCGGTGAAGTTGTAGAGGCGGTCGCTGAAGAGGTTGCAGTGCGCGGTGCCGAGGGTGTGGCCGCCGGATAGCACGACGAGGTCCTTGACGCCGAGGCCCTTGGCGGCGAACATCTGGACGAGGGTGGTGAAGTTGGCGGTGGGCGGGGGCAGCTGGTTGGTCTCATTGGCGATGGAGACGCGGCCGTCGCGGCGGCCGAGGGCGACGGGCCAGGAGGGGCCCCTGGCGAACACGACGGCGTCGCGCGCCATGAGCGCGAGGATGTCGGCGCAGGAGACGGTGCCCGGGCAGGCCTTCTCGAGCCTGTCCTTGATCCGCTGCACGGAGCCGAAGCCCCGCAGGGTGAGGTTGGGCGTGGCGTCCTTCTCCGCCGTGCTGGTGGGCGTGGAGTCCAGCAGCACGGAGCCGTCGCATCCCCTGACGAAGCAGTCGTGGAAGTGGAGGCGGAGCAGCGGGCCGGCGAGCGTCGGCGCCTCCTTGAGGATCTCCACCATCTCCTCCTTGACGATCTGCTCCACGTGCGGGCAGGTGCTGCTGTAGAAATCCATCTCCAGCCCAGCAGCCATGGCGGCCGCCGAGAGGACGAGCGCAGCAGCAACGCCCATATTGATCATCCTGCTGCTGCTGAGAGGCCTAGACGCCATGGTTGATTGGAGGTGCCTGGATGCAGATGGAGAAGAAGAGGTTGTAGCTGGGGTTGTGGTGGGAGGACATGATGAGTATGCGGGTGGTCACTGCTTATATAGCTTCCACGACGTACATCGATCTGCACTACAGCATATATTGTATTAGCACTGCCCAAGTCCGTGCAGTGATTATATGATGTATAATATTAGATAATTAGACCACAAATGCGTAATGCATGGTTGACACACGGGTGCATGCAATTAAGGTTTGGTACACTAGCTATTACTACTGGTTAGTAATCAGCTGGTGGCGTCGTCCCGATTTCATATAAGGCTATTATATATTCTTCAGAAGAGAAAGCTTTGTGCCCCTCTTAATCAAATTGTTGTGCATGTGCGCGCACACGCACGCACACGCATGCATTGTAACGTTGCTTTTGGTACTAGCAAAGCTAGCATTTCTGAAGCTGCACGCATGCATGGACCTGGTAATGTAACTGGCTTCTAGCTTGTTGCAGTACTGTCGCGCTGTCGTGCATGGCCTTCATTAGTTCTTGTAGACAAATATGCATGATAATAAATCTTAGTCTGAGGAAGAAGCTACGTAGTATCATACAGTACCTACCTACCTACCATGGCCCCTGAACAGCTAGAAGTTGTTTTAGTCATATATATGCACGTGGGATTCAGCGCTGTACTTGCAATGTGTGGCCTGAATTAGAATTTGTTTGGAGTTTTTGATCATCTCAACTGAATGATATATGCTGGCTGGAGGTAGCAGCTGCAGCAGCTGGATGGGCATGTGATGTGTTGGTTTGAGGAGGAACAAAGGCAAATGGTGGATTGGTCCCAGTTAACTACTGCCTTGAGCTGTGCCGCATCCACGCTAGCTACTACGTACTGACTCTCTGCCTAGCTCATCCCAATCAATCAATCACTGATATGGTTATTAGTTGCTGCACCTGCATGCATGATTGATGACTAACCGTAGTGGCAGGGATGGACATGATTATTAATTAATATCATTGGCATATGCATGCTGAACAGGGATTATATATATATATTACTGCTTATTTATTTACAGCCAGAGCTAACCACAGGCTAATTCTTAGTAATAAGGTGCATGCATGTTTACAGTGAACGAACCATGGATGTATCAATCGGAGGCATACTGTGACCGTCCAAATTGAACAACGGAAGGAGTACTATTAACTGGCTATTGCAGTCAGAGCAACAGCAGCTGCAGATCGAGCGGTATGCTTGCATTCTACTCCAGGTGATCGACGACCGTGGGTTAAGTCCAACTCGGATTAAATATGATGCTACCGCTCGATCTCTAATCGATCCGTCCATCTTGGAAGCTTTACATCTATCTGCAACAGTACTGATGAAACATGCATGGGCAACCGACAAATTAAACATTTCTTCTTCTTCTTCTTCTTCTTCTTCTTCTAACTTTTAGCAAAAAGTGCCAGTCGTCATGGCAGCAGCGTAGTTGTTGAGAGCTTGCTTGCTTTGCTTTGTTTGGTTCAGAAGACAAGTCGTCGTCGCAGATAACAAGATTTGCATTGCCTACTGACCTACTGTAGATATCATGTTACGTTGGTTAGGGAGCTGCAGTCATCAGTCTTTGAAGTAAGACATCTCATGCATTTTCATGAAGCAAGCAAGCGCATGCATGCAGTATGTATCTGACACCACTACTACTGATACTACTACCATGCAGGGCGGGGATGCAGCAGGCAGATTTAAAGAGCGTTTGGTGATTGCGTTGCGTGCCTTGGTTGCAAGGAGGAGGATTGATCATATCGGTCTGCTGAGGACAAGAAGAAGAGAGAAGAGCCAGTGCGTGGATCCATGCGAGTCGTTTAATTACAGCGCGCGGCCAGGCCAGGCCAGGCCAGGGGGTGGTTGCTGCGGCCGTAGCTTGAAAGGAAACCAGCCACCTGCCAGGCGGACGGCACCCTGTTCCTTTCCTGCACGGAATGGCCGGCCGGCCGGCCGTTTCCTCCTCTCTGTAAGATATATAGATTGACGCAAAAGAAACATATATATATATACATATATATATATATATCTCGACTTGTTCTTAATTTTAAGTTGCTTCCAAGGCAACAAAATATATATACTGCTGCCTGTGATGACCACTGACATCTACTGCTAGCTACAGCAACAGCAGTATATAGTACATATGGCCGGCACACACAGCAGCTAGGCAGGTGCCTGGTCGCTTTACTAGGGTTGGTTGCTCGAGTGTGAAAGTCCGGATGCTAGCTAGCTAGCTAGCTGATTGGAGGCCACAGGATCCAGTTCCACGAGCTCAGGCAACAATGCATGCCGACCCAGGAGTAAGTGTCACTGCAAGTCACCCATATGCCTGCCTGCCTGCTTCTCATCTGCATGCATGTTAACCAAACAATTTCTGCTTCTACGTACTTGTTGGAGGAAATCTCCAGCCGGATGGCGGAACGCACCCGTTTAATTCTAGTTTAGGAAGAGTTTGGGGAGACCTAGGAACGCTTGATCAAAGAGCGGATGAACACGGGAAAGACGCGAGGATTTAGAGTGGTTCGGGCCGCCGGAGCGTAATACCCTACGTCCACTTGAGTGTTGTATTGCTTGAGTGTACTTGTGGACAGCTTGCGGGTCTAGACCTTGTGAGAGTCTAAAAAAACCTGTGTTCTAACGGGTGCCCTCTCCCTTTTATAGCCCAGGGGGAGTGCTTACAAATTGTGGGCCCCGACAGGTGGGCCCGGCTAACAGGAGTCTGTTATATGAGAGATATGGAGATCTTCCTCTCCAGCTCCTCTCTGTAGTCCTCTCAATCGGGAAGTTGATGTGCGTATCTACAGCCAGGATATGGTCTTGTGCCGCCTTACTGGCACAATGCCTGCTGTCAGTGTTACGCACAGTGGAAGACGTGCCGTTACTGTTGGGCTAGAACCCTCTGACAGGCGTCGGAGCTGCGCTGACCCGCCGCGCCGTCACCTCCGCGCGCGCTGTGGCAGCGCACGCCTCGGCTCTCCTGCAGCAAACCATCATTACCCACGCGCGCGATGCCGTGAGTAGACTGTACGCCGCTTGCGCACAGTACACGGTGATACGACGCGCCGCCTTGGAAACAGGCGGGCTTACAGTGGTGTCAGCATACATGCCCCGTGTGCCAGTGAGCAGGATATAATTTGACTTGGGCACGCACAGCCCACCTTCCCGCATTTAATGCGGTAGTCGGGCTGACGCCCCACGGAAGGCCTTCTGCCACGGGCACGTGGCAGGGTTGGCCCAGCAGCCGCCTCACCGGCAGCTTGAGGCGATACGTGGTGGCACCAGACCCCTTCCTGGGGGAGATGGAGGTCCGGGCCCCCGAGGCTAGTCCAGATAGACAGGCCCCAGAGGGGTCGGGCTCCCACACGTGGCGGCGCCGGACCCCCTGGGGGGTCCGGGCCTGTGGAGGCCATTCCCGAGCACCCTGTCCTCGTGGGCACGTGATGGCACCGGACCTACGTGAGCACGGGAGGGAGGCCCGGAGACCAAGATCCCAGCTGCCGGGCCCGGACCGTATGTCCCATCACCCAAAGGACTAAGGTGAGGACACGGATAGCCTTGCACCCATCTGGTTGGAGACCCCGTCAGATGACTTAGTGACAGACGGGGCCCGTGGAGAGGCAGATCTCCTCGCAGCGGGCTACCATGACCTTCTGGTCGTTGAGCAGCTCCTTGGTGATGATGGAGGATAGGCGGCCGAGCATGTGGTGGCGTGCATCCACCACGATGCGCTTGGCGCACACGCCGGAGCCGGACACCATCGCGCCCTTATCTGTGAGGCGGCAGCGACGTGCTAAGGGTCTGGACACCCTAGCAGGAGGTACCCCTGTCTGTATGTACTGACAGAGTCCCCCGGGCCCACCTCGGGTGAGGAACGAACCCGCAGGTGGGGCCATATCCCATCGTTGCGCCGGGTGGACAGCTTGCTCCCGCCGCAAAGGGGCAGGGAAGACTTTCCCTCCTGGCGGGATTCCCGAGGAGCCCGGCCTCCGCCCGTGCTCCGCGCGCCAGGCGGTTCAGGTTCTTTTCTTATTCGAGCCCGTTCTGCAGCTCTGGCGGTTCGGATTCCGCCTTTTCCCCCCGCCTCCAGCGGCCACTCCTTTGACTGGTGGGCCCGGGCCCACCGGTCATAGAGTATGAGAGGAGGGGGCCTGGTGTAGGCAACCGTTCGGCTTCTCCTCGGTCGCTGCGGAGTTTGAGAGGGCGAGCAGCTTTACATAAAAGGCAGGCGCCATAGAGATCGGATACCTTTTCGCTCTTGCCTTCTCCAAAAGCCGCAGCGCCCCTTCGTCTCCACTCACACATTTGCGATCAGCTTACTTGCGCTCGGCATTCCTTCTCCTTCCTGCTCCCTTGCGATCCATCCCCTGCAATCGCAGCGTCCATCACCATGTCTTCTCTTCGTCATCCCCGCCGCTTCTAGCGCGAGATCCAGCTGGACTCGGTGCGCCGCCTTCTGGGATGGACCACACCGGAGCTCGTTGGGAGGATCTGGGCTGGCAAAATCCCCCTCAACAACCTGGCCGCGGGGGAGTTCGTCCTCTTCACCTCGTACGGCATGTGCGGGTTGGTGCCTCCGATCTCCTCCTTCTTCCTCCTGCTCCTGGAGGAGTTCGGCCTTCAGCTCCAGCACCTCACCCCCCACTCCGTCCTCCGCGTGGCGGTCTTCGCCCACTTCATGGAGATGTTCGTGGGGGTCCGTCCCCGCACCACCATCTTCAGGCACTTCTACGCCCTGGTCGGGTCAGGGAGGAGCAACCGTGAGGTCGGCGCCTACTACTTCTAGCTCCGGCAAGGGATTTCCAGCTCCTACATCAGCGTCTTCTCCAGCGCCAAGTGGGAGGACTGGCGTGACGGCTGGGTCATCGCCTCGACCAACGCCAACGACCGCCTGGAGCTGCCAACAGAAGGGCCCCTCAGCGACCGATGCACCTGGAAGGCCAAGCCGTCGTTGCCGGCGGGGATCGGCCCGGTCCTGAACCGGGTCAAGGAACTGGCGAGGGGCGGCCTGATGTCCTTGATGGTGCTGGGCCACTTCCTGAGGCGCCGCATCGGCCCCCTGCAGCAGCGGTCCAGGATGGCCTGCATGTACACGGGGCCAAATGACTACTGCAGGATTGCGCACGGGCCCGGCACCGATTTCACCAGGGCGGAGCTGGAGGTCTCGATCCGGAGGATAACCGGTGAGGATTCTCCCTGGAGTCACTGGTCCTCCCGAGCGGGATCAAGGCCCAGTGCGAGGACCAGGCGTTGCGGTCAGCGGTCCTGGCGTCGATGCCGACCCTCGATGAGGGTGGCCTCGCGGTCCGGCAGGTTGGAGGTGACCCCAATCGTGGGATCCATATCCCCGGTGCCTCACCCGACCGCCAGCAACGCACCAGCCAGGGTCCCGGCGGATCCAGCCACGGAGGTCCGGCCCCCGCCGGGAAAGAGAAAGGGAAAGAACCGGAGCCAGAATGCCACCACAAGCAAAGTGTGGGCGGCACCCCAACCCGGAGAGATGACGAGACGCGGGGAGCAGCTACCGCCCGGAGCAGCCAGGAGGAGGGGTCCAGGTCCCGGAGGCTCCAGCGCGGTGACGTCTCCTACGTGGGGAGCTGGCCCCCAAGCGCCAGAAGACGGCGGAGGCGGAGGGGCAGAGCAGCTCTCGGGCTCTGCCACCTCCGCCGCAACAGCAGCAGCCGCAGGAGATCCCGCCGCCGTCGCCAATGACGCGGCACCCAGTGACGCCGCCACCACCACCATCGGAGCCAGGGCCACAAGCCCCACCCCCGCCGCCGGGAGCGCCCTCAGCGGTCGGCCCCCACCCGAGGACCGGGGAGTCTTCAGCGGGAAAGGAGATCCCCTCAATCGCTCAGGGAGGTTGGGAGTGGCTCGACTTCATGTAAGTAGCCTTCTAGAGCTTTTCTTTGTTCCATTTAACCTCTAGGCCCTAACCCCGTTGGTGTGTGCCAGGCCCCTTTTTCCAGATGTGCCGACAGCGTCTGCTGGCGATTCACCAGCCGGGGGGTCCGGCCCCCAGCCATCTTCATCCTCCCCCGCTGGGAAGTCGGCGACAGCACCAGCAAGGCCTCCACCCCCGCCAGCACCGGAAGAGTCCGGACCCGGAGGTCCGGAGCCAGAGGCTGCACCCCTGGGGTCCTAAGCCGCACCTCAAGAGGAGGCTGTCCGGCCTGCTGCGACAGCTGAAGTGCCAGCTGCGGCGGCAGCGCCAGACGCCATGGCGGAGGCCCCTCCAGCAGAGCCGGCTGCAGAGGAGGCTGTGGTGGCGGCAGAGGCAGCAGCGCCGAAGGTCGCGGAGGTCGCCAGCTCCGCCTCACCACCCGTGCAGGAGGAGGAGCCGGAGGTGGTGTACGGGAGGCGCCTTCTTCCGAACCCGGTGGAGATCCCTCTTCCCCACCTCCTGATCAAGGTCCAACGGGCGCAGGAGGAGGCAGAGGCGGGCTTCCACCGGGAGTGGGAGAAGCTAAAGGCAGAGCGCCTCCGGCTCTCTGACTGGGAGCTCCGCCTAGGGGACCAGATCAAGATAGTCTCCTCCCGCCATGCCGAGGAGTGCGCCCAGCTCGAGCAGGAGCACGATGACCTGCAGGAGCAGCTGCAGAAGGTCCTCGAGCGAGAGGCGGCGGCTGCCCAGCGGGAGAGAGCGGCCGTCCGGCGGGAAGCGATGGTCATCGAGCGGGAGCTGGCAATGGAGGAGAGGTCGAGGGTCGCCCTCGAGCTGACCAACCATGCCAAGGTGGCGCTGAAGCTGATCGAAGAGCAGCGCGCCACCCTCGCGGAACGGGAGGCGGCCGTGGTGAAGGGGGAGGCCAACCTTGCCGTCCACCAGGAGGAGTTGGCGGCCCAGACCCAGTGGCTCCAGGAGCGAGAGGCATCACTCCAGGAGCGGGAGGCCAAGGTGGAGGAGTACCTGGCGGAGCGGAGCGCCAGCATCGACCGGGTCGTGAGGTGGGCCAGTGAAGTGAACCCCTCCCTGGATGCTCTCGGACTAAGTCCCATCCAAGTCGCTGCGGCCCCACCCTCACTTGGCGCCGTCCTCTCGGTGCTGGACTCCACTGTCGAGCGACTGCGACACTGGAGTCCGCCATCCTCGACCGCCTAGAGATAGAAGGGCGAGCGGTTGCCCGGGGGATGGCAGAGTACATTCTTATCTGCTTCCGGAGCCACGACCCCGCCTTTCTACTGACTCCAATCCTGGTTGGCCCCGTCCGGGCGACGGCGACCGCCGCGCAGGAAGGAGTGCAGGAGGCGGCGGACATGGTGGCGTCCCGCGTCCAGCGCCGTCCCGGACCTGCAAGGAGGAGGGACTCCTCCGGACCACCAGAACAATAGGAGTAGCTCCTTTTTTTGTTGCTTTTGTTTATGTAATGTAATGTTGTGTACATTATAAGTAATGTATTTTGTTAAAAGCAAGGCTTAAGCGTTTTATGTGTCTGTTTGTGCGAGAAAACTTAGGGCTTTTTGATTGCTAATTCTGTTATGTGCTCTTGAGAAGACTTAGCTGTTTTTCGATTTCCGACTCTGTCATGTGCTCCCAAGCGTACTGAGGTCCCTTGGCCCCCTAGAAGGTAGTCGCAATGAATTGGGACTAGCTGCCATAAAACCGAGGTCTTGCACATGACTTAAAATCGACGCTTAGCAGACGTCCCCACGGCGTCCCGGACTTCACGAGCAAGGGTCCATTGAGTTGCATAGCGGATCAGAGCGCCAGGACCTGGGTTCAAGGATTGAAGGAGTCCGGGTTCCTAGGTCCGTGGTTTGAGGTACTACGGTACCCATCCTAGGGAGGCAGGGCGTGTAGGCTTAGGGTACGGAACCAGGCTAAGCGGCTACACCACCCTGGACCCCAGCAAAGGACGGGCACGTTTCCCTGAAGCCAGTCCCTAGGAAGCCGGTCCCTTCCCTCCTGTGAAGCAGAGGTCCTGGGGCAGGAATGCTACGTAGCAACTCAAAATAGGTCTCGGGCTCGTTATGGAAGCAAAGGACCATGTGGGGTGTTAGTGGAGCAAGAAACAAGGAAAAACAGAATCGCATAAACCTTATGGACAAACTGAGAATAAATTTTTTCTTAATAAATTGGTACAGATAGAGTGTGCGATGTACGCCAGGGGTCGGGATTACCAGGGCGGACCTCCACCGCCCTGGTCCGCACAAGGATGCTACCAATTACAAAGGAAAGAATTCCCTCTCAGCTAGGCCCCTAAGGGTAGAACTTACGGAGGTGCTCAATATTCCACGGGTTGGGTAGCTGCATGCCTTCTTCCGTAGCCAAGCGAACAGATCCGGATCGGCACACCTTTGTTACTTTAAAGGTCCCCTCCCAGCTGGGGAGAGTTTATGTAGCCCCTCTCGGTTCAGGATTCGCCTTAGGATCAGGTCCCCGATCCGGAGCTTCCTACTATGCACGAACCGTTGATGATAATGCCGGAGCGCTTGGTTGTACCGTGCATTTTGGACTATTGCTCGCCATCTTCGCTCATCGACGAGGTCCTCGTCTTGGTGACGCTGCTGCTCCTACAAGTCCTCATCGAAAGCTTGGACCCGTAGCGAGCCCATGGTGATCTCTGGGGGAAGGCATGCTTCAGCCCTATAGACCAGGAAGAAAGGGGTCTCCCCAGTCGCTCGGCTGGGTGTGGTCCGGTTCCCCCATAGTATGCTCGGGAGCTGATCAACCCATTTTGCGCCATGTTTATCAAGATCACAGTAGGTCCGGATCTTGAGCCCTCTGAGGATCTCAGCATTAGCCCGCTCGACTTGGCCATTGCTCCTGGGATGCGCCACGGAGGCGAAACAGAGCTGAATACCAATATCCTCGCAGTACTCTTGGAAGTATTGGCTCGTGAACTGAGTCCCATTGTTAGTGATGATTCGGTTCGGGACTCCGAACCAACACACGATTGACTTGAGGAAGGTTATTGCTGACGCCTTGGTAATGTTGACCACTGGGGTTGCTTCCGGCCACTTGGTGAACTTGTCAATGGTGACGTAGAGGTACCGGTACCCACCGACGGCCCTAAGGAAAGGTCCCAAGATATCCAACCCCCATACGGTAAAGGGCCATGAGGGTGGAATCATCTGCAGCGCCTGAGCTAGAGAATGTATCTGCTTTCCATGAAACTGACACGCTTTGCAGGACCTTACCAGTTCAGCTGCATCCTGGAGCGCTGTCGGCCAGTAAAAACCATGCCGGCAGGCCTTACCAACCAGCGTACGGGATGAAGAATGACTTCCGCACTCACCTCTATGGATCTCTGTGAGCAAGTCGCAGCCCTCTTCCCGGGTTATGCACCGCATGAGGATACCGTTGGCGCCACGGGGATAGAGATCCCCTTCTACCATCGTGTATCGCTTAGCCATCCGGACTATGCGCTCAGCAGATTCTTGGTCTTCAGGAAGAAAATTATCTTTCAGATAGTCTCAGACCTTGGAGATCCATGCATCGGGACCTTCCTAAGAAACTGGGCGTGGCTCCCCGGGGTCTTCGGGACTCTCGAGAGTGCGCACAACCCTTGGCGGGCTCCACGGATGGAGCGCCTGGGACCGCTAGCTTCGAGGTGCTAGTCCGACCCCCATCGCCCGGATCGGCAGGCTGGGCGGAAGGCTTCAGCAAACATCTTTGGAAAACGCCCTCTGGCATGGATGCCTGAGTCGAAGCCCTCACGGAGAGTGCATCAGCCGCTGAGTTGCCTTCGCGTGGAACGTATTGCAGTTCCAGCACATCCAAGTCCTTCTCCAGCTCCCTCACGTGCATGAGGTAGGCTGCAAGCTGGGGATTGTTGCAGCAACACTCCCCCCGGACCTGCCTGATGACGAGTTGGGAGTCTCCTTTGACCAGGAGCTCCCGGATCCCCAGGGACAGTGCCATTGTGAGTTCAAAGATTAAGGCCTCATACTCCACCATGTTGTTGGTGGCCTCAAAGTTGAGGAGCACCATGTACTTCACTTGCTCGCCGTTAGGGTCGATGAGGACCATGCTAGCCCCAGCCTTCTTGTTGCGTGCAGACCCGTCGAAGAAAAGTGTCCAGTGACGTCCGTGAACATCGGAGGCCTGGCCTGAGGTGGGGGGTCCGACCCATGGTCGGACCCCCTGAGATGCCTGGAGTCGGAGTCCATTCTGCAACGAAGTCTGCAAGGGACTGGCTCTTGATGGCGTGGTGTGGCTGGAAGTCGAGTTGAAAACTAGCAAATTCTGCTGCCCACTTGGCGATGTTGCCTGTGGCGTTGGAATTGTGGAGGATGGCCCTCAATGGGTAAGAGGTCACCACCACAATCTTGTGAGCCTGGAAATAATGACGGAGCTTCCGGAACACAACGAGTATAGCATAAATGAGCTTATGCGTCTCAGGATACCTAGCCTTTGCCTCATGAAGGACCTCGCTGATGTAGTAGACCGGCTTCTGGACAGCCTTGACTTTACCTGCCGGACTGAGTCCTTCTTCTTGAGCTGGGGACTCGCCGGAACCCAAGTCACTTGATGCTTCCCCAAGTTGGGACCCGGCTGGGCCCTCCGAAGCAGGGCCGGTTGTAACACTGGTGGAGGCCGGACCTCCCTCTCTTACAAGAGGAACCACAGGGGCCCCCTGCGGGAGCTGCTCGGATCTCTCAGCGACCAGCACCATGCTGATCAACTCAGTCGTCGCTGCTAGGTAAAGAAAAGTATCTCACCTGGGTCCGGTGTGACCAGGACCGGCAGAGAGTTGAGGTACTGCTTCATCTCCTGGAAGGCATGTTCCGCCTCCTCCGTCCATGCGAATGGACCGGACCCCCTCATCAGTTTGAAGAAGGGAAGGGTCCTCTCTGCCAGCCTCGATATGAAGCGGCTGAGGGCTGCAAGGGACCCCGTCAACCTCTGCATGTCCTTGAGACGCGCAGGTGGTCTCATTGCCTCGATTGCCCGGATCTTATCCGGGTTCGCCTCAATTCCTCGGTGTGACACCAGGAAACCGAGGAGCTTTCCCGCTGAAACGCAAAAAACGCACTTCTCGGGGTTAAGCTTTGTAAAGATCGCTCGTAGCTTGTCAAAGACTTGAGCTAAATTTCCTAGGAGGGAATTCGATTCTCTAGTCTTGACCACGATGTCATCTACATACAACTCTACTATATCTCTAACCAAATCACCTAAAGTGATGTTCATTGCACGAGCAAAAGTGGGTAGAGCATTAAGCAGTCCATATGGCATTACAATATAGCAATAAAGACCATCCACTGTTACAAAAGCAGTATGCTTCCTATCATCACTAGCCATTTTGATTTGATGAAAACCAGAATAGGCATCTATGAAGGACAGCAAGTCGCACCCGGAGGTGGAGTCTACAATCTGATCTATTCGAGGAAGTGGATAGGGGTCTTTTGGACATGCCTTATTGAGATTGGTGTAGTTGATGCACATCCGAATCTTCCCGTTAGCCTTTGGGACTATGACCGGATTGGCCAACCACACTGGGTGTTCGATGAAGCCAACCTGCAGTAGCTTACGGACCTCTTCACGGATGAAGTTTTGCGGCTCGATGGACTGCTTCCGAGGCTTTTGTCGGACTGGTCTAGCATCGGGGTGGATCTTCAGATGGTGCTCAATCACCTCCCTAGGGATCCCGGGCATCTGTGATGGCTCCTAGGCGAACACGTCAACATTTGCCCGGAGGAAGGCGATGAGCGCGCTTTCCTATTTCTCTCCCAGATTCCCACCGATGCGGGTGGTCTGGGAGGCTTCCGCTCTGACCTGGATGGTCTTCACGGGAACATCGTCCGTATCGGACGGACGGACCTTGGGCGCCTTGGTCGGAGCCTTGGCACGTGCGGATGAGGGGTCGGACCCCTCTACGCCAGCTGCCGGGGCAAGCCCTGCCGCCAACGCATGGAGCTTCTCAACCGCCACGACGGCAGCGGTCCTGTCGCTCTGCACGGTGAGGACGCCTGCCGGGGACGGCATCTCGAGGACCAAGTACCGTAATGGGCAACGGCCATGAACCGGTACAGGGCCGGTCTGCCTATGATGGCATTGAAGGGGAGGTTAACTTCCGCAACCTCGAACTGCACGTTCTCTGTGCGGAAGTTGACCTCCGTCCCGAATGTGACCGGCAGGGAGATGGTCCCTACCGGGTAAACGGGATTCGGGCCCACTCCGGAGAATGGGCGCGACGGAGCCAGCTTGGACTCCGGGATCTGCAGGTGTTTAAACGCTGCATAGCTGATGATGCTGAGGCCAACGCCTCCGTCGATCAGCACGTGGTGGAGGCGGACGTTGGCGATGGTGGGGACCGTGACAAACAGCAGCACACCAACACCCGCCATGTTCTCCGGGCAGTCAGATGGCCTGAAGGAGATGGTGGTGCTCTTCCACCGCTGGTGGGGCGCCGCCTTTGGCATCCCCAGCTTCTCGGTGAAGAGTCTTGATGTCCCGCCGGGAGACGAGCTCCGAACTGCCGCCGTACATAACGTACAGCTTCTTGCGGTGCTCATCACCACCGGACTCGGAGTCGGACTGGTGGAAGAGACCCTTGAGGTCTTTGTTTGGGGTTTCATAACCCAACTCCCTCTCCGTCGCGGCTGCATCGGCATCGGAGGCCTTCTCCTTTCCGGACCGCCACGGAGGGGAGGAGCCTTCCCTGGAGGCTTGGTCGCGCCTTTTGCTAAGGCGCTCCGCGAGCTTCTGGATCTCGCAGCATTCGGTGGCACTGTGGCGAGCCCTAGGATGAACAGGGCACGACCCGAGGTCGGTGCGCTGTTGACGTGGGCGCTTGCCGTGGGAGTTCTGGCCTCCACCCGCTGCCGCTGCAGCGACCGGACCCCCTACCTGTGACTTCAAAGCCACGGTTCTTCTTGTTCTTTTTCTTACTGCTGCCAGGGGCAGGACACTGGGCCCGCTCATCTGAGTGGGTCCTCCCTAAGTTGTAGAGTGCCACGCACGGCCCTCTGTAGCCCTGGCGCATTTGTCCGCCAAGGCAAACAAGGTGGTGACTGTCTCCACCTGATGTGTCGCCAGCTTCTCCAGCATCTTCTCATCACGGACCCCCTGACAGGAAGCCGTGATAATAGATGGATCGGAGATACGCAAAATAGTTCCACGTACCTTGGTGAAGTGGGAGATGAAGGTCCAGAGGGTTTCTCCGGGTTGTTGCCTCACAGCGTGAAGGTGGGCCTCCACCCCGTGCTGCTAGTACGCACTGGCAAAATTTGCCGTGAACTGTACGCAAAGCTCACCCCAGGATTGGATGGATCCCGGAGTGAGGTTCATGAGCCAGGTCCGGGCTGGCCCGGTCAAGGCTACATGAAAGTAACTCGCCATGATGACATCGTTACCCCCAGCCGCCGTGATGGCGGTGATGTAGACCTGCAGGAATTCTGACGGGTTGGTTGACCCATCATACTTTTCTGGCAGGTGGGGCCAAAACTTAGACGGCCAGGCGACCGCGCGAAGGTGGTCTGCGAGCGCTGCGCAGCCCACCCCCGACACCGGTGCCTGAGCGAGTCCCTGCGGCCTAGCCACGACCGCATCAAGCTCGGGCGCAAGATCCCGACCCTCAATGTTGAGTCGGCGGTTGCGCGCTCGCTCGATGGAGACACGGGTGTCCTCTCCCGCACGTCTGCTGCTGAGCTCTGCCCGGAGATCCTCGGTCCGTGCACTCCTTACTGATGGAGAGTGCACAGAGCCGGATGCGCCGCCCTGATGACGGCGCTGTCTGGACACAGATCCCCCCGCTGAATCTGGGGAGGCCTGTGCCAGGTTGAGGAGGCGATCGATGTCATCACGCCACTGCCTCTGTGCGTCAGGCGAGGCAGCCTCACCAGGAGGGTTGCGGAGCAACTCCCTGGCTGCCACGAGCGGCCAGTTTTGTGCAGGCACCGATTGGGCCACGGAGGCCTGCTCCGCAGCCCGCTGGGGAGCAGCACGCGATGCCGCCCTAGGTGGGAGACGGTGCACGGTGTGTGGCGTGAATGACGCCACTTCCTCGCCCAAGAGGAGGTCGTGAGGCCCATTTTCCCGCGCCATTGCGGTCTTGAGCTTCGACCAAGCGCAAACCAAACCTAAGACCCCTACCTAGCGCGCCAGATAGGGGAGGAAATCTCTAGCCGGGTGGCGGAACGCACCCACCTAGTCCTAGTTTAGGAAGAGTTTGGGGGAGACCTAGGAGCGCTTGATCAAAGGACGGATGAACACGGGAAAGACGCGAGGATTTAGAGTGGTTCGGGCCGCCGGAGCGTAATACCCTACGTCCACTTGAGTGTTGTATTGCTTGAGTGTGCTTGTGGACAGCTTGTGGGTCTAGACCTTGTGAGAGTCTAAAAAACCTGTGTTCTAACGGGTTCCCTCTCCCTTTTATAGCCCAAGGGGAGTGCTTACACTATGCGGGGCCCCAACAGGTGGGCCCGGCCAACAGGAGCCTGTTATATGAGAGATATGGAGATCTTCCTATCCAGCTCCTCTCTGTACTCCTCCGATCGGAAAGTTGATTTGCGTATCTACAGCCAGGATATGGTCTTGTGCCGCCTTACCGGCATAGTGCCTGCTGTCAGTGTTACGCACAGTGGAAGACGTGCTGTTAGTGTTGGGCTAGAACCCTCTGACAGGCATAGGAGCTGCGCTGACCCGCCGCGCCGCCACCTCCGCACGCACTGTGGCAGCGCACGCCTCGGCTCTCCTGCAGCAGACCATCATTACCCATGCGCGTGGTGCTGTGAGTAGACTGTACGCCGCTTGCGCACAGTAAACGATGATACGACGTGCCGCCTTGGAAACAGGCGGGCTTACCGTGGTGTCAGCATACATGCCCCGTGCGTCAGTGAGCAGGCCATACTTTGACTTGGGCACGCACAACCCACCTTTCCGTATTTAATGCGGTAGTTGGGCTGACGCCCCACGGGAGGCCTTCTGCCACGGGCACGTGGCAGGGTTGGCCCGGCAGCCGCCTCACCGGCAGCTTGAGGCGACACGTGGTGGCACCGGACCCCTTCCTGGGGGAGATGGAGGTCCGGGCCCCCGAGGCCAGTCCAGATAGACAGGCCCCAGAGGGGTCTGGCTCCCACACGTGGCGGCGCCGGACCCCCTGGAGGGTCCGGGCCTGTGGAGGCCATTCCCGAGCACCCTTTCCTCGTGGGCACCTAGATAGCACCGGACCTACGTGAGCACGGGAGGGAGGTCCGGAGACCATGATCCCAGCTGCCAAGCCCGGACCGTATGTCCCGTCACCCAAAGGACTAAGGTGAGGACACGGATTGCCTTGCGCCCATCTGGTTGGAGACCCTGTCAGACGACTTACTGACAGACGGGGCCTGCGGAGAGGCAGATCTCCTCGCAGCGGGCTACCACGACCTTCTGGTCGTTGAGTAGCTCCTTGGCGATAATGGAGGATAGGCGGCCGAGCATGTGGTGGCGCGCATCCACCACGATGCGCTTGGCGCACACGCCGGAGCCGGACACCATCACGCCCTTATCTGTAAGGCGGCAGCGACGTGCTAAAGGTCTGGACACCCTAGCAGGAGGTACCCCTATCCGTATGTACCGACATACTCTTTTCCCGGCCGAAAGAAAGCAGCTAGCTGTGATTATATATTAGCCTCTTATGACTGGGTAACATCCTGGGTAGAACGGTACCATACAGCTAGATGCATATGCATGTACTATTCCTCACCTGCACCTGTACACTGTAGCAGTAGCAATGCATCAGCTTAGGCGGCATCACTGCCGGTAGTACTATTCATCAGGTACTAGCAGCTAACTGAATGAGAATATCATATAATTCAGTATATATGATGCGATGGAGAAAAAAGAATGAAAAATTCAGGCGTACGGTCGATGGTCTGTCAGAGTGGGGTTATTCTGAATCATCCCAATCTCAAATCATAGCTTGCAACGGCATGCATGGATCCATAACCCATTGTCAACCGTAACAAAAGCCAGGCAGCAGCTTAGGTAGCTGCGTGCCTGAGAGATGAATTAATAATGCATGCATGATTACCTACCTGCAAAGAAGATCGAGACCGACGGACTGGTCCCTGCAATGGCCGGCCTTACCAACAATCATGCGTCTTGTTCAACATCAAACCGCTACTGCATCATTGAGACAAGGAATTTTCAAGAACAAATAGTGTGCAACTGTGCATGCATGGTGGATCATTGGCAGCAGAAAGGAGAAGTTATATATTAGAAAGCTGCTGGCTAGCTGTTTCATTATATATGCAGCTAGCTGTGCTGTGCAGTGCCTAGCTAGTCCGCTCCAGGGTCCTCTAGTTTCCTTTGCAAAGTCAGTACCCATCCCATCATGCATGCATGCATGGGAAACACTGCATTACTACGTACTCTCACCATCCAGTGGTGGATCCAGGATTTCAATCATGAAGATGAAGGTGCCAACTTAAGCAATGCATGATGCAATCCGCCAAAAAATTCAAGCCACATTACACAATGCAACCACCAAAATTTATAGTAGTAGTTCGGATGATTAAGAACACTATCCCTCCAAAACAAACAAACAAACAAAAAAGAAAGGTCTGCATCTACCAGTATATTTTTGTGGAGGCCCAGTTAGGCTGCTGGGCCGTACTTATGTCATGTCATGTCAGGTCAGGTCTACTCCATCTGTATAAAGATAAAGAGCTTTTGGGCTCTTTTGCAGGATGTGATGTCACAGTGGGCCGCCGCCGCCTTGGATCCGGAAGCGTCGCAGGCCGAGCTTTCGGCCCGTGAGCCTGACGTCCTCCCTGATCTGGTTCCGGTACTCGCCGAAGGTGAAGCTCTTGTAGCGAGGTGGCCGATCGCCGCCGCCGGCAGTGCTGCTGCGCGGGCGGATGAGCGTGTCGTAGGCGGGGCAGAGGAAGAATGCAACGGAGAACCTCTCGCTCGCCGCGCTCGCCATGACCCGGTGCTCCACGCTCCGGTAGCGGTCGTTGCTCCACGCCTGCAGGAGGTCGCCCACGTTCACGATCAGCGCGCCGGGGTTGGGTTCCACGGCGAGCCACCGCCCGCCCTTGCGCAGCTGCAGGCCGCCCACGCCGTCCTGGTGCAGGATGGTCAGGAAGTCGCTGTCCGTGTGCGGGCACAGCCCGAAGGCGCCGCTCGCCGCGCCGCACGGCGGGTACCGGTTCAGCCGCAGGAAGCACGTGCTCCGCGTGCACCTCGACACCACGTCCTCCTCGTCGCCGCGCAGGTCCGCGACGAGGATCCCCGCAAGCTGCTGCGCCAGCTCCGACATCGCCGTGGACACCTCCTCGATCACTAGCCTGGTCTTGTCACCGGAGGAGGTGGCCGGCGGCGTGCACGTGGTCATGGGGAGGTGGTAGGCCTCCGACCACGACAGCTGCTCCAGGCGCATCGCCGCCGGCGTGCCCCAGCGGTAGCTCTCCGGCGAGAAGTCCAGCAGCGGCTCGCGCACCTTGCGCTGGAAGGGCCGCCGGAACACGGCCACCTGCGCCTCATGCAGCTCGTCCAGCAGCGCCTGCGGCACGCCGTGGTTGGTCACCTGGAAGAATCCCCACTCCGACGCCGCGCGCACGATGGCCTCGAGGCACTGGTCCTCGCCGTGCTGCAGGTCGATCACCGGGAGGACGCACCTGCGGCTGTGATCGTCGTCCGTCGTCGTCGTCCGGTCATCGGCATCCAGTCGGCGCGGGTGGCTGTCCAAGAGATGCTTGTACGTGGCCATCAACGGCGGGTTGGAGTCGTCGTCGTCATTCATCATTGCCGCCGTCGACGAGATGGCAGAGGCCTGCATGTATATATAGGGTGTTAGTTTGATCGTGTGCCTTGCGAGTAATTGTGTCAGTATATACGTCGTCACTGCCATATGTATGCAAGGTTATTGGCCAGCAATGCAATGCCATGCGCATAGGAACAAGAAAGAAAAACGAAGCAACAACATTCTCAGAACCTACGCCGATTCTTTTGTCTTGGGCGTTGCAGTTCAGCCACCGACCACATAATCAAACAAATTCCTGTTTTCCTATATATATCGATAGATCCATGAACAGTACTGTTAGTCCTCCTTATTCATAGTTACGATCGAGAGACTACAAATATAATGCACACTTACGCCAATGAAATAGCCAAATTATTATTTAATCGGCAGCTTGATTAGTTTACCAAATAGCAATCGAGTTCATAAAACTAACCTTTTTTAACACAGTACAGACGCAAACGCTCATGTACACGCACGCACGCTCACTCCTATGAAACTAACATTAAACATAGAATTAGTTGGCCTTCCAGTTTTCCTAAAAAAATTCATGTGGAAGGTGGGAGTAGCCAAAAATCTTGATACATCTCACTATTTTGTCAAAAAATGGAAATGGTATGCTATTTTTTCGATCAGCGATCCTTGGAAGTTTATAGAGCAAAATTAGCATCTAAATCGGCTTTTGACTACAATATCCCAACAATCAATTCAATCAAATTCTTGTAGTGACTTATCCAAGGAGGCTTTTGACTATACTATCCCAAAGGTCACAGCTTTTTCTTATAGAACCTAATGAAATTAAATGTAACGTCAAGAAGGCATTGATAGTCAGAGTTTTAAAAGTGTTGTGTCTGCATGTCTGTGCAAGATGATGTGTGTTTTTAACTGGAAAAAAATATTTGTACAAGGAACAGTGCAGTGGTTCAATCTTATCATAACTAAACTAAACCATTAGGATACATGTGATTATTCATGGATCCTAGTTGACTCCCTTTTGACAGTCGTACATGGTAGAAAACTAAATATATGCAGTAAAAACTACACCAAATTGAAATGGATTTGACACATGACATAGTAACCGTATGCAAATCCGCAGCACGTACGTGGTGAATGTGTAGATTATGCTGCCTCAGATTTTTGTGCAGCATGTGCATGCATACCGACTTTTTAGTTGTAAGTTGTGACTTTATGCATTTGTTTGTCCTCTCTGTGTGGCCGGGCTTCTGTCGCTGACCTGATCATCATTAAGTAACGACACTGCAGCTTATATATCCTGAACTCCTGTTCACGCTAGCTAGCTCATGTATGTCTTCTTACTGTACATTTCTGATCTTGTTCCCCATCCAAGTACAAACGGACTATATGTAGCGCACGAGCTGAATCATACATGGTGATGGTGATTGGTAGACGTGCAACACTGATGGATGAACGTAACCATGAACGATCAAGCAACAAGCAGCGCAAGATCCATCGATACAAACACTAGATAGTTCTTGGGGTCGTTTCGGCCACTGCTGGGGTCAGAATGTTTTTTCCTTTTTGTGTCTTTGTTTCTGGTAGTTCAGTGTGTGGCTATGTTAGCCTGTGGTTTGAAAGTTTTCTGGTAGTGCGTGATGCACTTCTGAGCTGTAAAACCGCTGGAACGGTCTTTTGCCTTGCTTAAGACGGTCCTAAAACTCTAAAAATACAAACACTACATGCATGACCGATAGATTTCAGGAGGTCTGAAGATATAAAAAAGTGAGCGTTCGTTTCTGAGGGATCTACAACCAGCAGATTTGGGAAAACAGTCCATTTATTAATCAAAGGGTTTATGGTACATGACCAGTACTAGTGACCAATAAATCAGCTGTTGCAACAAATTTCTTGAACCGTCTACTCAGATATGACAGATGGAAGTTGCTCTTTTAGCACACAAAGACAAACTACAAAAAACAAAATGACTGCATGCAGTAGTCAAAGATATCTGTATATATAACCAGCTCATACCTTAGATGCATGTAGCACGATTATATATTTTTTTATCGTATTAGCTCGTTTCTGCCGTGTGTGTCAAAATAAAAACTTAAATCTCCAATGACCTGGTGATGGAAGGGGAGGGACAAAACGATGCAGAAACATACATGCACATATATAGAAGATTGCAAATAGATGGAAGAAATAAAAGGAGGTGAGAAAAATGAAACAAGTGAGAGTTACCTGGTTGGGAATTGAATTATTAGCTAGGTAGGGTGGCTGCTAATAAGCGGCTTGGAGTGTTGTCTGCACTGATCGATCGATCACAAGCTACACATAGGTTAGGTAGCTACTAGCTAGCTAGCTAGCTGGTGTGGCGATAGCAGAGAGATGAACTGGCCTGGGCAGGTGATCCAATGCAAGGTGGAGCTCTGCTGGCTGTTCTACATATGAGCACACTAACGAACAAACATATAAAGCTGATGGGCCGGCGAGCCAATTATTGAGGGTCCAGAGCAAGCGAGATTAGGAACTGGTTGGTGGAGGGCATTTTTATGTTGGGGCGGACCTGAACACTGACCTGACCTCCTCCCAAAGGAAGAAGACGACGCTGGAGCCTTTTTTTTTTCTTCCTCTCTCTCTCTCTCTCTCTCTCTCTGATCTCTCTGTCTGTCTCTCTCGGTTCCTGTCAGCCATCAGATGATCGAGATGAGTTCACAGATAGAGCGCATGCAGGAGATCGAAATGTGTGGAGGGTCGCCAGCAAACGTTGAGACCTGCGCCTCCTCTAATCAATCGATTGATCCATCGATCTCTACCTCCTTTATTTACATGATCGAAGGATCTTTGATGATTAATTCCTCTTGCTCCCAGCAGCTTTCCATCTCTCGACATCGATCCATCTATCCCTCTCGAGATCGTGCTCTGGCCTGGGCCGGGGCTACTGATGATGAGGGGTACATGCATGTCGTCGACCCGTCCGGCCCAGCGTCGCGTCGCCATTGATTAGTTCGTTGGTCACCGTAGCAGACGTCCGATATCCGTCCCTGTCTGGCGTCGTCGTGCTCGCTCAAGTGTGAACATACAATCCCCTCTGCCGCACCAGCTCCTCCCACGTACTGCACCTGCACGCGGATGGACCATCAGTTGCTGAATTCTGATGATAATAATGAGCTACTCGCTCCATTCCAAACAGTAGATTATTTTAACAAATACAGATATATAATTTTTACTACATATTTAGATATAGATATAGTATTTATCTAGAGGTGTATAGCTAAAGTCGGTAAAAAAATATAAAAAATAGGAACAGAAGGAGCAGTAGCTAGGCTGGGTAGAGAAAACATCGGTGCAATTGGAGCCATCTGAAAGTAATTGATGAGTGGGATAAAACTGAAAGGAAGCTAAGTGTTTTGCAAGAAGATCCGATCCACATGTACATGATGGCGACGACTATGATGCACATGCGTGCCTCCTGCCGACACATGTAGAAGATGTGATGGCTAGCTAGAGTGCAAAAGATCTCAGTCGCAGCACTGCCACTTTTATGAATAATCATTCAAAAGCGATTGATAAGACGACAGAGCTGCTGGCCGACTAAACTAGTGGATGGCTACGGAGCACATCATATCATCGATAGATAGATAGCTAAAAATATAATGCATGCCCTTAACGAGAAAAAGGCACACAAACAAATTTTCCCTGATATAGATCATAGGTGTCCTACGGTGCATCACCTACAATTGCCGCTACTTGTTTTGCTAGAGTAATTATTAGTCCTTGCACGTAGCAAAGACTATGTATCTAGGAATACCAAAACGGAGGGGGTAACATATATACATATTCTAATACATTTTCTTTCGTAGAATTCGGAGCAGAGTGGATATTGCATATGCGAATACGAATTTTGATGTATGTCGGAAATGGTACGGAGTTAGAGAGGAATTGAACCGGAAACAGAGTTGAATATAGTTGGATATTACGTGCTTCTGAACAGAAATCTTATGCTGATGATCAATACGCCAAGGAACAAACCCACAGAGAAAACAAAGGGCAAAAGATATCTATATGCAAGCAGTGCAAAATAATGTTGTAGAACCATACTATATATAAGTACAGGATATGCCGAATCCCCTTGCATTGGGCTGCTGCCAAGGCAAATAATAAAAGTGCCAAGGTAACCAAATTGTAGTGTTAGTGTGTGTGTGTGTCTACAACACTTTTTTAGATAAAAAAAACAGTTTCATTGATCTTAGGCAAAACTTAGACTACGAGATAGGTCCTACAAAAGCAATGCATCCGTCAAAGATCAGATGACATGCCCACGCGCCACCGTTGCCATGATCAGGTTAGGTTATTAGGGTCTTTAGGTGTTAGATCAGTGGGTGTTCTTGCATTAACTTGAGATAAACAACAGAGGTTCTTGGATTACATGGAGAGATAGGGAATGAGAGGCTAGAGACCCTAATAACCTAACAGATCCAACCAGTAGTAAATGTCAGACCATAGACTTTCAGCTTAGAGAGCAAATTCTTGAAATTCCAAAAGGACCTTGAACAAGGAAGCAACAAAAAACAATCTTTGACATGTACAACGAGCTAAGGTCAGACATAGAGATTTTATCCCCAGAGTTATGGAACCAAGTACCCAACAAACATCACCAAACGGAAGTCCCTCATCAGTACTACTACGTACACCTCTCGAAAAAAAAAATGCCAGCATACCTCGCGGCCAGTCAAAGCTTCAATTGAAAGAATGAATGTAAGCTAACACAAAGTACGTAGACCTTGATCTTTGAAAGCCTATATACAACACATATTGGCGAGAGCTGATCGATGTCTCAGCAAGGCTATATATGACCATACATCCTCGAAAATGCTAGCAACACTAGAAGAATCATCCTTACATTAAGTCCATGAACAACAAGGTTGCTTCCCCAATAACATAATACAGATGGATTAAGATGCCGGTCGACAGTGCAAGATATATATCTGGACAGGTGTAAGCTAGCGATTTTTATTTTATTTTTAACCTTTTTTAAAATTTAATTTTAAAAATAACCAACTCGAACAAATATTTTCAGATCTAACTCTTTTGATCCCGCCAGTGCACGTGGCGTGATAAAAACAGGCTGTTGGAGCGCGCGGAAGGGATCTGCCATGTTGGAGCGCGCGGAAGGGATCTGCCAGCTCGGGAGGGGTCTGCCAGCGCCTATTCCATGTGTCCAGCTTGTCACGCCACTCCTGCCGGCGCGACAAGGTCTCACCATAGAAAAATTATATATTTTTTATACGAACTCAAATGAAGATGATTTTTATATAAAAATTATAGCTCCCGATGAGATCTACAACTTTATAGTTTGGAGTTTTTTCATTTGAGATCACTAAGTGATAGGTTAAGTACCACGGTACCCCAAAGCACGGCCTTTAGGAGACTAAGCAGAGATTAGGCGGATGCCACTGGGCGGCCCGGCCCAGCACGACGCAAGGCGCGGTCGTGCCAGCCCATCAGCGTAGGAAGTCGCTATGGCCCCACAGTAGCAGAACTCGGGACACGTGGCACCCTCCTGACCCGCAACATCGCCGCTGGGGTCGGGAGGCCCAAGCCGATCCCAGGAGGAGCCCGGGCGCAAGATCTCCTAGGGAAGACGCGAGGTGGCATTTACTCTGCCGGATTCGACGTGCATGCGCGCTCCTCCCCCGATAATCGGGGAAGGGGCGCTGCCTACAGCCTGAGGACCGGCGGGGCACCCCGATCAGACGGGCCATTATGAGGCCACAACCGGCGGCCGCTTGGCCCCTCCATTAGCTCGACGGGACGGACCATACCGGGTCACCCTCCGCCACCAGGCATAGGGTAAGGCAAGCACACCGAGCTAGCGGGCCCAGCCGCAGATCCGGCGGTAACGGTAGTAGGTGCGCCGACCTCCCGACTGGTGCGAGGGAGGTTGGATCCGCTGACTAGATGAGAGGCCTATCCACGTCGTATTTGGAGAGGCGTGCCGCAAGGACGACGACGCCATCCCCCATAACAGGATGGCGAACAGGACCGAGGACATGTCATGCGGCGCCACGGACCAGGCGGACAATACATGACTTTAGGAAATGGCGGGGCATGTTCAGTTACGGGTCCGGACAGGACACGTGTAGGATCGTCGACCTCACCTCGGAACTCCAACCTCGGGGGGTGAGACACCCCGTCTCTCACGCAATGTAGCCCAGCCCACCACGTATATAAGGCGGAACCGAACCTTCTCGCAGACAGGCGGACACAGTCACATGTTAGACCACACTCGCACACGCATAACTTGCAAGCGCCCCATTGTAAGCAACAAGCTAGCATTCGAACGTGAGGAACACGAAGAACACCACCCCATACTGGACGTAGGGCAATTGCTCGAACCAGTGTAAATCCTTGCTTTCAATTGTTAGCCATCGACCCATCGAGAATCACGCGCAAATTACTAGTCGATGATTGAAACATCGACACTAAGATGCTTAAACAATTGATTTAAACTTTAAACAGCATATTAAGCACTTGTGCCTCTTGGGATCGTCTCCAACTTGACATGTTCATCGTAGTTCAACGAAAAAAATTCTATATAACATTTGATAGATGGAATAGCATAGAATAACTAATAATAATTTGATAAGAACTAAAATGTTGTCGTAGATCTCGTGGAGAGGTACAATTTTCATATAAAAAACACCTTCTTCCGAGTTCGTATGAAAAAGATATAATTTTTCTAAGGTAAGACCTTGTCCTGCCGGCGGGAGTGGCGGCATGACAGGACTGAACTGTCATGCCGGTGGCAGTGGTGTGACACATAGAATATGCGCTGCAGAACCTCCCGTGCGCGTCAACTTGGCATACCTTCCTCCCGCGCGCTTCAACCTGGCATACCATTTCACACTAATGTATGTGGTGCAACAGTCACCGACACGCAAAAGGTAGATCCGAAAATATTTCTTCGGTGGGTTATTTTTAAAATAAAATTAAGAAAAGGTTAAAAAAATTCTAAGCTAGCAGGGGCAGCATGCAGTACCTACGTGTTCACGAACGAAGGACCTTGGTTTTGGAGCCGGCCTGATGCCTCCGATGCTGCTGGCGTGGCATGCACAGCACAGGGAAGCGAAAGCAGGCCGTAGCTCCTGATTGAATAATGGGTACCGTCGATACATACAAACAGGGTATCTCCTGTCAGTGTGTCCAGCTCGAGAAAAGCGAGGTTACCCGTAACCTCGCACTAAGTTGGGCAACAGGATGCACAGGCTGGGTCTGATGGCTAGGGCACGGTCTCCGGATCTTCCTCCACGCACTAGCACGTCCGGCGCCTCCACATGCCCGCAAGGACAAAAGTGCTCAGGAATGGCTGTTACGAGGCCGGACCACCGTGGGGTGGTCCTGGGCCTCCACGTGAAGAAGCCGGACCCCAGAGGGCCTGAGCGCCTGGGCCAGCCAGGGGGCCCGAACCTCCCATCCCTCTAGGGAGGAGGTCCGGTGCCGCTATATATCCCTGCGGGAGCGCCTGCTAAACCAGCGTCGCCACGTGTCCGGGGGATTTCAGCCTTCTGCGAGAAGCCAGCCCAACTACCGCATTTCATGTGGGTGGTTGGGGTGCGCGCGCCCGAGATAGGGCATGGGCTGCCCTCTGACATGTTGGGCAGGTATGGCTGACATCACGGTAAGCCCGCTAGTTACCGAGGCGGCGCGTCATGTTACAGTGCCGCGTGCATGGGCGAGGAGCGTATGGTCACATCATAGCGCTGCGCGCGTGAGCAAGGAGTCATTATGACCTGCTACAGGAAGGCAACGGTGTGCACAGTTACAATGCGAAAAGGCTACAACACGGCAGGTCAGAGTAGCCCCATCGCCTGTCAGCAGGAGCTGACTCTACAGCGACAACACGCCCCCCTTCTACGTATGTCAGCGGCAGCAGACTCTATGCTAACAGGACTGAAAGCATCTAGACCTCTAAATTGTGTTTTGATAGTTAATGATAACTATAAGTTGACTAACTGTTTCATTGAGTTTTATGAGAGTAGGATGGTCCATAGATGAATAGTTGAAAAGAAGAAAATGGCGCAACGATCTAAGAAGAGACTCAAAATGAACAGCTGAAGGCAAAGGTATAACATAGGGATTTTATTTTTGCCGGTCCAAAGAAGAGTAGAGAAGAACTCGACCGGGTTTTAGGCTAAATAGCCGTACTATTAAGAGGGGTCGATGTTCGGTTGCTCAAAAATTTGCTAAGTGCCCTATGATCGAGTCTTTGCATTGCACACCTTGAGAGACATGGCACGTGAGAAAAGATGCACACATAGCGAGGTTTCCTGCCCTTCACGCCTGAACCGGACAGTCCGGCACCCCCGGACAGTTCGGTTGCTTCCGTCGGACAGTCCGGTATATCTCCAGTTTCTGAGACAGAGAGTTTCGTCCACGGACTGTCTGGTCCTGTATGGCGGACTGTCCGGTTAGGCTGTAACGGCTAGTTCTGACCACACCGTTTTTGCAACAGTTGACCGTTGGGGGAGCTGGCGGACTGTCCGCAAATATCGCAGAAAATCCATCAACTCCTCCAAACGGCTAGTTTTTATTGGTAGGCTATATATACTCACCCCTTGGCTGCATGAGAGCTCTCTTGGCACTTGAGAAAGACACTAGAATATCGTTGAGCTCTCATTCGCTCATCTCTCACTCACCATTGCTTAGTGATTGCATTCTTATGAGTTAGAGAGTGTTTAGTGCATTGCATCAAAGAGGTTGATCATTGAGGCACTAGTGGGATTCCAAGCAAGCGTCGTTGGCTTGTTACTCTTGGAGGTTGCCGCCTCCTAGACGGCTTGGAGATCGTGTGAGCCACCAAGCACTTAAAAGGAGATTGTGAAGGTGCTGTGGCCAAATTTGTGAGAGGTTGAGCTCACCTCACCGGAGCGGTGAATAGCATCCTTGTGGAACCGAGGTTTGGAGAGGTTCTTTGATCGATTGGCTCAAGGACTAAGCGAAGACTTGGTAGAGGAGCAATCGAGTTCATTGAATCCATCTCAACGTGGATTAGGAATGACCGGCAAGTCATCGACACCACGGGATAAATTCTCGTGTCTTGAGAATTGGTTCTTACCTTGCAATTATTTATCGCATCTACTCTTGTGCAAATTTACATTCCTAGATTCTAGTTTTGCTTGATCACCCTAGGTTGCAAACCTAACTTAGTTCGACTTAGACTAGAAATTTAAATCTCTTGTTGTACTAATTAAATTTTCCTTAAGTGCTTTATTTTTTAGTTAAAACCGTCTATTCACCTCCCTCTAGCTGGTGTCCTTGATCCTACAAGGACGGCACAAGACCAAATCCAGACGGAGGATACGCACGGAGACTGATGAGGAAGATCGGATGATCTGAGGCACTAAAGACTCCGATATGTACATTATTTAATATATCGCCGGGTCCACCTATCGGAACCCCTCTCTATGTACGCGCTCTCCTTGAGCCTGTAAAAGAAAGAGCGCGCACGTTAGAACGCAAGGTTCCACATGCTCCACGAACTCACAAGTCTCAGTCTTACACACACGCCACTAGATTTACAGACTCTCAGAAGAGTTCATACACATAAGGAAGTTGACAGGCATTCATAGTTAGCCATTCCTCACCAAAACAAGCAATATATCATACAGTGGACGTAAGTTTTTACGCTCCGGCGGCCTGAACCACTCTAAAACTTTGTGTGCTTCTCGTGTTCGTACGCCTCTTGATCAAGCATTTCTTGACTTCCTTCAAACTCATCCTAAGTTAGGATTAAGCGGGTGCACTCCGCCACCCGGTTGGAGAAATTCTCCGACAGGTACGATTGGTAGTGAAATAAAAATGCTGTTCCTGCTGCTGTAATGGTCAGCAAAAATCCGTCAGCATGCAGGACAGGTGACTATAGCCGCCAAACTAGTTTTCAAGGAAGAGATGGAAGCGAAGAATCAAATCTATACGGTGTTGTTGCACTGTTTCTGATCGACGAACCGACTTGCAATGCAAATGCAAATCTGTCCATCCATCCATCTATCTATCCAGCTTTTGCCTTTAGCAGTTTGTGGCCGTCGGTGGATCGGATACACATCCATCCATCGCTCTCGCTCTCCACTAGTACGATCCGATCCGCCATCCTCGCAAGGTCGTCCGATCCATTGGCATGCACAGCTCCTCCATCAATCGTCTACCAAGCTACCTTGCCTAGCTCCATCCATCAAGCTAACTTTTTTTTAAAAAAAATAGCAAAAGTGTTCCTAAATACAAATTAAAATAGTTCCAACCACATTCTACCATAGAATGTGACCTCATTGGTTTATAGTAGCAAATGGTCAACTGCTTCACGACCAAAATAGGTCAAAGCACTTACAGTATTTCTAAACAGATAAGAGCATAAACAAAGTACCAATAATAATTACTGTAGAATCAAGGAAATGTACAGAAAACTGAAAAATAATGGAAAACCAAACAGAAGATATAGCTCCACATTGCTGGGCCAAACAGTAGGCCTTATTGGCTCGTCGCCGCTGGTCTGGGCCTCCTATCCTAAACACGCAACTGGGCCGGACCACATTCCGAGCGTGTCTCATGGCAGATTAGATTCCCTGTCTGTCTGTCTCTCTCTCTCTCTCTAAATTTTTTTTTTAAAAAAACCAAATCAATTGCGGTTGCGGCAATCGATTCCGATCAAATCGAGGGTTTGGGAAGCGAGATCGCCGGTGACCGGGAAGATGGACGCCGGCGGGGGCGGCGTCTTGGGCGCCGTGCTCTGCATGCTCCTGGTCTTCGCCATCTTCCCCCTCCTCCTCTGGCGCCGCCGCTCCGATGCCGCCGACAACCACCGCCTCCCGCCCCAGCCGCTCCAGGAGGACCAGGTGCTGCACGGTCGCGCTGCGGCGCGCCGCATGCGTCGGAGGCCGGGAGCAGCCTCCTCTTCTGCCGCATCAACCAGCCGCGATGGTACCAGAACCCTGTTTTTTTTCCCCCACCTATTGCGTGCGTGCGTCCTAACCCTAGCCTCGGTTCTCGGCTGTGCAGTTCCAGAAGACGATGAGGAGGGCGACGACGAGGAGGTCCCGGACGTTCCCAGATCCTCGAAGAAGAAGGAGAAGAAAAGGCAAGAGCGGGAGGCGCAGCGTCAGGTTGGTTGGTTACTCACTACAATGCTATGTCCTGCCGTGGGTTCCAACTAGTGCTTATCTTGCGAGCTACAGATTATTGAACTGTGTTCCATTGATTGGTACCTCCACTGCAATTTCAGCTGCACGGGCAGGTTTAGTTCATCTACCCTATGTATTTCAGTGTGTTGCAATCCCAATTCAGTTTGTCTGTTTATTTATGGTTTGCACATTCTGCTTTTGTCATGGTTTACACATTCAGTGCCTGGCGCAAGCCAACTTACCATAATTGATGGATAGCCAGTTTGATGTTGATGTCAAAACGGAATTAGGAAGCAAATTACAATTACATGTTGTGCTGATCTCTCATATATGAAATAAAGCCCCAAAAATGACATGAAGAATACTCTTTGCTTGCAAGGCTGAAGATGCTGCACGGGATTCTAGGAGGAATAAACAAGACCGGTATGAGGAAATGAGGAGGAGGAAGGATGAGGAGCGTGAGGCACAGGAGAGACTACTGGTTAGGGATTCTTCTAGCTGCCAATACTTTCTGTTCTTTTCTTTTGTCATGTTTCGAACTGTGATGCTGAGTACCTAATTAATTGGTCTAGGAAGAAGAAGCTAGAACAAGGAAAGCAAAGGAGGAGGAGGCCGCTGCTCTAGAGTTTGAGAAATGGAAAGGGGCCTTTTCTGTTGATGCTGAAGGTACAACAGAGAGTGAGACGCAAGATGATGGTCAGGCTTTGCTCCACAACTTTGTGGAATACATCAAGGTACACTGTTTATGAAGCAAGTGCCTTCAATTTATGCCCTCATAAATGTGCAACTTTAAGTCTCCATGATTATTCTTGAATTTGACAAAAAAAAAATCTCCTTCGCAATAAACCATTACATATCCCAGTCCATATACTTATTTTGTGCTTTGTTTGCCCTCTAGTTTGCACACAGCTACCATTGTGTCTATTTTTATCTAGAAGTCTGAAATTGATTATTATGATAATGCACCTTACCATAGGTTGCTAAATAGTATTTGAAGCATGCTGTATTGTGCTGCGACGATGTTGAGTATACTGGTTGCCTGTTTGGTATGATATGCTTTGCTATGTAAACTGAAAAACTTAGTTGTTATTTTTTTTCCCTAAACTTTCCAGAAGCAGAAGTGTGTTCCCCTTGAGGACCTGGCGGCAGAGTTCAGGATGAGAACCCAGGTACTCAAAGTCTACGCATTTGAGACTCGAGGTCTTGTTATGAATAACTTAATTAACTTCCGATGCCCTATCATGTTCAAATAGAAATAATGATAAGATCCATTTGATAGGTGCTGATAGCTTAAATTTGATACCCTGTTTTCTACATTCTTTTGCACTATTAAGCTGGCATTTAAAGAATGATATGTCTTGTAACCCAATTACGTGGGGCATTTGTCAACTGTCAAGCTGCCTCAAGCCCTCAACTTTTCCTTCATCTGATAATTGCCTTGCCTTAATTTTTTCCCTTTATATTTCTGCCTTTTAATTTAACTAAATATGTATCCGACGCAGATACTTGGGACTAGTCTCACCATATATGCCGCATGCCATGCATAGAAATCCGAGGCCCACATGGGGCTCATTTTTTTCGGCAAACCAGCAAGCAAGGATAACCGGCAACATTTTAGGATATCTCCCAAACGCTGCCAGTGACCTTTATCCTGAGGCAGTGTCTGACACGAGGCATTATTGTTTTTAGAATATGGACCGAAAAACACCTCCATATAATCATCATTAGTTGGGATTTGCAGGACTTTGGGGCATAAAAAATTTTGCAATGTCTTTTGTCCCCAAGTGTAATTTTCTTTTGGTTTTTATTCTTGTTTTATGACAAACATTTTCAGCTAGTAGACTGTTTGGAACTGTGAAATGATAATTTCCTGAACCTTTTATTCCTCATCCTTTGACATCACTGCTGCATGAGGCTGACATCCTATAGTCATTAATTTACCTTGCTTCTCAGTACTACACTACACTATTTTGCAGGATTGCATCAACCGGATCGTGACTCTGGAAAGCATGGGTATGTGACTCTTGTGTAACTTTGGTCCTGTGTCCTTTGGTCTATGACTCAGCCTTAATAGCCCTCCTGATGCTATCTATATGATTTTTTAGCTGCATATTGTGGCATGTGTGAGAAACTTGCCTGCCACTAAAGCCCTCAGCATTATTTAGTCTGATGAGCCTTTTGTTTTGAATTTAACAGATAGGTTATCTGGTGTGATGGATGACCGTGGGAAGTTCATCTACATATCCACCGAGGAGATGAAGGCTGTTGCAGAGTACATCAGGAAACAGGGGAGAGTGAGCATATCGCATCTGGCCAACAACTCAAACCAATTTATCGACTTGGAGCCAAAGGCCCAGTATGAGGAGGAGAGCCATCAAGATGACAGTGCTGCAGTGGACACGGAGCCATGAGAGAGGTCGTTGGCGTGGCAACATACAGGATACTCCTTTGAAAAAACATACTGCCACTCTCTTGTTTCTGTGCTCAGAGATGTTTGTAGTGATTTCAAAGCTGCGCCAACATGGGTTGCCTTGGATAATTGGGAGGTGTAGTAAGCAAGTCACTGGTCATATATAGTAGTATGATACATGTGCTGACATGCTAAATATCATCATATCATGTAGAAGAGAGAAGCTGAATGTTTGAATTGGTGTGGACCAGAGATGTTATCAAGTAATATGAAAATCGAGCTTGGGTAGAGAGAGACTCTGCGCCTGGCGTTCATGTCTTTTGAGACAACATTTCATTTCATTAGGCAACCACATCAACATGTATAAGCTACTCCCTCTGTTCCAATTAGTAAGTTGTTTTAGTAAGTCGTTTTGGCAAATCTAGATTTATAGAATTTGCTATGCATTTAGATATGCATTGTGTCTACATACATAGTAAAATTTATGATTGATGATACAATTGATGATATTGGATCTCGGCCTGATTAATCTTTTGTTGGACTAAAAGGTCCAATTGTCCTATTCTTTGATTTCACATTTTCAGTGGATGGCCCTCTTGATGGCTGCTCATTTCTGCCTGGAGCCCTGGAGCCTTGCCTGCACGCACGCAAGGCGTTCGACGAAATGCAAAGGCATGGGCGACATGATCCATCCCAAATTCCCAACTGATCTATCTATCGAGATCCTTTTATCTCCTATGCTATGCACACAAGTAAGTAACCTATCTATCTTATCTACACCTAGTAAGTAATCTATCTATCTGTCTATCTTGAGCTCAGCTAGCTCCATCTGCTATCTCATCTATCTACTCGTCATCATCAAGAAATAAAAGCCCTTGCTGCTTATCACACCGGCGACATGATCGACGACGGCCGCGACAATGAAGGCCCTTCGGAGATGGAGCTGCCTCCCATGGACCTGTCCAGCCGCCTCTCGCCGGACCTGCTCCGGATGGCCCTCTTCACCTCCGCCTCCTTCATGTCCACGAACGACATCAGGTCCCGGATGCTGCTCAGCCTCGCCGGCCGCCGCAGGCTCCTCTCCGGGTCCGGGAACACCCCGCCTTCGCCTTCGTTGCCGCCGCCGTCGTGGTACTCGCAGAACTGGCAGAGTATCCTGGCGAAGTAGATGAGCAGGGCGACGAAGCAGGCCACGCCGGAGATGAGGAAGAGGCCCCAGAAGCTGCTGAGGTTCAGCCGGTCGGCGCCCACGTCGGTGCTCTGCGACGAGCACGTCCCCGGGTTCAGCCACTTGTCGTGGATGCGCTGCAGGTCGCCGTTCTCCGAGAGCGTCAGGATCGCCGTCGACAGGTCCACCGCAAGGGGAGAGTCACGCTGGAACGCCTGCCACCATTTGCATAGTTGAGAGACAACTGATCAATGAATGTGACCAGGATGCTACAGATGTCAATGAAAAGATGAACCACGCACTCCACTCCGACTCACGAATCCCCATCCGCTCTTGGTGAACTCCTGCCCCACCGTCCTGAACTGGCAGTTGGTGGAGAGGAAGAGCTCCACGTAGGCCAGCTCGTCGACGATGGCCGCCACGCCGCCGTTGCCGGGCCCGCGCTGCAGGCTGTCGGCGTACTCGTCGATGGCGAGCTCGCGGAGGCGCGACGCCGGCACGCCGAGCTCCTCCATCATGTAGCTGCGGGCGAAGGAGCCCACCTGGTAGCCGATGGGGTCGTTGCTGGAGAGGAGGCTGTCCAGGCCCTGGATGCCCGTCGACAGCTGCTGCACCGTCAGGATGGAGGTCAGGCTGGCGGTGTAGCTGGAGTTGATGATGAGCACCACGAAGAGCCAGATGAGGAGGACGAAACGACCAAGGGTGCTCACGGTGTTCTCTCCTGCAATGGCAGCTAGGTGAGAAGCAGCTAGCAACTACCCAATATAATGCAGCAGCAAATGCAATTCAGAATTCAGATTGGTAGTAACTCACTGTGCGCGAAGAACATCGTGGAGAAGCTGAACCAGAAGATGGTGACCATCTGCTTCCGCGGCGAGCCCCTGAACTCCGGGTTGAACCGGTGCTCCAGGATCCACACCACCGCGCCCACGAACAGGAAGAAGGCGCCGGTCACGGCCCACATCCCCGGCGTGAAGGGCTTCAGGAACGCCCACTCGTTGGAGCTCGTCGCCTTCACCGGCGACACGATCACCAGACCGGACTCCACGTACGGCTGCGTGAAGTCCACCACGCGCGTCCGGTTCGTCACGATCGAGATGTCGCCCACCGCCGCGTCGAAGTAGTTGTCGGCGACACGCTGCACCAGCTCGCTGTAGCTCGGGTTCTTCACGCCGTCGCCGAACAGGATGAAGGACACGGGCACCGGGTAGGGGAGCAGCGCCACGGCCGCCTTGAACACGTCGATGCAGTACCCGCTGACGCCGTCCGGCCCCGAGTCCTTGGACACGAACTGCTTGTACGTCGTCCGGTACGGCACGCCGATCTGCAGCGGCCTGCCGTTGTTCGGGAACACCCACCCGCGCGGCGGCGACGTCGTGTCCCCCGGCCAGATCACGCTGTACAGCTTCTGCTTCTGCTGGGTGCCGTTGGGTGCCCGGCCATCAAATAGCAGCCTTGGCGCGGCCACCGACAGGCGCGTGTAGTTGGACCAGTAGCCGACCCGCCGCACGCCCGTGCCGCCGACGTTGAGGACCTCGTAGGCCGGGTTGATGAGGGCCCTGCTGCCGGCGTCGAACCGCACTTGGCCGGTGACGCCGGTGAAGTTGGCGAGCATGACCTTCCGCAGCAGCTGCTCGCCCTGGTCGAACACCCGGAGCGAGCTCAAGCGCAGCGCGCTCCCGCTGGCGTCGTGGATACTGGGGTCGGCCGAGAAGGAGATGTTGCCGCCGTCGCCGAGGAACTGGTCGATGGCGCGCGCCGCCATCCAGACGGAGTCGTAGGCGAAGAGCCCGTAGGCGTTCATGCTGCCTGCTTCAGCGGTGGCGTTGTTCCTGCTCTGCCGGCTGGCGGCGATGAACCTCGTCTCCAGAGACCTCTTGGCGTCGGAGTCCGGGGTGTACTGGCGCAGCGTGAGCACGCCCTGTATCCGGCCCATCGACTCCTTGTCGTCGTCGATGGCGGCGGCGAGCCATTCGGTGGCGATCCAGACGTACCCGCTGTCCATCATGTTGAGCGTGTGCGCGACGGCGAAGATGTCGAGGCCGGAGTCCGGGCCGGCGTGGACGACGAAGACGCGCGACTCCATCATGTTGGCCCGCACCAGGAGGTCGCCGAGCGCGGCGCGGTCGGCGCCCGGCGGGAACGCGGCCTTGTAGGTGATCCTGGCGCGCGCGGCCTCGAGCGCGTCGCCCAGCGCGTCGACGCCGCCGCGGCCGTAGTCGTTGTCGACGTAGACGGCGGTGACCTCCCGCCACCCAAAGTGGGCGACGATGTCTGCCACGGCGGCCATCTGGAAGGCGTCGTCGTGCGCGGCGCGGACGAAGAAGGGGTACTGCGTGGAGGTGAGCGCGGGGTCGGTGGCGGCGAAGGACACCAGCGGGACGCGCAGCTGGTTGACGACGTGGGAGACGACGTGCGCGATGCCCGAGGACTGCGGGCCCACCACGGCCACCACCTGCTTCTCCATCAGCTCAAGAGCTGCAGGCAGAACAGGAGCAGTTTTGCAGTCAGTGATCAGTGATCAGCCAGCCATGGCGTCTCAATCAAGCAGTTGACTCGCATTGGCTGACTCGTCTGATGTGACTATAAAGCTTAGTTAATTACAGTAGGATCGCTTCGTCAATAATGCAGCTTTATTTGTCTCTTTGTTCTATCTAAAAGATCAAGGGAACACAGTACTATAGTTATACTAAATAACTACTCTCTCCCATCACAGACTTTGACTACCCATCTCTATAAAAAATATATTATTCTTTTAGAATAATAAACTGCTCATCTAGTGAACCTATTGTGGTACAATTACAAAGCAAGCCATCCAGAACTAGAGTTAACATGTTTGACTTGGGACAGACTAAAACTAGGTTTACATGTGAATGGGAGTGAATGTATTAGTGGAAGGAAAACAGTGCTCATCAGAATGTGAAGTGAAGGCATGGAGTCTGACTATCAGTTGGTTGGTAAGCGGCAAGCCGTTTATTACCTTGATTGAGACAAGAGGATCGGAGCAAATTAGAAGGGGAAAACAACAACATGAAGGAGCAAAGCAACAAGATGAAAGAAATTGAAAGGGAGATCCCCAATGGAGACAAAGACATGCTGTTGCTATGCACTCCTTGAAGCATACAGGCCAACCTACCACTTGTTAAATGATGATGATGAGCACGAGGAGGGAGGGATTTGGTTGGTTTGCAGAAGAAAAAGATATTAAAGAGTACTGAGCAACAACTGGGTAGCAAGGAAGGACATGAGCTGAGCTGAGCTGTTCTACCTTGGATGGTGCCGACGAATCCGCTGCACTTGGTGTCCTGCATGAGCACGCTGAGGTTGGTGCCCCTGAGCAGGGTGGCGTCGCGGTTGATGTCGTCGACGGCCAGGCGGATGGCGGTGGCGGCCGAGCTGCCGATGACGGAGTCGAAGGTGAAGAGGGCGCCGATGGTGACGCTGGGCGGGCGCGCCGGCAGGGCGACTGCCAAGGCGCTGCACAGGCAGAGCACGCGGAGGAGCCTGTGCCTGGCCATCTGCTCTTGGTCTGGTCAAGAGAGAGGAGACGGTAGGTAGGATAGGGTGGGTTGGGTCCTCAAGATTCAAGAAGCAGCTACGGCTGTCGCCCCACCCGCAGGGATGGAATGGAAGGAGCTCCGGCCATGGCAACGGCCACGGATTGGGGGAAAGGCAAGCACCGACAGCAAGGAAAAGAAGAAAGAGAGAGAGAAAACTTGGGGGCAGGGCAAGCCGCAACCGCAACAAGAAGAGCTACAAGCTAATAAGGAATTGAACAAGATGATGATGGAGAAGCAGAGGATGAACGGAGGGGAGCAAATGTTCTTGTACTAATAAAGCTGGTGCCGGTGCCAGAAAAGAAAGATTCGATTCGCTTCGGCTCGGCTCGAGACAATCACACAAGTGGTGGTGCGCACGCCACAAGCACAGCTGCACAGGAGAGGAGAGGAGTTTGGAGATTTCGCTTGGAGCAGAGCAGAGCAAGCAAAGCAAGGCTCCGCAGCTTAGCTTTCATGTCGTCCGTCACTCTCTATCTCGAGTAAAAACGTGGCCATGCCTCTACTAGGTTAGCACTCCTTCAGACTACTGTAGCTTTCCAAACTGGATGGATGCCCTTCCCTTCTCTTTCACATACTGTATACGAGTATTGAAGTGCCGGGCGGGATGCATGCAGAGGATTATTGTATTGTACCCTAGCTCTTGTCTTGTCTTGTCTTCTTCCAAGCAAGCATGGCCCACCACTAAACTAGTCTGGCACCCAACTTGCAAGATGCCATTCTGTTAACTTAACCATCCATCCATCCATCCATCCATCCATCTATCATCCATCCCAAAGCTATTAACCTTAGCTCGCTCTCGATCACCTCTTCTGCAACTAGTAATAATGTACACACAGCATGCAGGCCCAACAAACACGTGCAGTTCAGCCAAGTAGTAACAGTGAATGCAAGAAAAAAAAAGTCTTTTTTTCTTTTCAGAATCAGAACAACCAGCTGCTGCCTGCTGGTTTGACTCCATCCATGTAGTGTAGTTTGGGCAGCAAAGCAGTGCAGCTTCCTTCCTTCAGCGACAATATCAGCATCTCGTAGCTTTAATCTGGACGGAAGCAAGGAACACGGACAATCTTGGATTGGAGCAGGGAAAACAAAAGACAAATAAGCGCCGATCCATCCCCTGCATGCAGGACTCAAATGTACTAGTACTATATCATATCATATATTCCGATCGATCCTCTTGTTTTCTTCCTCACAATCTCCCTAGTTAGTAAGTAGTAGTATTAGCAGCTTTGCCAATGCTTGCATCTGTGCTCTTCTCACCACTCCAGGGGATTAGATGGAATAAAGGTGCACTGGCATTAGATCGAATTGGCTATTTATTGGCATCGCATCCTACTCGATCCATCTCTACTTTGTTGAATAATAAGTGCAGGACACGAGAAGAAATAGTATTATTATTATTATTATGATTATCATCATTCCAAACGCCTATCTTTACTGGGTTAGGTAGTTGCTGGCAGTTCTTGTTCCTCTCCTCTTATTAATCAAAGACAAGACCCCAGCAGTTCATCCACCACTGTTACCGTGCGTGCTATAGGGCCGTTTGTTTGCTCCACTCTACTGTCGGTCGAAGGAAACAAAAGTTCTATGCTGAAACTAGTTGCCTTGTCAGGATCAATTGATCAACCCAGTACTACTGTGATTGATTACCCTTCAGTACGATCCTCAGCTGAAGAGGGAGAAACAACTTTGCAAAGTCAAGTCAACTCGGTCGGTCATGCGTCTATCTATGTGCTGTACCCCTCAGGACCATCTAGTAGTGATGCATGCCTAACTAGTCCTGCTGTCTGTCCTCGCCATATGCTCATCATTTTGTATGTTTGAAAATCTCAACCTTGTTTGTTGTTTAATTTATTCTTTTCCTTTTCTTTTGCCATGGGTTGGGTTTTAAGATTATGACACTCCTCGAAAAAAAGGGGCCAATTAAATGTTTTGGGCCTAAATCAAAGTGAGTAAACACACACGCTCGGCCATGGCCCAAGCCCGTGTGGCCTAAAGAAAGGAATTTTTTTTGAAAAAGGGTTAAAAAATAAATTAAATACGATAAAGGGGTGCCGATTGGCAAAATTTCAAAAAATGGGTACCTCCCGACCGATCAACGGGCGGGAGGCGTGGGGCCGGGGACCTCCCGCCCATCCAACGGGTGGGAGGTCCCAAAACTATTTCCAGGCCCCTCCCGAGGGCCTCTTCGCGAATAAGAATATTTTTCTTATTCGCGAGAGTATTCTTATTCGCGAAGAGGCTCCTGAGGCATCCCGCTCGCCCAACGGGCGGGAGGTCCCCACCTGCTTATTTTTTATTATTTTTTGTTGGAATTTATGTTTTACAAACTATTTAAAATTCATACCTTTTTTGTTATTTTTTGTTGGAATTTATGTTTTACAAACTATTTAAAATTTATAATTTTTCAAATACAAGATTTATTCGCCATACTCTTTTGTATACATAAAAAAATTTAGTTCAATTTTACGAAGAAGATTACGGTATCTAAAACTCGTATGAAGATGGTTAAGCGATAATATTTTGCAACGTAGAATCCAAATATTATGATAGTACGATACATCAAGCCATTAAAAATAAAATAGTATGATAACAAACAAGTTTTAATATACAAATACCAAGTCACAGTTACAATTACAAATACACATAATGATCTGTTAAAAGTCAATACGACAAATATTACAAATATACATAATGGTCTGTTAAAATTACAAATACACATTCAGATCTGATACAAACTCAACGCGGCAAATATTACACATAAGCAAACAACGTTCAAATAAAATTACAACTAAACGATGCGTGATGTCGTAGTAGCATTCGATCGGCGACGTCTCCCACTCCTTGATGCAACAGGAGGTCTTCCATCTGTAGCATCACCTATAGGATCAGCTTCAGCAGAACTAGGCCCAGCATCATTGTTCGGACAACGTTTATACGTGTGTCCACTTTGGTTATATGTACTGCAGCGCTGTATTCTCGTACGGAGCTCTGACTCATCCATATCATTACGAATACGTCGTGCCTGACGGCGCCCTCTCTTAACCCGAGCTGTTCTCGGGTCTGAAATATATATCACAGGATTCGCTGTCTCAGTGAACGATCCAACCATACGGAACTCATAGATCTCATACTGCCAGGTGCTGGCAATTGTCTTCTTTCTGAAGTAATGTGAAACATATATGTCGACAGGATGTCCAATATCCGCACAAGCAGCCATTACATGAGAACAAGATATGTGCAGCAACTTTGGCCTCATGCATGAGCAACAACAAGTTCCATCAAACTTGATGATGCACTCCTTTACAGGAGTTTGACGTCTCATGCCACACCGTGCTCTGTCTTTGGGAGCTACTCAAACTTGAGCTCCTATGTACCACATTGCCGTACGTGGTGTAGTTGGGCGCTAGCTGCCTTCTTGGTCGTATAATCTGTCATCATTCTCCCAAAATATCTATCAGGATCTTGCATGTATGCCTGATTTTTAGTGAACCGATCACTAAAGTAATCGGTATACCCGTGGATAATGAATTCGACAATCGCAACCAGTGGAAGCCCACGAACACCTCGCATCACCCAATTGTAAACCTCGGCGAAGTGGGTGGTTATTATGTCGTACCTTGCACCATCGATATCGTAAAGCAACGCCCACTTCTCCTTCGGTTCATTCTCAATCCATTCAGAAAAGATTTTGACCGCTGACCCAGATCTTCTGCGAGTACGTGCAGTATCCGTTGGCAACGGACACAAAGCCTCTGCTTCGTCCTGAGCAGTTCTAGTTTTTGCTGCGTCCTCGCTTCTTTTCTTCCCGGTCAGTTTATCAAGGTTCTGCCACTGCTTGTTAAATTTTTGTTGATTTGTTTCCTTGCATAGCCTCTTGAACATATCCATAAGGTGCTTGTTCTTGAATTGCCTGAAAAAGTTTGCATCGATGTCTCATACACCACCTACTACGAACATCACGCCACTTCGGCGGCTCTCCGGTCTCCACACACCCCTCTTGCAAATCTAGTATTGCCCTTAGTATGCCGGCATGATGATCATGAATCAGGCAGACATCTTCCCTATCCCGAACGACTGCAAGCTTAACCCGTTCCAAGAACCAGTACCAACTGTCTGTGTTCTCTCACTCTCAACAAAAGCAAAAGCAACAGGAAGCAATTGATTGTTTCCATCCACTGCAATAGCTGTCAGCATTTGCAATCTATACTTTCCTTTGAGAAAATTCCCATCGATGCACAGGATAGGCCGGCAGTGTTGGAATGCGTTAATGCATGGACCCAAACTGAAAAAGACCCGCTGCAATATGAAGGGCAGACCTTGTCCTCTGTCTAGACTTTTCAGGTCATAATAGCTTCCAGGATTTCTCTGACAAATGACGGCCAGCAATCGAGAAATATTATCATATGCAGCCTCGAACGTCCCAACCTCATCTCCAAAACCTTCTGTTTTGCACTCCACGCCTTACTGTACGAGATGGTATACTTGTACTTCTCCTGAATATGCTTGATAATAGACTTTGGTTCAAATGACAGGTTGTCTACTATCATCCCGTATATCTCATTTGCAATGTATTGCGATGTAAGGTTGCGATGGGACTTTTGTACACCCGGCAAATGACAAGTGTGCTGAGTGACAATTGAGCATTCCCAATAATCTTTCCATTTGCCCTTATAGGCATGCACCCGCCACGGACAGCCCTGCTTCATACATACCACATCATACTTACGAGACTTGCACTCGACTGTTTTGAACTCTCGCATAAGAGAGAGAGATCAACACTTAACAGCTTCCTTCACCTTATCAATTGAGTGGTACCTCGCACCCTGGATAATGTCGTTCTCCCTGCAATCACAAGGCACGTTGGATCCCTCATCTACGACAAGATGACTGAAGTCGTTGCTTACCCATTCTTGAGGCACATTCTCGTCATCATCAGACGAATCGGCATTCATTGCTTCATCCAATTCACGTTCTTCGTCTTGCAGCTGTTCAACAATAAGAAGTATGTTCTCCCCCTCATCAGCCACGCATTGAGGTGCTGCGATGCCACCTGCCTCAATATTTGGCTCCTCAACTTCGTCATCAACATTTTTATCCCCCGGAGCAGCTTCAATGTTTATCAAATGGTTCTGGTGCACACTGTCAAGGAGTACCATTGGCCATTGCCAATAACTTGCATTTTGTAGATAAGATAACCAGTCCTCGTTGCTTGCAAGTGGCATCAGCTCCCAGATCAAAGCGTAAGTGGTACGATTTATGACGCACTGAACACTCACAGTGTGTGTCTCCTGATTAATCCTTAATCCCCTCATTAACCAGTTGCATAGGGATTCAAATATCCTCTAGTGCGGTCCGGTAATTCCTCTGCCCGCACAGTTGAATTCACTTAAATCTACCACATTCGGCACATAAATCACATTTCCTTCTCCGTAATATATACTGAAAATACCCTTCTCGGAAGACATATCTGTCAATCATTAATAAACTAGTTATACTACATATTAATACACAACGACCCTAAGTTTCAGCGATTCCCATATTATATTTTTCAGATTCTATTCAGAATATAAATTATACTAAAAACAATTGAAAATACTAAATACTATTCAAAATATAACTACCCTAAGAAATATTTCCTAGATTATAGTTATTTTCAAGTAATTATACGACTAGAATGAGAATATACCTCCAAACCGACCTGTCAACAGGGCTTCGCCGCTTCCTCTTCTCTCTTCCTCTCCTCCCTTTCTTTTTTTCCTCGTTTTTGCTGAAAAAAATGGGAATTTAGGGGTAGGTGGGGGGCTTATATAGCAGGGGGACCTTCCGCCCGCCCGCATAGATTAGGCATACATGCCTTCCAACCCACTTTAGTAGAGGGGCGGGATGCCCCTCGGCACTACCTCCCGCCCGCCCGCCCAGCGGGCGGGACGCCCCCCGCGGCCGCGTCAGGAGTCTCTTCGCGAATAAAAAAGGTTTCTTATTCTCGAAGAGGCCCTCGGGAGGGGTCTGGAAATAGTTTTGGGACGTCCCACCCGTTGGATGGGCGGGAGGTCCCCGGCCCCACGCCTCCCGCCCGTTGATCGGGCGGGAGGTACCCATTTCTCGAAATTTTGTCAATCGGCACCTTTTTTCGAATTTAATTTTTTAATTCTTTTTTAAAAAAATCCCTAAAGAAAGATGGTTGTTTGAAGCGGGAGTAGTTCGTGCTGGGGTGGGCCTCCGTGGGCTCTGGTCCGTAACTCCGTCTTTCATTTGCACGTAACGTGCCTTTGCTACAACATGCGTGCATGGAAGGCAGCGAGCGAGAGCGGTCAACGGGCGATGACATGCATGCATGCGCATGCGAGGAAAACGCTCTCGCTTCACAAACAACGAGTGGCCGGTCTGGTCTCATTCTCCATCGACGCTGGCCTGCCCTGCCCATCCATCTACTTACTTATTATATGTATAAATCGCCGTCTTCCCCAACCCCTGCACGCCGATCGGTCGATCGATCGGTTAATACTCTTAGTCCACCGCCACCGCCCGTCGCTCGCCATGGCGCAGGAGAGCAGCGACGTCGTCGTCAACAAGTGCACCACCAATTCCAAGGCCGGGACCAATTCCGAGGAAGACGGCGGCGGCGGTGCCGATCGCGACAGACCACTGGTGGTGTCGTCGTCAGCGCCGGCGACGCCGTTCAAGTTCAACGTGCACGCGCCCGAGTTCGTGCCCATGTCGCCCAACGCCGCCAGCCCCATGTCGGCGCCGGCGGGAGGCTACTACTCGCCCTTCATGCAGATGCAGGCCGGCCTCACGCCCGACTGGAGCTTCTTCCACGATCACGAGCCCGTCTTCTTCATGCCGGACTTCGCGCACGCCAAGTTCGGCGCCGCAGCCGCAGCCGCCGGGAGCAACAGCGCGCAGGCTAAGGGGACCGGCGCCACCGCGGACGTCACGCAGAAGATTGTCAAGCAGGTGGAGTACCAGTTCAGCGACATCAATCTGGTGGCCAACGAGTTCTTGCTCAAGATCATGAACAAAGACACAGAAGGCTACGGTAATAAGTAGTATATGTATATATCTATATTGTCCATCGTATCCCGCAATGAGATGGATCCATAATAACCTTCTCTTCTCTTCGTGAATGTCGATCGATCAGTTCCGCTGTCGGTGATTGCGTCCTGGAAGAAGATCAAGTCTCTCGGGGCAACCAACCAGATGCTGGTGAAGGCTCTTCGCACCTCCACAAAGCTTGTAAGCAAGCTACGACGGCACGCTAGCTGCTCACATTAAGTAGTACTCCGGCAACCTTTAATTTATTATTTGGTAGCTGCAACAGATCGATGAGAGATATGTGCATGCAGATTGTCAGCGATGACGGCAAGAAAGTCCGGCGCAGGCAGCCATTCACTGAGAAGCACAAGGAAGAACTGCAGTCTCGCATGATCATAGCAGAGAATCTGCCGGAGGACTCGTCAAGAAACAGCCTCGAGAAGATCTTTGGTGTCGTCGGAAGGTCAGGCAGCCATTTCTGTCTGAAAACGCGCGCGTCAGTAGATCACATATATTTCTTTGGTGTTGTGTGTTCAGCGTGAAGAACATCAAGATATGCCATCCACAGGAGCCTAGCACGGCAAGGGCGGCTTCCAAGTCAGACACACTAGTGAGCAATAAGATGCACGCACTCGTGGAGTACGAGACCTCACAGCAAGCTGAGAAAGCAGTGGAGAAGCTGAACGATGAGCGGAACTGGAGGAAAGGCCTCCGCGTCCGCACCGTGCTCAGGCGCTCGGTCAGCTCCCGGAGCTCAGCTCCCTTCATCTCCATCCACCATGTCTTGGCTCTTGACGATCGAGTTAACTGCAAGCAGCCATCAGTGACGACGACTTTGCTTGATTTTTCAGCCCAAGTCCGTGATGAGGCTGAAGCGGCCAGATTTCGACCACTTTGTGGGCTCCGACGACGACTCGCCGCACTCCCAGATGTCGTCCGACTCCCCGACGGCGGACAACTCATCACCTGAGGCTCATGTAAGCAACCTCGTCTCATCTGCACTCTGCAGTGGCGGCAAGGCGTCGATTCAGTTCAGTACTCAACTAGTTTATTAATTTGTGCCTGGAATCATCATCAGCAGCAGACGCAGCAGGATGCTGATCACCAGAATGGGGGGATCAAGCAGCAGAAAGGGTGGGCGAGAGGACGAGGGAAGCTTCACGTGACGGCGCCGCACAGCCCGCAGTCCGCTCCGGCCGGCATGGTCGGGCACTTCGACCCCTCCAGCCCGAGGCAGCAGGCCAAGTGCCCGTCCAGCCCCGGCAGCAGGCAGCAGCAGGCTTCCTCCCAGAAGTGCCCCTTCAGCCCCAGGCAGCCTCCTCCCCAGGGCCCCAGGATGCCTGACGGCACGCGCGGCTTCACCATGGGCCGGGGCAAGCCACCGGCAACGTCGTCGTCGTCGCCGCCGGCGCCCCGGCCAGTGGCGGCGGCGCCGACGACTCCTGCTCCAGTCCTTGTTTAGTTTCACTTACTCGCTTATTATATAATTGGTCGGTGCTCGCCTCGCCTCCAAGTTTGTTTAATCCTACTCGCTCCTACCTATCCCTATCTATCCTACCTATCTTATAGTGGTGCCTACCTGTTTCATTCACGAACTCTGTATCTCTGCGGATACAAGCAGTTGAGCTCTCTTTTCCTCCTCCTTCTTCTTCTTCTTTCTCTCTCTTGTTTTAACTTCCTTTATTAAGGTTACCTTTTATTAAATCCATAAATAAAGTTGGCTGGCTGCTGGCATATTGACGGACAATAATAGTACAGTGTTGATATATACTTAATCTGACAGTGTCGCCTCGAGTATTGTGATCTCCTTGAATGTGATGAAGGGCGCATATATATATATATAGACACGCACAGAGAGAGACATGCACGATAATACTATTTTACATCCAGCAGTTACTAAATCAAGTTGTCAAATTACTTAAAATGACATTCAAAAAGACATTCAGTTATCGCGCGGTAGTTATTACTAAAAATTTGTTCAGTAATTAGTTAGATATAACTACACCTAAGATGTAGAATAGCACGTGGGTATATAGAGAGAGAGAACTGGTCTATTTAATTCACTGTGAGCTGAATAATATTCAATATTCCCGGCGGCACCTCCGCCAGAGCTCCGGCAAACCATCCTGGCCGTAAAAATCAAAATTTTGCATCCCATACGGTAAAGAATATTTCCAACGTTACTGCATAGCTGTTTTTAATGTCTGCTGGTGTCCACCATAATTTACTCAATTTTGTAAACGATTTTTAGGCTTGATGGACGTTCTGGCCGGAGCTCCGACATGATCGACGTTCGATGTTATGGCCAGAGTTCCGACGACTGCCGTTGGCCGTAAAAACACGTCAGATTGGTGCCGCAACCGTAAAAATACTAGTTGCATCCGAGAAGTAACTTTTAAGTTTGATAATGGGATCGGTGACAGGGAAAAGTATGTGAGATAAAATATCAAGAAGGTAATTACTGCTATTTAGCCCAAAAAGTTATATTAGTACAATAGAGAAATAATTACTACTATCTACATTGAAAAATTATTGTTTAATACATGCCACGGAGTAACTATTTATTTGCAGTGCAATTACAATGAAAGGTAGAAACCTTTCCTACGAGTGATGTTACAACCAGCGAAAATTCATAGAAAATGACAACTTGAGTATAATGATAGATAAAACAAGATCGTTATCTTCTTCAATCTTGGCAAACACATGGATATGGAGTCATCAAATGTATCCGCTTGCTGGCACTTTCTTAGCCTATAGGAACTAATCCGCAAGCGCACAAATACTACTGATGTAGCTTTTATCAGGGAGTTTACCTGGGATATCAAATCCAAGGAACGATAAGCGCGACCGGACCTAAAAGTATTCAACCGGACCCACCAGGGGAGAAGAGGTAAGAGGGTAGAGAGCTTAACTTCAGTTAGTCAACTCATTTCGCAGATAACTTGCTATCTACTAACTTGATCTGCTTCGGCGACCGGAACACGAAGGACTTCAGAAAAGGGTGAGAGGGGAGTCTAGAGATGACAATCGAGTCCACGGGTTCGGGCGCCCGTCGGGTTTCGGACCCGACGGGGGTGGGTTTGGGTGCTATTTTGCACCCATGGGTCCGCCCGAACCCGACCCGTCTAATTTCAGGCGTGGGTTCGGGTTTCAAATCAAAACCATGGATGCCCGTCCGAAAAGAAGCCTTTTACGAGTTTTGGCCCAGCCCAACAATAGATCCAATATATACGGAGTAACCTAACCCCCACCTCCCCCCATCCCTTAGTCCTTTACCCACCAGCAGCTGCCAGCCGCCACCGCCCACCAGCAGCACTGTAGCAGCCCGTCGCGGCGTCGCCCAAGCCCGACGCGCCCATGCTTCGGCGGTCCGGCCCCCTGCTCCCGCCCCCTGTTCGCCCCCCGACGCGCCCCCTACTTCGGCGGTCTGGCCCCCCTGCTCCGCGCCCAAGCCCGACGCGCCCCCTGCTCCGGCGGTCTGGCCCCTGCTCTGCCACCCCGTCCGCCCCCCGACGCACCCCCTGCTCCAGTGCTCCGGCGGTCCGGCCCCCTGCTCCACGCCCAAGCCCGACGCGCCCCCTGCTCCGGCGGTCAAGTGCTTGTTGGAACAGTATTTATGTTATGGATTTATGTGGCTGTATGAATTTAGTTACCAAAATTTCTTTGATTTTTGCTTCAGCGCATATTTGATTGCAAAACCCGATGGGCACCCGCACCCGCACCCGACCCGAAACCCGACGGGTTCGGGCATGGGTGCAAAATTCCACCCATGGGTGTGGGTGTGGGTTTAGTTTTCGACCCGATGTCATTTTCTCATGGGTCGGGTTTTGGCTCCACCCGACCTGAACCCGACCCATTGCCATCCCTAAGGGAGTCCAACAACAATCTGCTACTACTGTTATGAAAACACCCGAACGTGATGGACTATGAGGGACGGACAGGGCTGTCAGCACCTGCCGCCTACCATATTATTCCATGGGTGGAATACAACCCGAGGTAACTAACCAAGTCTAAGCACCAAGCCTAAACTATCGAGTCACTAACTTCCGCCACACGTTAAGGCTAGAAGAAACCCCAAATGGATAGAACTTGCTAACCACGCAAACAAGAAATCCCGTAGATCAACGAAAGTAAATAAACAAATTACTAAAAATAAGAACTAGCGAGACATCGAAGATAAACGAGGAACTTAGCTCTATTCCTCCGAGGTGGCTACAGAGTCGGAGTAGGATCGAGGAACCCGGCTCCTCTCCTAGCTTGGCTCTCACCTCACTCTCTCCTTATTTTACACTAAGGTAGAGTGACTAAGGGTGTGTTTGGTTCAGCTGTGGATTCCTGAAAATCTGATTTCTGGAATCAGCTGTGGGAAAGCTGCTGTGAGCTGACAGCTGTGGGAAAGCTGAAAGCTGTTTGGCAGATGCCCCAGTAACATGTGCACTTCCAAACATGATGTGCATCGCCTCCAAGTTGTCCGGACCACGTTTTCTAAACTGAACATGTTTGCATTTCCTTCCATTACTTGGATCGTCGCATCTTTGCAATACATTGGTTCAATTAGATACTACAAAATATCCAAGAAAACTACAAAATGATAATTGTTGTGACACTCACCGCAAGATGCTCGTTCCACCATTTATCTGAACAATCTACAGTCTGCTTTTCATCATTCCAACCAAGTCCAGTGGCAGCATTTTTTAACTCCACAAAAATAGTATAACTTCTTTTGAGAGCATCCCATTTATTCTTGAGTTGCAAATGTTCTAGTTTCCGACCAGTTTTCTGTTCAAACTTTTCTGCAACATTCTTCCATCCGACTCTATTCAAATGACCTAATGGCCTATGCCCAGCATTAACCTCACGCATGCATATGTCACATAACTACTTCACATTTTCCTTATCCCACACCGCCTTCTCAGCCATACTAGTATCAATAAAAAGAATGAACAAAAATATTCATAATTTACATCTTATTAGGTCTGAAATTCTAGAAAAACCTAGCTTTCAAAGTCTAAATCATAAACATAGTGTTCTGTAGAGAATAACCTTACTGTTCTATCAAGCTTTTAATGCGGCCTCAAGCGAGCCAAAGAAAAGGTTTCCCCTTCCTTTGCGTTCTGTCAGCAGCCTTGTACTAATAACGGTTCCACACTGGATAAAGAGTTCTCTCGCTTCTTGAGGGTGAACAGACCAGGCAAGGTTGCCAACATATATCTTGTGTGGGCTTTCGAAGACAGAAGTTACATCTTTCGGAGAAGAAATCTGCAAAATCGTAAAGATTACAAAGCTTAAATGCTGTTACAAAAGATTACAAAGCTTAAATGCTGTTGCTCCAAAAAATTTACTTTTCCAATCATCCTAGATAGATTGAACAAAGAACAAGATTTGGAGCCTCAGGGGCGGAGCCAGAAAGGCTGCCCAGCCCGGGCTTAACCAATGGACAAGTGCTAAACTGATCAAAATTATGCTAAATAATATTGCTTTGGGTCTAATTAATATAGCAATTTATATGGGATAAATTGGGCTGGGCCCGTGCTGCAGCACGCCCAGCACGGGCCCTGGCTCCGCCACTGTGGAGCCTGACACATGCATAAGAACAGACAGAAGACCACCAAGCCTAGATGGCTGAGCTTGGGCTTATCTCATAAACCGGTTTTTTATGGCAAGTATGCTCAGAGGGCCATGTTTTTGTGAAAGCTAATGATGTTATTTGGTACTACAACTAGTCAGCTCATTTGTTCTAACACATCACGATATAATTGGCGACTTTATACTGCAAGCAGGCTAGCTTGTCACAGTCACAAATACAAACACTAGAACATAAGAATTTCTAGAAATTTATGCTAAGCAGGTGCTAAGGTCTTAGGATTGACGCTTTAGTCAGTATTTAGCTTCAACATTCTTCCAACTAGCAAAAATATGATATATTGAACAACAAATCAATATCACGAGTTCAATGACTAATAAAGTAAACCATGCTTCACTTATACAAGGAACCAAACATGAACCATGCATTAGTAGAGAGGTTTGAGCTGGTCTGGCTTCATATTCTAACCAGGCTAGCATAAGCCCATGAACCAAACAGACACATGATGGTTGGAGGTTGGTGCCAGAATTAACCATACCACTTCCATCAGGTCACAATCAATCAACGCTCACTCCACTCGACTGGTTAAAGCTACAATGGAGCAATGCAGTAAAGTACAAAAAAACCAGCATCGACTTCGTCGTGATACTTGTACTGTTGCCTCCGAACACCCAAAACTGTACAGCATCATAGGAGGAGGTACCTGTTGCAACAATGCAACCAAATACAAAAAGGAACTGAACCAACTTCCAATAACAATCTCAGTAAGAAAAAAAAACAGGGGAAGGACACAGTTTAAGCTACTGCAAAGCAGAACATCCGAGACCAGACACTGGCTTGGGGTTGATACACACAACTATCAGGAAATCGACCATCATGTTCGTGCAAGAATTTTTGGTAACAAAAGCAAACAACTACTAGACAACTTCTTAATTTACGCCTTGTTTGTATCAAAATAATCTCTGCATACATATACAATTTTCTTTTACCAATCCTCCAACTAGCACAAAAGCCTACTCGATCTAATCTTGTTTTAAAGAGTGTTTCAGCAAATTCAGTTTAGGATGAACCTTGCAGGCCGGATCTGGATGGCTGCTGCAGCAGTGGACAGGAGCAGGGGAGGTGACCGCGTGAAGGCGTGAGAGGCTGGATTTGGAGGCGCCGGCGGCAGAGCTTGGATGGGGCGCCGGCAGCACGGCGTGGAAGGGGCGCCGGCCGCAGGGCGTGGAAGGGGCGCCGGCGGCAACCCGAGCCCCGAGCCCCGAGCCCGTATCTTCGATGGAGGCGGGAGGGCGTCGAGTGGAGGGGGCCGCCGCGCGTGAGGGTGCCGGAGTCCAGAGTCGGAGGCGCCGGCGGCAGGACGGGGCGGCGCTTGGACGGGGCGTCGACGAGACGGCGTGAAGGGGCCTTAGGCGCCAACCCTAGCCACCCATGGAGGAGAGCCCGATACCCGCAGCCTGGCTCTTCGAAGGAGGCATGAGGGTGCGCCGTGCGTGAGGGCGTCGGATGCCGGAGCTGGAGGTGCCGGCAGCAGGGCGTCGAGGGGGCGGCGGCAGCAACCCTAGCTGGCGTGGAGGAGAGCCCGAGCAGCTATCGAGTGCGCAGCTCTGTTCGTGGGGTGGGGAAAAGAATAGAAGGACCGAAGCGTTACAACATAACCGATGGCATGCGGGTATTTTGGTGGCTAAAATCTACGAAATCTGGCCTTCCTACCGCTGCGTCGTTGTACTGCAGGAATCAGCCGATTCCGTGGAATCGCGTTGCCCCTCTGCGCCCTTTGGTTGCGTTAGCTGATTACTGGAAGCGAATCTGGATGAAAAATCGAAAACAAATGGACCCTAAACTAAAAACTCAACTTTTCTCCAAGGATGGTGTGCCGTGAATGGAGGTTTGGGCAGCTATTTATAGCTTCTTAAGGTCGGTACTCGCTGCTTAGCTTGTTTTGTAAGAAGGTATGACGGTTAACAGCTTGTACGCGAAGATGGATACGTGGCGTTGCAGGGCCAAGCCAGCCGGCCTAGGGATGCTGCCACGTGCCACCACTTTCCTGTGGACGTATCTAATGACTTCAGGAGGTCGGTAACAGTTGCGTTGCTTTGAGGCGTGGAAGTTAGAGGCCGGTCGGCCTGTCTCTGGGTCCTCTTAGCCTTTTGATGCACCGTGTTGATCAATGTGTGCAAATGCCTCGGGAAGGCAGTTTTGAGCCTGAAGACCTCGGTAGTCACTGTAAGTGGGCCCATCAATCTATGGTTCAAGCCTTTTGACTGTAGAATATTTTACTTGATGATGTGCCGATCATGGTTGATTGGATTAGTGTTTGAGGCCCTGCAGGTGAAGTTTGGTAGGTATTCGCCTCAGTGCCGGTCTGGATTTTTTGGCCGAAATTTATGTAGTGAGCTCCCGGAATCAAATAATCACCAAAACTAGTGGGGTTAAATAATTTAAGCATGATTTTGATCAAAAAAAAGTATAAATCCATGAAAATTTTAGCGTAAAAGTCATGAAAATCGACCGCCAACACTGCTCATCGTGCAATGTGTTGTAGCTGAAAGGATCCATAAGTATTGTACAAAATGAGCACCATCATGGACATCTACTACCTGTTGTTATCTATCCATCAAGTAGTAATGCAGTCTCAGTTCCTGTAGATGCATCAGAAGATAGTAGGATAGATTCGTTCAGTTCTACATGCAAATAACTCGATAAGTTCCGCAGAGGTGAAAACCCAATCGAAATCCTACCTCATGATTTGAATCCCAGCGAGCCATCCTGCATGCTAAATTTGTGAAAGATCATGGCACAATTCACAGCCATCATCTTGTGTAGCTGCAACTCAGGAAGTACCGTGCTGCGACAGCAGATTCAAGCTCTGGCTGGTGGATGGAGACCGACGTGTGCGTCTCGGACGGACCCCGCCGGCCAAACCCAATCCGCTGACGCTGCTACCCGGGCCCCACCCGCGCGCCGATACGCCCCAAGCGCACACGCCCAAAACTCACACTGACGCGTGGGCCCGACGTGCCGTGCCTCGCCTCTGTGAGTCATCTTGTTCCTCGCCCAGCCCAGGCCAGGCCGCGTACACAGCAAGGTAGAACCGAAGCGGGGGGAGAGAGAGGAGAGCAGAGGAGAGGAGAGAAGAGCGAGCGAGATGAGGGAGCTGGCCTCCTCCTTTGCGGCCGGGGCCGCCGCTACCTCCGGTGCCTACTCCTCCTCTGCATCCGCCGCGCTCCGGGGCTGGTGGAACGACGTCAACGAGTCGCGCCAGTGGCAGGACGGGGCCTTCTTCTCCCTCGCCGCCGCATACGCCCTCGTCTCGGCCGTAGCACTGGTACCCCGCCCTATGATTCCTCCTTTTCTCTTCCTATCTAGTTCGGGGGAAGGCAAGGAAAGGGCAGGGCACGCCCTTCTCAAACTGATGCTTGATCTGAAGCTGCTCTTCGCCGATTGCTGCTGCTGCCTTGCTCCAAAAGTCAAATCCAATCCAATCCAATCCAATCCCAGCGAATCTCTCTCTCTCTCTCTCTCTCTCTCTCTCTCTCTCTCGTGCAGCCCTCCTGTGCTAACTGCTGAGAGGGGAACATTACATTACATTACATGAGGCAGGCACCAAGCAGCCAGCGTTCCAATTCGTAAGGCATCAGATTGCAGATTCAGCTGTCTACTATATCTATGCTTGCAGATTCAGCTCATCAGGATCCAGCGACGGGTGCCCGAGCTCGGATGGACCACACAGAAGATCTTCCACCTCATGAACTTCCTTGTCAACGGGGGTAATAACAAGAAATTGCTTGCTTCTCATCTCCTCTTAATTGGATTTGGATTTCATCCAACCCCGTCCGTCCAGTTCATCGTCATCTCAACTAACCGACCAAACCCTTCCTCCCCCGCAGTTCGTGCTCTCGTATTCGGCTTCCACGTCCATGTTTTCCTCCTCCGCACAAAAGTAAGAAACCATTCCCCTTCTTTCTTCGCCTACAACTTTACCTTTTCTTTTGCGTTCATATATGGTATGAACATGGATGCACTGTGCTCTTCTTGCACCTAAACATCAAGATTCTGCATACTCGTCTGTGTTCCTCAACAGGTATATAAGCTGGTGTTACTTGATCTCCCCGGCTTGCTCTTCTTCTCCACATACACCTTACTCGTCCTATTCTGGGCAGAAATATACCATCAGGTACCTACCTGTCTTAAACTCTTTCATTGCAAATCCTCTGCCCCTTTCAATCCTTCCTTCTCAAATAAGATAAATGGTACAAGCACTAATGTTGCTCGAATTGCAGGCTAGGAGTCTCCCAACGGACAAGCTAAGGCCCGCATACATTGCCGTTAACAGCATCATATATGTAGTTCAGGTCTATTCCTCTCCCTCCTATCCCTTACTTCCTGTCCATGGAATTTCTTTATGCCTTTTTTTTCTTAACTTCAACTCCACCGGATTTTTCAAAATATTCTTCGCTACCTTTGACTCAGTACCTCTGCTTGGACATCTGGACAGGTTTGCATATGGATATACCTCGGAATAAATGATAATGCGGCCGTTGAGCTGGCCAGCAAAATCTTCATTGTAGCTGTCTCCTTCGTCGCCCTTCTTGGCTTTTCAGTATATGGTGGAAGGTGACCCGATGTTTCAGTGTCTTTTCCTCTTGTACTAACTTGCAGCCTTAGATTTCTATTATGTAAAAATGTGCTGCTGTTTCCCTTCAGGTTATTCTTCTTGCTGAGACGTTTCCCTATTGAATCAAAGGGGCGGCAAAAGAAGCTTTATGAGGTGATTGCGACCTTTTAACAGCTACCTTTCGTGTTCAACTGCCCATGGAAAGGCTACTGTGGAGATCGATAAACAAATTGCTGGTGTAGAATGCTATTAGGGTCTATCATTTGGTTCACATTATCTGTTAGCACTATGAATTGGGAATATTATACATACTCATGTTTAAACAAACAGTACAAATAGAGATGCATTGAACATTTAGGGGTTGTTTGGATCGAGGGAATAATTTTTAGTCTGGATCACATCGGATGTTTGGATGCCAAATAGAGGGATTAAACATGAGCTAACTATAAAACTAATTGCATAAGAGGGTGCTAATTCACGAGACGAATCTATTAAGCCTAATTAATCCATCATTAGCACATGTTTACTATAGCACAACATGGTCAAATCATGGGCTAATTAGGTTTAATGGATTCGTCTCGCGAATTAGCCTCCATTTATGCAATTGGTTTTATAATTAGCCTATATTTATTACTCCTAATTGGTGTCCAAACATCCGATGTGACGGGACTAAAGTTTAGTCCATGGGAAACAAACAGACCCTTAATTCTTTTGCAGTGTCCGAAACATGTCTTCTGGAGCTTAGTAACTGTAGTTAAATCTTGTGTTGTATTCGCCGTTGGTCTACCGACTAACTGATTAGTTTATGATATCTATGTGTATAATTGAAAATTGTTTGGTTTTGAAAGGTACAATTTTAGTCGCTCACCGGTGTCTTAATACCGTATCATGGGTTATTTGGTCTATCATTTATATCTCCATAATTTTCACTCTGACGTTGCATTTTCCAAAATGTCTCAGGTTGGGACTGTGACAGCAATTTGTGTGACCTGCTTCCTGATAAGATGTGTCGTGGTGAGTATTTTGTTCTCACTTACTGACTGGTAGTGTGCAATTATGAAGATTGGTTCTTCCTTTGGTTGATCTGAAAGTGGGACATATGATGTTGACCTGTATAATAAGGACATGACGCCACCAAACATAGTCAACTAGTTCCTTTGCATTCGTGAGAAGAATGAATTTGTGCTTTAATTTGATTTTGAAACATTCCTCATGTAAAGAAATTTTGCACACGTTGGACTTCTTTTTTTCCCTCTGATGTTTTCTCCTTATGTGTGCTGTGGTAGGTGGCATTATCTGCATTTGATCCCGACGTATCTCTGGAGGTTTTGGACCATCCAATCCTAGACTTGTTCTACTACACGGTAAAAGCGCTAACACTGCCTTGTCCTCGCTATTGTAGCATCTATTATCCGTGGCATTAGTATTCTTAATAAATGTACTTCCATTGTGCAGCTGACGGAGATATTGCCATCTGCGCTAGTCCTCTTCGTCCTACGGAAGCTTCCCCCCAAGCGGGTATCGGCACAATACCACCCCATTAACTAGAGAGATTTTGTGATGTTATATGGTACTAAGAAAGTATGGATGAGCTGGAAAAGCTGCAAACCTACATCCAGTTGAGTTGAATGCTTTTGCTTGCTGTTGTGTTTATGGAAGCATGGAAGCACTGGTGGTGATGCATCGTCATCATATCATATGAGAAAAGAGTTTTGGTGTTGAATGGCACTAATGAAACTGGAGACTCATTTTGTGGTTGAATCTCCAAGGTGTTGTTTGCTTGGTTGCGCTACCCGGGGCATGACATGACATGGCTTATCTAGCAGTAGCATTATGCCATTATCTGAATTACATGTTCATTCTTGATGGTTGCCATTATCTGAATTGCATGTTCATTCTTGATGGTTGCCTGTTGATGCAGACAGTGGCCAAATGATTTGTTGGTGCTAGTGATGCTTATTACTACCCTACCTGTGTAACGATTATCAGTGCTAAATCTTAAAAGCGAACCGTGTACTGCTGGCTTCACAAAGCAGAGTAATTTAGAGAGAATTACAGATAGATAGAGTTGAGAATTCAAGTGGCCTGGTTGGTTGATCTTGCTTGATAACATTGCCAAATGGCGCCAACTGACTACTTGCTGTGTAGATGCCGTGTGGGGTCAGGTCAGAGTAGCCGGCTTCTCTGACCTGAGCCTGAGCCTGAGCCTGCAATAGCAGAATGCGGAGACCAGCCAAGCCTCCCCCGGCCTCCCCTCGGGTCAACCTGTTCTTCCCATTCCTCTTGGCAAGCAAGCAATGGCTGCTGCTGCTGCCTTGCTCGCCGTCTCTGTGGTGTTCCTCGTCCCCGGAGTGCTCCCCCAGCAGCAGCAGGACCCTCCCAACCTCTGCGGCACCAAGGCCAACGGCAGGTACGCCTGCCCCGACTGCTCCACCTCCGCCGCCACCTCCATCCGCGGCGCCGCCTTCGAGGCCAACCTGCTCCGCTTCCGGGACTCCCTCCGGGACATGGCCGCCGCCAACGCCAGCTTCCTCAACGCCACCTTCGCCGCCGCCGGCGCGGGCGAGGACGCGGTGTACGGCCTCGCCACGTGCCTCGCGGACGCCGAGATGTCCGACTGCGCCGCCTGCCTGGCAGCCGCGGCCGCCGAGCTGCCCGGCACGCGCTGCGCGAGCCGCAGGGACATGGTGCTCTGGTACCCGCAGTGCCTCGTGCGCTACGACAACGCCAGCTTCTTCGGCGCCGCGGACATGTCGCCCGATCGCCGCTTCCTCGTGCCCAACCCCAACAATTTCTCCGACCCGGCGGCTCTGGACACAGCGCGGGAGAGGCTGAACGGCCGGATGCTCGCTGCGGCGGCGGAGTCGCCGGCCCGGGTCGCGTTCGGCGACGAGCAGGTCAGCGCCAACGCGACGCTGCACGGGCTGGCGCAGTGCACGGTGGACCTGACCCTCGAGGAGTGCAGCCGCTGCCTGGCGGCGCACATGGTCTGGCTGGGCGTCTGCTGCGCCGACATGGACGGCGCCCGCCTCAGCGGGCCCAGCTGCTACCTGCGCTTCGAGTTGATGGCATTCGCGCCCGGCACGCCGCCGACCATGGCGCCGCTCGTCGAACCACCGCCGCCGTCAGCGGCAGCGCCAGGAGGTTCTTCTTCTGGGACTGGAGGAAGCTCAAGCTCCTCGAGGAAAAAGGCCAGGACCTGTGAGTATCCGGTCCGATCAATCGATCTTGTTGCCCTTGTCTCAGCTTATCACTGATCAATTGCATGTAATTAATTTGTTGATGCAGACATACTAGCAGGTGCGCTGGGTGGAGCGGCCCTGCTTCTCGTCGGGGCTTGCCTAATACTAACATGGTGGCGGTGGCGCAAGAAGGAGAAGGAGAGGAAGCAATCATCATCCTCGGGAGGCAGCCGCATGAAGAGGATGGAGTCCCTGCTGCAGCAGCAGCATCCTCGGAGGTACAGCTACGCGCAGGTGAAGCGGATGACCGGATCCTTCGCTCACAAGCTGGGCCAAGGCGGCAATGGCGCCGTGTACAAGGGCAGGCTGCCCGACGGGCGCGAGGTGGCGGTGAAGATGCTCAAGGAGGCCAAGCAGGTGGACGGCGAGGAGTTCATCAACGAGGTGGCCAGCATCAGCCGGACGTCGCACGTCAACGTGGTGACGCTGCTGGGCTTCTGCGTGGAGGGCAAATCCAAGAGGGGCCTCGTCTACGAGTACATGCCCAATGGCTCGCTGGAGAGGTACACCGCCGGCGGCGACCTGAGCTGGGAGCGGCTGCTGGACATCGCCGTGGGCATCGCGCGGGGGCTGGAGTACCTCCACCGGGGATGCAACGCCCACATCGTGCATTTCGACATCAAGCCCCACAACATCCTGCTCGACGCGGCGTTCCGCCCCAAGATCTCCGACTTCGGGCTGGCCAAGCTGCGGCCGCAGAAGGAGAGCACCATCGCCGTGTCCATCGCCGGAGCCAGGGGCACCGTCGGCTACATCGCGCCGGAGGTGTTCTCCAGGCAGGCGGGGGCCGTCACCAGCAAGTCCGACGTCTACAGCTACGGCATGATGGTGCTCGAGATGGTCGGCGCCAGGAGGAGTGGCATCGTCGTCGATGGTTCCGGGAGCACAGGGGCGAGCAGCAGCTACTTCCCAGAGTGCTTGTACCAGGATCTGGACGGGTTCTGCGCCAGCAGCGCGTGCAGTGGGCCTGAGGAGGAGGAGGTGGTGAGGAAGATGGTGGTCGTCGGCCTCTGGTGTATCCGGATGTCTCCTTCAGATCGCCCCTCCATCAGCAGGGTCCTGGAGATGCTGGAGAAGATGACGGTCGCAGAGCTGCAGCTGCCGCTAGAGGCACAGGCACAGGCAGCAGCAGCGGCAGGCTCTTCTTTGACTGACTGACTGGACATTCACAACTGAAAATGCACGATGATGGTTCATCAAATCATCACTAAGTTAACTACCGGAGATAGAAAAGTTCCTGGGGAAATTTGCTCGTGGACACTCTACAATGTCGATTTTTGCCACAGTATATTACTTAATATTATCTTTGCTGCTGAACACCTTTTAAACGTGCATTTTTGCCAATGGACACCGCAGTAATTATAATATTCATTTTGAGAAAAATGGAGGGAGAAAAATTTCTAAATACCGAAATTACCCCTTGTAACCCTGTTGAAACCCGTGTGCCCCCCTCCCCCGGCGCTTTCCCCCCGGCCACGCCCCCCCCCCCTACGCGCTCGGCGAAGCTCGGCCCCCACCCCTGCCGCGCTCCCTCCCCGCCCCCACGCTCGGCGAAGCTCGAACCCCCACCCCCCCCGCACGCTCGGCGAAGCTCGGCCCCGCCCCCACCCCCCACCCCGGCGCGCTCGTCCCCCCCCCTCCCCCCGCTCGGCGAAGCTCGCCCCCCCCCCCCCCTGGACGCGCTCCCCCCACCCACCCGGCGCTCGGCGACGTGGCCGTCCAGCGCCCCCGCGCGCGCTCGGTGACGTGGCCGTGAGCAGGACCCGACGCAGCCAGCAGCAGCCTCGCGCGCGCTAGGCGAAGCAAGCGCCGACGCCGCCACCCGTCCGCAGCCTACTATTGCAAGGGTATTTTGGTCAGATTATTTATTTTCTCTATCCTTCCAACCAGGAAATTGATATTATAATCACTGCGGTGTCCATTGGTAAAGATGCATACTTAAAAGGTGTCCAGCAGTAAAGGCAAGATTGAGTAATGTCCTGTGGCAAAAAACGATATTGTAGAGTGTTAGAGTTTAGGGTTTAGGGTTCAGAGTGTCCAGGAGCAAAATTGCCCAAGTTCGTGTGGCTGCTAGCTAGTACACTGTTCAAATAATATTTATCAGTGCAGTGCCCTGCCATACGCCCATACCCATGGGCAGATAACAGAATCCACTGGAAGACGCACTCGAGTTATCTGGCATTCGATCCATATTGGTGACCACAGTGTTACCCAAAGTAGGCTATCGCTCGAAATACATTGTGCAACCCGTCCATATAATTGTCCAGAGCAAAAGGTATGCACATGCATATGCATATGGACAGTTCTAAATAAATAAATATAAATATCTCTTTTCTCAGCTATACCTCTCTCTCCATGCTTACTTGAGGACTGACATTTTATTCGTCCTCAACTTTTAAAATCGTGCAAATAACAACAACTACATACCACTTGATCCATGCATCTATATGGACTAGTTGTGCAAATACATTGACCTTGTTCGGCCGCACACACTGTAATAAAGTAGTAGTATGTCCCCATCTCCTGGATTTTAGGCGTGCAGCTCTCATGCTGAATTCCTCTTAACTAAACACGTGCTCAGTCACATGAGTCAAAAAAGACGTGAAGCTCCATCGGCCATATATCCCGTATCCGAACAACGTACGTCGTGTTCATTCCAGAAGAACGTAGTGTCATTGTCCGCAACACCCCCTCCCCCCTCCCTAAAAAAAAGTGTCGTTATCCATATATATATATATAATATATATACTAAAAGACTACACCGATTGCAACTGAGAGAATAGACCAATCACAACGGACGGAACTGATTGCAACTGGGCGTGAACCAGCTGCAACTGAGGATGGATGCATTCTCTGTAAAAATGCACTCAGATGCATTATAATAAAATACTACATATATATATAATATATATATATATATATATGAATGACTAGAAATATAGTGTATGTTGGCTTGCTATTAAACTTAATTATTATCCACGTATCTATCGTTCCCTGTACCTCTCTCCTTTTTTTAGGGAAAAAACAAGAAACTGAGCGTGACATTGGCAACTGCATGCATGCCCATGCGCGTGCGTTATTATGCATCTATCCACCAGATGACGATGTACACACACGCGCGCGTGATGCACGCAAGAGTAAGGAACGACGACCAAATCGGCAACTAACAGTGATGATCATGTGATACACGTGGCGTACTACTGCTGGCTCAAAAGGTCGTCGAAGTCGTTTCTGATCGAGAGAAAGACCACCAAAAGAAATACTCCTACAGACCAATATTATTATATTATATAAGGGAGAGATGGAGAAGTTAAAAGCATGCATGCATGCATGTATTGCAGGTGCAGCACGTGTATGCAAACACACACGTTGCTTGCTTTGCTGTGCACAAACAACATCAAACAGCTGCAATGCTTGCTTCTCTTGGTGTGTGTCGATGTAGATCGTCTTCACCGACACGCCAGATGCAGGCTCGATCGGGCGCTGGATTATCTATCCATCTATCTATATATAGCACATCAAACTTAGCTTGTACATGTATACACAGGCAGCACAAGCATACACAGCTAGCTAGCTAGCCAGTGTACGTAGTTAAGCTTATTCTTAAGCAAGTGATCGATCTGAAGCATACACACGCACGCACACACAGAGTATGGCGTCGGCCGCTGCCGGTGTCCCCGTCGTCGTCGTGTGCTCCGGAGACTACCAACAGCAGCAGGCCGCCGTGGAGTCGTCGACGTCGTTGCACCGGCGGTCCGCCAACTACCAGGCCAGCACCTGGGACTACGACTCCATCTGCTCGCTCAGGGAAGAGGAAGCTGGAGAGAGTGTGCTACAGTTGCAGGCAACGACCCTGAAGGAGAGAGTGAGGCGCCTCCTGCTCCAAGAGAGAGAGGACGACGACACCGCTGGACGAAGCAGGCTCAGGATCATCCATCGGCTGCAGAGTCTTGGCATCGCGTACCATTTCCAGGAGGAGATAAAAGGCATCCTCCTCTCCATGCATCGCGCTGCTCCCAGCAATCTCGACGACGACCTGCACTCAGCATCGCTTCTCTTCCGGATGTTCCGAGCGCAGGGCATCCCTGCATCCACAGATATGCTGCTGGTGATGATGAGAGCATTCAGATTCAGAGAAGAAGACGAGGTGGTGGTGGGCAGCGACGATGATGATGGGCTGCTTGCTCTCTATGAAGCTTCCTACCTCGCCTTCCCGGGCGAGACGGAGCTGGAGGAAGCAAGGGCCTTCGCCGTCCAGAGCCTAGCCGCCAGAGGGGGCGGGATCGCAGCCGGCCACCTGCCGCTGCACTGGAGAGCTCCCAGGCTGCAGGCCATGTGGTCGCTGCACGAAGAGCAAGCTGGAGCCGACGATGACGACGACGACATCCTGCAGCTGGCTCGGGTGGATTTCAACCTGGTGCAGGCTCTTCACCGGAGAGAGCTCTCCGAGGTGACGAGGTGGTGGAAGGAGAGCCGCCTAGGCGAGCGGCTGCCCTTCGCGAGGGACCGCGTCGTGGAGTGCTTCTTCTGCGCGGCGTGCATCGCGCCGGAGCCGCACCTGGCGGACTGCCGGGAGGTGCTGGCCAAGACCGCCTCCCTCATCGTCCACCTCGACGACATCTACGACGTCTACGGGACGCCGGAGGAGCTCCGGGCATTCACCGACGCCATTGCCACCTGGGAGCCCCCCTGCGGCGCCGGCGATGCGCTCCCGGAGTACATGAGGGCCATGTACGCGGCCATCTGGGAGACCTCAACCACGGCGGCAGACCGCGTGCTCAGCAAGCATGGCTGCCACGTCCTGCCGCTCTTCAAGAAACAGTGGCACGAGCTGTGCAAGGCCTTCCTGGTGGAGGCTCGGTGGCACCAGCGGAGCTATAGGCCCAGCTTCCGCGAGTACCTCGCCAATGGCTGGGTCACCTCCACGGGGCCGCTCCTGCTGCTCCATGCGCTCCCCGCCGCAGGAGCGGCAGCCGTCGGCAGCGATGGCGATCGTCTTCCGACGACGCTGGTGGAGCTCTCCTCCACCATCTTCCGCCTCTGCAACGACTGCGCGTCGCACGAGGCCGAGTCCCAGCGAGGCGACGCGCCGTCGGCGATCGCCTGCTGCATGGAGGAGGCCTGGTGCGCCGGCGAGGAGCAAGCCCGCGCCGCCGTCCAGGGCCTCATCGCCGACACCTGGAAGGTGTTCAACAAGGAGATGTCGTCGTCTGCGGATCAGAGCATGGCCGTGGCCGCTGACCTGTGCCGCAACCTTGCTCGCATCATCCACTGCATCTACCAGGATGGGGACGGCATCACCTCGCCGACTCATCGCATGAAGCGCATGGTCAAGGACCTACTCTTCAACCCTGTTATAGTTCGCACATGTATTGGCAATTTGGCGTGCAGGCAGCTTTCACGTTGTGTGCAGAATGCAAGTACTCCAGGATAAAGCTATTTATTAGTCCAATCAACAGTTTCTTCCCGTCAACCTTATGGAATTTAGGCGCTGTTAAACTTTTTTCCCTAACCTGTTTGGATGGAAGGACTACAGATTATTAATACAGCTGCACAAAGATTATTTTGCCTGTACCCCCTACCCTTGCTCTGCTCACCCTGCGTCAGTCCTCCCCCCGCCCCCTTCTCTCTCCATCTCATCTCTCTGATCCAAATCCTCGTCTCCCCTCGTCTCCCCCGCCGCACCCTCCCCTCCCCACCCCACCCTTTTCTCCCCTGCCGCCGCCTCCTCCACTGCCAGCGGCGGGAGCTCGAGGCTCGGATGGAGATGGCCAGCCGACGCGGGTCCCCGACCACGGGCGGAGGCGGCCTAACGGCACGGGAGCTCGACGCAGGGCGAAGGCATAGGAGCTCCATGCGGCTGGCCAGCACGGGAGCTCAACGCAGGGCGAAGGCGGCGGGAGCTCGACCGCGGACGGAGGCAACTGGCTAGCAGCGGGAGCTCCACGCGTGGGCGAGCAAGGAGGCGGGGAGCGGAGGGGCAGCAGCACGCAGGGAGGAAAGAGGGTATTGGATAGGGTTGGTGGGGATGGGGAGGGGCAGGGGTTTTGGAGCACTTTTAGTCCATGTGTTTGGAGCCCTAGGGACTAGCTAAACTTTGGCAGGGGTGATGCAAACAGGGCCTTACTTAAATGTTAGTGTTTGACACCCGAAAACCAGTTCAGAAACGCTTCAAAGTGCACATCTTGCGGTAAAAGATAACCGCAATATAAGCCTCAACTGACATGTTACTAACTCTGAACCTGAGTTATGCTAGCAATGCCCATGGCATAGCAAAATTCAGGCAACTGATCCAAACTTCTTCTCGTCAACAGGTTAAAAGGGCTAAATTCTCGATGTCTGTAACAAAACTCTACTCCCAGGAATCACGGCGGGCTTCCGTGGTGGGATACAGAGCCATTCCTTATGGAGCTCAACTAAAGGGTTAAGCTATTTCCAAAAAGGAGTGGAAGTTCTTCCTGAGTTCATGGACCAAAAATCTCTCTACATGCTGTTCCTTAAATGTTCCTTCACATGGTGATCTCACTGCACAAAGATAAAATGCATAATCATTATAACTGGAACGAATTTCTTATGCAGGTCCACAGGGAAACAAACGCTATTATTAAAACGATGAATCTCTGAAGAAAGACCTCTTCCTTATCCTCATGAGAGAGAAAAATTTACCTGTACTGTGGGCAGCTGCTGTTGGTAATATCCATATCCCGGATGACCTTTCTGAGCATAAGCGTCCGGAACCTGAGGAGACCAACCGAAACCAGAAGGATCAAAGGCTTTGGGGCGTCCATACTGGCCACCATTTTGTTGATCCTGCTCATATTTGTGCAGGAAGAGCACGCATATCAACAAAGAAAACTCATATGATTTCACCATGGAAATTAGCAACTACTCCCTCCGTCCCAAATTATAGGTCGTTTCGGCTATTTTAGGTACACAGCTTTTGCACCTAGAAAAGCAAAGACGACCTATAATTTGGAATGGAGGGAGTAGCAAACAAACAAGCAACAAAAGCTACCTGCTTGTTAGCAGAAGGGCGACCCCATGAAAGTCTCATGGCGTTACCTCCCAGCTGACTTCCATTTAGCATTCTCAAGGCCTCCTCTGCCGATGCCCTACAAAACATACAACTCACAAGTCAGTCGTCCAGCAAAGAACATTTGAGGGGGCTATGCCAGGCCAACTAACAGCATGTATTATACACCCAAAGTTTACAATCTTGCAGTCGTAAATCTACAGCTGCAATTTGTATACAAACCACATGTGACAAAATTTTATGAGATGTCCCTTCCAAGGCAGAATCTATACACAAGTTTAGTCCTCATATTACTTGAAATCATGATGAGGAATTTGATCAGCTAGCTGGCAGGTCCACCATCTACAAAATAAATCACGATGACAAAATTAGTTACCTGTTTGAGTATGTGACAAAGCCGCAGCCCTTCCCCTGTAGTACTTTGACACTAACAAGTTCTCCATATGGACTAAAGGCTCGCAGTACATCGTCATCTGTGATGCTTTTATCAAGACACCCAACAAACAGCTGCAAGCAACAAATGCATCCTTAAGGTTAAATGTTCTTATACATCACTAGTCTGAAAAGTAAAAGCATGAACTCACTCTTGAATTATTTGGATCGTGATAAGAATCAGTTCCCTGTGTGCTGTGGACAAAATCTGCATATCAGAAATGATGTGATTAAATAGTGCTATTGACGCTGTTACTAGAAATTGCACAGGATAATATAATAATTACTAGCTACTCTGAATATCCGACGCATGCGTATTTGCGATTAACCCACCACTGGGCAAGGGCATTGCAATGCATGTTCGGGCATTCTGATCCATCTATATTTCACTATTCATGCACCACAAGCCAAAGTAGCCATGGACTAAAACAATGAAATGCAACAATACAAAAGTCTAAGAAACATAATAGCTATTTGACATCTGTACGTACTGTATATGCAACAAATGTATTGAGAAAGGCCAGCACACAAACACTTCTGCAGCTAACAAAATCCCTGCAGGTGAAATATTGTACAAGTATAGCTAGAAGCATATGGTGCCACTTGAAATACATCAACGTGTGCATCACTGTGACAGTCCAGAACATATACATGACGAACAAGAATTTCAACTTGACAAGTGATGGAAAATAGCTTTCAACTAGTGCGGAGTTAAAAGAGGCAGAAAAGACCTATTGTGGTAGATAGCATGCCAGACTGCTCCTTGAACGAGCAAGCTAAGTAGAGTGAACTAGCTCCATCTGCAACCTAAGCAATGCTGATAATCCTGACTGCACTACTTACAAGGGGCGAAAAAGGCCACAAACCAAAATATGACAGCAGGAAGAATTTATTCATGCAGGAGGGAAGAAACTGAGAGTACAGAACAATTCATGCTTGAAGCACTGCAACTTGTTCAGAAATTAACCACGAAGGTATGTGTGCATACCTTTCTTGTTGGGAGCAGGTGCAATACGCATAGGCCTGGTAGAACAGTATGCTCCATTCATTTCTGTCATTGCTTGTGCGTGCTCATTGACATCTCCAAAGTGAACAAAGCCATAGCACTTTGAGCGACCAGTAAGCTTGTCAAAGATAACTTTTGCACTCTTGACTGATGGATACCGACTCTTGAACAGGTGGTGTAGCATGTATTCAGTAACATCATAGGCCAAGTCCCCAACAAATATGGCATGCTCAGAAGCAGCAGTGCCACCGGCGTGTCCATCCTGCTGCGTGGCACAGTCGAGCTTGGACTCCTGATGAGGAAGTTCCACGGGAGCAGGTTGCTGAGCGGCCCAGTTGAGGCTGAAATCTTGATCAGCGTTAGGCATCTTCTGACCATTGTAGCTCTTGAGAATGTGAGTGGCAGCAGTATGGGCGGTGAAGTTGAGAAAGCCATAACCCTCTGACTGGCCAGTATGCTTGCTCCGCATTACGACAATGGAAAGAAGCTGCATGTGGGGGAAAAGGAGGATGTTGGGGTGACAGGAAGAAATCGACATCCAATGACATGATAATGAAATAGGCGTGTGCAGTCCTCATTGCGGCAAATGCAGTAGCAACCTATATCGATCTGTAACCGGACAATTTGATCCAGATAGACTTCAGCATATTTCTTAGCGGAATAAGTAGTATGTACGGGAATAAAGTGAGCCACTTTTGTGACCGGACAATCTGGTCCGGTCACATTTCCACTCTTCCCCCTCTCCCCCGTCACAAAATATACAGAGTAGTGCCCTGCTAACTGCGCCATTGCTAAGCCAGGTGCATGATGCAACCAGCAGCAGCTGGACGCATGAGGTCTAGGTACGGTGACGCTACTGAAGGGCAGGCATGGGGTTGAGACTGATTTTTTCTTCAATACGGATTTTGTTGTGTTTTCATATTTTCATTATATTCAAGTAGTTTTGTACCAACTAGGTGAGCAATGGATTGATGATGGTATGTGTCATTATCGTTGAGATTCATGGGGGCAGTTTGATGGTGGGCGGCTGAGTCACATGGTTGGTACAAAACTACCCATCAGGAAAGCGATGTTGGTGATAGAAAACAAAATCAATACACACTGGCCTAGGAACGATTATGCCACATAAGATACATCATTTAGCCATACTACTATATTATTACTAGTAGCAACCGCAGGGAACCTGAATCAATCAACCAATAAATAAATGGTTGTACTGAAAGCACGCGAGGGGAGGGGGAGCAGGAGGTTTGAGAGGGCATACACATGCAGACGCAACTCTAGTAGGATAGGTAGGGTACAACTCTAGTCTCTAGATGGAATGGATAGATAGATAGATTGAATGGAGGGGAGGCGAAGGCGGGCATGGACCTCGGGCGAGCGGGTGAAGCAGCAGTAGAGGTAGTCCTCGTTCATCCAGTGCAGCAGGCCGCCGATCCAGAGCGCGCGCGCCCCGTCTTCTGCTGCTCCTGCGCCTGCGCCGTCCCCCTTTGTGGGCGCCGGGTGCCGGGTCGTCCCGTGGTAGTGGTAGGGCGGCGCATCGGCCCAGCTGAGCGGGTGCGGCGGCGCCATGGCCGCGGCGGCGTTGGTGCCTTGGTGGGGGTGGCGCGTAGGGAGGGAGGACGAAACCCTATCCAATGAATCGAATCAATCAATGATGAGCTAGCTGCTCCGCCGCCGCCGCCGCGGGAGGGAAGGGCAAAAGGAAAAGCGAAAAAGAGAAGGAAGGAGCACGGGGGTCGGTCACGGGCTGGAGGATGCACACCCTACCCCGGCCCACGGGCCTTCCAAATTCAAACACGCAACATCCCAAGCCTGAAATCATTTCTCTTTTCCTACGTGGAAATCCCATCGTTGACTTTGTGCTTCCTTGAGATTGACTGGTGGGATTTGCTTTCGCACGGCACGGACCCCCACCCACGCCTTGAGAGAAGGGACCCGATGGCCGGTCCCACAGATCAGTGAACGGAGCGTGGGGCCGGCCAGTGCAGTTTCTAGTTGTAGTTACTGCGCCGCGTATTTATTATTTACTCCGTCCGCCGGGCCCCAACTGACGGGCGGTCCCACCTGGGTGGCAAGGGGTGTGGATTGAATGAAGGGCGTTAATGTGCCTATTAAATGGGGTGGGCGTCATCAATTTCTCAGCACCCCATCCGTCCCTTGGCTACGCTCACCTGCAAACATGTACCCAAAAAATGAATCCAGACGGGATGTCCAGTTTAAACCCTTCTGGATAGCTGCATCAGCAGAGCGGATCCAAATGGACCATAATAATTAAGTGTTCACCTCATCCCTAGCATGCTTTGGAGTTTTTAAAAGCTAAACTTGTCTCAGAATTACGGCATGCTTTGGAGTTTTTTAAAGCTAAACTTGACTTCGAATTACTAACTACTTCATGCTTCTTATTTAATATGGAGATCAAACAAAGGGATGGGATCTCTGGTCGGTCTGGGTGTACCTAATGTTTTTTCAAGTGCTTCCCTTCCAAAGCGAGCGAGCTGCCTACTTTCTCCACTCCCCTAACTCGCGAGCTCGCGCAGACAGCGGCGCCGCCCCCCTTCCCTCCTCCTCTCTTCTCCATCCGTTCGCCGCCGCCCGCTGCTGCCGCGGCACCCTATGGCCCCGACTGGGCGGCTCCTCGTGGTAGCCGCCCTCTCCATCCTCTGTGAGTACCCTCTTAGTAGTCATCTGCCTCGGCTTCTGATTCCTCCCCTCCTCGCTCCTATTTCTTCCCCAATATTTGAGTCCCTGTACGGGGGCCATGGATTCTTGCTTCCTTCCCGTTCCCGGATGCTCGCCCATTCCCTGTGCTGCTTCGCTGATTTTTGATCCACCAGCAGGGAGGCTGCTAGCTACGGCGCTGCCACTGCCTGGGAGAATCCAACCAGTTCTCCATGCTAGGAACAAAGGCCACTGATCTGTGCTCTCCCCCTGATAATGTGCAGGTTTGCAGGGGCTGTTGCGCGATTCAGGCGCTGCATTTGCTCAGGCCCACCCGCCGCCTCACCGGATCGTCCACGCAGGGGAAAATGACGGCGGCCTCATGCCGGAGCTCCCGCCCAGCGGCCTCATGCCCATGCCGGAGCTCTCCCCCAGCGGTTCCCCGAAGCCATTTGTTCCCTTCCTGGCGCCTGCTCCGCTCGCGCCCTTCTTCAACAACAGCACGCCAAAGCTCTCAGGTTTCCGCACTCTCTGTCACTAGCCTACTTTTCCTTCCTTTTGGAGCTTGGTTGGGGGAGCTCTAAAGTTTTGACGACTGAACAAGTTGCAACTGTAGTTTGCCTTGCCAATGCCAACTCAAGCTGCCTGTCAATTCCTTAATGCAGGGAAATGCACATTGAACTTCACCGCTGTTGATAAACTGATGACCACCACAGCCGTCGACTGCTTCACCTCGTTTGCTCCTTTCTTGGCCAATGTCATTTGCTGCCCCCAGCTTCAGGCAACACTGACCATCCTCATAGGGCAGTCTAGCAAGCAGACAGGGTCTCTTGCGTTGGATCCCACTGTCGCCAACTATTGCCTGTCGGATGTCCAGGAGCTGCTGTTGAGCCAAGGTGCCAGCGATAATCTCCACAGCCTTTGCTCGGTCCACCTCTCGAATGTCACCGAGGGATCATGCCCTGTCAGCACCGTGGATTCGTTTGAGAGTGTCATTGACTCGTCCAAGCTCCTTGAGGCCTGTCGGAAGATCGACCCTGTTAACGAATGCTGCAGCCAGACATGTCAGAATGCTATAAACGAGGCTGCCCAGAAAATCTCATCCAAGGATGGAGGCTTGACGAGCTACTCTGGGAGCCCCAAAATTGATAGTTGCAGGAACGTTGTTCTCAGATGGTTGTCAAGCAGGCTTGACCCACCGTCTGCAAAGCAGATGCTCAGGCAGATATCTAACTGCAATGTCAATGGAGGTACTTCCAAACTGACAACTAATGCAAATGTGCTTTCCATGTCTTCAGTTGTTACCTTCTGATATTCCCTGCATCTCTTATAGTTTGCTTACAAAATTAAACATCTTGTAGTGTAGTTATTGGTTATTCTGTAATTGTAAAATGGACCACACCTTCTAAGATACTAGATGTTGAAAACCATGTTCGTGCATCATTTTATCGACTCATCATGTGATTGGCCACTTTACCAAGCAGATCGATCTGCTTGAATTTCTGAACTTGAAAAAAGTGCTTACATCCAAATATCGAATTCATAAAGGGGCGCATCACAGAATTAATTAAAGCAGGTGCACACTTCAATCATGGACTAGATTGTAAGAGGTCAAACTTTTCAGGACTGTAAAGGAAAGAAAATGCTTCAGCAGGATAGTTTAACTTTAAGGACTGACCTTATTTTTTTCCCCTTTTTGGCCAAAGAGGACCATGCTTTAAAGCAAGAGACTGAATTGTCCATGTAGGGTGTCTGAATTTTCTTTTTGCACTGTGGATTCTTTGGAGCTCTCTCATAGTACTATTTGAAAATGATAGCGTGGAACTCAATAGGAACCCAATGCAAGGTTCTCACTCCAAATTTGGGTCAGAAATATGCCACTAAGGCATTAGGTGTCATGGTGCTGAAATATGTATGATTTGGATTAAGAGAACAACTTTGGCACATTTATTTGAGGCAAAAAAAGATTTGGAAGATTTGAATAGCCACAACTGCGCTTGTACTAAATTTCAAGATTTTATTGGATTAAGGTTTTATTGGACCTGGTGGAATACATGGATATATATTCTTGATTCTTTAATGACAATTTATATTATTTTACTACATTTTGAGTATTATTACCATTGTTTACTGTTAATAGTTTTTGTACTGAGGGTCCTATTCTTGATCTATCCCTCCAGTTTGTCCGCTAAGCTTTCCTGACACAAGTAAGGTGGCAAAAGAGTGTGGTGGAACAATCAAGAACAGTACTACATGTTGCAAGGCTATGTTAAGTTATGTAGCCCATTTGCAAAAGCAAAGCTTCATAACAAACTTGCAAGCTTTAAATTGTGCTTCGTTTCTTGGTGCAAAGTTGCAAAAGATGAACGTCAGCACGAATGTCTATAGCTCTTGTCAAATAACACTAAAGGATTTTTCACTTCAAGGTAAGTTATTCAAGAACTATCAACTGATTATGCATAAGGGCCATATTTATCTTCTAGCACTGTGTTGCTTGACATTGGCAACTGAACTGATGAAATATCTATCTATCTTCTCAACAATTGTGTTTGCATGGCTGCCCCCTACTGGATTCGCAAACAGTTGGATCTCAAGGTAAATTAATATTTTCAAGTTTTTTATTACTTTGTTCTAATGCGTCTATGGTAAATCATTTTTTTTACATGGCATGCTATGCTCTGATTGAGTTGAGGCTGAATTCCATGTTTCCTTGCAACATCAATTAATTTTACATGCCTTACCACATTAATCTGCTTTTTAGTTTTTAAGCTCTTCTATTTAGTTTTTGCAAGGGATTAAAGTATGTTATGCTCTCTTAGAAGTAGAAGTAAGAACAGGAGCTATTGTTTGGGATTGGAAATGATTACTAGGATTCACCTGGAATTATATAAAAAATTTGAACATCCTAAATTTCCCTGGAGCAATCCCGCTCTAGCATATAGGAGTTGTGTATAATGGAACTGCATGTAGAAGCTGAATTTCTAAGCACATCTATTTTGGCTACTTTGTTTTCATTGAGAAATTGCTTCTGTAATCAGGATTTGTAGATTTATATTTTGCCTACCTAGCTGACAGATTAATTCTGCAATACTTCCTAGCTGTTAATAAAGATTTTTATGCTCAAACTTACTACATTAGATTTCACATCATCCAATGTGTAGAGCTGTACTCAAAAGAAATCGATCTATTCCTTGGTAGTGATTGGTCTCGTGGTTTTACACAGAATCTGGATGCCTCCTTCCAAGTATGCCTTCGGATGCATCCTTTGACCACATTTCTGGGATTAGCTTCACGTGTGATCTGAATGATAACATTGCAGCTCCATGGCCATCGTCCATGCAAGCACCGTCCTCATCATGCAATAAATGTATGCTATCTACCTGCTGTGCTGAACATACTTTGCACCTTAATTGTTTTATTTATTATTTACATGTTTACACACATGAACTTCTTCTGGTTTTCTCTTAAATGCTATTAGGTAAAGCACCTGTACACCTGAAAATTATGAAATTAAATATTGAAGCCTGCTGTTGTATTCCCTTTCTTCTGAATCAGTGTGCTATGAAGTCTAAATATGTGGTTTTGTTGTGGAAGCAAGTTCAGTGATTCAGTATCACCTCGCTTGCTGCTTGTGGGACTATAGTCATGTCTATCTGCTTAATTTCTTGCCGTATTTTATCCTCCTCCTATCTCTAAGGACAATTTCTAATATATCTCGATCCAAAGACTATTCATTTTGTTTGTTTTAACAATAAGGCTTATGAGATAGTAAAAATTGCATTTACCCTCTAAATCTTCCATCTTGGATCTGGACCATTGTTTGCCTAGCTGTGCAGGAAAGTACTTGTGGCATAGGAGTGCTTAAATATATGACTTTACAGCTGTATTGTGTCATGGGCTTCCTACGGTGCTTGAATGTGTCTTTCTGGTGCCTTGCCTTTGTCCTTGTTATGCTGTCGCAGTAATTTTTGTTACTCCTGAATACAGCTGTCAATATTCCAGAGCGACCTGCTGCGACATCGGCACAAAATGGTGAGGAAACTAGATTTTGTGCTTTGATCTCTGGTGTTTATGTGTAGGGCATATAAAAATACAAGAAGATGTGACAGTTCCTTTTTGCAGGTGTGAACCAAAAGAATCTGAAGCTAAGGCTGCTTGTTTCTTTGGCCTCCCTTCTTCTGGTGCTCCTGGTACAAGCTTAGCGTGGTCCAGTTTGGCAAATGGCAATTATTGAGATTCATTCAGGAGAGCTAACTGGAGGTGTCAGTGAAGAGCTCGAGCATCAAAGTGTTGTAGGTTCACATGTGTTTTTGTAATCTCCTGGTAGCTATATATTAGCGTAATTTGTTGTAAGGCATATAATATAATGATAGCAATAATTTATATTCGTTTTGTATAGCGAGAAAGTGGGGTGGTGAGATGCGAGATGCGCATGGTGACTTGGCTGGAGGGGACGGATTTCAGCATTGGTTAACACTCATATTGTTCAATTGATACTAATAGATGGATCATGTGATGCTGGCGTTGTTGAGTATTATTTGGCCTGGGCTTGGCGGCGCCAGTTAAGCAAGCAGTGGTGCTGTGTTGTGCTCTGAATAATTGCATTGGGTAGTTATCATTCAGGTTAGTGTGTCTATTTGAACTGAACCAGCAGAAACGATAAACTAAAGAAGCATGCTACTCCATATATTTGCTTTGCTTCCTGTGTTGTATTTGTTGCTGGAATAGAAGAATTAGCATTCCCCCACCTGAGTGGGGACAATTGAGCATTGAGCATTGAGCATCCAACCAACAACAAACTGCCGGGTCGATCAGCACCTTAATTACGCCGCGTTCTAAAGTTGTGATTATTGATTGAGTAATCAGTGTGTCAACTTAGCACGGCAAATGTCATGACATTATTGGTGATTCGGATGATAGCACAGCACGTAGCATCTACTCTCTACAACACAGCCGAATCCCAAGCTTGCATTGACATGAAATGAAACCCAAGGCAGGCAATCATCTCAGATGATTCTGCAACCCGTACTCCCAGGTAATTCCTACTGCACGTGGCATTGGTACGGTGAATATTCGGTGTCTGCTTGTGGGTCCTCTCCGGACCTCCAATCTATCCAACTTTGCTGCTTTGGTTTCCATCCAATCGCATCTGTCGGTCCATCCACAGGTTGCAGCGAGCAGTGTCCTCTATGCTTTGTTGCCTAGCCCCTAGCAGCTAGCATAGGTTTTCTCTCAGTACCTGTAGAAAACAAATAGAAATGAAACTAGTCGAAGATAGGGTTAAAGCTTGCTAATTGAAAGTATTAAATATAGACTAATAATAAAACTAATTGCATAACCACTAGCCTAGTTCGCGCTATTAATATGGACTAATTATGGATTTAATTAGACTTAATTGATCCATCTTCACGAATTAATCTTATGATTCCGTAATTAGTTTTATAGTTAGTTTATATTTAATTCTTCTAATTGGCATCGAATTATATGATACGACAGTGCTAAACTTTAAACTTTAGCTCTCAGGATAAAAACCGCTGAAGAAGAACGAATGGACGTGGCGAGGAAAGAGAATCCACTGCAATAGCAAGCCAGCGGGGAGGAGCAACCGCAGTCACCCGTCTTATCTTATCATGGCGGGTGAGATCTGTCGTCTAATCCTAATTAATCTCTCTCTCTCTCTCTCTCTCTCCTGAAATAGAAATAGAAATAGAAATAGGTAGCAGCTGTTGGTTTGATCCCCCATGGCGATGGCGATGTGGCGCTCCTTGCTCCTCGTGATGCGGCGCTTGGTCACTCCACCCATGACATGTCACATGCGCATGCAAACCAACAACCACATCATCAGATTCATTTCATCATTCATTAACAAAGCAAAGCTAGGAATAACAATAGAGTAACTCCTCCGGTCCGGTGGTCCTCCCCATATCTCTCTCCATGATCATCTCATGACCCCCTCCTCCGCCACCCCTCGCCGGAGGAGGCGTCGCCGCAACCGCAATGTCCCTGTCTCTGTCAGGGGGAGCGCCGCCGCCTCGGCCAGGGCCCTAGCCGCCGGGCTCTGGAGGCTGCGCCACGCACAGAGGATGAAGGCGGCCGGGGGGCCCCACAACCAAGCGGTATGTTATGTTCTTGATCCATTCCAATTCCAATTCCATTCCATGCCGCCCCCGGCTGTAGTCTTTGATTTGTGTTGTTGGGGCCGGGGAAATGAATTGAAGAAGCAGAATCACAGGAGGCCGTGGATTATTGCTCTTCATCTCATCAGACTTATTACTGTCTTTTTGACTGATGATGATCGGATCCCCAAATTAAAGATGCCTCTTTTTTTGGTTTCTGAATGAAGAATGCATGTTCTAGTCTGTATTCGATTGATTATTAGGCAGGCAAGGCGAGGCATGATCTGCACTCGTGGGATTTCTTGTGCTTTATTTGGCTGCCTTCCTGCCTTCCTTCCTTCAGTTTGGATGCCTGGGTCAACCTTGATTCAGATCGTCGCTCTCTTCTCTTCTCTTCTCTTCTGAATGGATGAGCCTCTTTTCCTCCTCCTCCTCCTCCTCTGTTCAATGTGGCCCGCATGATCGCGTTGCCCATGCCCCCGCCCCCAAAAAAGATGAAATTGGGGGCGTACCGGATTAGTAGTAGTCCATTAGTTGTTTGTAGAGCCAGCCAGGGATGATGAACGAATTCTTCTGTTCTGTTCTGTTCTGTTCCCATGCTCAGTAGTCAGTCCTGACATGGCGAAAATGTTCTTCTCTGTTGTCAGCCTAGCAAACTTGGTGAAGGAAGGAGGTGTCCTGCTAACAAACACTTGGCTGCTCCTGGAATTGGAATCGGAATCGGAAGCCATTGCCAATGTTGTAGTAGGAACCACCACCACCACCACCATGGCATCTTAGACAAGGTGAGTCAGTGCAGTGCATTCTGTTGTTGCCGAGTCCTTCCTTCCTTGGCCTCTGCATGCCATCTGCAACTGCAATTCTGACTGCACTGCATCATCGTCAGATCGACGCCTGCGTGGAGCCATACGGTTCGTGTTCGTCGTCGGCCATGGAGAAGGCCACCAAATGGGCCTCGCGATCATCGTCTCCTCTGGTGCTCCTCATGGAGGCCGAGCTGGAGAAGGCGCGAGGCCACATCAGCGAGCTCGAGGAGGAGCGCCGCGTCATGACCAAGAGGCTGGAGCGCTTCCTGCGGGATCTGGCCGAGGACAAGGCGTCCTGGAAGGCCCGGGTGCGGGACAAGGCCCGCCACGCCGTCGCCGCCCTCAAGGAGGAGCTCAGCGCGGAGCGGGCGCACCGGCGGCAGCTGGAGCAGGCCAACGCCAAGCTCATGCGCGACCTGGCGGAGGCGAGGTCGTCGGCCAAGCAGCAGGCGCAGAGCTACGAGATGGAGCGCAAGGCCCGCGAGCTGATGGAGGAGGCGTGCTCCGAGCTCACGCGGGAGGTGGAGGAGGACCAGGCGGAGGTGGAGCTGCTTCGCCGGGAGTGCCTGCGCATGCGGGAGGAGATGGAGGAGGAGCGACGGATGCTGCAGATGGCAGAGGTCTGGCGCGAGGAGCGCGTGCAGATGAAGCTCTCCGACGCAAAGCTCGCGCTCGAGACCAAGTACGCGCAGCTCAGCCACCTGCAGGCGGAGATGGAGGCGTTCCTGCGGAGCAAAGACTCGTCGTGCCAATCGTCCACGATGCGGGAGGCACGCTTCATCAGCGATGCCGCCGCGGCCGCGGCGAGCGCCGAGCTCAGGTCTCGCGGCCGCGCCAGCCAGCACGACGACGACGAGGACGACGAGGTGGATGCGGATTCGGTGTTCGAGCACTTCCGCCGCAAGGAGACCAACCGCGCCAACAGCCCCGCGTCGTCCAACTCCAACGTCAGCGCAATGCAGTCGGTGAGCCCAGCGACGGACCTCTTCCTGGCAAAGGTCGACGACGCGTACGCCAATGGGGGCAGCTCCGCCGACATGGACTACGACGGAGGCAGGGACTCCTGCAGCTGGTTGGGGACCAGCGATCGCTCGGCTTCTGTGGCCAACGGGAACAGCGGCTTGGAGTCCGGGGCGAGCCGGCGGTCGGTGGGGAAGAACACGGCGCTGATACGCAGGCTCTGGAGGTCGGCCATCGCCGAGAGCAGGAAGAAGACTGGTGGCGGCTGGTCGCCGTCTTCGGACCGGAGGTCCAGCGTGACCCCGGAGGCGCCTCCACCTCCACCAATGGCAGTGGCAGTGGCACCGCCGCAGCAGAGCAAGCAGAGCCTGAGGGAGAAGCTCATGGAGGCCAGGATGGACGACCACAAGCCTGTCCAGGACTCCAGGCAGCCAAACACAAAACCAATCTCTAGTAAATGGAAGGGAAGCTGATGATCGAATAGGGTAAGCAACTCTACTCTACTCTACTCTACTCTACTCCATTAGCGTGTCTGAATATTGGATTACATCCATGTATCATACACACACACACCATCCATTCCTCCTGTATTATATATAGTATCATTAATTATGCTAGTCTTGTCCAATGTAAATTGTTCTTGACATGCATGGTGTATACAGATCGATACGCTAACAGAGGCCTCAAGTGAAGTATAACCCCAAACATTTTGCTCCCTGTAAACTGGATCAATCTATTGAGATATGAGAAACGTTTGAAAGGATAGTCATTTGTACAGCATTTCTTTCTTCAGTCAGGCTTGTTGGGGGCTCTCATGGGCCGTGATGTCTAGTCTGAAAACTCTCTGAAATAAATCACCACAAGTTCAATACAATGGAAAAAGGTTCAGTTCAATGCTGATTCCTTTTATTTGCAGCAAGACACTGCCTGGTTTTGAGACGTTTATTTTTTCGCTATTTGAAAGCCAACTTTAATGAAAAATCAGGTGGGGAGCCTTTCCCCCCGTTGACCATAAAAAAAAAAGACGTTTATGTTTTGGGCTGGAAGATCACGAGGTCTGCTCAGCTCAGCTCGGTCACTGCAACAATAGGCTACTCCGAGGAGAAGAGCCCCCACCTCACAAGGAATCCAACTTCGCTTATATGTTCCTATATGTTGGTCCTCAGCTATTTTCATGACGGGCACCCGTCGTCCATTTTAGACCCCACGTGAGCTATTGCGCATAATTTTTTTTATCCCTTTCCGCTCGGAGCCATTTTCACCTATATATATATATATATATCATGCCGTTTGAACATGATTCCATATGTTGGTGATACTTATAGTCATTAAAAAAATTGAACTTTTTAGTGACGGGTGCCGTTTTGATCTCCCGTGAGCTATTGCACACGTTTTTTGACAATTTCACCCCAAGGCATTTTCACTTGTTGAGCCCTTTCCTCCCATTTTGACATTATTCCATATGTTGTGACATCTATATCTATTTCTAAAATATTGGGATGTTTTCACAGCGGGCATCCATCCACCCGTTTTGGAACTCCCCTGAATTATAGCATGTTATTTTGCCGTTTTCGCTCGGAGCCATTTTCATCCTACGTGAGTTATTTCCTTTTGTTTGAACATGATTCTATATGTTAGTAATATTTATAGTTATTTCAAAAAAGTTGGACTTTTTCGTGGCGGGCACCTATCAGTCTGTGTTTAGGCCCCTGATGTGCTAGAGCACGCGTTTTTTGGCCTTTTCGCCCCAAACCATTTCCATCCGATAATGAGTCATTTCCTCCCGTTTGAATATGATTCATTTGTTTGTAAAATCTATAGTAATCTCTACAAAATTTGGACATTTTCATGGTGGGCACCTGTCGGTCCGTTTTGGACCTCCCGTGAGCTATTGCACAAGGTTTTTTTTTTATGTTTTCGCCTCAAGCCATTTTCACCCGTTAATGAGCCGTTTCTTCCCGTTTGAACATAATTCCATATATGGTGACAAATATATCCATTTCTACAAAATTTGGATGTTTCCATGGCGAACACTGATTGGCTCGTTTTGGGCCTCATATGAGCTATAGTACATTTTTTGGCCCTTTTTGCTCGGAGTCATTTGCAGATTTCACCAAGGACGTACCATTTTCCCCCGGGGCTGTTTTCACCCGGCCACTCATGTAGTGGGGGCATCCTAGTTAGATTTAAGAAATATTTCATCAACTCTTCGGAAAGTTGAGAAAATAACAGATACCGAATCTAAATGTAAAGGGCAAGAAGTACGCTTCTTTGCTTCGGCCGGCATCTGTCAGCAGCTGATGAGCTTAAAATGAATTAGGAATTGAACGGTTTAAGATGATGGGAGATCTCAAGGAATTGAATAATTGAACCAACAATATAGGTATACGCTAGCTAATAATATGCAGGAGCTAGAAGTAAGTGTACAATTATACTACCACTAGGGTATCGATCTAGTAGTGGATTGCTGCATGAAATCAATTAATCTGCTATTTGGATCATGGATGATCAGATCTCGTATGTCATTCCGACCTTGAGCAGCTGCGACTTTGGGATGGCGAGCATCTTCTCCCCCTGGCGGCAGTTCTTGCGGAGGAAGGCGTAGGCGTAGTTGACCATCACCTTGTTGAGCAGCGACGAGTGCGGGCGCGCCACCACCTCGGCCTCCCCGAGGATGTACACCACCCCCTTCTCCATCTCCCGCTCGATGAAGCGCTGCTCCTCCTCGATCCGCGCCATCTCCTCCAGGCTCATCTTCACCGCCGCCTGGACGCTCCCCATCCGCGACAGCTCCGAGAAGGACTCCGCCGGCGTCAGCATCTCCTCAGCGAAGACGCCGGCCGCCGTTGGCCTGCAGGCGCGCTGCTGGTCGGTGCACGACGCCGAGTGCATGCCCAGCATCATCGTCGTTGTCATCCCTGACGACCTGGCTCGAGACAGGGCCAGGCTCTCTGTGTACGACGCCGACGGCCGCATCATGTTCATGTTGCCGACGGACCTCTGGCGCGCCATGGCCATGCTGTCGCAGCGCGAGCTCGGGTAGCTCACCCTGGCGCCCGCCTGCTGGTGGTCCAAGCCGTAGAGGTTGACGTCTCGGACGTAGTACTGGAGGCGCTCCACCAGGCTGGCCGCGAAGTCCTTCGCCTCTTCCAGCGGGTCCCGGTAGCCGTAGCGCGCCACGCACCGGAACACCCGGCCGCCGCCGCCGGACTCGGATACCACCTGCCGGAACAGGAATCTCTCGGCCGCGTCCACGTGCGGCACGGGGAGGTGCTTCACGGAGACGAAGAGCAGCACGGCGTGGATGGAGGGGATCTTCTCCACCAGGTGCGGGAACACCGGCGGGATGCCCTGCACCAGCTCCGTGTAGAAGAGCCCCACGCCGGGCACGCGGACGAGGTCGCGCCGCGCCAGCAGCTCCCGCACGGTGTCGTGCGACACGGTGCGCTCCAGCTCGTACTCGTAGCGACGGACGTGCACGTAGTGCCAGAGCACCATGACGGCCATGAGCACGGCGGACATGGCGACGGGGATGTACCCACCGTGAGCGAAGCGGTAGAGCACGGAGGAGAGGTAGGCGGACTCGGCGGCGGCGAAGACGAAGAAGAAGAGCGCGACCCAGGCGGCGTTGACCCGCCAGACGAGGAGCATCACCAGGGTGAGCAGCAGCGTGGTGATGAGCATGACGAGGACGACGCAGATGCCGTGCGCCTCGGCGATGACGGTGGTGGTCTTGGCGGCGAGCGTGACGACGCAGGCGGCGAGGGCCAGGAGGAAGTTGACCTCCGGGATGTAGAGCTGGCCTTGGTACTGGCGCGAGGTGTGGAGGACCTTGACCCGCGGGAAGCAGCCGAGCGCCTGCGAGTGCGAGATGGTGGCGAAGGCGCAGGAGATCATGGCCTGGCTGCCGATGACGGAGGCGGCGAGCGCGAGCACGAAGGTGGGCCAGAAGAGGGCCTCCGGCGTGGACTGGTAGAAGGTGTTGGCGACCTGGTCCGGGTAGCGGCGGAGGAAGGCGGCCTGGCCGATGTAGGCGAGGAGGACGGCGGGGACGAGGCCGAAGGCGAAGCTGAGCTGGATGGAGCGGACGCTGAAGTAGCCGAGGTCGGCGAAGAGGGCCTCGGTGCCGGTGAAGCAGAGGAGGACGCCGCCGAGGGAGACCCAGGCGTCGCGGCCGTTGCGGCGGAAGTAGTCGAGGATGTACTTGGGGTTGAAGGCGCGGAGGACGCCGACGTCGTGGCGGAGGAGGTTGTAGACGCCGACGCCGCCGATGAGGAGGAGCCAGAGGAGGACGACGGGGGCGAAGAGGTAGCCCACCTTGTCGGTGCCGAAGCGCTGCACGGCGAAGAGCAGCACCAGGATGGCCACCGTGATCCACACGATCTGGTCTGCAGAATTGTTTTGTTTCAATTTAATTTGTTTATGGGTTACTAGCTAGTTAGGGTGGTGTTCAGTTCAATTCAATTACTACGTACTGCATGCTGCTAATGACATTCATCATCGCACACTTACTGATCGACAGAGCATATATATATATATAGTACTTAGTGCATCTGAATTGAATCGACATCACTGGAATGAAGCATCAGTAATGTCGTCGTACGTGGATGCTGATGATGCGCAGAGATCATATCTATGGAGAAGAAGATCGATGGGCTAGTCAAGGTGCATGAAGTGCAGTGGGGTCTGTGCGGTGGTGTCTACCACACCAAATCACATCAGTGCAACAGTATTAGCAGGTAATAAAGCAGATGGAGTTGCACATCATACGGACGGACGGAGCTGCAACTGCATATGCGTGTTTCAGAGGGATGGTTCATTCACATCACACACTGGCCGGCCGGTCTTCAGTACTACTGTTCATGTAGATAGCTGCTACTGCTAGGTACGCCCACTGCTTCGCTTGAGGTTGAGAAGCAGTGCCCTGCTGTACTATTTGCATCCTACCTAGCTAATATAAGACTATAAGTATGTACCTATTACCTGATATGATGCATCCCTATCTATATCGGTAAGCAAGATTAATGGCGATGTTATTCAGTCGTTGCAGCAAATGAGTAAAACATACATAGAAAAGGTATGTTTTTATTTTTATTTTTATAAAACCATGCATATGTACTTCAGAGAAATGTACTGGTACCATTTTCAAATACCTAATCTTGACAGTTAATAGCACACTGCATAAAAAGACAGCCTTGATTGAGACTATATATATATATATATAATACATCACTTAAATAATTATCCCATTGTTGTCGTTCTAATTAGAAAAAGAATGATTAATTATTGATGATTTTGTATACAGTAGTTATCATATCCCTTGAATAATTATTACATCGGACCCACTCATATATATAATCAATCAACAGAGAGATCCAATAATCAAGCTATGTGTGAGGATGTGTAGACACAACGCAACGGGCAATTTATCACAAGGATGCAGACTGCTTAACCAATTATTATTGGATCCATCATCATCCATGTGAAGTTACAGGCCCATCCTAATACTGGCATTGAAAGAGCGGTACGGTCCGTGTTGCCCATCGATAGCTGATCTACCTCTCAAAACCACCCTACATCTCTATTTCTATCTCTACTATTTCTAAAGCAAGTAATGACTTCTTGATCCGTCAATCGGAATCTTAACCGGAATCCTGAATAATCAATTGGAATCCAAATCGGAAACTGGACAATCAATGCCTCACGCGGTCACGACATGATCGGAGTAAAAGTACAAAGTTGGTGATCTTACGTAGATCCGGGTAAAATTTATATTACCCGTAGCAACACACGGACACTGTGCTAGTTTAATGTAATAAATCCAAAATTACTATAAATCCACAAACGACCTTTAATTACTACCTTCCTAATATTGGCCTGATAACTTGACCATCATATCAGTCAATATGTAAAAAGATACATAGATTAATTGGCAACGAAATATTGGTGTTACTAGGTTTGTTCATCATATAGGCGTTAATTGTTTGTAAAAACCATTGTATACTATACTACTAATAAAGAAAGATCATCATGTCGAGTAAATAAATGTAATAATGGACTCGGGATTAGAAGGCTTGCTTATTATAATTAATAAAACAAAGCGCGGTGAGAAATTCATTCATTGGGAGTACCACATCATTGTCTGCACAACTTTATTATTAGAAAATATCAATGTTCTATTTCCACCTAAAATGAATGCGTTCACATTTTAGACCACCTCTAGCTAAGGGCATATGCAACGGGGTGGCATCAGCTATATAGTATCTGCAAGAGGCAGGTGCCACGTATGATTTTATTTGATGATCTGAGGGAGAATGAGAAACAAGAGATAGATGGAGAGATTAATGGAGGGTTAGTTTGAAGCATGAGACCAACAACATTCGTATAGACGATATAATATTTTTCTGATATATTGTATGGAGAGCTCTCAAGTGCTTTAATTTTATTTCCACGTGTCAACTAGTCACCAGGTGTGTCATATAAACCTAGACTCGGGAGGTAACACATGCATGCAGTGGTTTGCTTGTTTATATATAGACATCAACTTAAATATGTTTGTTTGACTAGCTAGCTAGTTTCATGCATGCATGATTAATGGTGGTGGAAAATTTCCATGGATGGCTGATCGACCTGCTCTGATCACAACGTCTATACATCTACATACTATATGTATCAAAGGTAGTAGTCCGACTGTCTCCATCCACTATATATCATTAATTTTTTGTAGTTAAGGAGTTCATACGTGCATGTGGGCCCAAATCTCGACCAACTAAGCTAGGAGAGATACTCCGTATTAGTGCAGTGTCCCAGTAAACATCGCCAATAAAGTATTATTAGAATATCCCAATACCACTTTCATAAGTTATTGGGAGAGATATGTTTACGGTCTCCCAGCAGTGCTATCCCGATACAACGGAGAGGAGGAACTCTCCCTTTATTTGCGAGGAGTTGGGGTGAAATATTAAGATAAACCAATACTTATTGGGAAAAGAGAGATGTACTGGGGAACTGCTAGATCATATCTTTCCCCAATATTAACAGTTTATTAGGAAATAGAAGACTGCTGGAGCTGCTCCAAGGCCGATCGTCGATGGAGCTAGCTATCTATAGTCCGTCCTAATTAAGCTAGACGACTGTGCATCGCCGTCTGCCTGCTATATGCTGATGGAGTTGGCCATCACATCGACCTTCGTCTCTATAATTAAGCTACTAGGTAGCTAGATGTCTATCTAAATTAAATGCATGATAGAGTATATATGATGTACATACGGAGGAAACAGCGGACCTGTTGTGAGGTTGGGTGCTTTCTCTTTGAGCCCCCCCACGGCGGAGAGCACGGAGATGGCCGGCGTGAGGCAGGCGTCGCTGATGACCATGGCCGTGGCCAGCACGGTGAGCAGGAACAGCGAGATGCGCACGGGCTTGCTCGTCTCCAGCAGCTGCTTCACCCACTGCGCCCGCTGCTCCCTCGACGACGCCAGCTGCACCGTCCGCCGCCGCACGCTGCCACGGAGCGACGGCTTGGCCGCCAGCACGGCCTCGTCGCCGCCGCCGTTGATGTCGTCCTCGGCCTGGTGGTTGGGCACCAGGCTCACCTTGGCGTGACGGGAGATGAGCGAGTAGAGCGCGAACGTACCGCCTGCGCGCGGGCAAAGTCCGACGATGATGATGATGGTTAGCTAGACTGTCGTTCCTCCCACTTGCTGCTAGCAGCTGGGACTTTTATTTAATTTGGTTGGTTGGTTAATTCAATTGGGTACGGCAGCAGCAGCAGGCCAGCAGCTGATGAATCGATCGGTTTCTTTTAGCGACCGAGCGTGAGCACGTTTTTCATTAAAAAATATAATTCGATAGTTAGCTGCTAATACATACGTACCGTCCCCGTCGTCGTTTGCTCTGAGCGCGATGTAGACGTACTTGATGATGGTGAAGAGGAGGAAGCTGTAGATGATGAGCGAGAGCACACCCAGGAGGTCGTCGGTGTGGCGGATGCCGCCGGTGAAGGTGCTCGAGTACACGTACAGCGGCGACGTCCCGATGTCGCCGTAGAGCACGCCCACGCACTGGAAGGCCAGACGGAGAGTCCGCGCCCACCCGTCCTGCCCCTCGTGGTTCCCGCCGCCGGCCGCCCTCGTCGCGTCCCTGTACAGTGAGTCCTGACGCGGCACCGTGGTCGGCGCGGCCACCTCCAGCGCCAGCGCGCGCTCCAGGTCCGCCATGTCGTCGGAGCAGCAGCTGCTGGCCTGCGGCTTCTTCAACATCATCTCCATGGTGGCGGCCGCCGCCTGGACCTGCACCTGCACCTGGGCCATCGATCGACCTCCGATCCTGCTGCTACCTCTAGGCTCTAGCTAGCTAGCGATGTGGCCGGCCATGGATGAGCAAGAGGCAGCACCCCTGCGGCCCTTTATATAAGCTAAGCAATGCAAATTGCAAACGCAGCTAGATATGTGGCCGGCCGGCCGGTCAGACGTCTCTAGCTAGCTATGCGGCTATGCCGCGATGTGCATCGATCATCGATCACTGTCGTCGTCGACTGGTACGGTCTGTGTCAGTGTGCGCGCGTGTGAACACAACACACAGAAGCTAAGAGAGCCCCACGACCTAATTAACTAGCAGCTAGTAGTGCTGAATATGCATGGGGCATTCACACTGACTCACTTGACCTCATATACAGCAATACAAGAGATATATGATAGGGAAGGTATGACATTCTCAATCTTACAAAAAAGCGTACAGCTTCTTCATCCCATCCGTCTCCTATTTCTTACTTTCTATCCCAGAATATAATTATTTTTAATTTTTTTCAAATCAAACATTTAACTATGGATAGTACAAGAATCATAAAGATTGACAACATAAAAATAATATTATTTAACTTAAAATATTTTAAAACCAATTATCATAATATATGTAACTTTTTTACGCATGAGCGGTTGTTTGCTTGTATTGATTCTTATCATACTTTCATCAATAATTTTGGCACGCGTTGTGGTGGAACCTGCCTACCAGGTTCGAGCTCTCGACTCGGTATTGGTGCTCATATTTTTCTAAATTTATTCTATGATTTAAACGGCGCTAGGCGACATACCCGCCAATAAACGGGTGCTTGTGGTGATCGAGATCTACTGGCTTAGTCTTTCTGGTAAGATTGCGTGCGTATATTTGCAAGGGTGAGCACGCACACGTGTACGTGAGCTTGTGCTGTCTGTATTGTATTTCATACAAAATAAATAATTTTGGCACGCGTGGTCACTAGCTACCTGCTAGCTAGCAAAGCCATCAAAATGTGAACCCAACGCTCGTAATATATTTTGCCCACGCGCTTTAATTACTCTCCACCATCACTGCATTATTGTGTTGCTAATTAATTAGAAGATGGACGTTCTTGTCCTCGTATACCCATCGGTTGGATCATCTATATCTATTTGTGATGATATGAATATGATCGTCCTTTCCAGTATTCTGCGCCCGGTTTCATATATAAACCAGGCATTTGACGAACTAATCGCCGGCCCTTGGGATTGCGTTCAGAGATTGCACAAAAGTCCACCGTATTAATGCAAGCAATTTTCAGCCACGAGTTGCTTTATTCGCTTTCGGTCGATCGGCATGTTGTTGCCAACAAACACAGCAGATCTACAAACGTAACACTGTCGATCCTGGCTTTGCAGCACAGGACAAATCAGTATTGCTGTACTTGCTTGGAACTAAACATTTTTCTATCGAAACGTATGAATGCACAATGTTATGGAGATGCTTGCGTGGGCTACGTGCGAAGATACATACAAAGATGCTAATATCGTTCTAAAGAAAGATGCTAATATATGTTGATGCTACTGCTCCTCCACTATCAGTCCAGTCTACATGCAAGGGCGGGGCCCATAGCAAGCTATGCAAACCAAAACGAGGGCCCATGAGCCCAGCCCATAAAAAGAAGGGCTCAACATTCATAAGCCCATCACTGCCTTCGACCGCCAGCCAATGAAGCAACATTTTGGTATTTGGCATTTGCAGAACGGCTGCTTCTTTTTTTTAATAAAGTCCCAGCTTGCATGCCAAAAATAAAAGAATAGCTTTTTTAAGCGGCTATATTTGTTAACATCAGTCAAAATTTGAATGTGTGATGCGTATGCGGATTGCGCCTCAATGATAAAGTATACATATTTCAATGCTTAACATCACTTAAGCTAAGGTATCGACTAAACAAATGTCAAATACACATGGAGGTGCGATGGAAAAGGATTGAATTAATCGTGAATATGGACAGAAAGATATATAGATTAACTAGGAACTAAAGTGGTATATCACGACATGATAGATAGACAAATATATATATATATGACCATTATGTTAGAATATGAAGAAAAATCCATGTGTGTATGTATAGGAGACCGTGCAAAAAATAAGAAATCTTGATTAGCTATGGGCCCCACGTTTATTCATGAATTTCTAACAATTATGTCTTTTAAAGAAAACAACCTATATTGCGGTAAGGGGCATGGGTTCATGGACTAGTACAGGTAGGCCAGATAACAGAGCAATATATTTTTTCTTAAACATGCAGGAGAGTTGTGCATCAGTATTTTAAATAGAAATGATGCCCGATTAAATTGTGTTGCCTCGAGAACAAAATTGCCACCCACGACCATCCCTTTAAAGCCTGCGGCCATGGATCCCTCCCTAGCTAATAACCACCCCACACCTGAACCTCCAATCGATCTATTTCGGCAATCTTCTTCTCCAATCGAAGGAGAGAGATATAACGTACGTGTACCCATAGCACAGAACAAATTAAATAGAGTACATGCAATATGCAATCTCCAATAGAATAGATATGAGATACAGATTGATTAAATAAAAAGCAGGCACTAGGGGTTTACCTAACCAATATGAAAGCACAAGGGAATGACACACACACGCGCACAGAAAGCATACTGACCATGGGCTCAATGATAGTAATAATATCCGGCCGCCTGTACGCATGGATGTGCTTAAACTGTCAGCTTACTGATGAATCTCTGAATTAATACTCCCCATCAATTAACAAAGTCTACTCCTACTACCACTGTCACTCGTATTATTTATTTGTACGGCAAGTTATTGTTTATTCAACAAAATCCAAGCATATATATTTTTATATATTCCGAATTCTTCACTTGACATTATAATAAAGTAAGCTAAAGAGAATTGTAGGTAAATGATCCTAGTAGTGAGGAAATTTTGTTTTTGGAGCACGCGTATACTAGCTACAGGCCTACAATGCAAGATTAATTCAGTTGATTGCATGCAGTCGAGCTAGCTATTCCTAGCTAAGTCTAAGTAGTGCTCATTGCAGATCCAATGCTAGAGTATATGCATGATGGTAATAAGGTCCAGAGCAGATAGATGGAGGCCAGAGCATGCTTATATTATGCACTTGCAGAGACGACAGATCTAGATGCATGTGTCACAAGCAAGGGGCCTGGCCTAATCTCACCCACTCACAATATATGCCACTGACACATTCCAGCACAGCTCAGAATACGCATAGACATGTACTGTCATGTCATGCATGCATGGTATAATACAGACAAGGAGCCCCCACTGCATCTTTGCAATTGCACGGATCGATACGATCCCCCTCTCTCTCTCTCTCTCTCTCTCTCTCTCTCTCTCTCTCTCTCTGTGACCAGAGCAGACCAGACCAAACCATGACAATGGTGGCATGCAGGTATGCAGCAGCCTCACACACACACACATCATCATCATCATCATCCGCATCATCAGCACTCAATCGATTGGTTACGTTCCCTCTGTCTCTACTGATCTAATCAATGAAATGTACAATAATGTATGCATGGTTCAAGGGCAGCGACAAATTAAAAGCAGCGAGCATTCAAAATAAAGCCATAAAAAAGAACACAGATATATAACTGGGGGTGGGAGGAGAGAAGATAGCAAAAAGGTATAATGTGCATAAATACATTAGTAAGTATATATGAGTACTTAGTGTACTACTAATAACAAAAAGTGTGCGTGTTTATGCAGCATCCACCTTAATTTGTAGCTATCTGTTTAATCCCTTGATATGTTATAATAAAGGAGAAACATTATATTCCTTGCAGTGCCCTTGCTTCATAGCGAGGGACGGTATAGAGCAAAAGACAAGAACAGATGACCACTTTGCCCTGTCTACTGTCTGCTTGTGATCTGAGCTAGAATAAGAAGCAACCTTAGGCTTTTAGCTAGCTTGCTTATGGTTGAAGGAGAAATAATCAAGCTAGATAGGACCAGCAGACCAGTGCCCAAACAAGGGTCGATTCTGAGGCAAACATGCATGTACCCAGCAATTATTTGTTTGCCATATATATATTGCTAGCTACCATCCGTATATATGCATGAATAATATATATATATATATATATATATATATATGAAAAATTATTTCTACACTCGCTTGTAGCTACTCCCACATGTGTATCTCATGATGTAAGGACGTATTTGACCGGACGAAGAGTATGTATATGGAGTATGTGATCATACTAGAACGTCTATAATGGTATATATGTTGGGTATGTGACTATATATAGAGTATATATAATCAACCATATGTCTTATGACAATAGCAAAGCTGGACCCCGGAAGAAACTTTATATGAGTTTTGCTTTTATTGTCAGAAGAAGTATTTGGAGAAATGATGCAGTGAAAAAATAAGATATATTATATACATATGTTACTGGACATGTAATGAGAATTAATCATTTTACCCATACTTGTTACATACGTCATTCAAATTTTAATTAACTAATCTTTCGTAATGGTACCCAAGCAAGCTTCTCGATCTTTCTTTGCTCTTAGAGCATTGTTCTTATACCTTTAAAAATAAATGATACTAAGTATAACTATTGACAAAAACTGGAGTATGTGTTATTAAGAACAAAAGGCAATATAAAAACCCAGTGACCATCAATGAATATCAATATAATTAGAAGATCATGTACAAAATGAACCACAGCGAAGCACATAATAGAACAAATAAATGAAAAGTCTAGTTCACAATTTAATAAGATCAAATCAAGTCGAGCTATTACGAGAGGAACTACATGTAGTATCATTTTTTGAATTATATATAGTTTATATAGTATTAGTTTGAGAATTAACATACAAGCTTTTACAGCAAGAACTTTGGCCAAATTAAAGGCATACCGACTTGGATAAAATCGAGAACATCTCAGGCAGACGATGACTGAAGAAACCTAGCTAGAGACAAATTAATCTAGAAGAGAGGGGAAAGAACAACTGGATGGAAAAAACAGTCCTCATCGATAACGAAGGATCAAGTATACATATGATTCAGTTGTGCACGCACAAACTCGCATGGTGAGAAGTAGATATATAGATGAAACACAGCAGCAGGGAAGAAATTATCCATCCATTCACGCTACTTTAATTTAGGACTGCTACTTCCAAGCCTGAGCTCCAGATCCACTTCTTGCCGGCCTGCAAGCTGATGAAGTGATGAATTGGGGCTAGGGCTTCTGATTACTTTTTGTACCTTTGCATCATGCTGTTCAACTCCTTTGGATGATGCCAGAGGCCGCAGGAAGAAGAACGCCTCTGGCTGCTGATGGACCACCCGCCTTCGCTTCCTCCTGTCCGCTACAATCTCCTCCTCCTCCTCCTCCTCCTCCTCATCGATTTGATCTAGAGCTTGTTTGCTGCCCGCTGTCGCTGCAGCTGGTATGGAGATGACTACCTTGTTCTTGCTCTCCTTGATGATGGTTGATATGTATGATGGAGAAGTAGTAGTAGTAGTACTAATCACAGCCCCCTCCGCCTTATTGCAAGCAGCTTGATGATCACAGCAAGTAGTAGATTTAGGGGCAGAGATTAATACTGCCTTGGGCTGCGGTTGCAGAAGCTGGTGGTGATCCGCAGGAGGGGCGGCGGCGATCGACGGATACTGTTGCTGCTTATTCTGTGCGTCCTGGATGATGACTTCATGGTCCGGCGAGGCGCACTGCCGGAGGCGAGCCCGGTCGCGGCGGTGCACGTTCATGTGGCCGCCAAGCGCCTGCGCGGACCTGAACTCCCGGCGGCAGAAGGTGCAGGTGTAGGATCGCGGCGGCCACACGCAGCCGCCGAGGTGCCCCGCCGCGTCCTGGGCGAACGCCAGCTCCTCCCATGACGGCTCGCCGGCATGATGCGCCGGCGGCGGCCAGGACCTGAGGCTGCTGCTAGTAGCCGCAGCAGCGGCGGTCCTTGCACCCAGCGTAGCCCAGTAGTACTTGGCCATTTGCTCCATTGCTTGGTGCGTAGCTGCTAGCTGATGGATGGATGGTACTACTGGTAGACGACGACTACTGCTGCTGCTGCTGCGACGACTAGTAGTCGACGAGGATAATGTCGATCAGTAGCGCATGCCAAGTTGGATCGATCGGAGAAGCAGGCAGGCTGGGTTTTTGTTGTTTGGCAATGGTCCATCATCAGTACCATATGCTGTGATGATGATGTGACACAGCATATTTACAAATACTACTTGGCTACCCTTGTGTATATATATACATATATTTATATGCTTTTGTGATGTATTAGCACCGTACCGGAGGAATGAAGAAGTGAGTCTAATTAATGGTAGCTGCTAGCCTAGCTAATCAGTGTATTATTAGAAGAAGAAGTGGCTCGATCGCTCGTAGATGATGGATCGAGAGAACCAAGCATCAAGCAAGTCTTCTCCATCGATCAGTTGAGGCTTATTATTAGTTTGTACGCTTGCTTAGGTGCAGCGTGTCAGTGGGTGTGCCTAGGGTATATATATAGTTTTGTTTTGTTGCTGATTTCAATTCAGGATCGGAGAAGGGAGGGGCGCTAGTTGTCTCTTGCTTTGGTGCACAGTGCAGTACTGGCCACAAGCTAGCTGCTCGCCGGCCCAGCTACGTATACTACTCTCAGCTCACTGGACAAATTCAATCAACTAAATTCGTCATTCTAGAGTAGAGTGGTGGAGTGTTTCATCTTTTTCCACAATATTAGCTAGCTGCTCGCCCGGGAGCAGCAAACAGTTTTGGAAACTAACTAAAATCTATCACAATTTCACATTCCTCAATTGTTTTCCATACTTATGTATGCATGCACATGTTTAGGAGCGAGCCATGATAGATAAGATTCTCTAGCGTATGTGTACATCCGCAGGAACACAAGTATATCAAATAATATATTTAGTATATATACATGCCATGCATCATGAGCAAGCTAAGTCAGTAAAATGGACTGTCAAGCTTCAGGAATGTTGACTGTGTGTCTCTGTCAATCGGCCGGCAGGATCTTAGATTTGACGAGTAAATATCTATCAGCTCATAATTGTTGATTTCTTATTAGATGAACAGTGTTACACTCGGCAAAGTCTTTGCCGAGTGTAATCGGGGCTTTGCCGAGTGTCCCAGATACTCGGCAAAGGGTCTAAATCCGGTAGTGAGTATTTCTCTCTGGCGCTAGCTATTATTAATTAGCGACTATGATGATGACTATATATGTGTATTGAGGTTGTGTGCACGATTAGCACGCTTTCAAATCTCATTCTTACCTAGCTACTACCAAATTCATGTTCTTGCATATATTGGCTCCCACTCACCATACATGATGAGCGGGCATTTAGTAAATAAACAAGCTTCAAGCTATTGAGAGAGAGAGAGAAAGGGAAAAGCAAACGAAATGTGTGTATCGTAGTACTATATATCTCACTATAATTTGTATGTAGTACATGCATGTGTGATAGCTTGCACTACTCAATCACCACTTTTTGGCCTTTGATTTGTCGCTTCACTTGTCTGATCGATGAGGCACCAGATAGCGTACGTCACTGAATTCAACTAACTCTGTCTGTCTCTATCATCGCGGATCGATGGGTCAACATATGAGATGGATGATAATTTTTTATTAATTAGTCTCCTGAGCGAGTCATAATAAATAAAGCTGATAGATAGATGCTTGTGTGATGCCTTGGTCTTGTGACCTTTGTCTCCTTTTTCCCGCTACTATATATATCGATCTCATTGAGTTCTCTCTCATGACGATGCATACATGAGACCGACCGGAGACTATATAGTATCATCAATCAATGGACGGATCATGCGCATCCATGGGGCCTGCTGGGCTGGACGCAGCCAGAACAAGATACTTTTACTCTTGTCTCTCTCCCTCTCTGCCGTACCGTGTGAATGTGCGTGATCTGAGCCTTGGGTTGTAGCTACCTCGCTCTCTCGCTCTTCCATCGATCGACGATCACCCATTTGATTTTGACGATCAAGGCCGAGCTGCACTACAGGAAAACGGCCAGCTTCCTACGGCCAAAGCTGATCGAGCGTCGACCAATTAATGCAAAACACAAGTAGTACTCCAATATAATACCAATGAAATAATCATGTATATATCTGCCGTATAAGCAAGCAAGCATGCATGTGGATCGATCGAGTTGCACTACTGCGTGCACCTTCTTTAATTTGCAGCGGCAAGCAGGTAGCACAGTCTCGCTCCATGTCTGCAGTACTACGAAGTGCGTGGGCCTGAAATTAATTAATAATGTGATGAATAATGGAAAGAACTTGCCGATCGTATGCAAGTACACGATAGATAGATAGATAGATGCTGCTGCTGGCCATGGCCATGCATATATATTGATGTCTTGCTATCAGCAGGGGGCTTCAACTTATTTGCTTGTATGTTTCTTTAGTGCATTGTACTCTTGATCCATCTATATGCATACAGCTATGAGTGATCCGTAGTCCATGTGTCCAAGCAGGTACAGTTATACAATGAGTGTATGTACTTTTGCATCAAAGTCTCAACTACACCATACTGTGCTCATCGACGATCCATCCATCACAATTGTACAACAATTGTTATTACTTATATATATGTATATTCCCCTCATTAATTCATTCGCATTGTTGCATTACAAGCTACTGTTGGTCGTATCGCAACAACATTTACCCTCACACCACCAACTTTATTAATGTATGTGCATACGTACCTTCGTACAATGTATAGCACAGAAGGGCAAAACAGTGACAGTTGATAGATAAGCATTTGCACAGTCGGCTCTCCACCAACCTTTGCATGTTATTCCCTAATCCACACTTTGTAACCATCACTACTGCACAGGAGGGTCTTCACCGCCACCGCCGGGTCAAAAACGCTGTCACCGCCGGTACGGAGCGATCTGTTGGATCAGGTTAACGGATCAGGATCAACGGTGATGGTGAGGGGAGGTGGCGGCAGGGGAGGGGAGGGAGTGGCGGCGGGGAAAGGGGGGTGCGATTATATATCGCTTGAGATGATGGTTCCGTAAATCATCACTTGAAAGCGCAGTATTAGATGGGCCATCGGTCCACCAATATAGCGCGCATGCATGTATAGTGCCAATAAAAGAGGAGAGAAATTGTACGAGTATCCAAATTAAATTTGGGTTGCACCATTATCTTTCTTACGACAAGATCTTCAAAATAAGACCACGCTTGTCTATGTTTGTATGATATTTTTTAAAAATATTATCTTTAGTACTAAATAATTAATTTTGAATCCTGAAAATAAATAATTTAACAACACGAAAAAATAATTAAACATTACGAATAAATAATAATGTATGACAAACAAAATATTAAACATCATGAACATTTGAGATAAATAGTAAGAAATAAATATTGCGAATAAAAGAGTCAACATAGTTGAACAATTCAGTCTACAAAGCGAACAAATAATTTGGCATTGCGAACAAATTAGTAACCCGTAGACGAATAATTGTACATGAAGAACAAATACATCTACATCGAAAAAAATATTCTTATGAGCATGTATACACATGCTAAACAAGTTAGTATATAAAGAAAATAAATTATAAAAGAACTCTACGGATACGGCCACACCTTACATAAATTCTATAACATAGTTAACAAGTTAGTTAAAAAAAGTAAAAAGTAAAAAAAAATTAGTATTACTGAAATGAAGAGAAAAGGAGAAATAAAGGAAAAAAATTTATGAATGAATCTGCATGTGAAATGAAAACTGACATGAATTATTCTTCAGTTACAAATAGTTCTAATGTAAAAAATTTATTTATTTACATAATATTAAGTGACTTAAGAATATCTACGTGAGGTTTGAAAGAAAAATAGAAAAAGCAAAGAAAGGGAAAAATTAAAAGAATAGTATAGAGAGAGAATTAGAAGGGAAAAAAGAAAGAAAAATAAAAAGGATAAAAATGAGATAAAGAGAAAAATAGAAAGAATAAAGAAACCTAAAGAAGAAGAAAAATTCGGCCAGCTCGCTAGCTCGAAGCTCTCAGATAAGAAAATTCTAGTGTAGTCAAAAGGCAAAAATACCAAGCTGCTTGAAGGTCTAACTACCTGTCGGGGGCAAATATCATGGATTCCCCAAAGAACGCTCCTTAGGAGGTTGATTGATTAGCTCCCTCAAAGTGCACGGGTTGGGCCAGCTGGGCCGTCAAACGGCCGCAGAACGGCCCACTAGGAGAAGAGGCACGACAGCCCAACAAGAAGCACTGGATAAGGATACGGCCGCCTCGCCCGACCCCAAGGGTAAGGGATCGGGCGGGTCCACCTCGCTCGACCCCAACGATGGGCGGTTGTGCGCGTCCGCCTCGCCCAACCCCTAAGGGTGAGGGGACGGGCACGTCTGCCCCAAAGGCGTGGGCCCCAGGGACCTCACGAAGTGACGGGCCACGTTGGAGGACGAATCTCTGGCGTAAGGTTAGGTAAGGATGTGCAGTGACATGACCTTCGGAAAAGACAGGCTACTACGGCAGGCCCCGGCCGTCCACCGCACCGGGAGTCAAGCCGTAAAACGCACCGAGGGGCTCACGTAGTCCGTCTCGACGAGGTGCGCGTCGCTCGTACTGCAGCCCGACAGACCCGCGCCGCCCGTTCCGTTGGGGCGTATGCCGCACGTCGCACCAGGGCACGGCATGGGAGCTCCTCCGTCGTCATCTACAGGGCTAGCAGGGCCATGTGAAGGGGTGGAGAGGCGGCGTCATCCTGGGGACTTCTTTTCTCTCTCTTCCTCTCTCTCTCTCTCTTTTTCCTTTGTATCCACTCCCTTCATTCTGACTGATAAAAGGGGAAGGGAGACCCCTCGGCAAGGGGGACAAAAAATTTTTCAGACTCACACTTATACACACGCACTCCATCAGATACTTGGGAGCCCAGTACCTCTCTCGCCCGTTTGTAACCCCTACTGCAAACCTAGTGCAAGAGCACAAGCGGCATGAACTAGACGTAGCGACATTTTGCCCGAACCAGTATAAACTCTCGTGTCTTTCTTACTCACCATCCAGACCAGACGCGCAATCATGAGATTTACTAGTCCACGGTCCGAAACACCGACAGTTGGCGCACCGGGATGGGGCCCTGTGCATGTCTCGTTGACCTCTTCAGGCTGCGGATGGCCAACCACTCCGGAGGATGGGTCCCGAGTGCGCTCGTGCGCTTCGGGAGCCTAGACTTCATCGTCACTGCAAGAGAGGGACTAGAGCAGATTCCTGTTCTGTCCGCCCTGCCTGCACAGCCAACCCCGGCCCCGTTGTTGAGGCTTTCGAGGGGATGCAGCTGTGCGCCCCAGAGGATCGCGCCTCCTGGGTTAGTGGTCCCCTCGACTTCGACTACGAGAGTTTGGGGCATCAGCTTCGCATCTTCTTGGGTTCCCGACTGACCTAGGAGGACTTGCGCCTTGTTCTTTCCTCGCTCGCCAACATCATGAAGTAGCTCTCCGGGGGAGAACCACTCTCCCCGGAGATTCCGGCCAGAGGCGTCCCGACGAGGTTTCCTTTTGGCCTGCGCAACGCGGCGGGGGACGCGCATCGCCTTGCCGCGACGCCTTTTGGTTTGACCCCCACAGACGGCGAGTTCATGGGAATGACGGACTATGTCTCAGAATTCTTCCATGATCTCCTTACGGGGAAATCGGGGGCGATCTCCGACTCTGGCTCTAGTGGAGGGAGCCACCACCCCTCGCGGGAGTGTTTCATGGCGGGAGTCCCCGAAGGGCGTGTCGAAGACGTTCATCGTGGGCAAACTCCTCCGTGTTGCCCTAATGACGGGGTCAGGGAGAGGAACTAAGCCCCACCACCCGTGCGGCTCGAGCAGCTGCAGGAGTGGCAGAAGGAGCTCGAGGAGGCGCACCTTCAGATAGAACAGGAGTGTGCCAAACTCAAGCGAGAGATCGGACGCCGTGGGGACGGAGGGCTCGCGCGCCACCGCCCGCGACATAAACTGGAGGATCCTCGAAGACGATGAGGGTTCCCCGCGCTTCGCCCGAGAAGGCCAGAACATCGCCGCCGCCGCGGCCCTGCTGGAAGGGCTCCCGGAGCAAGCGACGCCCGAGGGGCGCCGCGCTCACCAAAAGTTGCGCACGCTCATCGAGCGCGTAGCGCAACAACAGGCTGAGAGCTCGATGTGTCGGCGAAGCGGGAAAAATGCGGGCTCGCACCCTCCTGCGAGGCAGGGTGTCAAGGACGTGTGTGTCCACCAAGCCCCACGCGAGGGGGAGGGTCCCGCGAACGTCCCCGTTTGGGGGTATCTCCGCGCCGATTGTGACGCACGCCACACCATCAACGCCCGGAGGCGTGGGCACGAGGACGACCAAGTGGCGGCAATCTGATGATATCACCCTCATCATGGTGGGCGCCACGACAGTAGCGAGGACAGAAGCCCGAGCCCTGACCCACAGGGTCCTAGGGTTTTTTGCACGCGCACCCGCAGCGCACCGTTCCCGCCACGGTACCCCCCCCCCCCCCGACAAACATCATGAGCTACACCAGGGAGACGAACCCCGCCTTGTGGCTCAAGGACTACCGGCTCGCTTGCCAGGGAGGAGGAGCGGTCGATGATGACTTCATCATCCACAACTTGCCCTTGTCCCTGGCCGACTCGGCATGGACATGGCTCGAGCACCTGCTAGCCAACCAGATTCACAGCTGGTCACACCTGAGAGAAATCTTCTTGGGAAACTTTTAGGGCACTTACGAACACCTCGGGAACCCATGGGATCTCAAGAACTGCCGACAGAAGCCGGGGGAAACTCTTCGCTAGTACATCCGGGGCTTCTCCAAGGAGTGCAACGCGCTGCCCAACGTCTCTAACGCTGACGTGATTGGGGCTTTCCTGACCGGGACCACCTGTGAGTCCCTAGTTCAAAAACTGGGGCGCAAGAGCCCGCGAACCACCAAGGAGCTCCTTGACATCGCAACGAACCACGCCTCAGGCAAGGAGGCGGTTGGGGCGATCTTCAACTGTGCCAAGGGCAAGACGAAGCGCAACGAGAGTGCCGGCGAGGGCGGCTCGAACCGCCTAGGAAAGAAGAAGAACAAGAGGAACAGCGGGGGTTCCCTCCTAGCCGTGGCCGACCGAAAGGGAGGCATGAGGGCCAGCGGGGAGACCCCCGATCATTTCAAGAAGATGCTGGAGAAGCCGTGCCCGAACCACCCCTTCCCCATCAAGCACCTGTATAAGGACTGCGCTCTCATGAACAAGTACCTGTCTAGAGGTACCAGGAAGGGGGAGCAGAAGAAGAGGCCCGAGCCGACGGAAGGCGACACCGAGGGGAAGGATGACGACTTGCCCGACCCCGATGGCTGCCTCATGATATTCGGAGGCCCAGCTACCTACGAGTCCATGCGCCGCCAGAAGTTCACACGCCGGGAGGTCTACGCGGCCGAACCGGCAACGCCTGCATTTCTCCGGTGGTCGGAATCGGCCATCACCTTCGATCGGTCCGACCATCCGAGTAGCGTCCTGCAACCGGGGAGGTGCCCACTCATGGTCACCCCAATCATCGGTACGAAGCGCCTCACCAAGGTACTGATGGACGGGGGCAGCGGCCTCAACATCATGTACGCAGAGACCCTGGATGCTATGGGCATCGATCGGTCGCGCATTCGACCATCCGGAGCGCCATTCCACGGCATCGTGCCTGGAAAGCAGGCGATACCGCTCGGGCAGATCGACCTGCGTGTAACATTCGGGGATTCGACCAACTATAGGACAGAGACCCTCACCTTCGAAGTGGTCAGTTTTCACGGATCCTACCACGCCATATTGGGGTGACCATACTACGCGAAGTTCATGGCCATCCCAATTATACTTATCTGAAGCTCAAGATGCCGGGCCCTCGCGGGATCATCACCGTTGGCTCCTCCTTCCAGCGCACCTATCAGTGCAAGGTGGAGAGCTATGAGCTCGCCTCAACGGTCATCGCCTCTGAGGAATTAGAGGCCATCATGGAGGAAACCGTGGAGGAGGCGCTTGACTCCAATCGGGCTGTCGGATCCTTCGAGCCCGCGGAGGGTGTGAAGGAGGTTCTCATCGAGCCTGAGAACTCCGCGAACAAGAAGGTTCGAGTCGGCACTACGCTCTCCTCCAAATAGGAAAGCGCGCTTGTCGACTTTCTCCGTGCCAATAAGGATATCTTTGCATGGAAACCCTCGGATATGCTAGGCATACCAAGAGAAGTCGTCGAGCATGCCTTGAAGATCAGGCCAGGCTCCAGACCGGTCAAGCAAAACCTGCGCTGCTTCGACAAGGAGAAGTGGAGGGCCATCGGCGAGGAGATCGCAAGACTTTTGGCGGCCGGATTCATCAAGGAAGTGTATCACCCCGAGTGGTTGGCCAATCCTGTTCTTGTACGGAAAAAGAGTGGGAAATGGAGAATGTGTGTTGACTACATGAGTCTCAATAAGGTGTGCCCAAAGGATCCATTTCTTTTGCCTCGTATAGACCAGGTAGTCGACTCGACCTCGGGGTGCGAAACCCTTTGCTTCCTTGATGCGTACTCCGAGTACCATCAGATCGCGATGAAGGAATCCGACCAGCTTGCGACTTCCTTCATCACCCCCTTCGGATCATAATGCTATGTCACCATGCCATTCGGTCTGAACAACACGGGGGCCACGTACGAACATTGCATACTCCGATGTTTCGGAGACCTCATCGAACAAACCGTCGAGGCTTATGTGGACGACATCGTGGTCAAGTCCAAATAGGCCGACCAGCTGGTGGCCGACCTAGAGCAAACCTTCGCTAGACTCCGAGCGAAAGGCGTTAGCCTCAATCCTGAGAAATGCGTTTTCGGGGTTCCAAGGGGCATGATGCTAGATTTCATCGTTTCCCAGCGTGGCATCAAAGCCAACCCGAATAAAATCGCAGCCATCACCAAAATGGGCCCGATCCACAACCTCAAGGGGGTTCAACAAGTCACGGGGTGCCTCGTAGCCCTCAGTCGCTTCATTTCATGCCTCGGCGAATGAGGTCTCCCCCTCTATCGGCTTCTGAGAAAGACCGATCGCTTCGTATGGACCCTTAAGGCTCAGGAGGCGCTTGACAAGCTCAAAGCGCTCCTCTCAAAGGCCCTGATCTTGGTCCCACCATCCGATGGAGAGCCGCTCCTACTCTACATCGCAGCAACGACTTAGGTGGTCAGCGTGGCCCTTGTTGTGGAACGGGAAGAGGAGGGGCATGCCCTCAAGGTGCAACGCCCCATGTACTTCGTAAGCGAAATTCTGGCCGATGCCAATACTCGCTACCCCCAAATCCAGAAGCTGTTGTACGCTGTTCTGAACGCCAAACGGAAACTACAGCACTACTTCGAGTCGCACCCCGTGATGGTGGTCGCGTCTTTCCCTCTCAGTGAGGTCGTGCGCAACCCGGATGCCACCGGGAGGGTAGCGAAATGGGCCCTCGAGCTCATGGGTCAGGGGATCTCATACACCCCTCGGACAGCTATCAAATCCCAGGTACTCGCCGATTTCATCGCGGAGTGAACTGAGACCCAAATGCCGCCTGCAGCCGTCGACAAGGAGTACTGGACAATGTACTTCGACATATCGCAGATGAGGCAAGGAGCCGGCCTGGGCCTGGTTTTCATCTCCCCACTCGGCGTGCGCATGAGGTACGTGATTCGCTTTCATTTCCCCACCTCCAATAACGTGGCTGAGTACGAGGCACTCATCAATAGCCTGCGCATCGACATTCGAGGTGACTCTCGACTTGTCGTCGACCAAGTCATGAAAGAGTTGAGCTGCCTCAACCCCAAGATGACTGCCTACTGCCAGGAGGTCAGACAAATGGAGGATAAGATCGATGGCCTTAAGTTCAACCACATCCCGCGACGACTCAACGAGACAGCCGACACGCTGGCAAAAATGGCGTCGAGCCGTCAGCCGTCTTGCCTGGCATCTTCGCCAGCGACCAGCACAAACCTTCGATCCGCTACGAGGAGCCAGGGCGGGCCGAGGGCGACCCGCCGGCCTCGGGCTCGGGGGCTGGTCACCCGCCGACCCCACTCGACCCCGAGGTCATGCAACTTGACGAGGAGCCGGCAGCGGAGCCCGACACTCGGATTGACCGGAGATGGCCTTACCTCGATTACTCCTCTGCGAGGTGCTCCCTACCCACCAAACGGAGGCTCGCACACCACGTTAAGTCCTTTGTCATCGTCGAAGGAGAGCTTTACAAGCGGAGCCACACCAGGATCCTACAGCGCTGCATTCCGATCGAGCAAGGTAACCAACTGCTGAAGGACATCCACGGCGGGGTCTGCCGGCACCACGCCGCGCCAAGAACCCTGGTTGGGAATGCTTTCCGCCAGGGATTTTACTGGCCGACGATGGTTGCCGATGCCGAGCAGATCGTGCGCACCTATGAAGGGTGCCAATACTACGCTCGGCGGACCCACCTGCCGGCTCAAGCACTCCAGACAAGTTCGGCCTGTTCGTGGTCTGGGACTTAATCTGGTTGTCCCCCTCAGGATGGCACCCGGGGGGATACACGCACCTGCTTGTCACCGTTGACAAGTTCACGAAGTGGATCGAGGCCCGGCCGATTGCGACGATCAAGTACGAACAGGCCGTGGAATTTTTCTTCAACATCACCCACCGCTTTGGAGTACCAAACTCCATCATCACAGACAATGGTATGCAGTTTACGAGAAAGGAATTCCTCGGGTTCTGTAATGACTACCACATTCGAGTCGATTGGGCCGCCGTGGCGCACCCTCGCATGAACGAGCAGGTCGAACGCGCGAACGGCATGGTTTTACAAGGGCTCAAGCCTAGAATCTTCAATCGCTTGAAGAAGTTCGTTGGACGGTGGGTAGCCAAGAGCCTTAGGACGTCCCCCAGTCAGGCGACCGGTTTTACCCCTTTCTTCATGGTCTACGGTTCGAGGCGGTGCTCCCGTCTGACCTGGACTATGGAGCGCCCAGGGTCAAGGCATACAACGAGCAAGGAGTAGAGGCGTCCCTCGAAGATGCGATGGACCAGCTTGACGAGGCATGCGATGTCGCACTTCTTCGATCGGCCAAGTACCAGCAGGCGCTGCGACAGTACCACGGCCCCCGAGTGCGGGGTCGGGCGTTCAATATTGGCGACTTGGTGCTACAGCTCATCCAGAGCAGCAAGGACCGTCACAACCTCTCCCTGCCCTGGGAGGGGCCCTTCATCATCGCCGAGGTGCTCCGGCCAAGCACCTACAAGCTACAAACCCCTGAGGGCGAAATATTCACTAACGCTTGGAACATCGAACAACTACGTCGCTTTTACCCTTAGTAGTTTCCAAGCTATGTAAATTTTCATGTTGAATGGTCGAGCTATGCTGCGAAGAATTTCTCTTTTCACTCTGTTGTTCTTTTAGTGACGCCCGACTCCAGCCACGACTGGGGGTCGGGCCTCACTCAGGGGCTACCGGCGTCATACCCACTCAAAATCCCTTTCACCCAACCCGTTTCTACAATTGAGGCAAAAAAGAAAATGCAAGTTACGAAGGAACGCGCTTTGAGTAAAGTTGGTCGGACTGCATGAAACCCACGCCCCAGCGGCTACGGTGCCTCCACTCACCAGCATGATTAGAGTCCTCTCATTTGAACCTCTTTTCCCATTTCCCCCAATATTAGAAACAATCAGGCATCTTTAAATTTCCTCGCCAAAGGCCCTCTCAGCCAAAATTCAAAAGTTTAAAAGTTGGTTTACATAGTTTCGGGCGTCAAGGCACCTACCACGAGAATGCCCAGCAATGTACAAATGCCCACAGTGGAATCAGTCAGACATTCCATCACGAGATTTCTGCAAAAAGACATCAAGAAAGCTAAGAGATCAGCTCCTAACAATTTACACAAGTGCTGCCCTTCTTTCTCCTCATCTAGGGCTCTTCCCTTGCGGTAGTCTGTCAGTTCCAAACAACCTAGCAAGCATGGTGAAGAGCAGCAAATTCTAGTTAGGATTGATATTATTTTATTTCTTGATATGGATGGAATGGAACGGAATGAGGAAAAGGAATCACCTCCTAGGCGGACTCGAGAGGGTCCATGCTCAGTAGGTTGCTTGAGAGAGAGGATGGGAGATCTAGGTGGGTCACTTCCCTTCAGGGAGGGAGAGAAGAGTGCTGGACCTGGACGGTTGCTTTATCCTCATCCCCTCCAGAGGCCTCCAGCTCCAGCAATGGCGATGGATTGGACACAGATCTCATCTCATCTCTCTCAACTCTTTCAATCAGTGGGTAAGGCGGGGACAGCCATCTCCGATCCATCATGGTCATCGATGAACATGCCTGCTTATCAGCTTATTATCCTGCATGCCATTGCCATGCATCATCTGCACTGCAGTTGCAGTTGACCTTCAATAAAACATACATAAACCAAACTGAGGGGCTCGTTTATTTTCTTCTTTCCATCCCCTTTTTGCTGTCCACTGTAATCTCTTACTCATTTAACAAACAAACAAGCACGCAGACAAATTCATCCAGTCACAAATTAAACCAACACAATTGCAGCCATCCTCTTGCAATAATATAATCTCCATGTTCCTTCTTCTTTGCCTTGGCTTGCGCCAACCCAGATTAACTACAAGACAGCAACACGCATTAACTAGCCCACAAGATTATTCCAATCCTGTTTGTTGTTTGAACCTGACATTACCCGGGGTTGCTGAGGCCTTTGGGCTGCATGAGGCCCTTTGTAAACCATACCCATGCCCATACCCATACCAGATGGCTTGTCAGGCCTTCACATCTCATCAGATCATCCCCCAAAACTTGAAAGCATGGGACACGCATCCATACCCCCCTGGATGCATCTGTGTATGCCAAACGAGAAATCAACCCAAGTTAGCAGACCCAAACATCTTTAGCGCTGCTCCATCGTCAACTCAAGAGTTAAAACAAATGGGCCCTTTGTCACTTGCAGTATAGCCAAAATGCAACTGATATCGCGACAGACGCCACCACATAAAACGATACCTAGTAAGCATTGCTTCCTCTCAGGTTTTGTTTTTTGGACATGCTGCTGCCGTGCTGCTGCTTACAGAGCCTCTCACATGCCAAAAGATGGCATGCTGCTTCTCTCAACCTGCGTTACCACACAAGACAGATCTAAAGTTTTTGCTTTAACATGAATGCTGCCCAACAGCTTGCTTCCAGTTAAGCTCATGTGCCAGTAATCCTTGAGAATTCAACATCAATATCAGCCTTGTCTTGTGCATGTGCTTTGCTCCATAGTTAGTACTCTAAAAGCAATACGCCAGATTTCTGAATGATCACTAGAGAGCGTTTGTGAATCGGTGTGGGGCTACTGAATCGGGCGTAAGCAAACTGAGAGATCATCGGGCCTTGGCATTACTGCATTTTAGCGCAGGGAGGGGTGGTAGAATTCACGAAAATGAATGAAGCAGAGAAACAATTTGGCCTCCGATTCAGATCGTAGATGATTCCCAATAACCTTACCAATCGTAGCTATCTTGGGTACTGTAGTAGAGTAGGAGTTGGTTTGCTGAGAGCGCATACCTTGAAGTTGGCTCGGATCGGGCTCGGGTTCGGGCGGAGCGGAGGCAGATACCTGGTTGCTGCGCTGCGCCCGATTCATTGGCTCCAGAGGATTGGGGATCTCTCTTCTGTTGGGAATTGAGAGGGGAATGGGGATGGAGAAGAACTTGTGTTTCTTTCAGAAAAGACCCCGGGGCGGGGAGGACCCTATAAACAGAAAAAAGGCGTTAGAGGAGGACCAGCATGAAAACTGCTCCCTTCCTCTTCCTCCCAATCGATCCCGATCCCCCACCCCCTCCGCGCCGGCGGAGCCGACTCCGAGAAGGCAAAGGGGAGGAGGGCGACGGTGGGCGTCAATTCATCGCCGTCGACCGGCCGGAATCCGCCACCCGGAGCCCCTCGTAGACACCGCCAAGCCAGCCTAGGACACGCTACACTCGCCCCCTCCCCTCCCCTCCCCTCCCCTCCCTAGGGTTCCCCCACCCCACACACGCACGCACACACGCCACCGCCGGATGCGATGGCGATTCCGCCGCAGACGCCTCCCCAGCCGCCCTCGTGGTCGCGCTCCGTCACCGAGACGGTGCGGGGCTCGCACCAGTTCACCGTCAGGGGCTTCTCCCTCGCCAAGGGCATGGGCCCCGGCCGCTACCTCGCAAGCGACATCTTCGCCGTCGGAGGATACCACTGGGCCGTGTACCTCTACCCAGACGGCAAGAACCCCGAGGACAACGCCAACTACGTCTCCGTCTTCGTCGCGCTCGCCTCCGACGGCGCCGACGTCCGCGCCCTCTTCGAGCTCACCCTCCTCGACCAGTCAGGCCGCGCCCGCCACAAGGTCCACTCCCATTTCGACCGCGCGCTCCAGGCCGGACCCTACACGCTCAAGTACAGGGGATCCATGTGGTACCATCCCTCCCTCACCCGCATTGTACCCTATATATGCTTCAGATTACGATTTCAGCCCCCTAGATTAATTGCAACCAACGTTGGTTATTGGGGAGGAATGAAAAGGGTAGCCCTCACCATGATGTACTTTTGCTTTGCACCAAACAGAATATTGTGTGTTACTTTTTCTGCATAAGTTATGGGGCAATGGATTACGAATCAAAGCATGCCAGTCACTCAAGGAACCAGGGGTTCCATGATTCAGTGCAGATGACTTGCAAGGATGGCTCACAGTCTTGCTTCGCTTGCCATTTTCCTGCCGGCAAAAAAAAAGGAAGCCCCGTCTTAACTGACTTAATGTCGCTAAGGTCAGGAGGTAATGGGGATCAGGTTGCCATTTTCTAGCCTGCAAGAAAAGGAAGTCGTATGCCAACTAAAATAACTCGGCTACAGTTTATTTCTGCCACTGCCCACGCCAATTACCTCATATCATTCCTCGTAACACATGATAGCTTTTCCACCCCTCCTTAGCTAGCATATCTTGTTTCCCTGATTATTCTTGTTATCCTTTCCATTTCAGGGGCTACAAGCGATTCTACAGAAGATCACTCTTGGAAACATCCGATTTCTTAAAGAATGATTGCCTAGTGATGAACTGCACTGTGGGTGTTGTCAAGAACCGTATAGAAACACCAAAGAACATCCAGATTCATGTTCCACCATCGGACATGGGCCGCTGCTTCAAGGAGCTGCTCAGCCTCGGCATTGGATGTGACATAACCTTTGAAGTGGGTGACGAGAAAGTCAGAGCACATAAGTGGATTCTTGCTGCTCGCTCCCCGGTCTTCAAAGCCCAGTTCTTTGGTCCTATTGGAAAGCCTGACCTACGCAGAGTTGTCGTGGAGGATGTGGAGCCTGTTGTCTTCAAGGTAATGGCTACATTCAGGTCGCTCCACTCTCCAACATATGTCCTCTGTACGCTACTGCTCTGTTGTTTGAAGCTGTAGTTTAACTTATATTCAGAAGGGATGCATAAGCTAGGCAGATAAATTTTTATGTCAATTTGGCGCTTAAACTGGAAGCATTCTGATTATGCTTTTGCACCATAAATTAAGGATGTAATCAGTCTTGGCGTTCTTCTTGTTAGAACTAATCTTGGTTTTTTCTGTCTTATAATGCTTCTTAGCTTCTTAACGTGTTGAACCTTTTACTTTGAAAAAAAAATTTCAATGCATTGCTATTTGATTGAAAGTATCCCTTACTGTAATGTTCTTTCTCCCCCTCCCAATGCAGGCAATGGTGAACTTCATATATGCTGATGAACTCCCTAGCATTCATGAACTAGCTGGATCTGTCTCGATGTGGACATCGACAGTAGTGGTACAGCATCTATTGGCGGCAGCTGATAGATATGGATTAGACCGGCTGCGTATCCTGTGTGAAGCGAAGTTATGTGATGAACTGACTCCTGAAACAGTTGCGACAACCTTAGCCCTAGCTGAACAGCACCATTGTGCTGAGCTGAAGTCCTCCTGTCTAAAGTTTGCTGCTGTTCGTGAAAATTTGGGAGGTATGACTTTTTCTCTGGAATATGAAGCATACTGTATATTTATGATTTTGCTTGTGGCACACAGCATTGTGTGTATTCTGTTTATCAAGTTCTGCGCATCTGGAAGGTTATTTTCTTGGCTGTTTCAAATTATATATCAATCTAAAGCATGGTATATTGTGAGATATACAGGTGCAGCTATTGTGTAGTTTAGATTTTGCCTATATATATACATTCCTACTCTGCGATGTTCTTACTGGGTAATTTGTGTGATTGATGTTCTCCTATGGCTTAGGTAACTATAATGACAGGGTTTAGAATAAGAGCTCTGCTATTAATAGGTCAATTTTCTTATCCTAGTTTTGATCTAGAGACAACAAGAAGCCATATAGTCAGGAAGGTAGTTTTCAAATCAAGTGTAGATAACAGCCAGTGCACATATTTAGGAAGGAAACATGCCCTGAAACACAGGTTGAAATGTTAGGCTGGCAGGAAATAAGTGTGCAATCGTTGTATATTTGGGGTAGTATGATTGCCATAATAGACAAGTACGACGCCTTTATTTACTTGCTTGAATGTGGTGATTGGATTGATATAGCTACCATTTTTTGGTGTTTCTGACTGGCAGATTGGTGATAAGTTTATGTGGAAAATGTTGCAACCCTTGCACTTTTCATTAAAGAATAATATGATGCATGAATTTTATCCAATACCCTAAAAAGAATGACCAAGCTCTTATATGTGTTGTTACATTGTACAGAATTCAATAGCACTGACAGTTGATTCATATTCTTCATTTTTTATTTAAAAAACAACCTGATGCCCCTATAAGTATATTGTAACCTGGCACGTCATGTTTTTAAAGAATGTGACCCTATAAATATATCTTCATGTTTGAGTTAGTGGAAAAGAAATTCAAAACTGCTTTCCATTGTAAGTAGAGGGGAAGAATAATAATTTTGGGCAGCAGAATGGTCTTAAGACCCTTTGGATCTGCTGATGGTCCTTCATTCTGACGGTCTAAAAATGAAGTGTTAGTGAAGAGATATCAAGGTGAATCTGTAGTAGTTCAATGGCACATTCAATTTCTCAAAAGGTTATTTAGCACTCTTTTGTTCTCTATGTTTAGGGTAGTTGGTATCAGTGTGCCTTGAGATGATAATTCTAGGTTTAATCATCATCTACTCAACCTCATTTTAGAGGCCTTTGTTCTGTGTGCTTTTTAGATTGGTCTCAACTCTGCAAGTATTCCCCGGAGGCTGTTCTGTTGTCTTTTGACACGTGCATTGCTTCTCACTGAATTACATTTTTTAGCCCATGGGTGTTGTTTGCTGAAGTTCTGATGCTATGCTGTTGCTTTTGTTGTCTGCAGCTGTTATGGAGACAGAAGGCTTTAATTACTTGGAGGAGACATGCCCGTCCCTTCTATCTGATTTGTTAGCTACTGTGGCAGTTGTGGACGATGATCCTGCATCTGTTAACCGAAAGAGAGGGGTTTGTGGGAACGAAGGCGCGGCCCCAGTTGAAAGTGTTGAGGCTAGTGAAAGGCGCACCCGGAGGAGGGTTTAGATGGCTGGTTAGGTGCAAGCTGTCAACTAATGTAGCTTAATGCTGCCTCTCTATGCTTCCCAGGATCTGTATGCTATGGTGGAGAATGGGAGTTGCATGAGGTGCTCAGTTGGCGACCATTCAATTTGGTCTCCGTAGCTTGTGAATAATCTCGTATCCTGATGATTTTGTTTTGCAGAAGTTGTAAATTTGTTATTAGCATGAAAAATGTAGGTTGCAGGTTGGCATGTGCGGCTATGATCATCTGTCAGGAAAAATGAAGGATTTACCATGTCTTGATGTCGTCTTCTGATGTGTTGATCGTTAGGGATGGTGGGATTGCTGGACCGAAGAGGTTTTGGCGATTTGTGACTATGACAGATTGTTTCTCTCTCAATCAAATGTGTTCAAAATTTGCTTTTCTACAGATAGCTAAATATAGTATATTCATGATTTCATCCTGCCATCAGATGAATTGGGAAAAGAAACTTCGATTGATTCCTGCTTGCACCTCCTTTTAGCAGCATTGAATTTTGAGTTTTAATATTGTGATGTAAATGCATTCATCCATTTATTTAGCTGTACATAGTAGAGTACCAAGCAAACAGTCGGTCTAAGGTTGTTTGCGTAACCAATCCACATCAACCACAAACACTAAAATGACAGGTAAACAGAGTCTTGCAGACATGCTAACTCCATCTCCTGTGCAGGAGATGCATCAGTGGGCACAGTATCTGCATCTGGCTCAAACCTCCCGATGCCTGCGAGTAACACGGCAGAATACATAGTCGATCTTTGATGCACCACTCCAAAATGGGTTGAAAACAAGAGAGTCTGTGATGTACCTCGATGACAAAGCTAGCCCAGAGCTTGGCAGAACGATGCTCCAGCACTCCTTTCAGTATGCTCACGTCAAGGCCTTTCAACACATGCGCCATCTCAAGGAAGACTTCATAGTCCTCGCACAGCATCTGGATGAAGCACATGATGAGAAGACTTTCAATTACGCAATGACAAAACTCATGCCTGCAGACCAGTCACCTTAATGAGAAGATGGCCAGGCTGATCAAGCTCTTCAACTCTCAGCGGGCAGCTTTCAAGTTGTTTCTTCGCCTCATCACGGGGCTCCTTGTTTTCCGATGACGTATTCGGGGTCTTTTTCAGTGTTGCAGCCAAACAGAAATTAGGCATGAGTAAAATACAAACACTACATGGACTTTGTGACTCAATATGGCAGGATATAAGAAACTTACCTTCTCAGCTTTCTCGGATACGCTCTGGAGGAACAGCATGTATGCTATGGTTTTGTCCAGTAGAGCATCAATGCTGCACTGTTTATGCAACTGGATGTAATCAGCACTTATCACTTTCATTTTTGCCAAACACAGCTGTAAGGAGGCTTAAAAGAAAAAAGAATGTTAGAAGCCAAACCGTTGATGCGTTTGGAATGAGCTCCCTCAAACCCTTCATCCTATCTTGGATCAATTGCCTGTCTCTTGGTCTTAGCCTCTTACTCTCAACGTTACTGCATCTTTTTTTTATTTCAGCTGAATTTGTCCCATGTGTATTTCGAACTATGCATTCTTGAGTTGTGATCTTGTCGATTTCTGTAGGCGAAGCATCAGTCGTTGCACAGCTTATGAAGCCTTCGTTCATGGGGATATGTGAAAGTTCTTGGCCACCAGGGATATCAGGAACTGATGATGCATCCATCCTCGGCGCATGATCTTTTTTAATTTTTGTTTCACATGAAAATGGAGAACCAGTTGGGCGAGAAGATTCACTGTTTGACGTATGGCCAATCTGGTCAATTATGGTATCTACTAACATTTCTGCATAATTGTTGGTTTCAAGCTGCATGCAAAAGTCAGCATTGTTGCCATTCACTTGAAGGGGTGTGGGACTTGTTGTATGCTTCAACCTACTATGCCATATGAAGAGCTCGTGTTCTTCCCTGGACATTGCCATGAGATCTCTGTGAAACTCTGAATGAATTGAACCTGAAATCACTACACCATTATTTAGAACAGTGCTGCCGTCACCACAAGTATTCTCTTGATATCCATGTGCCATATCTGTCAGGGTAAAGCCATTGGAATATTCATACTCCATGGTTTCGTTACCACCCAACAGTCTATTAGGCCGAGCTGTTGGACTAATTCTGTAAGCGCCTAGAGTGATATCTTCGACTGTTGGAAACTCTGATGTACTAAGGGGCTGCGTTGAACTGAGATGATCATTCAAAAGCCGAGCAGCACTATCGATCTCAAACAAGTTAACTTCTGGATGATCGATTGATAGAGTTGCAGTAGGTGGCCTCAAAGTCCTTGATGAAACAGATAAAGAGGGATGAGAAACTGGAGCATCGTAAAGCTCATGAAACAAGTCCTTGATGAGTGCCACCAACGCTGAACTTTCAAAAACCTGAAGGAAGGGAATTGGCAACAACATTATGAAGTAAGCATCCCGATTTTGCAGCAATGGTTCAAACTCTCTAAACCCATGGTACTCCTCAGTTGATAGGACAATGTAGCGAGACAAAACATTGGTTGGCAGATACTAATCATATAAAAAAAATATCAATCAAGCTGAGCATACCATATCTAAAGAGCCCAGTTGAAGAACCCCATGAGGAACCACCGGTACTAACAGTACTGTCTACAGGTAAGAAATACTTAAAATCAGTTTCAAGCAGGATGTTTGCAGTACAGGTGTTTAATATAGGCATAAATTGCTAGCAATAACTGAAAAATATAAGTCGGTTACCTTGATCCCTGCTGCGAATTGAAGCAGCCAGTCTTCTCGGTACTGAAAAGATAAGATGTTGAAACCGCATTATGTGCTATGCAAGATCAACATTACATAGATGTGGACAGCTAACTGTAAAATCAACTCACATTATGCATAGATACTGAACAAAGCTCGTTGGCAGAAATCCAGCAATGTTGTCCTGTAAGCGCTACTTTACCAATAATCCTGTCAAAGTCGGAAATATTACAGGCAAATAATCTTGGACTTGGAAAAAAATATAATTAGTCACAAACAGGTGCATTCAACATTAACTTAAAGAAGTTGAGTAGTATGCAAGCATGCTTACCCTTCTCCAAGAGGGTACAAATGGCTAGACATTCTCAGCAGTGCTGCCTCAATGGGGCAAAATGGATAGCCTTTGTTGTAGCACGAGGATGGTACTATCTGATTCTTACTAACAGTGGGGCCAGCAGAAAGATCTCCCACTTGTATGTCTTCTACCACTTTATCGACATAGCCATCCCCCCAAGTCAAGATCCTGCAAGATATATTTATCCAATTATGAAAGAGATAAAGAGCAAGATGAAGGCACGCTACAAACAGAAATTTCTTAATACCCCAAATTCGTGCTCCATGCCAACTTCAAGTATAAGGTTTTGGCTAATGTTCTCATTCAATCATAGCAGGTCTAGTTACAACCATGAATTTAAGCCGAGGGAAGTTACTTGAGCATTTTTGAAGATTGTATGGTGAGCAATAGTTATTCTTTATGATGATATAAGAATTGGAGTTATACTTTGAATTTTCATGCATGCTATTTCAATAATATTGTGCTGGAAACAAACAAATAAACTTACCACCCATTCATCTCGCTTTTGAAAGACCAGAAGATGGCATACCTCCATAGACCATCAGAACACAGGCCTTGTAACAATTGTATGATATGTGTGGCCATCCCCTTAAATGTGCCCACAGATCAAATTTCATGCATAAACGTACATGAATTGACTAGGACAATTATGTATCTAAGTAGCAGGAAGTTAAAAAAAGATCAGGAGGCTAGCTGCAGCGGTAAGATGCTCTTCCTGCTTGCTTCCAGCGCAGAGAAGCTCGCCGTTTGATTAGCTGGCCCAAGAAACCCAGAAGCACAACTCCCATAACTCTTCTAATTCTCGTTAATTCCCTCACTTCAACCTCCTTGAAAGAATAAAATCAAGAAAATTCAGTGACCAGGCTCATTTTCAAGAGGCAACATCTTGAAAGCAGCTCCTGAACTCTGAAGAGCGAGAGGCTTTAAGCCTCAAGGTCCGGTGCTGCAGGTATATGATCAGAAGTCAGAAGACATGCAGTAGAAAATAGCTCCCAAAATTAAAAACTTCGGACCAAAATAGCAGATTGAGCATCTTTTAGGCAAATCAATGAACAGCTCGTGCTCTATAAATTTGATGTTCCTTTTTATTCACACAAAAAAAAAGATGGGCAAGGGAGGGGAACATACTGCAAGAACAATCAAAGATTGCGATTCAGATATTATGAAACAAAAAAAAATTGAGTGAAAGGCACACTACAAGAGATTAGCCAAAAAAAGTTATGGTTCTATCTTACGAGGGTATAGACAGAACTGAAACAAAAATATAATCAATCTGTAGAAGAAGCAGAGAACGCGAGAGGAGACCAAGCCGAACGAAGAGGTGGCACCAATGAAAGCTAGGCTGAGCAGGAGGGCCGTTGGGTCCTGTTGGTTCCCTTCTCACCACTAGACATGAGCTGCCTGGAGACCTTGATTTTAGTTTTTAATCCCCTACTGCGGTATTATATTAGATAAATAAGAAGGAGAAATCTGTACAAAGGCATGGGCCCAACAGAGGGGGGAAAAACACTATGCAGCAAGAAAAGAGAACTAAAACTAGCTGAAGTTTAAATTCTCAATCCAATCCAAAATCAAAATTCTATTGGGCTCTTTCACTCTAGGAGATCGAAGGAGAGTCTTATCGCAAATATATAGATGCCGTCTTCTACCACAGACAATTTACAGTACATGCAAGATTAAATGCAGAAAAAACAAGAGATTTATGAGCAGTCGATAGTGGCGATGCTGACAAGATTTCAAGAAACCAATGCTGACAAGTTACAAAATAACAAAAACACCTGTTTTTCAAGGTGTCCATTCCATGACATTAGTTGAATAGTTGGTAGCTGCAGACCCAAGGCAACATGGGAAGAGGTGAATCAAGTAATAATAAGTTCAATATTTAATCGACTAACTATAAAGCTGGCTAGTTATCGTTCAAGGGAAAAAACAGAGAGCTGGTTCTGAGTACATCTTGCAACAAGTCAACACATTACTATATTGCATGGTCCGTGTTTTTTTTTGTTGGGGGGGGGGGGGGGGGGTTACGGGACAATTCCATCATCAATGTTGTTTGAGGAAGCTGAGGAGTCTAAATCAGTTGCATCATTGACTGAATACCACTAATGCACAAAACAATTACATAGCATATATAAGTATTTCTCCAAAAACACCCATGTTGCATTTGTCTACCCCAATATTTTATTGGTGAAGGCATACGTTTGGTAGGTGAGTTGTGATGGTTGACTATGTGGTGCTCTCTTCCTTTGAGCATTGTTTCTCTTTTCTGCTGGCATGACATAAGCTGATAAGGATCAATTAGCATCGCCTAATTAAGAAGGCTCAAGTGGCCATGCTGGTCTTCTTGGAAAACGTCAACAAAATAAAAGTTTCTTCTCCCTGTCAGTCTGGTACATGTAGTTTAAATTAATTATGTTGATTCTGACTTGTGCTTAATTCAGTTTGTCCATCCCTAAAAGAAATCATTTTGTACTTGGTTTACTCATTAAAATACGATTATTGTTTTTGATGCTGAAAGATTTTCCATATTTGTTATTTTTGCTGTCTGTATAGAATTGGAATTTATCTTGAATGCCTTCTCAAACAGGCAAAAACTGACAAGTAGGTTGGTACTACATACCAATCCCTCCATTTGCAAATACAAGCCAGCCTAGAAATATAATCCATGTACAGCGATATTACAGGCACAAACGAGTGTTATTATGATTAGTAGAGCTAGACATGCAGCATGTAGAAAAGTACCAGTTAGGTTGCACAAAGCAAATTAATGGAATAACTTCACACTGAGATGTATCACTTGATCCGTGTGACAACAGACAGCCAGGTACAGACTAGAGAATACAGCTTCATTGGTTGTAGTAGAGCCTTGGAAATTTGCTTCATCATCTCAACTCAACCTCCTTCCCAAGGTCACTCAGTCGTGTGTCTGAAAAACTGATGGTGACTAATGTGAGGATGCCTGTCATTCTTGTTTATTGAATGGCATATGACACATATAGAAGCACCAACAGCAACAGACAGGAGGTGGTTCAGAATCTTGTCACAAGCTCAGTCAGAAGAGCACAGCAGCCTGCATTAACAGGCTATTGAAAGCATTTGAGAAAATGAGTCGGGATCTAATAACATGTCAGTATTGTTTATGTCAATAGCACTTGCAACAAATTTGTCAACGTTTTTGAGCATGTCTTTGTAATATATAGAGTAACTTAGAAATGTCCCAAGATAGTGTTTTACTATGTATCTCAGAGTGTGACGGCATTTAAGTAAGCCAATAGAGAGGGATGAGGGCACTTCCCATGAGATCTGTAAGCAAGTCACAGAAATGGCCAAATTACTCAGAATTCCACAAGTATTTCTTATGAGTAGTGGCCACCTTCCAACACTGACTTCAAACATTGCAGCCCTGCCATCAGCAGCCACATAGAGTAAGCCTTTACTCAGATATTCAGAATGGAAAGACACTGTAGCTAATATGGCATACTCTACGGAGTATAATAATGATCCAGCTCCCTAGAATTACCTTGAACTACCATGAGCCTTCATACATACATAGAAATGTCGGACCTTTGTATTCCTACAACTAGGAACAGGTAGTCTACATATTCTGAACAAAGAAGCCCTGAAGTGATAGTGTACAGCTACTAATAGGATTAATAAGATCTTATGCTCAGGTACATCAAAGCTCTATCGGCTTACTGCCATGATTTTGTACTGATGTGGTGAAGTAAACATATTAGATGCATTTTTCCTTTCTAGCTTTTCTAGTTAATCTGGTATCTCTCACTCCTCCATGAAGAACTTCATAAGTAGAGTAACTAATGTGACCCTTTTTCATCAATTCCTCAACAAGTATCTTTGGTGCAGCTATCTCCTTCTTATCAGCACTAAAGATGGTATCAACAGCCTCGGGAACAACTCCTATTCTCACCATAATGTGAATAATAGAAACAGCTTGGGATATTCGATGATTCAATGCGAGTGCATTTATTACACGGCCAAAAGTCACCATCGATGGAACAAAACCCTTTTTTACCATTTCTGTCAGATGCACATATGCGCGATCAACATTTGCAGCCTTGCATGACCCATCAATTAGAACACGATAGGTATACAGATCAGGTTTATAGCTCTTGCTGATCATTTCATCAAAAATCTTTTCAGCCATTTCCATATTCAGCTTACTAGAATATGCACCAATCAGGATGTTGAAAGTATCAGCTGTTGCAGAGTACCCTTTCTCATCCAACTTCTGAAACAGTAGGTATGCTCCATCAAGCTCATCATTCCTGCAGAACCCATGAATCAGCGTGTTGAAACTAACCGCATCAGGAACTAATCCTTCCTGGCTCATCCTGACTATCACCCCAGAAGCCGCTTCAAGTTGATTGATCTTGCAAAAATTCTCTATCAGTATGTTGTATGTGATAGCATTTGGTCGGCATCCTTTAATGACCATCTCTTTGAATGTTTCATTGACTTCCTTGGCCTTCCCTGCTTTGCAGAGACCATTCAGAACTGAGTTGTATGTAATAGCATCAGGGGCAATGCCATATGTCCACATCCTTTCGACAAGCTGAAGGGCACTGTCCAGATTCAATCTCTTGCAGTAGCCATCAATCAATGTGTTGAAGGTAAAGACATCTGGAAGGTATCCTTTGACAATGGCATCATTCATCACAACTGTCGCATCTGAAATATTTCCCATTTTGCATAGTCCGTTGATGACAATATTGTATGTCCAAATGTCGGGATGGCAGCCGTCCTCGACCATCTCATTCATGATCTGCAAGGCATGCAAGATCAGGCCCTGACGACAGAGCCCCTTGACAAGGGTGTTGTAGACAACAAGGTCAGGCTTCAGACCTTTTGCTTGTGCCTCACTAAAGAGCTCCAGGGCCCTCTCGACATCACCCTCGGCGCACAGTCCATTGATCAGTGAGCAGTATGTGACCCGGTCCGGCACAAAACCTTTAAAGACAGCGTCTTTCAGGAGCTCAGTAGCTTCCTGCAGCATGCCCCTCTTGCAGTAGCCATCGATGATGGTGTTGTAGGTGAAATCATCTGGTATGCAGCCCCGGTTGATCATCCTACGAAGATATTGTGCAGCTTCCCAGACCTTGGAGTCCTTACAAAGGCCACGCATCAATGTATTGTAAGTCACAACATCTGGCAAAATGTGGGAGTCCATCCTTTCCACGAGCGCAACAGCCTCTCCCAACCTGCCGCCTTCACAGAGCCCACGGATCCATATGTTGTAGGTGAACTTGTTTACCGACATCCCCCGCTTGAGGGCCTTGGCGAGAAGTGCCCCAGACTCGAAGATATCCCCATTGTGGCAAAGAGCGTGCAAAACATTGTTGAAAGTGGCAACGTCAGGGAAGACATCCCTGCAGAGCATTTCATCGAACAGGCGACGTGCATCGTGACCGTGGCCGTTGGCATAGAGCCCCCGCACGACCGTGCAGTAGGCGACGGGTTGGGAGTCACACCCACGCTCCGGCAAGGTGCGCAGCAGGCGCAGCGCGACGTGCGGGCGGCCGGTGAGGCAGAAGGACTTGAGGCGGACGGTGTGGGTGCGGGCGTCGGGAGGAACGCCGGCGGCTAGCATCCTGACGTAGACCTTGTGAGCCTGGTCGTGGTAGGCGGCGTTGACGAGGGCGTCCATGATGGCGTTATAGGCGGGGGCGGCGGGCGGGCTGCCGAAGAGGTCCATGCGCTCGAAGGTGTCGACGGCGGCACGGAGGCGGCCGGCGCGGGCGTAGGCTTGGATGCAGGCCACGTAGAGCGGTTGGAGGGAGTCTGGGTCGAGGCGGGAGCGCGCGGAGGCGAGGGCGGCGTCGACGTCGTCGAGGCGGCCGGCGGAGGCGAGGTCGCGGATGAGCGCGCGGTAGGCGGGGAGCGTGGAGGCTGAGGAATAGGAGGCGGAGGCGGGTAGGTGGTGAGGGTGGCGGGTGACTAGGGCTGCTAGCGGCGGCGGGCGCGGCATGGCATCCGCGGCGCGGCGCGGCGGCGGGAAGGACGACCATTCCGATCCGGTCCCTGGCGTAATTGCAAGGGAGGAGAGAGAGGGTTATTTTGCAAAACATCCGTCATCCATATGGGCTGGGTCGCATCACATTGCACAGTATTTATAGTGGCCCGGCCCAGCCCGACAGGACGCAGTTCGGGGCCTCTTGCCCTGTTGGGCTGGCTCCTCCCAACAGAACAGAGTTTTTTTTTTTGCGGGTAGCACAGAGTTAGAGATGAGCTTCGCAATGCATTCTTCTACCCCAAGCATGCATGCTGTCAGCATATGCGGATAGTGGTACCTCTTGTTAGGGTGTCCAGCTCTGGCGTGTGCGCTAAACGCATCGTGGTGGACGCACTCCACTACATGCTCGGCCGCCTATCCTCGATCATCGCCAAGGAGCGGCTTAACGGCCAGAAAGCCGTCATGGTCCGCTGCGAGGAGATCTCCATGTCCGCGGGCCTCCAGAGAGTCGTCTGACAGAGAGTCCAACCAGTTGGGCGTGAGGTTATCTGTGACCTCGCCCTTAACCTTTGGGTGACGTGGTATACGGCCCGGGCCTGACAGCTGGGATCATGGTCTCTGAACCTCCCCCCGTGCTCTAATCACTACCGGAAAAAAGATCTTTGCCGAGTGTTTTTTTCGGGCACTCGGCAAAGAGCTTCTTTGCCAAGTGCCGGTCTTTGCCGAGCGTCTTTTTTAGACACTCGGTAAAGAAGCTCTTTGCCGAGTGCCTTGTTTAGACACTCGGCAAAGATAATTTTCAAATCATATTTTGAAGTAGTAAATTAATTCAAATAAAAATATTTTCAACTACAAAGTTGTATAACTCATCAAGATGCACAATTATTATTTTAGATATTTCTTCATTTGATAAAATAAATGTACATTTGTTCACAAAACATATATATATATCTCTCGTAGTTTATGAAACTAGAAGAGAGATATATAATATTTGTGAACAATATTAGAATTATCATGTCCGATGAAGAAATGATAAAATAACCAAAATAAACTTTGTAGATCTTAAGAAGTTATAAGATTTTACAGTTGGCAACATTTTAATTTGAAGTCATCTTGTCAACAAAAACTACATCTGAATATAGAAAATTTAAAATTCGAATTTTGCAAATGACCTCGAATGGAAAAACCATCAAAATTAAAGTTGTAGATCTCAAAAAGTTATGAAAGTTTGTAATTGACAACTTTTTAATTTGAAATCATTGTGTCATATTAAAATACGTTTGAAGTTTTCAAATTTGAAATTCAAATTTTGTAAACGATCTCGGATGAAGAAACTACCAAAATAAAAGTTGTAGATCTCGAAAAGTTATGGCACTTTGTAGTTCACAACTTTTTCATTTGAATTTATTTACTATCTCAAACAAATAATTTACACTCGGTTAATTATAATATGTGGAGAATAAAAACGTAATGTTGACACACGTGGTCCAATGGTGCAGTGGTAGAGGGAGTTGTTTGTGTGCAGGAGGTCGTGAGTTCGAAACCTATCATCGACAAATTATAAAAAATTGCTGAAAAAATGTGCAACCCATTAGATGGGTGACTAGTTGGATGTGCCTTTGCCGAGTGTAATCGGGGCTTTGCCGAGTGTCCGGTAGTGTATAGGTCCGGCGCCTCCACGTACCCACAAGGACAGGGTGCTCGGGAGTGGCCTCCACAGGCCCGGAGCTCCCGAGGGGGTCCAGCGCCGCCACGTGTGGGAGCCAGACCCCTATGGGCCTGTCCACCCGGACTGGCCTCGGGGACCCGGACCTCCCTTCCCCCCGGGTAGGGGTCCGGTGCCGCCAAGGCAACGATAGCCAGACCAACCCTGCTACGTGCCTGTGGCAGAAGGCTTTCCGTGGGACGCCAGCCCAACTACCGCATTAAATGCGGGTAGGTGGGCTGTGCGTGCCCAAGACAGGGCATGGCTTGCCCACTGACACACTGGGCAGGTATGCTGACACCATGGTAAGCCCGCCTGTTTTCAAGACGGCGTGTCGCATCACTGTGCTCTGCACGCGGGCGCGCGGCGTGTAGTCACATCACAGCGCAGCGCGCGTGAGCAAGGGGGTAATGATGGTCTGCTGCAGGAGAGCTGAGGCGTGCGCTGCCACAGTGTGCACGGAGGCGACGGCGTGGTGGGTCAACGCAGCCCCTTCGCCTGTCAGAGGGTACTAACCCAACAGTGACAGCATGTCTTCCACTGTGCGTAACACTGACAGCAGGCACTGTGCCGGTAAGATGGCACATGACCATACCCTAGCTGTAGATACGCACATCAACTTCTCGATCGAGAGGGCTACAGGAAGGAGCTGGAGAGGAAAATCTCTGTATCTATCGCATTACAGGCTCCAGTCTATACATTATTTAATGTATAGCCGGGCCCACCTATCGGGGCTGTCAGACCCGGGGCCACCGGGCTGGGCATGTTACGGAGTTTAAGAGATTAAGCCCGTCTTATCTCTTATTCATTTTGTTTATCTCTTATTTATCCCGTTTAAATAGGAGATAGAGCTAACCAACACGGAGAGGATCTACTCGAGATCAATTCTGGTGTGATCCCTCGGAGGGGGTTGGTTAGCATCTTTGTAACTCTGACCCCTCGGATATATAAGGGAGGTCAGGGACCCCCCTCAAAACAGAAGATCATTAGGTCATTCTACACCAAAGAGAATACAAACCACCATACAGGACGTAGGGTGTTACGCTCCGTGCGGCCTGAACCTGTCTAAAGTCTTGTGTTCTTTGCACCTTCGAGTTCTTGATCTCGGCGTTCCCTCACCCAAAACTTACCACCTTGGGTATATCCCTCGGTGGGCAGCCGGTTAAACACCGACAGCTGGCGCGCCAGGTAGGGGAGCGCGTCGAAGATCCACCGGCGAGCTCGATGGCATCTTTCAAATTCATCAGGTCAGTTCCCTCCCAGGGTACGACGCTTGTTTTTGGTTCGTGGGTTTGCATCGCAGATGGTGCGGGCAACTTTCGGCGATTCCTCGTCGACATGACGCCGAAAACCGTCGCTGCGGATCCTCACAGCGGCCTCGACAAGTTCGTCAACGAGCTCGATAACTTGTCGCTCCACGCTTCCGCGGCACAGGTCGAGATGGAATCTGTTCCAAGCTCGACTTCTTCTGGTGTCGCGACAACTTCCCCTGGTTTGGACTTGTTCCAATCTAGGGATTCGCATGGTCGGACTCAACCCGGCTTGTGCGAATCGGCCACTGATCTTCAGGAGGCCAACGCGCCTGGATCCCTCTTCATGTTAGAGAAGGATCTGGACCTGCTGCTCCGGGACGGAAACCCTGAAGCCACCGCGTGTCGGGAGGCTTCGGGTTGTTCTGGCCCCGGTGATTTGGTGATCGCCTCCTCGCCAAAGGGGCACATCGTGCATTGGAAGGGCATGAAGTTCTCCAATCTACTCGAGGCAGAGAGCCGGCTCGTGGCTCACCTCGAGCCATTGCCTTTCCAGGAGGGCAGGCCATTGGCCACCGCGGCGGAGGAGTCGACGGAGCTAGTCGACGAAAGTTCTCATGAGCTTTCCTCCCGCCAGGTGCTGATGGCCGAAGAAGGCGAGGACGGTGGGGATCTCCCCATCGATAACTTTGACGTGATCTCCGACGATGAGATCACGGCCAACGCCGGTAATGAGAATGACGCCGATCGTGAGGCGCGGAGGGCCAGGAACAGGGCCCGAACAATCCGGCGGAGGAGAGCTAACGAGCGAAGGCGATCTATGCAACGCGAGCTCGACCTCGAGTTTGCTGCCATAAGCGAGCGGGGCTTCAGGACTCCGGTGGCCAACATTGCCAGGGTCACGGCCATCCTCGAGCGCAGCCACGACCCGGAGGTACGTCAAGCACTCCTCTATGCGCAGAGGGCTTGGATCCAGTTGGATCAGCATAATCCGGCGTCCGTCATCCGGGAAGAGCGTGTGGACGAGAGCCAGAGCCAGGCCCGCAGTCGAACGACTGGTGGTCGTCCTCAACATCAGATCAGCAATGACAACACACGCGTGAGCCAGGCCCCTGGCGGGAGGCAACAGCCACCGCAAGGGGGTCGTCCGTGAAACGAACCGGATTCCCGTATCGAGGAGTCCGACTCCCTGTATCGTCGTGATAGTCCCTGGATCAAGCGCTATCACATACAGAACTCATTTCAGGCATAATATCACAGTCATACTCATTAAGAGGTCAATCACGGGTTTAATTATTACATAAATCCAGCGGATCTGTAGTACGGAATTTATTACAAGCCTTTCGGCTAAATCGAACAAGCAGGAAGCGCATAGCGGTAGCTAGGTCTTCGGCCGTCCTCCGTCTTCGGGTTCCACCTCCACAGGCGACTTGAGCGTAGCTCGGGCCTCAGTCGTACCAACCGTCGTCGTTGGGGTCGAATTCTGGGTCGGATCCTGCATCGTACCAGGCTATCCCCAAGGAATGGGATAGGTTCACGTCACCATCCGTATGCAAGCTTTATGTGGTCTATACTACGGATATAACAGAGTTCAAGGGTAAAGCTGGGGGTTTCCCTATGCATGCAAATATATATATATATATAAGAATACACATCTCCTTTCATTCCTGACTCGGGCCCTTCCGGCATTCCGGACTCCCGGTCACACACACCTTCCAACACCACCAAGTCGATGCGAGGACTCCCTCTCCTCGCATCTCAACTGCCCCCTGGCAGGACAATATTCTAGAGGGAGGTAGAAATCATGAGTAACACTAACTAATAAGAGCAACAGAGGAGTAGGGATGTCCATAACCGAGGACGCGGCTATACGTATAGTTTTCACCCTGCAGGGGTTGTACACCTGGACCCACTCGAATCGACACTAGCCGGAGATCAGCCGACTAGTATACGAAACACCGGTCTACGAAACGGAAATAGGAGCCACGGCACCATCCGGCTTTCCCGGGTCTTGGGCGCATCCTCCCGCGAGAGGTCGCCCCGGGACTGTGAAGCCTCCCATGCGTCTCGGGGAACGTGAGGTCAGCACCTCCTTCCCCTGCACCGATACACGATCCTCCTACCGGCTTGGTACCGCGCTTGCTAAGTCCGGACCGGGCCCACCCTCATAATGGGTAAGTGGTGTGCACGCTTACAAAGTCCCACAAGTCATGGTTACTCTCACCCGGTCCTTATCTGCCGGAGCGGGCATCTTCGTCACACGCGTATCCACCACGGTGGTCCGCAACTGCACCCTTAACGGGTGCCCCAAACACCTCAACACGTAAACAAACTGTACCCGCCACAGGTACTCCGTAGGGTGTGCCAAGATACACACCCCAAGCCCTCGATCCACGATCGAGTTAGGTCGCCCACTCCCGGCTAAGCCCTAATCACCAACTCCTGATGGGAACCTCTTCACACACGCCAAGACTATCCACCCATATCCCACACAAACACATTCAAGGGTTTACAAGGCGTTTCATATAATGAACGAATAAGACAGGTTGACAAGGAGTTGGGTTCGTAAAGAGGCCATGCAGGTTTATCTCGATATATATATATATATACACATACAGCAATAGCATATCTACAAGCAAATGCCTAATAGGAGTTCAATTCGTAGATGGGCGTGAACCTAGCGTCTCCTCGAAGTCCTCCTGAGTCTCCGGGTAGTCCTGGTCGTCGGTCAGCTCCTCGCGGACGGGTCCTATTCGTTAATACGAGTAAGAGTAGGGTCCAAAGTGCAAAAGTGCACAAAAAGGTTGCAAATAAGATCCAAATCACCACAACACCTATTCTAATAGGTGGTTTATGATTTTAGAAGAATTATGAAACTGGTTTCATAATTTTCGGAGGTCCGGATAATTTATTATGAATTTTCTAAGGAAAAACCTATTTTCTGAAATTAATAAAAGATTTTCAGAAAAGAGGGCCTGATAGCAGGGACACGTGGCAGCACCAGAGCGTGCCACGTGGCATGCTGACGTCAGCATGACGTCAGCAGAGGGGGTCCCGGAATGATGACGTCAGCAGTGGGCCCTGCTGACGTCAGCGTTGACCGGTCAACGTTGACCGGTCAACGGTCAACGGTCAACGGGGGGGGTCAGCGGTCAAGGGGGCCCCACCGGTCAGCCTCAGCCCGAGGCTGACAGACGGGCCCCACGGGTCAGGTTGCAAAATAAAGAAAGGCCACGGTTCGGTTCTGGGCCGAAAGGTAGTTGGGCCGGCTCGAGGCCCGGCTAAGCTCGGCTAGGCTCGCGGGGGTAGCTCGGCCTGCGGCTCAGCAGGCCGGCTCGGGCAGGTGGGCTAGGTGGGCGCGAAGCTCGGCTCGGCTTGACTCGGCTCGGATCCTTTCGCGGGCCGGCTTCCTCTCCTTCCTGGGCTGGGCCCTCTTCCTCCCCTTCTTCTCCTCTGGCTGGGCCGTCCCTTCACCTTCTCCTCCTCGCGGGCCGGCGGCGTCGCTTCCTTTTCTTCACTGACAGGTCGGGCCCAGGCGTCAGCGACGGCGGGATCCGGTGTGGCGGCCCGGATCCGGTGCAGCAGACGCGAGTGTGTGTGAGTGCGTGTGTGTGGCGCCCGAAAGGTGCTCGGGAGAAGGCCTCAACGGCCGGGTCGCGACGCGAACGCGACGTCGCGTTCACGTCGCGGGGGTGGACGCGCACGGCGGAGCCGTGGCGCGGGCGTGGCGAAGCTGGGGCCAAGGCAGTGGGCACGGCTTGTGTGTGCGTGAGGTGCGCGCGCACGCACGCGGGTTCTGGTTTTCCAGAGCCGCGGCGTGGCCGTGCCGTGCGCGGAGCACCGGCGGCCCGGGTCCGCGGCACGACGCGGCGGCGAGGGGCGACGGCGGGGGAATAAGCGGCGCGTCGGGCTCCTGCAAGAAGAAGTGGCACGGCGGCCGGAGGGACAGGGGAATCCTACGGCCTACTACTGAGGGTTCATCGGCGGCCCCAAGGCTCTCGCCGGCAGCACAGGGGAAGGAAAAGGGTGGCGGCCGTGGTTCTCACCGGAGGGGTCGAAGGGGGAACGAGGCTGGTGCGGTGGCGGGTCGAAGCCGGGGCGAGGCGAAGCAGGCCGTGCAGCACTGGAGCGGTGATGTAGTCGATCGGGGCGCCGGTCGGGTGGAGCTCCGGCGTGGTGGCGGCGTCCTCCTCCTTGCGCAGCTCCTGCGGCGTCGACGGGGTCGTCCTCGGGCTCCTCCTCGCGCGGCTCCTCCCCTTCTCCTCCTCCTCTCCTCTCTCTTCTCCTCGGGCTACGGCGGCGGCGGGAAGGCGTAGAGGCAGGCGCTAGGGTTTCCGCGGCGGCCGCGGGGGGGGGGGGTCTTATGGGGCGGCTCTAGGGCTCGGGGCCGGCGGCAGCGAGGGCTTTTGGGCGTCCGTGCTGGGACGCGTGGCAGCTCCATGGCGCGGCTAGGGTTAGGGCTCGGCTGCGCGGGCGGCCGAGGCGCGGGGGAAAAAGGGGAGCGCGCGCGGGCGGTTGCGGCGGCTGTCGCGGAGCGGAGACAGGGGAGCGCGGCTGCCAGGTGACGCAAGGGGAGCGGGGCCGCGGCCGGGGGAGAAAGGAGAAAAGGGAGCGGGCGGTTGGAGCTCCTGTCGCGACGCGGGAGCAGGCGGCGACGCGGGGCGGAGCGAGCCGGGTGAGGGCGCGGCGGAGGTAGAAGGGAAAGCTGACGGGTGGGTCCCGCCCGTCAGCTGCCTCGGGTGAAGGGAGAGGGAGAGAGTGCGGGACGTTCGCGACGGTGGGCTGGGCCCGTGCTGGGCTGGCTCACGCGCGGGGAAAGAAGAGAGAAGGGGAAGGGGCGGTTGGGCTGGTGGCCCATTAGGGGTTTTAGAAGTTAAAGATTTGATTTGAATTTGTTTAGCCTAATCAAATTCAAATCCCACACATTTGTAATAGCAAATGGAGAATTCCAATCAAGAAAATCCCAACAGCAATTCCAAAACAAGTTTATCCGCAAAAGTTTTTGAAATTTGCAAATTTTGCTAATCAAACCCTCTAAGCTTAACATGGAATGTTACAGTCCGCGACAGGCCAGTCAACGACCTCCTCCGGAGGACCTACGCCAGCACATCAATGATGGTCGCGACGCGCGCACCATGATCTCCTCCAGGCGCAAGACTCGCGAAGAAGTCGAAGCTGAAGGTACTGATTGTAGCGATCGATTTCCTGCTTTCTCTGCTCGTTTCAGCAGCTGCAAGTACCCGGAGGGCTTCAAACCGATCGGCATCACCAAGTACGACGGCAAGCAGGCTCCCCAACAGTGGCTCCGTTGCTACTCCACGGACATTGATGTCGCGGGGGGCTCAAATATCACCAAAGTCGTCTACTTCCCGATGGCTTTGGACCCTGCGCCGCTCACTTGGCTGGAGAGCCTCGGCAGTAACTCCATCGACTCCTGGGAACGACTTAAGAAGGTCTTCATCGACAATTTCCAGGGAGCGATTACCCGTCCAGGTACTCGACATGATCTTGCCCAGTGTAAGCAAGAACGCAACGAGCTCCTGCGGTCCTACACGCGTCGCTTCTTTGACGTCCGCGCCACCATTGCGAACATCTCGGAGGAGGACATCATCGACTGTTTCTACAACGGCATTACCGACCCGAGCATATACAGAGACTTCGGGCGGAACAGGCCGAAAACTGTTGCGGGCCTTCGTGATATGATGCATGATTGGTCCGAGCAGGAGGAGAAGATGCGGGAGCGATTCCCGCGGCGCCATGACAACAATCCGCGGCGCCCAAACGACAACCGCAGCGACAAAGGCCAGCGGGACTATTCTGGGCCACCCCGGAAACGAAAGCCAGATGATGTCATCGCGGCTATCGATCGTCCTTCGCGGGGCAAGAAGTCGACAACTCAGGAGGAGTTCGAGAAGGTCCTGCAGAAGAAATGCCCGTGGCACCCGGGCGCCAACCACGCTGCCATTGACTGCTTCGGAGGACGTTCAGCAACTCTGGTGGTGGCAAGAAGAATAAGAAGCCTGCCGACAAGGAACCCGAAGACGATGATCAGGAGGATCACGGGCGCAACCTGAAATTTCAGGATGCGTCCAAAGTGGTCAACGTCATCTTCAGGGGGGGGGGGGGAGGACGAGGATTTCTGTTCCAGGCGGGATCAGAAGCTGCTCCTCCGAGAGATTTTGTCCATCGAGCCGGCGGTACCACGACCACTCCGTTGGTCGGAGGTCCCCATCTCGTTCTCTCGTGATGACCAGTGGACGAGCTTTTCCGAGCCTGGCAAATTCCCCTTGGTCTTGGACCCTGTGGTGGCAGAGGTCAAGCTTACCAAGGTCCTCATTGATGGCGGGAGTGGGCTCAATCTCATCTTCGTCAACACTTTGAAGAAGATGGGCCTGGACTTCAAGGAGATGCTGGTTCCCAGCAAGTCTCCCTTCTACGGCATCGTCCCAGGTAATGCGGCGCACCCGCTTGGTACGGTGGTCCTCCCAGTCACCTTCGGCACGCGGGAGAATTATCGTACTGAATTCATCAAGTTCGAAGTGGCTACTTTTGATTCTTCTTACCATGCAATACTGGGTCGTCCGGCACTTGCCAAGTTCATGGCAGTGCCGCATTATGTCTATTTGCTTCTTAAGATGCCAGGACTCGGTGGAGTGCTCACCCTCCGTGGCGACTTGAAGAAGTCGTATGATTGCAATCAGGAGGCGATCCAGTACGCTTCGACTACTCGCGTGCCAGATGCTTCGGGAGAAGTACTCGCGGTCGCGCAGCAGATCTCCCAGACCGGGCTGAAGATCCCTTCCAAGAAGGCCAACAAGTCGAGCATCCAGTCGACTGATGATGTGGCCCTCAAGACGATCCAACTCCAGGAGGGAGATTCATCCAAGACCGCCATCATCGGCGCGGGCTTGGGTGATAAATAGGACTCGCGTTCGTCAGCTTTCTTCGGGCTAACCGAGACATATTCGCATGGAAACCAGCGGATATGCCAGGGGTGCCCAAGGAGTTGATCGAGCATGCTTTAAATGTACACCCGAAGGCCACGCCTAAGAAGCAACGCCTCCGGAGGTTTGCCCACGACAAGCGTGAGGCCATTAAACGGGAGATCGCTAAACTTCTCGCGGCTGGATTCATTAAAGAGGTAATCCATCCAGAGTGGGTAGCGAATCCCGTCCTTATAAAGAAAAAGAACAATGAATGGAGAATGTGTGTCGACTACACCGATCTCAACAAGCATTGCCCAAAAGATCATTTTGGGCTGCCGCGCATTGACCAAGTAGTCGATTCGACGGCTGGATGTGTCCTTCTTTGTTTTCTTGATTGTAACTCAGGGTATCATCAGATTGCGCTCAAGGAGGAGGACCAAATCAAGACTGCATTCATCACGCCGTATGGGACTTACGCCTACAAAACAATGTCCTTCGGGTTGAAGAATGCAGGAGCAACGTACCAGCGGGCGATCCAGATGTGTTTCGCGGATCAGCTGCATCGGAATGTCGAGGCCTATGTGGATGACGTGGTCATCAAGACCAGAGAGTCCGATAACTTGATCGCGGATTTGGAGGAAACATTCAGTAGTCTGCGCAGATTCCGGTGGAAACTCAATCCCACCAAATGCGTCTTCGGCGTACCTTTAGGGAAATTGCTCGGGTTCATCGTCAGCAACCGGGGCATTGAAGCCAACCCTGTGAAGATCACGGCCATCACTGATATGGAGGCTCCGGCCATAGTCAAGGATGTGCAAAAGTTAACAGGTTGTATGGCGGCCCTGAACAGGTTCATCTCCCGGCTCGGGGAGAGAGGACTACCCTTCTTCAAGCTCCTGAAACGACAGGATAAGTTTCAATGGACGGAGGAGGCTGAGCGGGCTTTGCAAGATCTGAAACATCATCTGCAGTCACCTTCAATCCTTACAGCACCGTTGCCAGGGGAGGATCTACTACTTTACATTGCGGCAACAACTCATGTCGTCAGCAGTGCTATTGTAGTCGAGCGAGGCGAAGAAGGCCATGCGTTTGGAGTGCAGAGGCCTGTCTACTTCGTCAGCGAGGTCCTCTCCGAATCCAAGGCACGGTATCCCGCTGTTCAAAAGCTTTTGTACGCTATCTTGATCACATCCAGAAAGCTGCGCCATTACTTCGACGAGTATAAGATCACTGTGATCACGGACTTCCCGCTGGCGGACATTCTTCATAATCAAGATGCCACGGGGCGCATATCCAAGTGGGCAGTGGAACTGGGGGCTTTGTCAATAGACTTCAAGCCACGCACTGCAATCAAATCACAGGCTCTAGTCGACTTCATGGCTGAATGGAGGGAGAATCAAGTCCCGACTCCGGTGGACAAGCCAGAGCATTGGACCATGTATTTCGACGGGTCCCTCAAGCTCGACGGCGGCGGCGCTGGGGTTCTGCTTATTTCCCCACGAGGTGAGCAGTTGAAATACGTCCTTCAGATCCTGTGGGCGGTATCCAACAATGAAGCCGAGTACGAAGCTTTGCTTCACGGGCTTCGTTTGGCGATATCACTAGGGATCAAGCGACTACTTGTATATGGCGACTCTCTTCTTGTTGTTCAGCAGGTCAACAAGGAATGGGATTGCAACAAAAAAACAATGGACGCTTATGTGCAGGAAGAGTGCAAGTTGGAAAGCAAGTTCTCCGGCCTGGAGGTTCATCATGTATTGCAGGAGCACAACGTCGGCGCGGACACCCTGTCTAAACTGGGGTCCACGCGCGCCCAGGTCCCGCCGGGAGTCTTCGTCCAGGAGCTCAACCAGCCATCGATCAAGTCTTCTCCGCAGGTAGCCATCGACGCGGGTCCCCAACAACCCGATCGAGAGGTTATGGTGCTGGAGGAAGACTGGCGAGGGGCTTTTATCGACTTCATACGAGATCAACGGTTGCCAGCGGGAGTCAGCGCCAGGAGTGCTGACGCAACTCGCATCTTGCGAAGAAGCAAAGGTTTCGTTCTGGTCAACGGCAAGCTCTATCGGCGAGGCGCCCGGTCAGGGGTTCTCATGAAGTGCGTCACAAAGGAAGATGGTTACGCCATACTGCGGGAGATCCACGACGGCATCTGAGGTAATCATGCGGCTTCAAGAACGCTGGTGGGGAAAGCCTACCGAGCCGGCTTCTGGTGGCCCACCGCGGTGACCGACGCGGAGGATCTCGTACGCAGGTGCCAAAACTGTCAATTCTTCGGCAAACAGACGCACGTTCCAGCTCACAGCCTCATCACCATACCGCCGTCCTGGCCTTTCGCCTGTTGGAGTCTTGACATGATCGGGCCCTTCACGACAGCACCAGGCGGTTTCACCCATGTTCTGGTGGCTATCGACAAGTTTACTAAGTGGATCGAGTACAAGCTGATAGCCAAGCTCACACCAGATCGGGTCGTCGACTTCATCTCAGATATTCTGCATCGTTTCGGCTTCCCCAACTCCATCATCACGGATTTGGGATTAAACTTCACGGCGAACCAGTTCTGGGAGTTCTGCGAGAATGCTTGCATCGAAGTCAAATATGTCTCGGTTGCACATCCCAGAGCTAACGGACAAGTCGAACGGGCGAACGGCTTGATCATTGACGGCCTCAAGAAGAGACTCTATGATGAGAACAGCAAGAAGGGAGGAAAATGGGTGCATGAGCTACCACATGTCGTCTGGGGGCTTCGGACTCAGCCGTCCAAAGCCACAGGACAAACACCTTTCTTCCTCGTGTATGGATCCGAAGCTATCCTACCGGCCGATATCATGTGGAAGTCCCTAAGGGTCGAAATGTACAATGAAGGCGAGGCGGACAAGGCGCGGCAGTTAGAGCTCGATTCCGTGGAAGAAGCTCACTGTACCGCCCTTGTTCAGTCAGCCCGGTACCTGCAGGGGATCCGGCGATACCATGATCGCAACGTCAGGGAGAGATCATTCAGCGTCGGCGATTTGGTCTTGCGTCGCATTCAGGCTGCTCGTCCTTCTCGCCCAGCGTTTTGACTTGCTGAAGGCAGTCGACGAACTGGCGTTCAGTGTCGCCGATCACCTTCTGCAGCCTTTCGACTTCATCTGTACGTCGATACAGCATATTCTTCACGTCAGTAAGCAACTCCTCTTTGTGTTTCGTTATTTTCCTAAGCTCTGTGATAAGGGTACTTCAGCATCTAATGGAGAGCTACTAAGGGAAAGTACTCGAGGGGAGCGAGGGCCTACCTTGGTGCGCCTTCTTCTCCGCCTTGAGCTGCTCCTGGTGCCCTGCTTGTTGCTCCTCGAGCTGTTGTTGGAGCTCGGAGTTGGCCTTCTCCATGTTTTTCAGGTCATTCTTGAGCAGCCAGGTCTCTCGAGTCCTTTCTTGCTTCAGCATATCAAGCTCCCGCTGCAGATAGCAATTCTTGATAATCTCCTCGGAGACGCGCTTGTCCAGAGCAGCTAATTCCCGCGCGTCGCTCACGACCGCGCGGAGTTTCTCCGACTTCTTCTGGGATTTGGTGATTACATGCTGCACAAAAGGAGGAGAGTGAGTCATAAACAACTCACCAAGGCGCACATCGGGACCATCACCCGAGTCTTACCATGGAGAAGTCGTACAGCTCCTTGAAGGTACTCGTGAAGGTCTTCAGGTTCTCCGCCGACAGCAGAAGGTCATCCACCAGGTCGGTGGTGATGACGTTCTGGTGCCCGGACCCGGCCCTCAACACCTCACGGGGACTCCTCGAGGGCCTGGCGGCATCCCCTGGCGGCGGCGGCTGGACACCTGCAGGCATACGAAATGGTGAACACATTACGCCCAGACCCCGGCAGCCAGTCGTGGGCGGGTAAGCGCATACCTGTGCCATCAGTATGAGCGGCGTCAGGGGCCTCGACTTGTTCCCCGCCACCGGGTCTGGCTTCCTCTAGTCGGGGCTCGGGAGGCGGCAAGTCGGGAAGCGCCGCATCCGCTTCAGGGGCCACCTCCGCGGGTACTGGCCCCTCAGGCGCCGGGGGCTCGGGGGCTGCAGCAGCCGAGGCAGGCGCCGCAGCCGTGCCTGGTTCAAGCTGGAGCTTCACGGCGCTCGCAGCCCTGGTGACATCGACAACATTGTTATCCGAGCGGGCACGAGCAGGATTTTCAAGCGATTGAAGAGAAACTTACAGCGTCGACTTCTTCTTGGCAGCCTTCTTCACCCGCCAGGCCCGTCGGGGGACGCCCGTTGTGGATGGCGGGGTCTGGTCGGCCGATGGAGGGGTCCCCACCACGGCGATTGTCACCGTCGCGGCGGCAGAGGGGCCTGCCTCCACCCCTTCGGGTTCAGTCCCGGGTGGCAGAGCAGGGAGACTGCAAGGGGACGTGATCAGTACTCAGCATTATGGAAACTTTGCAACTGGCCAAAACAGCAACTCAGTACCTGGAGGACTCGACTTCTTGGGCCTTGCGTTTGCGCACTTGCCGCTGGCCCTTTGGCACCGGAGGTAGAGCGCCGGCCAACTCCACGCTCTGGTCAGAGGAGTTGTCCCGTGCGGTTCGCCTTCGGCCCCTCCTTCCGCATGCGAGTCCACGAATTCGGCGGACTCGCTGCTGCCTTGGGCCGCGGCAAGGCGAGCCTTCTTGGCCGCCGTGGCTGCAGCAGAGCGCGGCCCTTCTTCGGCTTCTCCTCCCGCCTGCGAGTCCACGCGCTCGGCGGACTTGCTGCTGCCTTGAGCTGCAGCAAGGCGAGCTTCCTTGATAGCAGAGGGAAGGAGGTGATACGCTCGGGGGAGGTCCAGCTGCGGCGGGTAGCTGCAGTACAGCTCCGAGTGTCCCTGCAGAGAGTCTTTCAGTTCAGTATCGGCGTAGTAGCCGATTTTTTCAGCAAAAGAAGTCGAATACTTACCGGTGGGGGCGGCTTTTGAGCGGAGTACAAGGTGGGCACGTACGGCACGGTGTTCACGTCCAGCAGCACCCGCTGAACCCGCTGGAGCGCGACTTCATCTGGCACCTCCTCTGTGCACATGCGAGAAGGGTCAGCGGGGCCGGTGTACTGGAAGCCCAGGCAACATCTCTGTTGGATGGGTTGGACGTGGCGCTTGTAAAATGAGAACATGACGGAGGCGCCGGTCACCCCCTCCTTCTTCAGTGCCTTGATGGCCTCCAGCAGCTCCTTGACTTGTATCATTTCCATGCCGGAGGGTTCAAGGTTCCATTCCCCCCTCACCACTGGCGGTTTGCTCGACTTCGTTGGCAGGGGGGAGCATGGTTTTCGATGTAAAACCAGAGGTTTCTCCACCCAGGAAGGTTGGAGGGGAATTTATATGAAATGTATTTCTCGCCGGCCTGCTGCCGCAGTTGGATGCCGGCGCCCCCCACCACAGCGAGTTTTTTCATGGTTGGCTGGGGTTTGACGCGGAAGAGGAAGCGGAATAGATCCCAGTGGGGTTCAATTCCGAGAAATGCTTCACAGAAGTGGATGAAAATGGAAATGTGGCAGATGGAATTCGGGTTGAGGTGATGGAGGTCAAGCCCGTAGTAGTAAAGAAGGCCGCGAAAGAATGAACAAGAGGGGAGGGCCAATCCCCGTTCGGCAAAATGGTAGAATGTGACGATTTCGTCGACATTCTCCATGGGGAAAGGTTCACGGAAAGAGGGGCGCCAGTTGACGAGATTTTTCTCTTGTAGCAACCCCTCGGAAACAAGTTTTTTCAGATTGTTGAGGGAGCACTTACTGTGTGTCCACTCCGCGGTCGCTGGCTCCGCATCCTTCTTCATCTCCTCGATCTCTGACTTCTTGGACGCCATCTCCGATGCGCCGGCCACGAGATGCTCGGGGGCTGCGGGGAGAGGGGCGGGGAGGTCGGAGTGGGAGTCTTTCTTGGGGGAAGGCGGCGGCGTTTGGCTCGGATTGGGGTTTTGGCGGTTTTTGGCGGAATGCGGACTGAAAGTGCAATTTTCCCTCCTATTGTCGCGGGGTTATGTAACCAGCGGGATGGGGAAAAGTTACTGTTCTGAAGTTCAAGAGTCGTTTTGTGGAATATTCCGAAGGTGAGGGGTCGTTTGGTGGTCTGATTGGATTAAATATTCAATTAATCATTTTTTCAGGGCTAATTAGCCCGAAAAAGGGGTTTTTCGAATCTTTGGTCCAATTACATCATTTGTACCATCACTTTGGTCACCCCTTAACGTATCACTGTTCAGCCCGTATGCCACGATTTTTGGACCCTTATCTCCAATTTTGTGGGATTTGGATTCAAGGCTCGGGGGCTGCGGGGTACGTGGCATCGACTACTTATTTTTCAAATTTCTTTGAAGGATAAGGAGGGTTACAGATTGAAGGGACCCTCAGCCTGATTCTCCGATTCAAACTAAGGCTCGGGGGCTACTCCATATGGAGTGCGATTTTGCAATCGCACACCATAGCAGGAATGAAATTCGGGGCATGAGCACCTCATAGCTTCGATGCAGCCAAAGGAGTACTCGAAGAAGGGCTTCAAGACGAATCATCAGAGGAAGTCGAAGACTGCTTCGAAAAGTACTCGATAAGCCTGCAGTACTCAGCTACGAAGAGCTCGGGGGCTTGTCAGACCCGGGGCCACCGGGCTGGGCATGTTACGGAGTTTAAGAGATTAAGCCCGTCTTATCTCTTATTCATTTTGTTTATCTCTTATTTATCCCGTTTAAATAGGAGATAGAGCTAACCAACACGGAGAGGATCTACTCGAGATCAATTCTGGTGTGATCCCTCGGAGGGGGTTGGTTAGCATCTTTGTAACTCTGACCCCTCGGATATATAAGGGAGGTCAGGGACCCCCCTCAAAACAAAAGATCATTAGGTCATTCTACACCAAAGAGAATACAAACCACCATACAGGACGTAGGGTGTTACGCTCCGTGCGGCCCGAACCTGTCTAAAGTCTTGTGTTATTTGCACCTTCGAGTTCTTGATCTCGGCATTCCCTCACCCAAAACTTACCACCTTGGGTATATCCCTCGGTGGGCAGCCGGTTAAACACCGACAGGGGCTCCGCTCGGTGTACGCACTTCTCTTAGCCTATAAAAGGGAGAGTGCGCCCGTTAGAACACAAGTTCCAAAAGAACTCCTTTAGTCTCTCAAGAGGGTCCTGAGCCATTTTCCAAACTCTCAAGCAATACAGCACACAAGTGGACGTAGGGTTTTACACTCCGGCGGCCTGAACAACTCTGAATCCCCGTGTCTTTTCCGTGTTCATCCATCTTTTGATCAAGCGTTCTTAGATCTCCCCCAAACTCATTCTAAACTAGGATTAGACGGGTGCATTCCGCTACCCGGCTGGAGATTTCCTCCGACACATGCGGTTAATAATAAGAAGAAAGTTATTTATTATGGGCTAAGAGCATCTCCAAAAATGCTCAATTACACTCTCAAAGATTAGTTTCGGAAATAAACTTGAAAATACAAGCTCCAATGCCCAACATTCCCGCACGCCCAAATCTAACGGATCGCACTCCCAATCGCCAAAGTTAAGCTGATCCCGCGTAATTGCTCGAGCAGAGTGAGGGAGGATCAGAGCGGTGGGCTTCAGCTGCTGATTGCTAAGATGGAGAGAGGAACAGAGAAAATAAGGGTGGAGCTCTCACGTCTCAAGCTTCTGTGATTTGGAAGTAGTGCATGGAGCAGAGAGATCGACAGGGAAGAAGGAAGAAGCAGGGAAGAGCAGGCGTGCTTGGCCTTGGTGGCTGTGGAGCTCGGATGGTAAATAGGCTGCTAATTCGGTGCTTCGGTGGAGATATAAACGAGCAGGGGTTGGTCGGCTGAGCTTGGAGAAGAGGAAGATTAAGGTGATGCTGGTTTGCTTTGTGGAGAGGAAACAAGAGAGGATGGAGGAGAGCGGCAGCGGAGGCTGGCTAGGAATGGAGGGGCGAGAGATAAGTGGATGATGCGGCAACAATCAGATTATTTTGGAACTAAGTTTTGGAACCTAGGGGCGGAGCCAGAAACGAGTCAAGACCCGGGTTGAACAGCTAAGTGATGCCTAACTTCGTACTAGTTTTTAACATGTAATCTATTTTTTTAATCTGATGTACCATTAAATTTTAAGTCTAGGACTCGGGCTGCAGCAAAGGCAGCACGGGCCCGGCTCCGCCACTGTTGGAACCGTTGGCCGAGGGTATCTCTTTTTTCCAATAATTTTCGGTAAGATTCTAAAACTAGTTTTTCGGACTTTATCTTTTAATCCCAAAATATAATATGTTGCATGCGTGATAAATTATTCTGGTATCATCTTTCGGCCCATGCAGATGCAGAGAAGCGCGCAGCAATGAAAAATTCTATACATCTTCCACTAGATTTGCAATTCACGTATCTTCCACTGTTTATATAAATAATTAGAATTGCATCTAAAACACAATGCATTGTCGCGTCTGGCTCGCATGGTGTGCAAGAAAGACACAGAGGTTTATACTCGTTCAGGCGGAATGTCTCTGCGTTCAGTTTGAACTGCTCGTGTTCGTGCACTGATTTGCAGTACGGGTTACAAATGGGCGAGAGAGGGAACAGGCTCCTAAATCTCTGGTGACGAAGTGTTGCGTGGGTGCGTCAGTGTTGTAAATCCGGTCCCTCCCTACAGGGGTCCTTCCCTTCCCTTTCATATGCCCAAGGGAATTTCTATATACACCAGGACTATAATATCAGATTGGGGAGGAAGGTCGGAATTAGCAATTGATAAAAAGGAAAGGATATGGGCTCGTGTGAAGGGGCAAGGGTCGCATACACGAGAGAGAGGTCGCCGGGATCCTGCTTTTCCTCCTCCCCGCGTGTGGTCACCATTGGTCCTGTACATGACGAGGGGTGTCCCTGCGCCTCTCCCTAGCACGACGTGCGACGTGCGTCTCAATAGGGCGGGCGGCGCAAGCCCGCGGCGTGCTTGGTGGGCGACATGCGCCATGACAAGATGGGCAGCGTGAGCTCCCGGCGCGTTCTACGGCTTGTCCTCTCCAGAGTTCATGTCGAGACACATCCTTACCCATCCCCGTGCCAGAGGTTCGACCCCTGGCATGACCTATCATTCATTTTGTGAGACCCTGAGGGTCCCACGTCCCTGCGGCGGGTACGGCCGGATCCGTTCCCTCAGGTTCGGGCGAAGCGGAGCTCCCCCTCGGGGTCTGGCGAGGCTGAGACCGTGCCCTCGGGGTCGAGCGAGGTGGAGGAGCTCACCCTCGGAGTTGGGCGAGGCGGAGCTTCTCTCACAGGGTCGGGCGAGGCTGCGCTCGCATTCTTGGGGTCGGGTGAGGTGGAGTCTGATCTTTGGTGGTTGGGCAAGGCGGCTCGTGTTCTTCGTCTGCGCTTGGTATTAGGCCGTCGGTGCCTCTCCTACTGGTGGACCATCAGTCTGATTAGGCTGAGCGGCGGGAGAGCTAACCCGTAATTAGCTTAGGAACAAAATTTTTGAGGGTCCGTAATATCCCTCAAGCGTGCAACAGCATTGCGCGGGGTAGGCAAGCATCGCAGGATTTGGACACATGTCGCAGCTCGCGAGTGCATGGATGTGGATAGATTGGTAAATAAGTTCATAACTTCAAATGATCTTTTCTATTATACCATGAATCCTATGAGTCTATCTAGCTCTTGTCTCATAAGGTGCAAGCTCCTGCTCCACTTGCTTTCCTGCACCTATATGAGTCTATCTATCTCTCTAGATCTATGTCTACAAAGTCCTAAGTAAGCTTATAAAGTTATTAAGCTTCACGAAAACGCTTAGGGTATGGTATTATTACGGTAGAAAAGCAACTCCTCCAAGGAATTCTAAATCAAAATCTATCTTCTTATATTATTTTTACAATTGGTATTGATTAGATGCTCTCTAAATAGTTAAGGTGGGAAGACAGGGTCTGTTTGGTTGGGCTGCGGCTGTAAGAAAAAATTGTTGTATGCTGTGAGCCGGGGAAAAAGCTAATGTGAGCTATGAGAAAACTGAAAGCCGTTTGGCTGAAACGATTGTGAAAGATTTGCTGGAAAATGAATGTAATGCCCTGAAGTGCTGAGGGGCTGTTGATATTCAAATTAATTGTAAATCATCGTTTTGTTTACTAATTCGTATGCAAATTACCAGTTTAGGAAGGAAATCTTAAATACAATGATAGCAAGGCTACAAAATGACATATGGTTCATATATATATATATATAGACACACACATACATACATAACGATGTCCTTCCTTACGTAACTATCTCCCTCTCGCACTACAAAGCATCAGCTTGCGTTTATGCTATCCTACTGCGAATGCTATTCATGGTTTCATCATTCTCTCCATCTTCATTGTCGTCTCCTTGCGTTTATGCTGTGGCAGATGGTTGTTGTAGCAGGTACTCCTCATCAGCATCACATTTATCAAACTTCCTATCTTGCAAATGGTTGTCACGAATAAAATTATGCAATACCATACAAGCTAGAATTATATGCTTCCGAGTACGAGTAGAAAAACTTGGAATGCCCTTCGAAATACGTCACTTCTACTTTGAGACTCTGAAAGACCGCTCATTGATATTTCGAAGAGATGAATGCAAGAAATTGAACGCCTTGTACTTCCCTTCCGGTGCAGACCCATTACGAAGTCGAAACTCTAGTATATGACATGTGCCTCCTTTAAAAGGGGCAAGATATCCTAGTCGGTTTGGATAATCGGAGTCCATGAGGTAATATTTACATATAAAACCAAATCGCAAATAACAATAGAAGTATTGATAGTAACAAAATATATATACTTTTAGGAGGCACGGGAAATAAAGGAAAATTTGCTAAAGCATGATTAGGATCCGTGTGTCATGTGCAGAACCCGGCCAACCGCCAACCAGAAACCACAAAGATAAATCTCATGTCAAAATCACAAACAGCTAGCACGTTATGAGATGTAAACTCATGTCGACATATGCGGTTGACCACTTCCTCTGCAGGCACTGTTACTGAAACATGTGAACCATCAATAGCTCCAATCACACCTTTGAAATGAGGCTAGAAACGGTTCTCTTTGATCTTTTCATGCTCAATAGAGAAATTAGGATCTCTTGGCTTGATATTATCCTTTACTAACTTGCGCAAATAATTCAATACTTCATGAAACTTGGTGTGAACTATTCAGAGTGACCGTGTAAAATGGTCTTCAGCTTGTGAGGATGATTGTGGACCTCCAACGATCCACAAAAATATCGCCAATAGCTCTATTGATGATACATTATTAGTTGATATCAAACCGTAGTTCGAGATGAGCAAGTCATGAAGTGCTATAAAAATATCTAGATACAAGCATTACTACCATAGGCGGCTCCTTAATAAATCCACCCGGGATAATTAGCCCACATGTGGAAAAGCCTTCCACAAGCCGCCTGGAAAGGCAGAGCGTTATGTCTTCAGAATTCGTTTTTATAGAAGTGTAGTAGTGTATGTTTATTGTGAATGATTTCTATTTAGTTAATTGCTTGCTAGTGCATGCTTCTAAGAAAGCAGCTAGTAGAATAGAAAATGAAATCGGACGTTACAGACTATTAGAAAATAGCTGCTAGCTCTAGTGTCGTCTCAGCAGTGGCATGTGTGTGTGTGTGTGTGTGTGCAGGTGTGTGTGTGGTCAGTATAGGTGTTGGCTCACCAGACGATCCGAGATAGATAGAAGAACACACGTACGATGCTTCTCCACGTTGCTCTTTAGTTAGTGTCCATGATGATCTATAGTCATTAGCACCGTATGTATACTGTATGTATTAACCTGCTGCCTGCCTAGCTAACTGCACAGCATGTGAGAAGATGCATGACTAGATTATGTTATTATTATATATATAATCGATCAATGATAGGTTCTGAAATTGAAGATGGCGAATGGTCGTCGTCAATTGGTAGGGCTAGTTGGGCAAACCCTAACTAACCTACTAAATTTTGGATTATTACCCTAACCGTACGCCTTTTCTCTCTCTATTTTGGCAAGAATATATAACAGTACGTAGTCCCTGTGAAGGCATGCAGCTAGAACGAAGCTTGGCAGCAGAGACCAAACCGTACGTTCTAATAAACAAGACCTATATATCTTGCTTGCGTTTCATTTGCTTGTGTTAACTAAACACGGCAACACCAACTACTACAGTTAGTTAGTGGGTGCCGTGTGAATGGGGGTTGCAGGCGTTTGCGTATGAAATGAATTGGGAAATAAAACAACTGGCTAATTAACGCATGCATCATCAGCTGCCTCCTCTCTTTCGATCTGAAAATGCAAACGACTCCAATGTGATCAGCTATCATACTACTTTTTACTATTGGCTAGTCAATATGCATGTAAACTAGCTACCAGCAGATATGTATGTAATTAAGTTGGAGAAGCTACCAAAATAATGCAAGGGAGATAGATAGATGCCCATGCCATTGATCCAACAACTGTCGTTCAACTCCAAGCAGACTAGCTACCTACCTGATACTACTGCGTGCAGCCCCTGCTGCTGCTGTAACAGCATGATGGGGTTTAATATATCTATAATCTTAGCTTGTGATGGAATATAATGGTTGCAAATTAAGTTTGCAAACATCACAGGCACGAGCTGATAGTGAGACCTGGCGACCAGCAGCTAGCTGGGTAGCTATATATATAGATCAGAGCTTCAGCATGGATGCAATACATCCAAGGAAGATCGTCATCGTCGCCAGGAGATCGAAGTAAGCCAGGCCAATTGTAGTGGCTGGAATCAACAACATGGCTCGGCCATTCTTGTTCTTCCATCTCGCATTCGCCTTGTGCTTCTTTTTGCTGATCAGATACCTGTTGTTGGCTGACGCAGCCGTCGTTGAGCACACCTTCCATGTACGTAATTTCTCTTCGATCTCCTTTGCGCGCGCTCTCTCTCTATAGATAAATTTTATCTACACTCGCTTGCAGCTAATCTCACTATCAGTATACCACCGTGCGTATATTCACGTACTCATTTATCACTTTGAACATGTTCATATACTAATTCTAAGATACTTCAAAAGGATAAGGGATATATAAAAAAATTTCAAAAGCATCGCTATTTTTTAAATATATCATGATTATACATCAGTACTAGTATATAAAAATAAAAATAAGTATGTCCATATACTCCATGTAAGATTACATACTTAAATTATATACACATACACCTTGTACGTATCTTTCGTTGGGTCAGATACGTTCTACATCATAAGATACACATGTAGAAGTAGCTACAAGCGCATGTAGGATCATTACGTGTATTGCAACCAACTGATTGATCACCGCCTGCTGCTATATACCCGGCCCGTACGTCGTCAGGTGGGCAACCTGACCGTGGAGCGGCTGGGCCAGAGCCAGGTGATCACGGCGGTGAACGGCCAGTTCCCGGGCCCCAAGATCGAGGCCCGCGACGGCGACACCGTCGTCGTGCACGTCGTCAACCTCTCCCCCTACAACATCACCATCCACTGGCACGGCATCCTGCAGCGCCTCTCCAGCTGGGCGGACGGCCCCAACATGGTGTCGCAGTGCCCCATCCGCCCCGCCGGCGGCCGCTACACGTACCGCTTCAACGTCACCGGCCAGGAGGGCACGCTCTGGTGGCACGCCCACGTCTCCTTCCTCCGCGCCACCGTCTACGGCGCGCTGCTCCTCCGCCCGGCGCCGGGGGCCAGGTACCCCTTCCCCATGCCCCACCGCGAGGCCACCATCCTGCTCGGCGAGTGGTGGAACGCCAGCGTCGTCGACATCGAGAGGCAGGCCCTCCTCGCCGGCGGCGCGCCCAACAACTCCGTCGCGCTGACCATCAACGGCCTCATGGGCGGCTACCAGCTCACCGTGGAGCGCGGCAGGACCTACCTGCTCCGCATCATCAACGCCGCTCTCAACTACCAGCTCTTTTTCAAGGTCGCCGGCCACTCCTTCACCGTCGTCGCAGCCGACGCCTGCTACACCGACCCCTACGACACCGACGTCATCGTCATCGCGCCGGGACAGACGGTGGACGCGCTCATGCGCGCCGACGCCCACCCGGGCCGCTACTACATGGCGGCACAGGTGTACCAGAGCCTCGCCAACGCCACCTACAGCGCCACCACCACGGCCCTCGTCACCTACCAACGACGACGACAGCCTCCTTCATTAGAGACGCCGCCGCCGCCGGTGATGATGCCCAGCATGCCGGTGTTCAACGACAGCGCCACCGCGCAGGGCTTCTACGCGAGCCTCACCGGACTGCTGCAGGACGGCACGCCAACGGTGCCGCTCCACGTGGACACGCGGATGCTGGTGACCTTCGGCCTGGGCGTCACGCCGTGCGCGCCGGCGCAGACGCTGTGCAACCGGACGCTAGGCTCCGTGGCGGGCAGCATGAACAACGTGTCCTTCCAGTTCCCGACGGCGATGTCGCTGCTGGAGGCGCGCATGCGGGGAGCCCCGGAAGGCGTGTACACGCGCGACTTCCCCGACCGGCCGCCGGTCATGTTCGACTTCACCAGCGAGGCGGCGAGCGCCGACAGGGCGGTGATGGCCACGTCCAAGGGGACCAAGGTGAAGGCGCTGCGGTACAAGGAGACGGTGGAGGTGGTGCTGCAGAACACCGCCATCCTGGGCGCCGAGAACCACCCGCTGCACCTCCACGGCTTCAACTTCTACGTGCTGGCGCAGGGCGCCGGCAACTTCAACGCGCACCGGCATGTGCGCACCTACAACCTCATCAACCCGCACCAGCGCAACACCGTCGCCGTCCCGGCCGGCGGATGGGCGGCCATCCGCTTCACCGCCGACAACCCTGGCATGTGGATCATGCACTGCCACCTGGATGCACATCTGCCCTTCGGCTTGGCCATGGCCTTCGAGGTGGATGACGGCCCCACCCCCGACGCCGTTCTCCCGCCACCGCCACCGGACTACCCTCGGTGCTAATCAGGAGGAACAAGGAAACCAAGACGGCACAAGCTCCACGACCTGATTCATTCTTCAGCCCTCCTCAAAAAGAATTTCCCACTATTCATATTTTTTTGCTCATTTTGTTTACAGATTCTCCAAGGCACTTCAGTTGGGGCGTAATAATGCTAAGGGGACGAACATAATTGAAATAGCAAGAAACGGGCCGAACAGCTAGCTAGTCAAAATGCAATTAAAATCTGAATGCCAAACTTCTGACAGAAACAAAACATTAACATTAGAATTAGTAATGCCATATTAGCATTTACATGAGAACACAGTGCTAACAGATACAAGAAACTACATCATAACATTACTAGCATGCTACAGGAAGCTGAAAATGCCCTCAGCGCAGTTCAGTTGGTCACTACTACAACAAACTGTAATGGATTGTCAGGCGGGCCATCTAGATAAAGTTAGTCAGTCATGCGGCTACATACAGTCGCGTTTGACTTGGTGATGTGAAATTTCATCCGCTGCTCTAAGAAGCTGTGCGGCCCTTCACTGCAAAGAAATAACCAAGTACAGCACGTTAGAAGGTTCTTACTCTGTTGATCGCTGAATATGCATGTACACGAGCATGACAAGTGGAACCGTAAGAATACATACCAGGGCTGACGATCTTTATCCTCTTAGTAATAGCCCTTACAGAAGTGACAGATGTCGTTCCTGCTGAAGAAGGTATCAATCAGTATAGTTGTTTGAGGGGCAAAAATAATGACTGTTATAAGGGGCAAAGAAAAAAAAAAGGAAGCTAGACATTGGAGGATCTTATTAGAGCTAGGTGAAAACCTTGCAAATCGAAATCTTCAGTGGAATCTGCAGCCACTGCCTTCACTGAATCAGGTAAACCAGGATCTGCTATCACATAACCACTCTTGGGAACAGGCTCTAGTCTGTATGCAGAAAGAAAACATCTTAACATGCGCAGCTTTGCAAAGACTAGAAATTGAAAGTTGTCAAACAAACAAACAAAATGAACTATGTAATACCTTTGAACTTCAGCACCTGTAGAAGGATTCTGGCAATGAACACCTTCAGTGTCAAGGTCAAGGTCAAGCAGAAGCTCAGAAAACGAAAAATCACCATCAAATATATCAAGATTAGTGAAATCAATGTCAAAGTCATCTTGCTTGTCTTCGTCAGAAGAGGTAGAGGCCTTGTCACAAATCAGCTGCTCGCTTGGACCTGGCCTTGAATCAGTAGCATCAAAGTTTAGCTTTCCTTTGACATGTTCCCTCTTGGTTGACTTGTGGGTGGTGGATTTCAAGGGGGAGCTGACATGGTAACTCCTCTCAACAGCATAATAGGTGCCCCCTTTGAGCGGGCTGACGATGAGAGTCTTGGAAGAAACTATGGAGCACTGGGAGGAGGCAATGTCCTGCTGGGTATGAGCACTTGCCGCCACAGGGAATGGCCTTTGAGTTGTACAAGCAGCGGGCTGATCCTGATCTTGTATGACATGGCTTTGTGGCGGTGTACAGGGAGAAGTGTGGAGTTGAGGCTGAAGTGGCCTGAATAAGCTCTTTGCAACAGAGGAAGTCTGGACAGGAAGCTTTGCCATGGCAGAATGTTCAGCTGAAGTTGGATGGGTCGTAGTGCAGGATTTCTTGGAGGCTGTAGTAGTCTTCCCTGCAGACTTGGAATGCTTCCTCTTTTTGGTGGGCATGTCTGAGGAGTTGTGGACAAGAAGCGCGGTGGATGCATGAGCGTAGTGATGTACGACAGGTGAAGCATATCCGGCGGTGCCTGCAGCAGCAGGGACGGGTGGTTAAGGTTGCAGCAAAATACAAGAAACAATGCTAGAAAGAAAGCACGAGGCAGGAGGCAATAGGTCGAACAGGTGGAGGGCGTTGCAATTGATTACCTTGGGGCTGCGGAGGAGACGAAGACGAGGCGACGAAGAGCGGCGGGACGAGTGGAGGCGAGGATGGCTGGGAGGTGTTTGCGGCGGGAGGCAGGGGAGGCATCATCATCATCATCGCAGGAGTGATGGGAGGCGGCGGCGGCGAGGAGGAGGAGGCGTAGTAGTTGGAGACGAGGGAGTGCATGGCGTGCATCGCGGAGTCGATGGCGACGCGGCCCTCCTTGAGGGCGATGTAGTCGTGGAGGATGTCGGCGAGCGGGAGGAGGCCCTTGGGCGGTGGCTTGGCGCGGTTGGGGCTGAAGAGGTGGGCGGCGTCGGAGCGGAAGGCGGCGAGCGCGGCGTGGAAGCCGTTGTCGACGAGGTAGCGGTCGACGAGGAAGGCGACCTGCGCGGCAGTGACCTTCTTCTTGGGCTTGGTGGCGGCGTCAGGAGTGGTGGGCTTGGGCGGCGCCATGGCCAGCAGCTTGGCTGATGTGGGAGGCGGAGGCGGAGATCTGCTCCGCCTGCGCTGCTCTCGGCCGTCTCCTCCAATTCGATTGGATCTGGCGTGGCGGGGTAATGGCGGGTGGGATCTCAGATGGATTGGATTTGTGGAGGGAAAAACGAACCAAGGCGGGAGGGAGGGAGGGAAGGGGAAACTAACTGGGAAAGAAGAAAAAGACGAGCGCGCGCGCGGGAAGGAAAAAACAACCACCGCCAACGCCAAGCCTCCCCCTCCCGCGCGCGCCCCGCGCCAAGCAACAAGGGTGGGGTGGACTGTTGGGCTGGAAGTGCTTGCGGCCCTGAAAGAATACGGCCCACAGGAGGAACAAGGCTGGTCTGGGCTGCTGCGTGCGGCCCAGACCACAGGCCACAAAAGTTGTGGAGAGTCGGCAGCACCCATATAGTACTCTGAAGAATACGGCCCACAGGAGGAACAAAGCATTATTTCCTAGGGTGGTCACGCGTCCATCCTTGTCTCAAAAAAAAAATCATTTCCTAAGTTTGGTGTACTCAGGCTGGTGCCAATCGGGCCCGGTACCGCCCCCTATCGGCGCGGCTCACGCGAGAGGCGGGCTGGAGGCGGGCGGGAGGGAGAGAGAGGGCGGGATCCATCCCGCCGGGCGGGAGCGGGCGCTATCACCCCGCTCGCGCCCGCGTTGGCAAGCGGGAGGCGGGCGGGAGCGAGGCGGCGCGCTGGCGTCGGGCGAGAGGGGTGGGACGGGAGTGACGTGGCGCGTTTCTATTGATCCACGCGGAGGTTGAAATAATTAAATTTGGAAAAGAAAAGCTGACGTAGAGGAGAGAGAAGTGAGAGTTAGCACTATAGCCTATGTATTATGTATTGGAGAGGTGAGGTGAGAGTAGGGCGAGAGTAAGGGTGAGAGCTGACGTGGCGGGAAGATACCTCCCCCACCACTGAACTCAGCTTCGTTATGCAAATGCAAAAGGAAAAGGTGCGCAGATGCAAAATAAAAAAAGTGGAATTTTATCTTCCCTTTTCTCTTCTCTTGTATTTTCTATGGAAAGAATTGGTAGAAGCTTGGCTGTGGCAAACTGAATGAAGCACGAGAGCGCTAGCGTGCCAGGAGGAGACAAGGAAAGAAACAACCTACTAGTAACAGTAGTAACAGCAGCGCGTGCGCGGGTAAAAGTAAAGTAACCAGGAAACAACTAGGAGTAGTGCGCAGCGCAGGCACGAGGCACCCCGACCCGCCAGGCGACAGCACAGCACGCCTTTTCTTTTAGCTTTGCTAGTTTTCTTTCTTTGATTTGATGATCCCGCCTTTATTTGTGTTAGTGGAGGATAATGATCAATCAATCCATCCATCAATCTAGCTTAGGAAGGAGCTCGGTTATTTCTTTTATTTTTCATTTTTCAATTCAAGCGGGGTTAATTCTTCAGTCAAATAAAAAAAAAACAGGAGAGGCAAAAGCAGTTGGTCTGGCCCACACTCCACTGCACGAGCGATGGAAGTGAGCACCACACCACCCGCCTCCTCTTCTTCTTCCTACCCATCTCCATCAAATCTGCAAATCAATCAAGAACTAGTAATAGTCTCAAGAACAACAAGAAGCGCGAGATTTTGGTGCTAGTCCGGAGCATTGCATTGCACTGCACTGCTCAAAGGGTGGTGAGTGAGATGCCGTCGCCGTCGCCGCCGCCGCTTCTCCCCTTCCTCCTCTTCCTCCTCCTGGTAGCACCAGCTCCAGCTCCCGCCGCCGCCTCTTCTTCCTTCTCCCTCGACTTCTTCCGCGCCGCCGCCGCCGGCCAGCTCGCTCTCTCCGGCGGCGCCAATGCCACCGCCGCACAAGTCTCCATGCCCTCCCCGGGCGCACGCGTCCAGTACAGGGCCCCCATCGTCTTCTCCTCCGCCGCCGGAGGCCTCGCCTTCTCCACCTACTTCGCCTTCGCCCTCCCGCCCTCTGCCGCTTCGTCCCTCGCCTTCTTCCTCACGCCCTCCGCGGCCTCCCGCTCGCCCCCCGCCCTCGCCGTCGTCTTCTCCGCGCGCCACGTCCGCGTCGACCTCGCCGGCCGCGCCGCCATACAGCGCCAGGCCCACTATTTCCCTGCCCGGGACCGGAACCGGACTCGGAGCCTCCACGCCTGGATAGACTACAACGCCACCTCCGCCATGCTCCACGTCCGCCTCTCGGCCACGCGCATCCGCACCCACAACCACCCGACCCCGCCGCTGCTCTCCTGCCCACTCGATCTGTCCCCCGTCCTCCGGAGGGCCCCCGTCCTCGCCGGCTTCCGGACGCCCTCCGGCAACTGCACCTTATTCAGCTGGGCCTTCCACGCCGCTCCCTATCGGTTGCACTCCCAGCCGCTCAACCCCACCGACCTGCTCACCACGCCGCCGCCGCCACCAGAGCGCCGCTACAGCGCCGCCGTGTTCCTGCTGTTCGCGGCCGCGTGCGGCGCCATGGTCACATTCTTCGTGCTCTTCCTCTGGTACTCCGTGGCGGCGCGCCGACCCGTCGCGCCGGTGGAGTATCCCATGCACACCTCCGACGTCGTCTACCAGAAGATTGTGCTCGTCGGAGTCAAGGACGACGCTGCCACCGCCGCCGACGATGGCCATCCGCCGTCCGGCGCGGCTGACAAGTAGATGATGCTCCTTCTCGTCCTCGTCCCCAAGTACCAGCTCTTACCTTGTTGCTTCGTTTTGTTCACAGTTCAATTCAGGTCGCTGCTGCCTTTGCAATTGTCTTGTAATTACTACTGTAGTACCATAATCAACCAGACCGCGGTGGAAACTGCAGATTTTGCCATCAAGCACAACAACGCAAGCTCCGCGCTTTCCACCCAAATCAAGTTAGTTTAGTTAGAAGCTCCTCCTGTTTCAGCTAGACGGTTCCTATTCAAGTTGTAACACCACTGCTACCACTGTATTTCCTTTCTTGCACTGATGCTGCTTAGCCAGTGTGCTTGTGTAGTTGTTTTTTGATTCTCAGCTCTAGGGGACAAACATGAGCATTTTTCTTTTTTGCTCGTTACTAATGCTCACCAGAAATTGGACGAAACTCGACATGACCTTTGTATCATATACATTCATACTTGCTCAGGAAGGTAATAGCACTTCTCCACTACATATCCTATGCTGGGGTTATGTGACGACAGATTCGGAATTCTTTTCCCTCCTGCTGGATGGAACATTGAAACCTGATGCATGTGCATATTTCTTCTGTTCAAGCTAGGTCCTTCTTCTGCAGTAATTCCTCCTCCCATAGACGGATACTCCAACTCCAAGCTTGATTTGATGATGTAGGTCCCCTTCAAGTTGCCAACATAGTGGAGCAAAAATCAACTTGGAGCAAGTGACCTGCATTCCATATTTCTGGATAGAGGCCAAAAATAAGGGCTGCTTTCGACATTGACTTTGCATTGGGAGTATCATATAATTTGCTCTTTATGGGAGCTACTATATATGAGTCTATGACTATTAGGTATACTATATCATACTAGTGCTGCTTTCAGTTAGGAACTACAAACTAGAATATGGAATCCACGGTTGCCTTTTGCCTTTCCTTTTCCTTTCTGGGAAAATTTCTCCGTCATCTCCGCATCTGAATTTCAGGTTGATTGTGAAGGGCATTTTCGCATCCACTAGAGAGTAGGTGAGTTACCGGATTGCCTTTAGTTAGGAATTATGATAATCATGGTTTGGAATCAGATGCTGCGAGCTAGCTATTAGTGGACCAGAGATATATGTATAATGCTGTATATTGTAATGTCAGCTGAGTGTGGCCATCATTAATTATTGGTGCTTTGACAAGTGTTAGCCATGATATTGTACAAGGCAAGAGTGCCTCTGTTGGGGAAAAAAATAAAAATGATGCTATTCTCTTACCTTTTGGATGGTGATGAGTTTTTGTACGTCATGTATCTCCACAATGTAAGATGCAAGGCCCACCTTACAATGCTGCTGCTTTGGCCCTTGTTATCAGAATCGCATTGAGCAATGCTTTGGTGTTGGTTTGCAAGTAGTGCAGTGGGCATCTGAAGACAGTGAATCGAATAATCCCAGCATGGATGATTGCAGCCTCATTGGAATACATGGTTTGCCAATTGAATTGGTGACGGCAGCCTCATCTCATCTGGTGAGCCATAAAGCAGCAGCAGTTGCAAAGCAAATACGTCGGAAATCAAATATCCCTCCAATAATGTTTGCTTTTGGTCTTTCCGGAACGGAAGTAGTATGTAGCCATCAATAATGGATGCACGAAACTGAAGGAGTAGAAAATGACCCGGGCGGCCCTCGTGATCTTTTCTCTCTCTCCTTGAATTGTATGGGGTACCGGCCATGCCATCCCTGTTGCAGCATATCTTTTTTCTTTTCTTTTCTTTTCTTTTCTGTTTGATGATATTTTAGGTACTAGTAGTAGTGCTCGTTTCTCTTCAGAGAAGAAAAGAAGAGAGGAAAACTATGAGCCTTTGGTTCTGTTTATCTGGATGTCTACCTGTCTGCTGTCAATCAGTCTATCCATCTACCTATCTACATAGGAGTATTTACATACAATTAATATATACACTAAAACTAGATATGCATATATGTATGGTTGCTGTGTCGTACTGTACATGCGTACATACATACATGGTGTTTGGTGGTCGGGGCCCAAGAGGCAGTGAGCGAGCAGCGGAGGAGACGGGGAACGAAGAAACAAAAAGAAGAGTGTAGGCATTGCGTGCGTGCGTGGTTGGGGAATTCGGCAAGCAAAGGAAAGGAAAAAAAATAGAGAGAAGGAAAGAAACGCATCGCGCAACGGAATGAGAAATCCCAGGGCCGGGAGAGGAGGCCAAGGCGGGCCGAGCTGAGAGTGACAGTTTATTTGTTTCTTTTTGGTTGAGAAGAATCGGTTGCAATGCAACCAACTACCATCCTTCTTGCTCTTTCAGCTTCGTCTTCCTCCTCCAGTCGGCCAGTCTCTACAATATAAATAAATAAATATCAGCACGGCCCCGCGGCCGCCATTTATCCCCCCTCCTCTTCTTCCTCCCTTTGGCTGCTGCAATTTCTTTCCCACCCACCAACTCCTCCTCCGGTCCCCTCCCCCGATTATCTTACTATCTTAGCAGCAGGAGGAGGTGGTGGTGGAGGAGGAGGAGGAGGACGAGGAGGCCTTTGCTCGCCGTGGTCAGCAGCGAAAGGGCGCGCTGCTAGTGGCCGCCGCGCCAGGGAAATAGGGAATAATCAATCGAATCGGTCGCTGCAGTTGGGGTTCTCCAACAAATTCGTCCTCCATACCATCATCAATTGGACCGGAAGAGGACCCGAAAGCAGATTGGATTGGATTCCCTGAGAGAACCAAAGCAATGGATGTCAACGTGAGTCTGCCTTCCTTTTTCAACTCCTTTCCCTATCAATTCAATTACTGCTTGTGCTGGATTGTTATGAGGCTGAGTGCTGCTGCTGCTAGCCCTCATGATTCAGTCAGTGCTTACTTGACCCATCGTCTCTGTCTTTCTTTCTTTGCTCCTGTGTGCGCTACTAGTCTAGTCCTGTCATACTCTGCTACGGAGGGAGGGACGGCCGGCCGGCCTCCCAATTATACATACATACAGATACAGTCAGTCAGTGCCTGCTTTGTGCTGTGTTCCACATGCCATACAGTATATAAGAGATATATATATATATATATATATTATATTAGCCGATTAGTAGGCACCATAAATAAGATCGCATCGCACTTGATTCCCTGATAACTGATTGATTGGTGCACCCATCATTCATTCAATGTTCTCACCACTTTGGCGAATGGCGATAATAACGTGTCCGTCATTTTTTCCCTCGCTACGAAAATGATGCTACTTTTGTGGAAGGCACCGCATCACCGTGTTGGTGCCGCGGCGGCTTCGTCCTCCTCCTTTTTATAGGCTGCCTCCGCTTCTTCTTCTTCTTCTTCCTCATCATCGTCGTGCACCACCCCGGAGACAGAGGACCCGCAATTCGACGACGGCCACCACGAGAGGGCGCCGCTCCTGCTGCCCACCAAGATCATGGACGCCGCCGACGAGAAGGGCGAGAGGCCCGATCTCTCCGAGGATACGGCCCACCAGATTAGCGTTGGTACGCAACATGCAGAACCGCCATTTCTACCTTCCTTCCTTTCTTTCTTTCTTGTTATATCTAATCTACCACTGCGTGCACGCATGCCTGCCTGCCTGTCACCCTCTTATGAGTATCACAAGCAAGCAAGCAAACTGATGATGTAATGTAATCGCCTTATTTTCCTTCAACCATCAACTGCTCGTCCATGAATCAAATTCTTCTGCTAAAGAATCAACTTCTGATCTTTCGTTGAATTTCAAAGTTGAAACATGCCACCATGTGGCGCATAGTAAATTGCTGAACGCATTCAGATAAATTTACAACATTATGCATGGATAAATCCTGCAAGAATTCCGTCATTTTCAGATCCCTGGTATCAAGTTGGGTTCGTCCTCATAACCGGGGTCAACAGCGCATATGTGCTAGGATACTCTGGCTCTGTTATGGTCCCTTTAGGCTGGATTGCCGGGACATGTGGCCTCCTCCTAGCTGCCGCCATATCCATGTATGCTAATGCGCTTCTTGCACGACTCCATGAAGTTGGTGGCAAACGCCATATCAGATACAGAGATCTTGCTGGGCACATATATGGTTAGTAGTGTTTACTTCAGCAACTAACTTCTTTATTTTCAGCGTAGCACTTGCATTGAAATTGTGTTATTCTCAAGTTCTTTGAATTTACCTCCTATCCTAGTAGAATTTATTTTTTTCTTATTCTTTCAACTACAGGAAGAAAAATTTATGGACTTACATGGGCTCTGCAATACGTTAATCTTTTCATGATCAACACAGGCTTCATCATCTTAGCTGGGCAAGCTCTGAAGGTATTCACAAAAATAACCACAGATACAGCATGTTTCTACCTGTTTTTTTTTTATATTTACATAAACACTCTTCTCTCCAATGACTCCATCCACCATATTTGCTTGGCCCTACTGTTTATTGATCCTGTGTCTAGATTAGAGTTTTATTTTTCTGGAATTCCATCTTTTGGTTTTCCTTCCATTAGATCATTCCATTTGTTGATGACATGCTTTACACAGGTGGCACTGTAGCTCAAGAAAATGTTATTAGTGTGAGCAATCACTTAGATCTGTTGTCATAGAGAAATCATTGAAGTTAACTTTGATTTAAATATATAAATATTTTCCTCCAAAACTTATTTGCCATCTCCCCTATGCATGCAGGCAACATATGCACTCTTTAGGGATGATGGAGCTCTAAAGCTTCCTTACTGCATTGCAATATCAGGATTCGTCTGTGCTCTTTTTGCCTTTGGAATTCCTTATTTATCTGCCCTCAGGGTTTGGTTGGGGTTCTCCACACTTTTCAGCCTCATCTATATTGTCATAGCGTTTGTGCTGTCACTGAGAGATGGTATTATCCTTGGCACCATATTAAGCTGCCTTGCCAACTTTGATACCATCATTTCATATGCATTTCTGTTTATTATACCTTATTATACCAATATATGATGGTGGACATATGTTTACTATGATATTCTGTTCCATTGCTGATATTTCATAGGAATGGCCGCGCCTGCAAGGGATTATAGTATTCCCGGATCACACGGAATTCGAGTCTTCACTACAATAGGTGCTGTAGCAGACCTTGTGTTTGCTTACAACACTGGAATGCTGCCAGAAATTCAAGTGAGTCCAAGCGAGCATTGTCGAGTACTATTATTTGCAAGGACATCACCATTCACCATATGTGCTGAATATACTGCAGGCAACCATAAGGCCTCCTGTGGTCAAGAACATGGAAAAAGCTCTGTGGTTCCAGTTCACTGTTGGCTCGTTGCCTCTCTACGCTGTAACCTTTATGGGTTACTGGGCTTATGGTTCCTCAACATCAAGTTATCTACTGAACAACGTCAAGGGCCCAGTCTGGATAAAAGCCGCTGCAAATATGTCGGCCTTTCTTCAGACCGTCATAGCGTTACACGTAAGTCAATTTCTTTGTGTGCTTCTAGTCCAAACTGCAGTATTTAGTACCATATACCTCGTTGAAATATTCGTGTAGCATTGTGGCTTGTTTATCTCTGACGTAGCTACCGATGTTAGGTCACTAACTCGACTTTTATGCACACATGTATTTCCCAGATATTTGCGAGCCCAATGTATGAGTTTTTGGACACAAAGTACGGAAGTGGGCATGGCGGTCCTTTTGCATTCCACAACATGGTGTTCAGAGTACTTGTCAGAGGAGGCTACCTGACGGTGAACACGCTGGTGGCAGCGGTGCTCCCGTTCCTTGGTGACTTCATGAGCCTGACGGGCGCCCTCAGCACATTCCCCCTGACGTTCGTTCTTGCAAATCACATGTACCTGATGGTGAAGGGCCATAAGTTGTCTGCCATCCAGAAATCCTGGCACTGGCTGAATGTAATTGGGTTCAGCGGATTGGCTGTTGCAGCCGCGGTCGCGGCAATAAGGCTTATCATGCTTGATTCTAGCACCTACCACTTCTTCGCTGATATTTGAGGCCAGGTTTAGTTTCTCAATCTGGTGGCGATTTGGAGCATTGCCTTGATAGGTCAGTTGAAAGATTTAATTTTTGTTTCGTTTTGGGTGGGCTGGGGGAAGGTATGATAATAGAAAAGGTGAATTCAAGCAATAAAATGAAGACCACAGGTGCGCATGCAGATTTGGTTGTTCAGATTCGGTATGATTTTGGGAGGCTACATATTGGAGAGAATGTTTGGTGTGCATTGCGCACGGAGAAGTGGAGAACTATATATGTTGGTATCCTGACGAACCAAGACACTGCAGAAAGAATAATGTAGGAGTATGTAGTTCATCATAATAAGTAGTAGTTGTAACTTCAGGCATTATTACAGGATTATTAGTTGAAATGAATGGTTATGATGTCAACGTACTAATAGGGAGAATTAATGGACAGTTTGGTATATATGAGCATCTCATGTCTTTAGCATTATTCCTGAAACTAATTGCTAAGCTTAGTACATACTACTTACATTGGTAAATAAATAGGCATAGCAAATGCAAACTGCTAGCTACTACATTGACAATGCTGAACTTGATGCGGTGGTCGCCTGCTTGTACTTGTACCTGATAGAATACATTATGGATTGCTAGGAGTAGATCATCGGGTGTTTACATTAACTCATGAACAGAACAGTGGTTCTTTTCATTACACCGAAAGAGAACAGAGGGAGAGAGGGAGAGAGAGGTGCAGTGCCTTCGGGCTTGGTTGACGATGAAGCAGTGGCATCCATGGTGTCGACGGTGGTGGTGTAGTTGAGGTCGAGGTGGCCGGCGAGTCGGGGTAGTGGACGCAGGGATGGTGGCGTGGACGTCGTCGATGATGGCGGCACGATGTAGAAGGCGGCAGTACTTCCCGTCGCTCACAGCGCCTACTTGCCCCTGGCCCCCACCTCTGCATTTCACGGCGTTGCGCGATGGGGCACGTGTCATCATTGACTTATTTTTTTGAATCTGTTGGAAGGGACAGAAGACTCAAGATTAAATTGACCCTCAGCCTGATTTTACGAGTCAACATAGGTTCGGGGGCTATTCCATATGGAGTGCAAGTTTAATCGCACTCCATATAAAAGAAGACTTGACAACTACTCGGGGCATGAGCACCTTACAGCGTCGGCGCAGCTAAGAAAATACTCGGAAGACACCTTCAAGATAAAGTTCGGTGGAACTCAAAGATGCCTTCAGAAGTACTCAGACGCCTGCAGTACTCGACTACGAAGAGCTCATAGGCTTGTTAGACCTGGGCACACGGAACTGTGCACATGGCGTACTTTTCTATGCTACATGATGGGATATGGTCCACGTCTTACATCTGTTGTAACTACTTGTAGCGTAGTAGGACTACTCATATAATAGTAAATTAGTCGGACACAGTAGGAAACTACCTGAAAAAATACTCGGATAGGACTTCTGGGCTTGTACCCGACTAGGACTTCCATGTAAATCTATCCCCCCAGACTATATAAGAGCGGACAGGGACCCCCTCCAAATAGGAGATTATCCGATCACCACCTAAGGCAATACAAACCACACAGGGCGTAGGATATTACGCTATCGGCGGCCCGAACCTATCTAAACCTTGTGTTCCTTGCACCTTCGAGTTTCTGATCTCGGCAATACCCTACCTACAAACTCACCACCTCGGAGGTATCTCTCGGTGGGCGTAGCGGTAAAACACTGACACGACCCGCAACTACAAGTTGGTTGTGCGCCCCCAATCAGGGCGCGAGTCAAGGGTTTCACTCGGTCGTTGGACCGAGTCGGAGATCAATCTAACCTTCTCCCCTTGATCTAATCTTTCTTATTTGCTACTTACAATTCTTAACTCAAACCATTTCATCACAGATAAGTGTACAGAGCATGCCTTGTCATAACAGTTAATACCATTAGATTAACAGCCACAATACACACCTTTCTATTTTGAAACGATTCTCAACTAGGCCCTTACTATCCACGTATCATAGCCTTTCCCGTAAACCTATGCTGGCTAAGTGTCCTCGGAACACATTGGGTGGTAAGCCTTTTGTGAGTGGATCCGCAAGTGTTTCTGTCGGAGGATTTCTGCAGCCAGGTGGCGGAATGCACCCGCCTAATCCTAGTTTAGGATGAGTTTGGGGGAAGCCTAGGAATGCTTGATCAAAGGGTGGAAGAACACGGAAAGGATAAAGGAATTTTAGAGTGGTTCAAGCCGCCGGAGCGTAAAACCCTACATCCACTGTGTGTTGTATTACTTGAGAGCTTAGAAAGAGGCCAGAGGGAGCCTTCTGAGAGAACCTCGTGAGTCCCAGAGAACTTGTGAACTTATGTTCTAACGAGCGCGCTCTCCCTTTTATAGGCTCAAAGGGAGCGCGTATACTGAGCGGGGCCCCGGCGATACATTAAATAATGTACAGACTGGAGCCTTTAATGTGACAGATACAGAGATCTTACACTCCAGCTCCTTCCTATAGTCCTCGATCGAGAAGTTGATGTGCGTATCTACAGCTAGGGTATGGTCTTGTGCCGCCTTACCGGCACAGTGCCTGCTGTCAGTGACATGCACAGTGGAAGACGTGCTCTCACTGTTGGGTCGATTCCCGCTGTCAGGCGATGGGACTATGTTGACCCGCCGCGCTGTAGCTTCCGCGTACACTGTAGCAGCGCACGCCTCAGCTCTCCTATAGCAGATCATAATTACCTTTGCTCATGCACACGACGCGGCGCGGTGATGTGACTATACACCGCCTGCCTGCGCGCAGAGCATGATGACACGACGCGCCGCCTCGGTAACAGGCGGGCTTACCATGGTATCAACATACCTGCCCGACATGTCAGTGGGCAGCCCACGCCCTGTCACGGGCACGCACAGCCCCTACCCGCATTTAATGCGGTAGTTGGGTTGGCGTCCCGCGGAAGGCTTACTGCCACCGGACACGTGGCAGATCTGGCCTAGCAACTGCTTCCTCAGGTGCACGTGGCAGCTCCGGACCTCCTCCCCGGGGGAAGGGAGGTCCGGGCCCCCGAGGCTGGCCCAGGAGCACAGGCCCCCAGGGGGTCCGGCTCCCACACGTGGCGGCACCGGACCCCCCGTGGAGGTTTGGGCCCGCGGAGACCGTTCCTGAGCGCCTTGTCCATGTGGGTATGTGGAGGCGCCGGGCCTGCCAGAGCACGGGGGGAAGTCCGGAGACTGTGACCCCAGCTGTCAGGTCCGTGCCGTATGCCCCGTCACCCAATGGCTTAGGACGAGGTTACAGATAACCTCGCACCCTTCGGGTTGGACACCCTAGTAGGAGGTACCCCTGTCCGTATGTACTGACAGAGGCCCCCGGGCCCGCCTCGGGCGAGGAACGAACTCGCAGGTGGGGCCATAACCTTATGTTGTGCCGGGTGGACAGCTTATACCTATCGTGGAGGGGCAAGAAGAACCTTTCCCCTCCGGCGAGATCCCCGAGGGGACGTCCTCTGTCCGCGTTCTGCGCGCCTGACGGTTCAGCTTCTTATCTTATTCGAGCCCGTCCTGCGGCACTGGCGGTTCGGATTCCACTTTTTCCCCCCACCTCCAGCGCCCACACCTTTGACCGGTGGGCCCGGGCCCACTGATCATAGAGGGTGAGAGGCGAGGGCCTGGTGCGAGCGACTCCTCGGCTTCTCCTTGGTCGCCGTGGATTTCAAAGGGGGAGCAACTTTACTTAAAGGCATGTGCCGCAAAGATCGGCTATCTTTTTGTACTTGCCTTCTCCAGACGCCGCAGCGCCTCTTCGTCACCACTCGCACATTTGCGATCTGCTTTTTGCGCCCGGCGTTTCTTTTTCCTCCTGCATCCTTGCAATCCATCCCCTCGCAATCGCAGCAAGCACCGCCATGTCTTCGCTTCGTCAACCCCGCAGCTTTCAGCGCCAGGGCTAGCTTGACGCGGTGCGCCGCCTCCTAGGATGGACCACGCTAGAGCTCTCCGGGAAGATCCGGGCAGGCTCGAGCTCCCTCAATGACCTGGTCGCGGGGGAGTTCGTCCTCTTCAACTCGTACATCACTTGCGGGCTAGTGCCACCAATCCCCTCCTTCTTCCTCCTGCTCCTGGAGGAGTTCGGCCTTCAGCTCCAGCACCTCACCCCCCACTCCGTCCTCCTCGTGGCTGTCTTCATCCACTTCATGGAGATGTTCATGGGGGCTCGTCCCTACGTCGCCATCTTCAGTCATTTCTATGCCCTAGTTGGGACAGGGAGGAGCAAGCGCAAGATCGGCGCCTACTACTTCCAGCTCCAGCACGGGATGTCCGGTTCCTACATCAGCGCCTTCTCCAGCGCCAAGTGGAAGGACTGGTGCGATGACTGGGTCATTGTCGGTACATACAGATAGGGGTACCTCCTGCTAGGGTGTCCAGGCCCTGGGACTTCTCATAGTCCACGCTCCCCCTCGCCTCTGGGCCACGTGGCATACGGCCTCCGGGCCTGACAGCTGGGACCACGGTCTCCGGACCCTCCCCGAGCTCCGTGAGGTCCGGGGCCTCTGCACACCCACGTGGGCGGGAGTGCTCTCGGGTAACCCCTGCGGACCCGGCCTCCCCTGGGAGGTCCGGGGCCGCCACGTGTGATGGCCAGACCATCACAGGCCAGCCCGCTCCGGCCGGCCACGGGGGCCCCGGACCCCTCTTTCCCCCGGGAAGGGGTCCGGTGCCGCCATATGCTGCCCGGCGGGAGGAGCGGGGCTGACCCCGCCGCGTGCCTGCGGCCGGAGGCCCCTTACGGGTCGCCTCTCCACCTACCAGCATTTAATGCGGTAGCAGAGTTGGGCGCGCCAAGGTCAAAAGGTGCGGCCTGCTACTGACACACGGGGCAGGTAAGCTGACAGCCCGGTAAGCCCGCCTGATCTGAAGGCGGCGCGTCGTATCACCGCGCACAGTGCGCGGACTGTGTGCAGTCCCGTCACGGTACTGCGCGCGTGATGATGGTCTGTAATAGGCGTGCTAAGGCTTGCGCTGTAACAGTGCGCATGGCACGAGCCAGCGCTGGCTCGCCCCCTGACTGGAGGTTCCATCCCAACAGTGACAGCACGGCTTCACTGTTGGGCAACGCTAACACCGAACACTGTACAAGACAAGGCTGTACACGGCCGTATCCCGACTGTGGATACGCACATCAACTCCCCGATCGAGAGGACTACGGAGAGGAGCTCGAGGAGATGACCTCCATATCTCTCGTAGAACAAGCTCCTGTTGGCCGGACCCACATGTCGGGGTCCCGCTCAGTGTAAGCACTCCTCTTGGACTATAAAAGGGAGAATGCACTCGTTAGAACACAGGAACAAAAACACTCACACTAGACGTTCCAAGTTCCAGGTTGCACACACACAAGCTTAGGCTGCTTTCCATTCAGGCTCACACAGCCAATACAACACCAAAGTGGACGTAGGGTATTACGCTACGGCGGCCCGAACCACTCTAAATCTGCGTGTCCTTCCTGCGTTCATCTGTCCACCGATCGAGCGCTCCTGAGTCCCCTCCAAACCCATCCTTAACTAGGATTAGGCGGGTGCTTTCCGCCACCCGGCTGGAGAATTCCTCCGACATTTGGCGCGCCAGGTAGGGGAGAGGGTTTGGTTTGCGCTCGGTCGACCTTCGCGACTTCAATGGCGCAGGGAAATGGTCACCATGACCTCCTGATCGGTGAAGAAGTGGCGTCGACAGCGCCACACGCCTCGCGCCGTCACGCCTCCAGGGTGGCTCCGCGTGCTGCTCCACCATGCGCAGCGGAGCGGGACTCCGTGGCCCAATCGGTGCTCCTACCGAGCGGGCCCCTCATGGCAGCCAGGGAGTTGCTCCGCAACCCCCCTGGTGAAGCGGCGTCGCCAGGCGCGCACAGACAATGGCGTGACGACGTCGACCGCCTCCTCAACCTGGCACAGGCTTCCCCAGGCTCAGCGGGGGGGTCTGTATCCAGGCAGCGCCGTCGCCAGGGCGGCGCATCCGGTTCTGTGCACTCACCATCAGTAAGGAGTGCACGGACTGAGGACCTCCGGGCAGAGCTCAACCGCAGGCATGCGGGAGAGGATGCCAGGATCTCCATCGAGCGAGCACGCAACCGACGGCTCAACATTGAGGGTCGGGACCTTGCGCCCGAGCTCGATGCGGCTGCGGCCAGGCCGCAAGGACTCGCCCAAGCGCCGGTATCGAGCGTGGGCTGTGCAGCGCTCGCAGACCACCTTCGTGTGGTCGCCTGGCCGTCCAAGTTTCGGCCTCACCTGCCGAAAAAATATGATGGGTCCTCCAACCCGTCAGAGTTCCTGCAGGTCTACATCACCGCCATCACGGCGGCAGGGGGTAACGAAGCCGTCATGGCAAGTTACTTTCATGTAGCCTTGACCGGGCCGGCCCGGACCTGGCTCATGAACCTTACCCCGGGATCCATCCATTCCTGGGGAGAACTCTGCGCACAGTTCACGGCGAACTTCGCCAGTGCGTACCAACAGCATGGCTTGGAAGCCCACCTCCACGCCGTGAGGCAACAACCCGGGGAAACCCTCCGGGCCTTCATCTCCCGCTTCACTAAGGTACGTGGAACCATCCCACGTATCTCCGATGCATCTATTATCACGGCTTTCCGACAGGGGGTCCAAGACGAGAAGATGCTAGAGAAGCTGGCGACCCACCAGGTGGAAGCCGTCACCACCCTGTTCGCTCTGGCGGACAAATGCGCCCGAGCTGCAGAAGGCCGTGCGTGGCACTCTGCAACTCAGGCAGGACCTGCTCAAACGAGCGGGCCCAGTGTCGCTGCCCCTGGCAGCAGCAAGAAGAAGAACAAGAAGAACCGTGGCTTCGACAAGTCACGGATCGGGTGTCCGGCCGTTGCGGCTGCAACGACCGGGGGCCAGAACTCCCGCGGCAAGCGCCCACGACAGCGGCGCACCGACCCCGGGTCGTGCCCTGTTCATCCTGGGGCTCGCCACAGCGCCGCTGAGTGCCGCGAGATCCAGAAGCTCGCGGAACGCCTCAGCAAGAGGCGTGACCAAGCCTCCAAGGAAGGCTCCTCCCCTCCGCGGCGGTCCGGCAAGGAGAAGGCCTCTGATGCCGACGCTGCTGCGACTGAGAGGGAGTTGGGGTATCAAACCCCCAATAAAGACCTCAAGGGACTGTTCCAGCAGTCCGATTCCGAGTCCGGCGGGGATGAGCGCCGCAAAAAGCTGTACGTTATGTACGGTGGCAGTTCGGAGCTCGTCTCCCGACGGGACGTGAAGGCCCTTCGCCGGGAGGTCCTCTCGGTGAAACCAGGGGTGCCGAGGGCGGCGCCCCACCAGCGGTGGAAGGGCATCACCATCTCCTTTGGGCCATCCGACTGCCCAGAGAACATGGCGGGTGCAGGGGTGCTGCCGCTCATCACGGCACCCACCATCGCCAATGTTCGCCTTCACCATGTGCTGATCGACGGAGGCGCCGGCCTCAGCGTCATCAGCTATGCGGCGTTCAAGCACCTGCAGATCCCGGAGTCCAAGCTGGCTCCATCACGCCCATTCTCAGGAGTGGGCCCCGATCCCGTGTACCCGGTAGGGACCATCACCTTACCGGTTACATTCGGGACGGAGGACAATTTCCGTACCGAGAACGTGCAGTTCGAGGTCGCGGAAGTTAACCTCCCCTTCAACGCCATCATCGGCAGACCGGCCCTGTACCGGTTCATGGCCGTTGCCCACTACGGGTACCTGGTCCTAAAGATGCCCTCTCCGCCGGGCGTCCTCACCGTCCAAAGCGATCGGGCCGCTGCTGTTGTAGCGGTCGAAAAGCTCCATGCGCTGGCTACGGGGCTTGCCCCTGCAGCTGGCACCCTGGGGTCCGACCCCTCGACCTCACGAGCCAAGGCCCTGGCCAAGGCACCGAAGGTCCATCCGTCCGACACGGACGATGTCCCCGTGAAGACCGTCCAGGTCGGAGCGGAGACCTCCCAGACCACCCGTATCGGTGGCAACCTGGGAGAGAAATAGGAAAGCGCGCTCATCGCCTTCCTCCGGGCAAATGTTGACGTGTTCGCTTGGGAACCGTCACAGATGCCCGGGATCCCTAGGGAGGTGATTGAGCATCATCTGAAGATCCACCCCGACGCCAGGCCAGTCCGGCAGAAGCCACGCAAGCAGTCCGTCGAGCGGCAAAACTTCATCCGTGAAGAGGTCCGCAAGCTGCTGCAGGCTGGCTTCATCGAGGAGGTCTACCATCCTGTATGGTTGGCCAACCCGGTTGTAGTCCCAAAGGCCAACGGGAAGCTTCGGATGTGCATCGACTACACCAATCTAAACAAGGCATGTCCAAAAGACCCTTATCCACTTCCGCGTATAGACCAGATTGTAGACTCCACCTCCGGGTGTGATTTGCTGTCCTTCATAGATGCCTATTCTGGTTTCCACCAAATCAAGATGGCTTGTGATGATAGGAAGCACACAGCTTTTGTAACAGTGGATGGACTTTATTGTTATATAGTGATGCCTTATGGGTTACTTAATGCTCTACCCACCTTTGCTCGAGCAATGAACATCACTCTAGGTGATTTGGTTAGAGATATAGTCGAGGTGTATGTTGATGACATCGTTGTCAAGACTAGAGAGTCGAATTCCCTCTTAGAAAACTTAGCTCAAGTCTTCGACAAGTTACGGGCGACCTCCACCAAGCTTAACCCGAGAAGTGCGTCTTCGGCGTATCGGCGGGAAAGCTCCTTGGTTTCCTGGTCTCCCACCGGGGGATCGAGGCCAACCCGGACAAGGTCCGGGCGATCGAGGCAATGAGACCTCCTGCACGACTCAAAGATGTACAGAGGTTGACGGGGTCCCTTGCAGCCCTCAGCCGTTTCATTTCGAGGCTGGCGGAGAGGGCGCTTCCCTTCTTCAAGTTGATGAGGGGGTCCGGCCCGTTTGTATGGACCGAAGAGGCAGAACGTGCCTTCCAAGAGATGAAGCAGTACCTTACCTCCTTGCCGGTCCTGGTTGCTCCGGACCCAGGTGAGACACTGTTTCTTTATCTTGCAGCAACGACCGAAGTGATCAGCATGGTGCTGGTCACCGAGAGGACCGAGTTTCCCTCGCAGGGGGCCCCTGTGGACCCCCTTGAGGGAGAAGGAGGCCCGGCCTCCTCCACTCCAGCAACCGGCCTGTTTCGGAGGGTCCGGCCGGGTTCCGACCGGAGAAGCACTGAGCAGCTTAGGGGCCGAAGGGTCCCCAGCCCAAATTGAAGGATCCAGTCCACCTGGCAGAGTCAGGACCGTCCAGAAGCCGGTCTACTACGTCAGTGAGGTCCTTCATGAGACAAAGGCCAGGTATCCTGAAACGCATAAGCTCCTTTATGCTATACTTGTTGCGTCCAGTAAGCTCCGCCACTACTTTCAGGCCCACAAGATTGTGGTGGTGACCGCCTATCCATTGAGGGCCATCCTCCACAACTCCAACGCCACAGGCAACATCGCCAAGTGGGCTGCAGAGCTCGCGGGGTTCCAGCTTGACTTCCAGCCGCGTCACGCCGTCAAGAGCCAGATCCTTGCTGACTTCATCGCGGAATGGACGCCGGCACCAAGCGCCTCCGGGGGTCCGGACCAAGGGATGGACCCCCCGCGTCCGGAGGACAGGGCTCCGGTCTTCACCAGGCCTCACTGGACCCTCTTCTTTGACGGGTCCGCCCGCAGCAAGAGGGCCGGGGCTGGCGTGGTCCTCATCGACCCACGTGGCGAGCAGCTAAAGTACATGGTGCACCTTGATTTTGAGGCCACCAACAACATGGCGGAGTATGAGGCCTTAATCTTCGGACTTACGGCGGCTCTGTCCCTGGGGGTCCGAGAGCTACTGGTCAAAGGGGACTCCCAACTCATCATCAGGCAAGTCCGGGGGGAGTGTTGCTGCAACAACCCCCAGCTCGCGGCCTACCTCATTCATGTGAAGAGGCTCGAGAAGGACTTCGTTGTGCTGGAACTGCAACATGTTCCATGCGAAGGCAACACAGCAGCTGATGCACTCTCCGCGAGCGCATCGACCCGGGCACCCGTGCCTGAGGGCGTCTTCCAGAGACGTCTGCTGAAGCCTTCCGCCCAGCCTGCCGACCTGGGCGAAGGGGGTCGGACTAGCACCTCGAAGCTGGCGGTCCCGGCGGCGCTCCATCCGTGGAGCCCGCCAAGGGTCGTGTGCTCCCTTGAGGGTCCGGAGACCTCGGGGAGCCACGCCCAGTTTCTCAGAAAGGTCCCGATGCATGGATCTCTAAGGTCCGGGACTACCTGAAAGATAATTACCTTCCTGAAGATCAAGCATCTGCTGAGCGCATTGTCCGGATGGCTAAGCGATACACAGTGGTAGAAGGGGATCTCTACCGCCGTGGCGCCAACGGCGTCCTCATGCGGTGCATCACCCAGGAAGAGGGCCGCGACTTGCTTGCGGAGATCCATGGAGGCGAGTGCGGAAGTCATTCTTCATCCCGCACGCTGGTTGGTAAAGCTTTCCGGCATGGCTTTTACTGGCCGACAGCACTCCAGGATGCAGCTGAGTTGGTAAGGTCCTGCAAAGCGTGTCAGTTCCACGCAAAGCAAATACACACTCCAGCTCAGGCTCTGCAGATGATTCCTCCCTCTTGGCCCTTTGCGGTATGGGGGTTGGATATCTTGGGACTTTCCCTAGGGCCGTTGGCGGGTACCGGTACCTCTATGTTGCCATTGACAAATTCACTAAGTGGCCGGAGGCAACCCCAGTGGTCAACATCACCAAGGCGTCAGCAACTGCTTTTCTCAGGTCAATCGTGTGCCGGTTCGGGGTCCCGAACCGCGTCATCACAGACAATGGGACCCAGTTCACGAGCCAGTACTTCCAGGAGTACTGTGAGGATATGGACATTCAGCTCTGTTTCGCCTCAGTGGCGCACCCAGGAGTAATGGCCAGGTTGAGCGGGCCAACGCTGAGATCCTCAGAGGGCTCAAGATCCGGACTACTGTGACCTTGAGAAGCATGGCGCAAGGTGGATTGAAGAACTCCCAAGTGTGTTATGGGGGAACCGGACCACACCTAGCCGGGCACAGGGGAAACCCCTTTCTTCTTGGTTTACGGGCCGAGGCGTGCCTTCCCCCGGAGATCACCATGGGCTCTCTGCGAGTCCGGTCTTTTGATGAGGGAATGCAGGAACAGGAGCGTCGCCAAGATGTGGACCTCGTCGACGAGCGCAGATGGCGAGCAGCAGTCCGAAACGCACGGTACAACCAAGCGCTCCGGCGCTACCACCAACGGTTTGTGCGCAGTAGGGAGCTCCGGGTCGGGACCTAGTCTAAGGCGGATCCTGAACCGAGAGGGTATGCACAGCTCTCCCCAGTTGGGAGGGGCCCTTCAGGTGACAAAGGTGTGCCGACCCGGATCTGTTCGTTGGCTGCGGAGGATGGAATGCAACTACCCAATCCGTGGAACATTGAGCACCTCCGTAAGTTCTATCCCTAGGACCCGATCGAGAGAGAATTTTTCCTTTGTAATTGGTTAGCATCACGTGCGGACCAGGGCGGTGGAGGTCCGCCCTCGTAAACCCGGTCCCCTGGCGTACATCGCACAACTCTTCTGTACCAATTCATTAAGGGAAAGTTTTGTTCTCGAATGCGCCCTTGAAGTCTATACGATTCTACATTTTTTCGCTTCTTGATTACGCTAACCCCTCACATGTTTTCTGCGTCTGTGTCATGGCCAAGGTTCCTCTTAAGTTGCGTAGCTACGTCCCTGCCCCGGACCTCTGTCTCAAAGGAAAAAGGCACCGGACTCCTGTTAACTGGCTTCAGGGAAACGCGCTCGCCCTTTGCTGGGGTCCAGGGTTGTGTAGCCGCTTAGCCTGGTTCCGTACCCTAAGCCTACACGCCTTGCCCTCCTAGGGTGAGCGCCGTTGCACCTCGAACCATGTACCAGGGGACCGGGACCCCTTTTTAGCCCTTAAACATGGGTCCTAGAGCTCTGACTCGCTACGCAACTTAGGAGGCCTCTGCTGGCCAGACCAGGAACCTGTGGGGACGTCTACTAAACGTCGATCCTAAGTCATGTGCAGGACCTCGGTTCTATGGCAGCTAGACCCGACTTATCGCGACTACCTCCCAGGGGGCCAGGGGACCTCGGTGGACTCGAAAACACCTTCCGGACCGACAACCAGTACGGGAGTCAGCTGGACGCCAGGATCATGGCTCCGGAAGCTGGTGAGGATGTACTCCGCCATCTCCCGGGCAACTACTCGTCCTTCTGCCTCCAGGAGGTCCTGTAGGCCGGCCTCCGCATCTTGCAGCCGCCTGGCGGTGGAGTCCAGCAGATGGAGTGCGGCACCGTATGGTGAAGAGGCCTCCGGCATCCAGATGGGGTTGGCCCCGAGCGCCTCTAGCAGAGGGTTCACCGCGCCAACCCATCTTGTTAATCGGTTGGCGCCGGCGTGCTGCTCTGCCAGGAGCCCCTCCACCTTGGCCTCCCTCTCCTGGAGCGCTGCCTCGCGCTCCTGGAGCCTCTGGTACCCGGCTGCCAGCTCCTCCTCCACGGCCTCTTCCCGCTTCTGGAGCTCCTGCAGCCGGGCCACCTCCTCTGCCTCTCGGGCGGCCAGCTCTTCTTCTTTCTTCGCTGCCGCCGCCACCTGTTCTGCGAGGGAGGCCTGTTGCGCCTCGGCCGTTGTAAACGCCTCCCTCGCCGCCTCCGCCAGCTCCCGGGCGGCCCGCTCCCTAGCCGTCGCCGCCTCCTTCAGCCTCTCCGCGACGATCTGCGCCTCGAGGGCCTCCTTTTCCCGCCGGTTGGCCGCCTTCTCCCGCTGGAGCGCCGCTGCCTCTCGGTCGCGCGCCTCCTCCAGCCCCTCCTGAAGGAGCTCGCGCTCCAACACGAGCTTGGCGCGCTCCTTGGCGTGGCGGGCGGAGGCGGTGTTGATGCGGTCCCCCAGGCGGACCTCCCAGTCGGAGAGCCGCTGGCGCTCCGCCTCCAGCTTCTCCCACTCCCGGCGCATGCCAGCCTCTAGCTCCAGTTGAGCTTGTTGGCATTTGGCTATGAGCCGGGGGAGTGGGACCTCCGCTGTGCTCGGGAGGAGACGCCTTCCCAGTACCACCTCCGGTTCCTCCTCCTCCGCTGGTGGGGCGGCGCTACTGGCGACTTCGGCGGCCTCCGGAGCCGCAGCCTCTGCTGCCTCCGGAGCCGCCACCTCTGCTGCCTCCGGAGCCGCCACCTCCACTGCCACCGAAGCCGCCACCTCCGCTGCCTCCGGTGCCGCCGTTGCCGCTGCCTCTGGCCTAGCAACCTCCGCCGTAGCAGCGACCCCCTCAGTTGCCGGTTCGGCTGGGGAAGGCCCGACCTCGGCGCCCGGCGCTGTTGCCGGGGCCTCTGCCGCCGCAGTGGGCCTGATCGCCTCCTCCTGAGGGGCGGCTTCTGGACGTGGCGGCATGGTAGCCTCCAGCTCCGGACCACTGGGTCCGGAGGCTTCTGGGGCTGCTCCTGGCGGAGGCCCTGCTGGAGCCGATGCCGAGGACTCCGGCGGTGGCTGGGGGCCGGGTCCCCCAGTTGGAGCATTTGAAGGTTGCGGCCTGCCGTACCACCTGTTTGGTTAAGCACCAGAAGCCGTGAAAGGAAATGAAAAACCTTGATAAAACCACTTACGGGACGTCGTACCACTCCCATCTGCCCCGGGCGGCCGGGGGGACCTTCCTCCCTGCCGAGGACCCCCCGGACCTCTGGGGGCCGTCCCCGACCTTTGAGCCTCCTGGCGGCGGTGTTGGGGACGGTGGTCTGGTCTCGGACGGAGGCGGTGGTGTCGCTGGCCGCGGCCCTGGTGGTGGTGGCGGAGGAGTCTGTTGTCCCGGCGGAGGCCGGTACTGTGGTGGAGGTGGTGCAGCTCCGCTCTGTTTCTCCACCCCCGTTGTCTTCTGGCGCTTGGGCGCCGGCTCCCCCACCAAGGAGCCATCGCCTCGCTGGAGGCTCCGGGACTTGCTCCCTTCGGCTTGGCTGCGCCGCTCGGGTGCCGCCCCCTGAGCTTCGCCGCTCCTTTGGGCCGGGGCAGCACCCGCACAGTCTTTCTGCCGATGCTCTGGCACCGGCGCTTTCTCTTTTCCCTTCCCGTCGGGGGCCGGACCTCTGGGTCCCCGCTCCCCGGCACCTCCGCTGGGGCGTTGCTGGCGGTCCGGTGTGGCGCCAGGGATCTGGAGCCCGCGGTTGGGGTCGCCCCCCAGTTGCCGGACTGCCAGGCCGCCCTCGTCCAGGGTCGGCATCGACGCCAGGACCGTTGACCGCAGAGCCTGGTCCTCGCACAGGGCCTTCACCCCGCTCGGGAGGACCAGGGACTCTGGAACGAACGCCTCGCCGGTCATCGCCCGGATCGCCGCCTCCAGCTCCGCCCGGGTGAAGTCGCCGCCGGGCCCCCGCGCGATCCTGCAGCAGTCGTTTAACCCCGTGTACACGTAGGCCATCCGGGACCGATGCTGCAGGGGGGCGATTCGTCGCTTCAGGAAGTCGCCCAGCACCATCATGGAAGTCAGGCCGCTCCTTGCCAGCTTCTTGATCCGGTTCAGGACTGGGTCGAGCACTACCGGTATTGACGGCCTGGCCTTCCAGGTGCTCCGGTCGCTCTGGGGGCCCCCTTCCGGCAGTTCTAGGCGGTCGTGGGGGTCCGTCACCGCAATGACCCAGCCTTCATGCCAGTCCTCCCATTTGGAGCTGGAGAAGGCGGCGATGTAGGCGCTCGACATCCCGTGCCGGAGTTGGAAGTAGTAAGCGCCGATCTCGCCGCGCTTCTTCCCGGTCCCGACCAGGGAGTAGAAGTGTTTGAAGATGGTGGTGCAGGGACGCACCCCCACGAACATCTCCATGAAATGGGCGAAGACCGCCACGAGGAGGACGGAGTGGGGGATGAGATGATGAAGTTGGAGACCAAACTCCTCCAGGAGCAGGAGGAAGAAAGAGGAGATCGGAGGAACCAACCCGCACATAATGTACGAGTTGAAGAGGACGAACTCCCCCGCGGCAAGGTCGCGGAGGGGAACCTCGCCGGCCTTGACCTTCCCGGCATTCGCCGACGCGGTCCACCCTAGAAGGCGCCGCACCGCGTCCAGCTGATCCTGGGTCTGGAAGCGGCGCGGGAAAGGAAGTGAAGCCATGGAAATTGTTGGGGTGGATCGCGAAGGAGCAAGGAAGAGAGAGGAGCCGGGCGCAAGGAAGCTGATCGCGAGAAGGGATGCGGAGACGAAGGGGCGCTACGGCGTCTGTTGTTGGCGAGAGCGAAAAGGTAGCCGTTCCCTTCGGCGCATACCTTTTATGCAAAAGACTGCTCCCCCTTAGCGTCCCACGGCGACCGAGGGGAAGCCGAGCGGTCGCCAGCGCCGCCTTCCCCTACCCTCACACTCAATGACCGGTGGGCTCGGGTCCACCAGTCATTGGCGTGGGCGCTGGAGGATCGTGGGAAGGGCGGAATCCGAACCGCCCGAGCCGTGCGGCGGGCTCGAATGAGACAAGAATCTGAACCGTCTGACGCGCACGGTGCGCGCGGAAGACGGGTCCCTCGGGGATCCCGCTACGGGCGAAAGGACATCCGTGCCCTCGCCTGGCGGGAACGAGCTGTACACCCGGCGCGATGCTGGGATTTGGCCCCACCTGCAGGTTCATCCCTCTCCCGAGGTGGGCCCGGGGGCCTCTGTCGGTACATACAGATAGGGGTACCTCCTGCTAGGGTGTCCAGGCCCTGGGACTTCTCATAGTCCACGCTCCCCCTCGCCTCTGGGCCACGTGGCATACGGCCTCCGGGCCTGACAGCTGGGACCACGGTCTCCGGACCCTCCCCGAGCTCCGTGAGGTCCGGGGCCTCTGCACACCCACGTGGGCGGGAGTGCTCTCGGGTAACCCTGCGGACCCGGCCTCCCTTGGGAGGTCCGGGGCCGCCACGTGTGATGGCCAGACCATCACAGGCCAGCCCGCTCCGGCCGGCCACGGGGGCCCCGGACCCCTCTTTCCCCCGGGAAGGGGTCCGGTGCCGCCATATGCTGCCCGGCGGGAGGAGCGGGGCTGACCCCGCCGCGTGCCTGCGGCCGGAGGCCCCTTACGGGTCGCCTCTCCACCTACCAGCATTTAATGCGGTAGCAGAGTTGGGCGCGCCAAGGTCAAAAGGTGCGGCCTGCCACTGACACACGGGGCAGGTAAGCTGACATCCCGGTAAGCCCGCCTGATCTGAAGGCGGCGCGTCGTATCACCGCGCACAGTGCGCGGACTGTGTGCAGTCCCGTCACGGTACTGCGCGCGTGATGATGGTCTGTAATAGGCGTGCTAAGGCTTGCGCTGTAACAGTGCGCATGGCACGAGCCAGCGCTGGCTCGCCCCCTGACTGGAGGTTCCATCCCAACAGTGACAGCACGGCTTCACTGTTGGGCAACGCTGACACCGAACACTGTACAAGACAAGGCTGTACACGGCCGTATCCCGACTGTGGATACGCACATCAACTCCCCGATCGAGAGGACTACGGAGAGGAGCTCGAGGAGATGACCTCCATATCTCTCGTAGAACAAGCTCCTGTTGGCCGGACCCACATGTCGGGGTCCCGCTCAGTGTAAGCACTCCTCTTGGACTATAAAAGGGAGAATGCACTCGTTAGAACACAGGAACAAAAACACTCACACTAGACGTTCCAAGTTCCAGGTTGCACACACACAAGCTTAGGCTGCTTTCCATTCAGGCTCACACAGCCAATACAACACCAAAGTGGACGTAGGGTATTACGCTACGGCGGCCCGAACCACTCTAAATCTGCGTGTCCTTCCTGCGTTCATCTATCCACCGATCGAGCGCTCCTGAGTCCCCTCCAAACCCATCCTTAACTAGGATTAGGCGGGTGCTTTCCGCCACCCGGCTGGAGAATTCCTCCGACAGTCATCACCATGACCGACGCCAACGACCGCCTGGAGCTGCCGACGGAAGGGCCCCTCAGCGACCGCAGCTGCTGGAAGGCCAGGCCATCCCTACCGGTGGAGCTCGACCCAGTGCTGGACCGGGTGAAAACTCTGGCGAGGGGCGGCCTGACGTCCATGATGGTGCTGGGCGACTTCCTGAGGCGCCGCATTGCTCCCATGCAACAGCGATCCAGGATGGCCTGCATGTTCACCGGGGTGAACGACTGCTGCAGGATTGTGCGCGGGGCCGGCACAGATCTATCCGACGCGGAGCTAAAGGCCTCGATCCGGACGATGACCGGCGAAGCGTACACCCCAGAGTCACTGGCACTCCCGAGGGGGATCAGGGCCCTATGTGAGGACCAGGCAATGCGCACGGTGGTCTTGGCGTCGATGCCGACTTTCGACGAGGGCGGCCTGGCGGTCCGGCAGGTGGGAGGCGACCCTAATCGTGGGATTCGGATTCCCGGCACCTCGCCCGACAGCTAGCAGCGCGCCGACCAAGGCCCTGGCGGGTCCTGCCACGGAGGTCCGGCCCCGCCAGGAACGGGAAGGAGCCTGAGCTACACCATAAGTACAACGTGGGCTCCATCCTGATCCGGAAGGACGGTGAGGAGCGCTCCATCCCGATCCGGAAGGACGACGAGGAACGCTCCATCCCGATCCGCAAGGATGACGAGGTTCAGGGAGCGGCAACCACGTGGAGTAGCCGGGACCGCGAGGTGGCCAGGTCACGGAGGCTCTGCCGCGGCGATGGATCCTTCATGGGGGAGCCGGCTGCCAAGCTCCAGAAGACGGCGGAGTCGGGGGGGGGGGGGGGGGGCAGATAGCTCCCAGGCTTCACCGCCGCCGCTGCAACGCCAGCAGCTGCCGGAGAGGCCGGAGGAGGCGCGGCAGTCTTCGCCGCAGCATCGACCACCGCCGCCGCCGCCGCCAACACAGCAGCACCAGGCATCGCTACCACCACCACCATCCCAGCCACAGCTGGAGGTCCCGCCTCTGCCGCCAGAGGCGCCTTCGGCGAAAAGACCCCACCAGTCACCTGGGGCACCCTCCACCAGAAGGAGGGGAACCCCGATCACGCGGGCCAGATGGGTGGTGCATGGCTTCACGTGAGTGGCTAGCTCCTCATGTTTTTCTCTGTTCCATTTAAATTTTGGAACCTTATATTGATGATGTTTGCCAGGACTACTTCCCCTGCCACGACTTCCACGTCCTCCGGCGGATCACCGGCCGGGGGGCCCGGCCCCCAGCTAGCTCCATCCACCTCCGCCGGAAGACCTGCAACAACACCGGCAGTACCACCATCCCCGCCTGCGTCGGTAGGGGCCCGTCCCGGAGGTTCGGAGCCCGAAACCGCACCCCGAGAGGTTGAAACCGCACCTTAGGGGGCCGAGAATGCACCTCAGGGTGAGGCAACCCCTTCAGTCGCAGCAGGCGGGGAGCCAGCCGCGACGGCCGCGCCTGGGGCCACGGCGGAGCCCCCCTCGACAGGGCCGGCTGCAGAGGAGGATGCGGTGACGGTGGAAGCAGCCGCAGCGGAGGTCGCAGAGGCCCCCAGCTCCAACCCGCAGCCCGCACAGGAGGACACACTGGAGGTGGTGTACGGGAGGTGCCTCCTCCCAAAGCCAGTGATGGAGGAAATGGAGGCGGGCCTCCGGCAGGAGTGGGAGCAGTTGGAGGCAGAGCACCTCCAACTCGCCGATTGGGAGCACCGCCTGGGGGACCGCATCCAAGCGGTTTCCTCCCGCAATGCTGAGGAGCGAGCCCAGCTCGAGTGGGAGCGCGATGTCCTACGTGAGAAGATGCGCAGGACCATCGACCGGGAGGCGGCGGTTGCCCAGCGGGAGAAAGCGGTCATCCAGCGGGAGAAGGCGGCGATCCAGAGGGACCTGGAGCTGGAGGAGAAGGTGCAGGCCACTTGAGACACAATCAACTACACCAAGGCTGCGGCGAAGATGATTGATGAGGAGCGAGCCGACCTCCCGCAACGGGAGCTGGCCGTGGTGGAAGAGAGAGCCCGCCTTGCCGCCCACCGGGTAGACCTGGGGAACCGGGCCCAGGACCTCAGGGAGCGAGAGGTGGCCCTCTAGGAGAAGGAGGCCAAGGTGGAGGAACTCCTGGTGGAGCGGAGCGCCGGGATCGAACGGGTTGTGAAGTGGGTCGGTGAAGCAAATTCCACCTCGGATACTTTCGGGCTAAGTCCCATCCAGGTTGTTGAGGCCCCTTCTTCACTTGGCGCCGTCCTTCTGGCGCTGGACTCCGCCGCAGAGCGCTTGCAACGCATGGAGTCCACCGTCCTCGAGCGCCTGGAGACCGAAGGGCAGGCGGTTGCCCGGGCGATGGTCGAATACGTCCTTACCTGCTTCCAGAGCCACAACCCTGCGGTTCTGCTAACTCCAGTCTTGGTTGGCCCCATGCTAGAAACGGTGGCCGCTGCCCGGAAAGGAGTGCAAGAGGCGGTGGGGATCATGGTTTCCCGCATCGAGCGCCTCGCCGATCCGGACCTGCCAACGGAGGGGGACCCTTTCGGACCACCAACAGAATAGGAGTAGTTTTTTTAGGTAATGTAATGTTTTGTAAATGATAAGCAGACTTATCTTGTTTTGCAAGGAAATTTAGCCATTTTCCCAATTGCCTATTCTGTCATGTGCTTCTGGCTTCTACCGAGGTCCCTTGGCCCCCTGGGAGGTAGTCGCTATGAAATGGGACTAGCTACCATGAAATGAGGTTTAATCCTGCACATGACTTAGAATTGACGCTTAGTAATCGTTCCCATGGGGTCCCGGACCTTGCCAGCTAGGGTTCTTTCAGGTGTTTAGCGAATCAGAGCACCAAGGCCTGGGTTCAAGGATTGAAGGGGTCCGGGCTTCCGGGTCCGTGGTTCGAGGTACTATGGTGCTTATCCTAGGGAGGTAGAGCGTGTAGGCTTAGGATACGGAACAAGGCTAAGCGGCTACACAACTCTACACCCCGCAGAGGACAAGTACGTTTCCCTGAATCCAGTCCCCAGTAGACCAGACCTTTTTTTCCTATGAAGCAGAGGCTATGGGCGGAGACACAGCGTAACAACTCAAAGCGAACCCCAGGCACAGCAAGGGAATAAAGGACCATGTGGGGGTTAGGGTAAGCAGGAAACCAGAGAAAGAACTGAATTTCGTAAACCTTAAAGACAAACTGAGAATAAATTTTTTCTTAATAAATTGGTACAAATAGAGCGTGCGATTGACGCCAGGGGCCGGGTTTACGAGGATGGACCTCCACCGCCCTGGTCCGCACAGGGATGCTACCATTTACAAGGGAAAGAATTTATCTCTCAGCCAAGCCTCTAAGGGTAGAACTTACGGAGGTGCTCAATATTCCACGGGTTGGGTAACTGCATGCCTTCCTCCGTAGCCAAGCAAACAGATCCGGGTCGGCACACCTTCATCACCTTGAAGGGGCCCTCCCAGCTGGAGGAGAGCTTGTGGAGCCCTTCTCAGTTCAGGATTCGCTGTAGGACTAGGTCCCTAACCCGGACTTCCCTACTGTGCACGAATCGTTGATGATAACGCCGGAGCGCTTGGTTGTACCGTGCATTTCAGACTGCTGCTCGCCATCTCCGCTCATCGATGAGGTCAATATCTTGGCGACGCTGCTGCTCCTGCAATTCCTCGTCGAATGCTTGGACTCGTAGTGAGCCTATGGTGATCTCCGGGGGAAGGCATGCTTCGGCCCCGTAGACCAGGAAGAAAGGGGTCTCCCCGGTCGGTCGGCTGGGTGTGGTCCGGTTCCCCCACAGCACGCTTGGAAGCTAGTCAATCCACCTCGCACCATGTTTCTCAAGGTCGTTGTAGGTGCGAATCTTGAGCCCCCTGAGGATCTCAGCATTTGCCCGCTCCACTTAGCCATTGCTTCTAGGGTGTGCCACAGAAGCAAAACAGAGCTGGATGCCGAGGTCCTCGCAGTACTCTTGAAAGTACTGGCTCTTGAACTGGGTCCTATTGTCGGTGATAATCCGGTTCGGGACCCCGAACCAATACAGAATTGACTTGAGGAAGGCAGTTGCTGACGCCTTGGTGATGTTGACCACAGGGGTTGCTTCCGGCCATTTGGTGAACTTGTCGATGGCCACGTAGAGGTACCGATACCCGCCGACGGCCCTGGGAAACGGTCCCAAGATATCCAACCCCCATACAATGAAGGGCCAAGAGGGTGGAATCATTTGCAGAGCCTGAGCTGGAGTGTGTATCTGCTTTGCATGGAACTGGCATGCCTTGCAGGATCTTACCAGCTCGGCTGCATCCTAGAGCGCTGCCGGCCAGTAAAAGCCATGCCGGAAGGCCTTACCGACCAGCGTGCAGGATGAAGAATGGCTTCTGCACTCGCCTCCATAGATCTCTACGAGCAAGTCGCAGCCTTCTTCCCGGGTAATGCACCGCACGAGGATGCCATTGGCGCCACGGTGGTAGAGATCCCCTTCTACCACCGCGTACCGCTTAGCCAACCGCACTATGCGCTCAGCAGATGCTTGGTCTTCAGGAAGAAAGTTGTCTTTCAGGTAGTCCCAGATCTCGGAGATCTATGCATCGGGACCTTCCTGAGAAATTGGGTGCGGCTCCCCGAGGTCTTCGGGACCCTCGAGGGTGCACACAACCCTTGGTGGACCCCACGGATGGAGCACCGCTGGACCGCTAGCTTCGAGGTGCTAGTCTGACCCCCTTCGCCCAGTCCGGCAGGCTGGGCGGTAGGCTTCAGCAGCCGTCTTTGGAAGACGCCCTCTGGCACGGGAGCCTGAGTTGATGCCTTCGCAGAGAGTGCATCCGCCGCTGAGTTGCCCTCACATAGAACGTGTTGCAGCTCCAGTGTATCGAAGTCCTTCTCCAGTTTCCTCACATGGATGAGGTATGCTGCGAGCTGGGGATTATTGCAACAACACTCCCCCCGGACTTGCCTGATGACGAGTTGGGAGTCCCCTTTGACCAGGAGCTCCCGGACCCCCAGGGATAGGGCCATCGTTAGTCCGAAGATCAAGGCCTCATACTCCGCCATGTTGTTGGTGGCCTCAAAGTCGAAGAGCACCATATACTTCACTTGCTCGCCGTTTGGGTCAATGAGGACCACGCCGGCCCCATACTTCTCCTTGCATGCAGACCCGTCGAAGAAGAGCATCCAGTGGAGTCCGGTGAACAACGGAGCCGTGACTTCTGGAGGTGGAGGGTCCGAACCATGGCCCGGACCCCCTGGGACGCTTGGTGTTGGAGTCCACTCTGCAATGAAGTTGGCGAGGACTTGGCTCTTGATAGGGTGGCGTGGCTGGAAGTCGAGTTGGAATCCAGCAAGCTCTACTGCCCACTTGGCGATGTTACCCATGGAGTTGGAATTGTGGAGAATGGCCCTCAAGGGATAGGAGGTCACCACCACAATCTTGTGGGCCTGGAAATAGTGGCGGAGCTTCCAGGATGCAATAAGTATAGCATAAAGGAGCTTATGCGTCTCAGGATATCTGGCCTTTGCTTCATGACGGACCTCACTGACATAGTAGACCAGCTTCTGGACAGTCTTGACTTTGCTAGCGAGTCTAGGTCCTTCTCCCTGAGTTGGGGACTCGCCGGACCCTAGGTCTTCTAGTTCTCCCCCGGGTCGGGACCCGGCCGGACCCTCCGAAGCAGGGTTGGTTGATACATTGGTGGAAGCCGGACCTCCATCTCCTACAGGGGGAACCGAGGGGGCCCCCTGCAGGAGTTGCTCGGATCTCTCAGCGACCAGCACCATGCTGATCACCTCAGTCGTCGCTGCAAGGGACAGAAACAGCGTCTCACCAGGGTCCGGGGCTACCAGGACCGGCAGGGAGGTGAGGGACTGCTTCATCTCTTGGAAGGCTTGTTCCGCCTCCTCAGTCCACATAAATGGTCCGGACCCCCTCATTAGCTTGAAGAAGGGGAGGGCCCTCTCCGCCAGCCTTGAAATGAAACGGCTGAGGGCCGCAAGGGACCCCGTCAACCTCTGCACGTCCTTGAGACATGCAGGGGGTCTCATGGCCTCGATTGCTCGGATCTTATCCGGGTTCGCCTCGATCCCCCGGTGTGACACCAGGAAATCGAGAAGTTTCCCCGCCGAGACGCCAAAGACACATTTCTCGGGGTTAAGCTTCGTGGAAGTCGCGCGTAGTTTATCAAAGACTTGAGCTAAATTTTCTAAAAGGGAATTCGATTCTCTAGTCTTAACAACGATGTCATCAACATACACCTCAACTATGTCTCTAACCAGATCACCTAATGTGACGTTCATTGCACGAGCAAAGGTGGGTAGAGCATTAAGCAGTCCATATGGCATTACAACATAGCAACAAAAACCATCCACTGTTACAAAAGCTGTATGCTTCCTATCATCCTTAGCCATTTTGATTTGATTAAAACTAGAATAGGCATCTATGAAGGATAGCAAGTCACACCCAGAGGTGGAATCTACAATCTGATCTATTTGAGGAAGTGGATAGGAATCTTTTGGACATGCCTTATTAAGGTTGGTGTAGTCGATGCACATACGAAGCTTCCCGTTAGCCTTCGGGATGACGACCAGATTGGCCAACCACACTGGATGGTAGACCTCTTCGATGCAGCCAGCCTGCAGTAGCTTGCGGACCTCTTCACGGATGAAGTTCTGCCACTCAATGGACTGCTTTCGTGGCTTTTGTCGCACCGGCTTGGCGTCGGGGTGGATCTTCAGATGGTGCTCAATCACCTCCCTAGGGATCCCGGGCATCTGTGACGGCTCCCAGGTGAACACGTCAACATTTGCTCGGAGGAAGGCGATGAGCGCGCTTTCCTATTTCCCTCCCAGGTTCCCACCTATGCGGGTGGTCTGGGAGGACTCCGCTTCGACCTGGATGATCTTCACGGGAACATCGTCCGTATCAGACGGACGGACCTTGGGTGCCTTGGCTGGCACCCTGGCGCGTGAGGGTGAGGGGTCGGACCCCTCTGCGCCAGCAGACTGAGCGAGTCCTGCTACCAGCGTATGCAGCTTCTCTACCGCCGCCACGACAGCGGTCCGGTCACCCTGCACGGTGAGGATGCCTTCAGGGGACGGCATCTTGAGGACCAAGTACCCATAATGGGCAACGGCCATGAACCGGTACAGAGCCGGTCTGCCAATGATGGCGTTGAATGGAAGGTTCACCTCCGCAACTTCGAACTGTACGTTCTCTATGCGGAAGTTCACCTCCGTCCCGAACGTGACCGGCAGGGAGATGGTCCCCACCGGGTAGACGGGATGAGGGCCCACTCCGGAGAATGAGCGAGATGGGGCCAACTTGGACTCCGGAATCTGCAAGTGTTTAAACGCTGCATAGCTGATGACACTGATCTGAGGCCGGCGCCTCCGTCGATTAGCACGTGGTGGAGCCTGGTGTTGGCAATGGTGGGGGCAGTGAAAGTGGTAGCACCCCAGCCCTTGCCATGTTCTCCGGGCAGTTAGATGGCCCGAAGGAGATGGTAGTGCTCCTCCATCGCTAGTGGGGCGCCGCCTTTGGCATCGCCGGCTTCACCGAGAAGACTTCTCGGCGAAGGGTTTTGACGTCCCGCTGGGAGACGAGCTCCGAACTGCCGCCGTACATGACGTACAACTTTTTGCGACACTCGTCCCCTCCGGACTCAGAGTCGGACTGGTGGAAGAGACCGTTAAGGTCCTTGTTTGGGGTCTGGTACCCCAACTCCCTCTCCGTCGCAGCGGCATCGGCATCGAACACCTTGTCCTTGCCGAGCCGCCGCGGCGGGGAGGAGCCATCCTTGGAGGCCTGGTCGCGCCTCTTGCTGAGGCGCTCCGCGAGTTTCTAGATCTCGCGGCACTCGGTGGCGCTGTGGCGAGCCTAGGGTGAACAGGGCACGACCCAGGGTCAGTGCGCTGTTGGCGTGGGCGTTTGCCGCGCGAGTTCTGGCCCCCAGCTGCTGCTGTGGCGACCGGAGCCCCAGCTCATGGCTTGTCCAAGCCACGATTCTTCTTGTTCTTTTTCTTGCCACTGCCAGGGGCAGCGACTGGAGCCACCCGTCTGAGTGGGCCCTCCTTGATGGGCAGAGTGCCATGCTCGGCCCTCTGTAGCCCTGGTGCATTTGTCCGCCAAGGTGAACAAGGTGGTGACGGTTTCCACTTGGTGTGTCGCCAGCTTCTCCAGCATCTTTTCATCATGGACCCTCTGACAGAAAGCCATGATAATAGATGCATCAGAAATACGTGGAATGGTCCCACATACCTTGGTGAAGCGGGAGATGAAGGCCCGGAGGGTTTCCCCGAGATGTTGCGTCACGGCGTGGAGATGAGCCTCCACGCCATGCTGCTGGTACGCGCTGGCGAAATTCACCGTGAACTGCACGCAGAGCTCTCCCCAGGATTGGATAGATCCCGGAGTGAGATTCATGAGCCATGTCCGGGCCGGCCCGGTCAAGGCTACATGAAAATAACTTGCCATTACGGCGTCGTTACCCCCAGCCACTGTGATGGCGGTGATGTAGACCTGCAGGAATTCCGACAGGTTAGTTGACCTGTTGTACTTTTCCGGCAGGTGCGGTCGAAACTTGGACGGCCAGGCCACCGCTCGGAGGTGGTCTGCAAGCGCTGCGCAGCCCACCCGGCAAACGGGGCCTAGGCGAGTCCTTGTGGCTTTGCCACAGCCGTGTTGAGCTCTGCCCCTAGGTTCCGACCCTCAATGTTGAGCCGGCGCGTGCGGGCCCGCTCTATGGAGATGCGGGCATCCTCACCCGCACGTCTGCGGTTGAGCTCTGCCCGCAGGTCTTCGGTCTGTGCAATCCTTACTGACAGGGAGTGCACAGAACCAGATGCGCCTCCTTGATGATGACGCTGCCTGGACACAGATCCACCCGCTGAGCCTGGGGTGTGACGCCCTGAAAATTCACCAAATTAAATCACGCGCTAGAGTGCTTCGTTTAAAAGTCATTCGTCGTCAAAACCCTGACCCTAACCATTTCCGACCGACAGCGGACTTGACCGCCGACCCATTCTGCACCACTCACGCGCGACCGCTTTCCGCGAATGGCGCCGGCGCGATTCTTTTTTCCCCGCGCAGCGCGCGAATGCCGTGCGCATGGCCGACCGGCCGCGGTTGCCGCCGCGACAGGCGCTGACACGCCTCTTTCTCTTTCTCTTTCTCTCTCTTTTATTTTTTTCCACCCTCCCATTTCTTTTCTTTTCTTTCCATTTCTTTCCCAATCTCTCTTTTTCTCCTTCTTTCTTTCCTTTCCTTTCTTTTCTTTTCCCTTTCCTCCCTTCTTTCTTCTTTCCCCCTTCCTCCCTTCTCTCTTTCTCTTCCCTTGCTGTGCGCCCGAGTGCTGCCGTGCGCTGGCCCCGCCCCGGCCGTGCCGCACGCGCACGCGCGCCGCGTGGCCACGCGCCGCGCCGCCCGTCGACCGCGCCTCGCCCCTGGCCCGCGCCGTGCGCGTACGCGCGCGCGCCCGGCGCCGCGACGCCGCGCCGCCCGCCGCTGCCGCGCTCCGCCCGAGCCGCCGCGCACGCGCCCACGCGTCCCTGCTCCCCGCTTTCCCCGCGCGCGCGTGCTCTGGCTCGCGTACGCTCGCGCCCACGCGCTCACGCACACGGCCCCGAGGCTGCACGGCACGCCGCGCCGCCCATCGACAAGCCGCGCCACTCGCCGCTGCTCCCCTGCCGCACCCGCCCTGTGCCCGCACAGCACCTGTCCCACGTGCCCGAACCATCGCGTCACCTCGGCCTTGCCGTCCACGCCGCCGCTCCGCGACACGGGCGCCATTAAGGTGCTCCGCACCGCTCGCCGGCCTCCTCACCGGCCACCACCACCCGCCGCCTTTGGGCGCCTATAAATAGGCCCCGGCACCCCCGGCACCCTCACAACCCACCACACCGCCTAGCCCCTCGCCTCCCCAGACTCCGGCGCCGCCCCGCCGTGCCTTGCAACCGCCGCCGCCCTCTCCCGTCGACCGGCCTCCACGCTCCACCTCAGCCCGAGGTGAGGCCTGGGATGGGATCCCCATGCCCACCTCTCCCTTTTCCCCCACCTCCGAGCCGCCACAGAGCCCTAGGCCGGCCGGACTTGGCCGCCGGCGCCCTACCCTCCCCCTCCTCTGTTTTGCAAAAGGGAGAGGAAGGAGAAGGGCGTTTTGCCCATAGCCCCCTCCTTTTCCTGTTTTCCCAAGAAACCCCCCTCTCTAGGAGCACCCCTATCCACTTCCTTTTTGTAAAAGAAACCTCGCGCTTTTTGTTATTTCAAATTGAACCCTCCAATACATAAACCTAGATATACTTGACACCTTTTTGCATGCCTAGGGTATTTCTAGGATTCGCAAATAGGTCTTTACTCCTTCCGGTTAATTACGAACAAGCCCCTGGACCCCGTTTAATCCCTGAAACCGTCTTTGACTCGTCATTTTATGCGCCAAACGACCTCCGATCGACCCGAAACTTTACCACGCCCTTTCTAGTATAGTTCCAACCATGCCATTACGAAACCACCCAAAAATATTAACCCCATCTCCGTAACTAAATTATTTCTGATTCAAGCTCGACGATAAAAACTTTTAGTTCTTTCGCTTGATTGTATGCCTGTTTGTTTGCATCGTAGGACACGGAGTGAACGAGGAAGTCCCCGAGTGTGATCAAGCGAACGAGGACCAGTTCTGCGACCCCAAACCCGAGGGACAGTGCTTCGATCAGGACCTCCCGCAAGAGTTTGACGATGGCATGCAAGTGCAATCCCGCCCTTTGATGCATGTTTCTGTCCTAGTTTTCATAACCACAACCCAGTGGCCTGTTTTATAAAATTGCATGATTTTGCTTGCTGAAAACATGGTAGGGTAGCCACCCTTGTTGTGATAGCCATACCTTGACCACCTGGTTTTATAAAGAAAATGCGTGTTTGTGGGAAGGGATAAAATGTGGTTTTGAAAGACAAGTTAGACGGGATGGATGGCATTTCTGTGTGAATTGCCGCTGGTGTGCTCGTACCTGTGTGGTTGAGCGAGGAAGGGAGATATCCATCTTGTCACCCCTAAGGACCGAGTTGATGTGTCATCTCACCTAGCTTCCTGTCGTGCAAACCACTTGACCGTTGTATGGACAATGGCTTAGCATAAATCCCACTAGTTAGCCTGATAGCTATCAGGAGAGCTGAGAGCAACGGGTGACCAAGGAGAAGGGATAAGCTCTGTGTGACTTATGCCCCGGTTAAACCTCGGAGGTAGGTCGAATGACCCCTTGGTGGATCCCGTGATGGCTAGTCAGGTCTAGCTAAGGTGGGTAATGGCTTTGTTGGGATCCGCGCCGACACTAAGGTGATCGTGTCGTGGTACCCCACCTGTGGGTAAAGTTGCACACCTCTGCAGAGTTAAAATCTATTCGAATAGCCGTGCCCACGGTATTGGGCAAGTTATGGTGTGGTCACATAACTAGTGGTTCTCTCTGGGAATGGTTGAGCTGGTGTGAGTTGTTTGAAAAGTATCCGGCAGTTGTGCCGTGTGCTACGGCGGACGGGGAGTCCGGTAGCGGTTTAAAACTTGGATCCGTGTGGATCAACATCGTGTGCCCCTTGGTACTGGAAAACTTGTTTTGAAAAGTGCTTTTAAAACGAACCCCTGCATATAACTGTGTTTTTCGCAAATGAACCGTAACCTTATCCTTGGATTATCCTGTGCATTAAATTCTATTATACCCTCCCTCCGTGGGTGTGATTGGACTTGCTGAGTACGTTTGTACTCACCCCCTTTCTTACTTTTACAGTGGAAGACCCAGACTACGTCCCCGAAGACAACGAGTAGGGTTTCGTCCTGCACCCAGTCTTGCCTGTGGTTGAGGCCACCATTGGATTCCGCATGGCGCAAGACTCTGATGATCCTCTTTTCGTAGCTAGTATAATAGTGTGGGTTTTAGTTGTAATCCTCGCGATAGTGGCGCTTCACTGCCCATTACCGCGTAGAGTTGTACGGTGATGTACCATCTGATGTAATAAAAGTGTTATCAGCCTCCTGGGACTGATAAAACAACACTTTTAAGTCTTCCCTGATGGGGGGACGCTTGAGGTGGTATCAGAGCCGTAGGCTGGCCGTAGGACGTGACCCTAGGAGCGAGACCCCTTTTCAAGCCCTAGAACTTGTCCCGATTTAGAAATTTTCTGCAAACACTCACCACTGGTCTTTGCCTTGTTCCAGATGGCTGGCAATGGATGGGTTAACGGAATCTGCCACGCAGAGCCCGGCCTTCCCAAGTTACTATTGCTCAGCCTGGAACGCGTTGGGATTGTGGAACCACCGGAGTATGCCTACCGTGAGTACATCGCCGGAGGCACCCTTCGGTGCGACATGATGGTTTTTGTGGAGAGAAGCACCCGCTACCCTGATGTGGACCCTTGGTTCATCTCCACCGCTGGTTTCCGCTTCCCCGACACCTATCGAAAAGCCGCCCGTAAAGCCCTGCGACGGCTGCGTGTGCTCTACAGGCGCCACCTTCAGCGGACTCCTATGGGATTTTTCCCACCCGCTGAGGGAAGAGGACGCACTTGGATTGCCCGGATGAGGGGACTTGGACAAGAGGAAGAAGACCTAGAAGATACGGTCTCCCACCTGTCCATCTACCTTGCTGGCTTGGATGCACTCTACCGCGAACAGGCGGCACAACTGAAGCAGCTAATCCATGGGATTGAAAAGATAACCCAGGAGCTGGAGGAACAAAGGACAAGAGCCGCAAGCGCCGAGTATTCCTTAGCCGCCCTCCAAGCCCAGATGCAAGAATACGAGAACCGCAACAGAATAGGTGGATGGATAGAGGAAGAAGAAGAAGAAGAACCCATGGAAACTCATTGGGATAAGGGTACTCAGACCGAAAATGAGATGGATCGGTTCCTTCCAATAAAGAAGCGCTCTATCAGGACTGAGGAAGAATCCCCATAATAGGATTAGCGCTCCGAGCTAGAACCCGACCCTAATAACCCCGTACCCATGAAAATTGTATCCCTGTATTGCAATAATAAATGTCCTCCACTCCCTTCTGTATCTGTGCTAGACTGTTTACCCTGTTCATGTTTCAGATGGCTGAGGAAGGATGGACCCAGGGCGATTGCCAAGCAGCACCTGGCTTTCCGGGCCTCTTAATCAACACCCTGGAGGACCTTGGCGTTACAGAACGCCCAAGGTACTACAGCCGAGAGTACGAGCACCATGGTACCCTCCGCTGCAGGGTGATCCTGGTCATCGCCAGGAGCAACCGCTACCCCGACATCCAGCCTTGGCGAGCGACCGCCACAGGGTTTAGACACCAAGACACCTACCCCTTGGCCATCAGAAAAGCACTCCGTTATTTGTGCCAGATTTTTGAAGAACACCTCGCCCCCACGCCAGCCAAGTTCTTCCCGCCGGCCATCAGAACCCCAGTCTGGGAAGCGCGCATGAGAAACCTGGAACGACGTCGCCACGAAGAAGGCCCCCTGTACCAAGTGGCTACATACCTAGCCGCCCTGGACCAACTCTTTGATGAGCAAGCCAACCTTCTGAGGGAACAGACCCATCGAGCCGAGCAAGCGGAGCTCGCAGTGAGGTTACAGCAGATCCGAGCCGCCCACGCCGAGGCAAGAGCCGCAGCCGCGGTCAGTAGCGAAGCAGTAGCCCAAGAGGGCCTCAGGCAGGCCCGAGACCGGCGTATGCAAGAGTGGACCCAAAGTGGAACACCAGTCCCGGCAATTGGAGAAGATCATGTTTTGCTCGGGACACCCGTCATAGGATGGCGAACACTCTTTGGGAACACACACGCTCCACCCGAGAACCCTGAAAGTTCTGCCGCCGCCGTCAAAGGGGGTGCTGCAGCGCAACCCTTGCCAGATGGAAACCCAGAGGACGGCGAACGAGGATCTCTCACCCTCCCCGCCCCGGAAGGAGGCACGCCTCGCGAATAGGATAACCGACGCCGTCCCAGTGATGCACCCCCCCAGCTTAAGACGTGCCCTTAGACAAAACCCTGGCCGAGTAGCACGAGGCCTAGTCGTACCCCCAAGTTGTACCCCCTTGCAGTAATAAAATTGGTTTGTGCTTGTTGTTTGTGATGTTGTGTGCTGGTTTGTTGTGTGCTGATTGTTTATATGAGTACCGGCAGAAGGTAGATTCTGCCTTATATATATACGAATTAAACAACTTAAACATCACATAAACGTAACCCCAGTCTACCCAATCAACAGGTGACCCCCTGGAATGTCGTGAGGGCCTCCCGTGGCCGGAACCCCGTAGCCGCTAGTGCCGGAGCACAGCCCGTTGAACAAGATCTTCCCCAAGGAGAACAAGAAGTAAGCCAGAACCGAGGAGGAAGTCAAGAAGGAGAACAACTACCACCACCCCCACCCCTCGGAGACTTGGCGTAGATAATCCACAACCAGACCCTCATACTGGAGACGCTGGCCAATGCCCTCATTAACCGGCAGCCACGAGGGCAGAATATGAACGACAAGCTGACGGCCTTCCTAAGGACCAAGCCGCCCACCTTTGCTGGATCCTGCAACCCATTGGATGCAGACGACTGGTTGCGAGTGATTCAGAGGAAGCTCGAACCATTCGAGTGTCAGGACCGGGACAAAGTCCTTCTAGCAGCCCACCAGCTCACCGGAACAGCATTATCCTGGTGGGAAAACTATTGTGCCGCAGCCGAAGATGCCTCTACCATCACCTGGGGAGAATTCGTGAGGGAGTTCCGCCGCTACCACATACCTTCGGCCACCATGAAGCGCAAGGCGGACGAATTCCGCGCACTACAACAAGGAAGCATGACGGTGGAAGAGTACACCCACCGGTTCATAGAATTGGCCCGATATGCGCCGGAAGAGGTGAGCGACGACGATAAGAAGCAAGACATGTTCAAGAAGGGATTAAGCCCAGAACTCCAGACCTTGCTTACTCCACAGATCTATCCGGACTTCAACACCCTGATGAATAAAGCTATCCTCACGGAAAGGGCCAAAGCTGAGGAGAGAAAGGATAATAAACGCAAATTCCTGGAAAGTAAGGCCCGCCAACAGGACCGCTTCCAAAGGCCGAGGAACCCCAGCTACACTGCACCAAGATCTCAGGCCCCAATGCAGTATAGGACTCAGTCCCAAGTGACAGGACTGCGGGCCCCTGAAGCACAGCCTAAAAGTCAGAATACCCTGAGGGTCCCGCAGAGCAATACAAGCCTGGTCGCCTCCGACAACAACAATGTTAGGGCCTGTTTCAACTGCCGTAAGACAGGGCATTTCATCGCCAATTGCCCTTATGCCAAGAACAAGCTGGCTACATCAGCCTTCTCCAACACGGTGAATGGGCCCAAACCAGCCCTGACCGGTGCCAACCGAGTGCCCATCCGCAACAACGACAACAGTCAGCAGATGAAGCAGCAATCATTCGGACGAGCCCGCGTCAACCACATCGACGCGCAGGAGGCTCAAGAAGCTCAGGGCGTAGTGCTTGGTGAGTACCTATTCAACTCAGCTCTGGCAACAGTACTATTTGATTCTGGGGCATCGCACTCGTTTATATCCTCGAGCTATGTGGAGAAACACAAAATACCTACAGTACTACTAAAAACACCCCTATTAACCCGGACGCCTGGGGGCGACATCAATTGTCAATTAGGTTGTCCACGAGTAAGGATCAATTTAAGTGGGGTAGACTTTCTAGCAGATTTGGTAGTACTTGAGTCTGGGGGAATAGACGTGATCCTTGGAATGGACTGGTTAAGCCGACACAATGGTCTCATAGGCTGTACCGACAAAGTGGTACACCTAACAAACCCCGAAGGAGTCCAAGTGATCTGCCATACCCGGGATAGTAAGTTCGACCCAATGGTGTTTAGCGTGGAAGCCAAGCCCTTAGAAGGAGTCCCGGTAGTAAACGAATACCCAGATGTATTCCCCGAAGAGCTTCCCGGTATGCCGCCGGACAGGGATATAGAGTTTGTCATAGACCTTATCCCCGGAACCTCCCCCATAGCCAAGAGACCCTATAGGATGGCAGCCTCTGAATTGACAGAATTAAAGAAGCAACTAGAAGAACTGCAACGAATTGGTTTCATTAGACCAAGCTCATCGCCATGGGGAGCCCCAGTCCTATTTGTCAGGAAGAAAGATGGGAGTATGAGGTTGTGCGTAGATTACCGGGCACTGAACGAGGTTACCATTAAGAATAAGTACCCCCTTCCCAGGATTGATGACCTTTTCGATCAGCTAAAAGGAGCCAAGTATTTTTCCAAGATCGATCTAAGGTCAGGATATTTTCAGCTCAAAATCAGGGAAAGTGACATCCCTAAGACAGCTTTTGTCACCCGCTACGGGCAGTTTGAGTTCACTGTAATGTCCTTCGGACTAACCAATGCTCCTGCCTATTTTATGAACCTCATGAACAAAGTATTTATGGACGAACTGGATAAGTTTGTCGTAGTCTTTATCGATGACATACTTATCTACTCCAAGAGTATTCAGGAACATGAGCAACATCTGCGGGTAGTATTGGAAAAGCTGAGGGCACATAGGCTCTACGCCAAATTTAGCAAGTGTAAATTTTGGCTGGAGAGAGTAGCTTTCCTTGGTCACATTCTGACCGCGGAAGGTGTAGCGGTGGACCCAGAGAAAGTCGAAGCAGTTTCCAACTGGCAGCGACCGACTAATGTTAGTGAAATCAGAAGTTTTCTTGGATTAGCTGGGTACTATCGAAGATTTATTGAGGGATTCTCCAAGATAGCCCGACCCATAACAGAACTTCTTAAGAAGGAGAAGAAGTTCGCCTGGACAGAATCTTGTGAAAGAGGCTTTCAGGAATTGAAGCAAAGGTTGACAACCGCCCCAGTATTGACCCTACCAGATATTCATCGGGACTTTGTCATTTATTGCGATGCGTCCCGACAAGGATTAGGGTGTACTGATGCAAGACGGGAAAGTCGTTGCATATGCTTCCCGCCAACTCAGGACTCATGAGCAGAATTATCCGACCCATGATTTGGAATTAGCAGCCGTAGTGCATGCCCTTAAGATTTGGAGACATTACCTGATTGGGAATAAGTGTGAGATTTACACCGACCATAAGAGCCTGAAGTATATTTTCACCCAGCCGGATTTAAACCTAAGGCAAAGAAGATGGTTAGAGTTGGTCAAGGACTACAACCTGGAAATTCATTATCACCCCGGGAAGGCAAACGTGGTAGCCGATGCCTTAAGTCGGAAATCCTATGGCACGGTTAAATGTGCACATTGTTCCTCGAGGTTCCAGCCATGTGCTGAACGTTCGATCAACACTAGAGGATAGAATTAGAGAGGCCCAAAACTTGGATCAGGAGTTAGTAAAGATCTGCAAGCAAACTGGAGAAAACAAAGCACCAGGATTCAGAGTGGACGATAAGGGAACATTATGGTACGAAGATAGGATTTGTGTACCTCAGAACGGAGACTTCCGGCAGACAATCATGGATGAGGCTCATAACTCAGCCTACTCCATCCACCCAGGCTCCACCAAAATGTATATGGACATAAGGCAAAAATATTGGTGGAATGGAATGAAGGCGGATATTGCACGATTTGTGGCACATTGTGATACTTGTCAAAGGATCAAGGCCGAACATCAAAAGCCAGCAGGGTTATTGCAACCCCTACCCATTCCAGTTTGGAAATGGGATGAGATAGGAATGGACTTTGTAGTAGGTCTACCCAGAACACAGAAGGGGCACGATTCCATATGGGTAATAGTGGACCGACTCACTAAATCGGCCCATTTCATACCCGTACGAACCACTTACGGTGGAGAAAAGCTGGCAAAGCTTTATGTAGAAAACATAGTAAAGTTACATGGAGTGCCTAGCAGAATTGTCTCAGATAGAGGAACCCAATTCACCTCTAGGTTTTGGAAAAGCCTGCATAAAACCATGGGCACTAAGTTGGATTTCAGCTCCGGATAACCCCACAGACGGATGGTCAAACCGAAAGGGTAAACCAGGTTATGGAAGATATGCTGAGAGCATGCGTCCTGACCTATGGACAGGACTGGGAGCAGAGTCTGCCTTATGCAGAATTTTCGTACAACAATAGCTACCAAGCCAGCTTGGGCATGTCGCCATTCGAAGCCCTCTATGGAAGAAAGTGCAAAACTCCCTTGATGTGGTCGGAAGTTGGAGAACGTGCACTAGTAGGACCTGCACTTATAAAAGAAGCAGAAGAAAAAGTAGCGGAGATCCGCGAGAAATTGAGGGCAGCCCAGTCGCGACAAAAGAGCTACGCAGACAAGAAGAGGCGGGAAATAAGTTTCAACCCAGGAGATTTTGTTTATCTCAAGGTCTCACCAATTCGCGGAACCCGAAGGTTTCAGGTACAAGGAAAATTGGCCCCTCGATACATCGGACCATATCGGGTTCTAAAGAGGGTCGGAGCCGTGGCATACCAACTAGAGTTACCGGAAGAAATGACAGACATACACCCAGTGTTTCATGTTTCGAAATTAAGGAGGTGTTCGAGAGTACCTGAGGGAGAACATGTTCCAGTGGAAACAATAGACCTGCAGCCGGATCTGCGATACCAGGAGGTACCGGTCAAAATTCTAGACACTGTTACTAGAAGGACAAGAAACTCCGAAGTACGGATATGCAGGGTTCAATGGAGCAGACATGGAGTAGAAGAAGCGACATGGGAACGCGAAGAGGCCCTAAAGAAGGAATTTCCCCATCTATTTAGGAGCCAGCCGAATCTCGAGGACGAGATTCATTTAAGTGGGGTAGGTTTGTGACGCCCTGAAAATTCACCAAATTAAATCACGCGCTAGAGTGCTTCGTTTAAAAGTCATTCGTCGTCAAAACCCTGACCCTAACCATTTCCGACCGACAGCGGACTTGACCGCCGACCCATTCTGCACCACTCACGCGCGACCGCTTTCCGCGAATGGCGCCGGCGCGATTCTTTTTTCCCCGCGCAGCGCGCGAATGCCGTGCGCATGGCCGACCGGCCGCGGTTGCCGCCACGACCGGCGCCGACACGCCTCTTTCTCTTTCTCTTTCTCTCTCTTTTATTTTTTTTCCTCCCTCCCATTTCTTTTCTTTTCTTTCCTTTTCTTTCCCAATCTCTCTTTTTCTCCTTCTTTCTTTCCTTTCCTTTCTTTTCTTTTCCCTTTCCTCCCTTCTTTCTTCTTTCCCCCTTCCTCCCTTCTCTCTTTCTCTTCCCTTGCTGTGCGCCCGAGTGCTGCCGTGCGCTGGCCCCGCCCCGGCCGTGCCGCACGCGCACGCGCGCCGCGTGGCCGCGCGCCGCGCCGCCCGTCGACCGCGCCTCGCCCCTGGCCCGCGCCGTGCGCGCACGCGCGCGCGCCCGGCGCCGCGACGCCGCGCCGCCCGCCGCTGCCGCGCTCCGCCCGAGCCGCCGCGCACGCGCCCACGCGTCCCTGCTCCCCGCTTTCCCCGCGCGCGCGTGCTCTGGCTCGCGTACGCTCGCGCCCACGCGCTCGCGCACACGGCCCCGAGGCTGCACGGCACGCCGCGCCGCCCGTCGACAAGCCGCGCCACTCGCCGCTGCTCCCCTGCCGCACCCGCCCTGTGCCCGCACAACACCTGTCCCACGTGCCCGAACCGTCGCGTCACCTCGGCCTTGCCGTCCGCGCCGCCGCTCCGCGACACGGGCGCCATTAAGGTGCTCCGCACCGCTCACCGGCCTCCTCACCGGCCACCACCACCCGCCGCCTTTGGGCGCCTATAAATAGGCCCCGGCACCCCCGGCACCCTCACAACCCACCACGCCGCCTAGCCCCTCGCCTCCCCAGACTTCGGCGCCGCCCAGCCATGCCTTGCAACCGCCGCCGCCCTCTCCCGTCGACCGGCCTCCACGCTCCACCTCAGCCCGAGGTGAGGCCGGGGATGGGATCCCCATGCCCCCCTCTCCCTTTTCTCCCACCTCTGAGCCGCCACCGAGCCCTAGGCCGGCCGGACTTGGCTGCCGGCGCCCTACCCTCCCCCTCCTCTGTTTTGCACGGGGGAGAGGAAGGAGAAGGGCGTTTTGCCCATAGCCCCCTCCTTTTCCTGTTTTCCCAAGAAACCCCCCTCTCTAGGAGCACCCCTATCCACTTCCTTTTTGTAAAAGAAACCTCGCGCTTTTTGTTATTTCAAATTGAACCCTCCAATACATAAACCTAGATATACTTGACACCTTTTTGCATGCCTAGGGTATTTCTAGGATTCGCAAATAGGTCTTTACTCCTTCCGGTTAATTACGAACAAGCCCCTGGACCCCGTTTAATCCCTGAAACCGTCTTTGACTCGTCATTTTATGCGCCAAACGACCTCCGATCGACCCGAAACTTTACCACGCCCTTTCTAGTATAGTTCCAACCATGCCATTACGAAACCACCCAAAAATATTAACCCCATCTCCGTAACTAAATTATTTCTGATTCAAGCTCGACGATAAAAACTTTTAGTTCTTTCGCTTGATTGTATGCCTGTTTGTTTGCATCGTAGGACACGGAGTGAACGAGGAAGTCCCCGAGTGTGATCAAGCGAACGAGGACCAGTTCTGCGACCCCGAACCCGAGGGACAGTGCTTCGATCAGGACCTCCCGCAAGAGTTTGACGATGGCAAGTGCAATCCCGCCCTTTGATGCATGTTTCTGTCCTAGTTTTCATAACCACAACCCAGTGGCCTGTTTTATAAAATTGCATGATTTTGCTTGCTGAAAATATGGTAGGGTAGCCACCCTTGTTGTGATAGCCATACCTTGACCACCTGGTTTTATAAAGAAAATGCGTGTGTGTGGGAAGGGATAAAATGTGGTTTTGAAAGACGAGTTAGACGGGATGGATGGCATTTCTATGTGAATTGCCGCTGGTGTGCTCGTACCTGTGTGGTTGAGCGAGGAAGGGAGATATCCATCTTGTCACCCCTAAGGACCGAGTTGATGTGTCATCTCACCTAGCTTCCTGTCGTGCAAACCACTTGACCGTTGTATGGGCAATGGCTTAGCATAAATCCCACTAGTTAGCCTGATAGCTATCAGGAGAGCTGAGAGCAACGGGTGACCAAGGAGAAGGGATAAGCTCTGTGTGACTTATGCCCCGGTTAAACCTCGGAGGTAGGTCGAATGACCCCTTGGTGGATCCCGTGATGGCTAGTCAGGTCTAGCTAAGGTGGGTAATGGCTTTGTTGGGATCCGCGCCGACACTAAGGTGATCGTGTCGTGGTACCCCACCTGTGGGTAAAGTTGCACACCTCTGCAGAGTTAAAATCTATTCAAATAGCCGTGCCCACGGTATTGGGCAAGTTATGATGTGGTCACATAACTAGTGGTTCTCTCTGGGAATGGTTGAGCTGGTGTGAGTTGTTTGAAAAGTATCCGGCAGTTGTGCCGTGTGCTACGGCGGACGGGGAGTCCGGTAGCGGTTTAAAACTTGGATCCGTGTGGATCAACATCGTGTGCCCCTTGGTACTGGAAAACTTGTTTTGAAAAGTGCTTTTAAAACGAACCCCTGCATATAACTGTGTTTTTCGCAAATGAATCGTAACCTTATCCTTGGATTATCCTGTGCATTAAATTCTATTATACCCTCCCTCCGTGGGTGTGATTGGACTTGCTGAGTACGTTTGTACTCACCCCCTTTCTTACTTTTACAGTGGAAGACCCAGACTACGTCCCCGAAGACAACGAGTAGGGTTTCGTCCTGCACCCAGTCTTGCCTGTGGTTGAGGCCACCATTGGATTCCGCATGGCGCAAGACTCTGATGATCCTCTTTTCGTAGCTAGTATAATAGTGTGGGTTTTAGTTGTAATCCTCGCAATAGTGGCGCTTCACTGCCCATTACCGCGTAGAGTTGTACGGTGATGTACCATCTGATGTAATAAAAGTGTTATCAGCCTCCTGGGACTGATAAATCAACACTTTTAAGTCTTCCCTGATGGGGGACGCTTCACTGGGGTGACCTGTGCCAGGTTGAGGAGGCGGTCGACGTCATCACGCCATTGCCTCTGCACGTCGGGCGAGGCCGCCACGCCTGGCGGGTTGCGGAGCAGCCCCCTGGCCACTGCTAGCGGCCCGTTTGGTGCGGGCTGCGATAGGGCCACGGAGGCATGCTCCGTAGCACGCTGTGGTGTGACACGCGTCGCAACCCTGGATGGAGGACAGCGTGAGGCGTGTGGCATAGATGACGCCACTTCCTCACCCATCAGGTGGTCATGTTGCTCGACTTGCCGCGCCATTGCGGTCTTGAGCTTTGATCAAGCGCAAACCAAACCTAAAGTCCCCTACCTGGCGCGCCAAATGTCGGAGGATTTCTCCAGCCGGGTGGCGGAATGCATCCACCTAATCCTAGTTTAGGATGAGTTTGGGGGAAGCCTAGGAACACTTGATCAAAGGGTGGAAGAACACGGAAAGGACACGGGAATTTTAGAGTGGTTCAGGCCGCCAGAGCGTAAAGCCCTACGTCCACTGTGTGTTGTATTACTTGAGAGTTTAGAAAGAGGCTAGAAGGAGCCTTCTGAGAGAACCTCGTGAGTCCCAGAGAACTTGTGAACTTATGTTCTAACGAGCGCGCTCTCCCTTTTATAGGCTCAAGGGGAGCGCGTACACTGAGCGGGGCCCCAGCGATACATTAAATAATGTACAGACTGGAGCCTTTAATGCGATAGATACAGAGATCTTACACTCCAGCTCCTTCCTGTAGTCCTCGATCGAGAAGTTGATGTGTGTATCTACAGCCAGGGTATGGTCTTGTGCCGCCTTACCGACATAGTGCCTGCTGTCAGTGACATGCATAGTGGAAGACATGCTGTCACTGTTGGGTCGATTCCCGCTGTCAGGCGATGGGGCTATGTTGACCCGCCGCGCTGTAGCTTCCGCGCACACTGTAGCAGCGCACGCCTCAGCTCTCCTACAGTAGATCAAAATTACCCTTTGCTCCTGCGCGCGGCGTGGTGATGTGACTATACACCGCCTGCCCGCGCAGAGCATGGTGACGCGACGCGCCGCCTCGGTAACAGGCGGGCTTACCGTGGTGTCAGCATACCTACCCGACGTGTCAGTGGGCAGCCCACGCCCTATCACGGGCACGCACAGCCCCCCTACCCGCATTTAATGTGGTAGTTGGGTTGGCATCCCGCGGAAGGCTTACTGCCACCGGACACATGGCAGATCTGGCCTAAAAACCGCTTCCTCAGGTGCACGTGGCGGCTCCGGACCTCCTCCCCGGGGGAAGGGAGGTCCGGGCCCCCGAGGCTGGCCCAGTAGCACAGGCCCCCAGGGGGTCCGGCTCCCACACGTGGCGGCACCGGACCCCCCGTGGAGGTTTGGGCCCGCGGTGACCGTTCCTGAGCGCCTTGTCCATGTGGGTACATGGAGGCACCGGACCTGCCAGAGCACGGGGGGAAGTCCGGAGACCGTGATCCCAGCTATCAGGCCCGTGCCGTACGCCCGTCACCCAATGGCTTAGGGCGAAGTTACAGATAGCCTCGCACCCTTTGGGTTGGACACCCTAGTAGGAGGTGTCCCTGTCCGTATGTACCGACAATTTCCTTGTTCTTACATGCTCGAGACTAATGATATGATCCTAGGTTTTCTCTTTCACAACATAAAACTTTATGTCCATGTGCTTGGCACCATCACTTGACTTATTATTGTGAGCGTAAAACACTGCTAGCTCATTGTCGTAGTACATCTTGAGTGGTCTTTGAATGATGTCGACCACTTTTAACCCGGGTACAAATTTTTTTAAACTCGGCATACATTGTTGATGATGCTGTGACGGTTTGCTTGGAGCTTTTCCACTATATAACTCCTTTGCGAGAGTGAAAACATGACCTAATGTGGATTTTCTATCATCTACATCTTCCGCAAAATCTGAATCTGAATGCTCTTCTATCTCTAGGGAATCAGATTTTCTGTATGTTAGCATGAGACCTTTCGTGCCTTGCATATAGAGTAAAGTTTTCTTTACCATTTTCAAGTGTTCTATTCCTGAATTATCCTGATATCTGCCAAGTATCCCTGTAACAAATGCTAAGTCAGGGTGTGTACATACTTGAGCGTATTGTAAGCTTCCAATAGCTGAAGCATAATGAACCACTTTCGTTTGATCGATCTCATATTGGTTTCTCGGACATTTAAATTTTCCAGAACTATCGCCCTTGACTATGGGAGCAGGTATTGGCTTTGCATACTATATTTCTTTAGAATCTTTTCTAAGCATGCCTTTTGCGATAATCCTAAAACCCCCTTTCTTCTATCTTAGTCTATTCCTAATATGAATCAAGCTTCACCGAGATCTTCCATATTAAAATTTGAGGATAAGAACTTCTTCGTCTCCTATAGCAGATTAACATCACTACTAGCATCATCTACATAAAGGATTAGGATTCATTTTTCCCATTCTTGAACTTGTATAAACACGATTGTTCTCCTCATTCTCTTTAAATGGATTGTGGAATGTAAACGTTTTCATATAAATCATGTTAAGGATTGTCGTCTTAACATCCATTTGATATGGACGTAACTCTAAATCGTAATGTGCTACTAACGCCATCATGGTTCTCATTATAATCTATTAGCGTGAGATTGGAGAATCATAATGTTAAGAATCTTTGCATGAGACTGGAGAAAATATCTCATTATAATCTATTCCTTCTCTTAGCGTGAAGCCTTTCCCCACAAGTCGCCCTTTATATCTTTCTACATTCCTTTGGAGTCACATTTTCTTTTGTAGACCTATTTATAGCCTACTGTCTTGGCTCCTTTAGAAATTTTTTCTAATTTCCAAACTTTGTTGGTACTCATTGACCTCATCTCATCTTGCATAGCTTCAAGCCACTTCAACGAGTGAGCGCTTCTCATGTCTTATTTAAATGAGGTGGGATCACCCTCCATTTGAATTTCTTCGCTAACATGGACTTCGTAGTCTTTAGAGATAGCTGGTTTTCTAGTTCTTGAGATCTTCTAGACCTTCAATTGGCACTTCTTGCGTGTGGGGCTGTTGTTGTTCTTCCTCTTGTACGACAATGGGTTCTATAGGATCCTGAACAACAGGTCCCTCATCTTCATTCATTATTGCCACGGGAGGACTAACAATATAAATGATAACTTTTTGACACCGTAGTATCCTATAGTGTCGGTGCAGCAGCAGCAAGTATCGACAAGAATGTTTCCTGAATCATCGGAGTAGGTACATGTACCCACTTCTTCTCAACACTAATTTCTCGTGCTACCATGCTCCCCTAACCATCTCGTCCTCCAAGAAGACGGCGTGTCTCGCTTCTACGAACTTTGTATGTCTATCAGGACAATATAAATGATAACTTTTTGACTCATCTGTATAGCCAATAAAATGGCAACTGACCATATTGGGATCTAGCTTCCCAATGTTTAGGTTAAACACTTTTGCCTCAGCTGGACAACCCTACACATGTAAATAATTTAATATGGGTTTTCTTTCTATTCATAACTTATACGGTGTTTTTGGCACCGACTTACTTGGTACTCGATTAAGAATGTGAGCGGTGGATTTTAGTGCCTCCATCCACAAACTTATCGGTAAAGTGGAGTAACTTATCATACTTCTCACCATATCCATTAAGGTCCGTTCTGCTGAGACTCGCCCGGTGTAGAGTATATGCCATTTTTCTGTAAAAGCCTTGCAAAAGGTCCAGGAACTTGACCATGTGGGGTATGTCGACCCCACACACACACACACAGTCGAATCTTACTATTTTAATCTTTAAATCATGCTAATTCTCTACTTCAGCCTTAAATATCTTGAATTTATCCAACGCTTATGATCTTTCTTTAGTTGGATAAATATAGTCATAACACGAATAATCATCCGTAAACATTCTGAATGAATCATAACCGTCCACAGTCTTTACGGGAAATGGACCACCAATATTAGCGTGTATGATTTCCAAAACCCATGCACTTCGTTTGGTTCCTTTCTTAATTTGTTTAACGTACTTTCCCTTAATGCGATCGATGCAATATTCTGTATCGGAAAAATCTAGAGGATGCAGAATTTCCTCTTTGATCAATCGTTCAATTCTCCCCCTCGAAATATAGCCTAAATGATAGTGCCATAATTTCGCGGATGTTTTGTTATCGCATCATTTGCGATTGCTTAGTACATTCATAGTCGAGGAAGACTCATTCTTTTCTTCATTGCATACAACATTCACATTCTCATGCATAGATAACATATAGAGCTTGTCTTATCGAAAGGCAAGACCAATACACTTATTATTAAACTTAATCATATATTGTTCTTTACCAAAATGGCAATCAAATCCATAATCGGCTAAACATGAAACTGAAATTAAATTTCTACTCAAACGGGGTACATAGAGCACATTGTGTAAATGAAGTATGAAGCTATTATTCAATTCTAATGGGAGTTATCCTATCGCTTCAACTTCAGCCTTGACGCCGTTGGCGACTCTAAGCCTTCTTTTTCCTTTCTGAAGGATCCTCCTCTTATGAAATCCCTGTAAAGAATTAGAAATATGAATAGTTGCACCTGAATCAATCCACCAAGTAGATTCTAAATAACTTAAATACAAGGACTCATCTAAGAACGTAATAATCTCCTCACCCTTTCTCATCAGATGCTTCGGGAACTCTGAACAATCCTTCTGGTAGTGTCCCCTCTTCTCGCACCACTTGCATTGGTCCTTGTGTCGGTGTTTTATCGCCACACCCACCGAGGGATACCCCGAGATGGTGAGTTTGTAGGTAGGGTGTCACCAAGATCAAGAACTCGAGGGTGCAAGGAACACAAAATTTAGACAGGTTCGGACCACCGAGAGCGTAATACCCTACGTCCTATGTGGTTTGTATTGACTTAGGTGGTGATCGGGTGATTTCCTGGGTGATTGTTGCATGAGGCACGAGTTGTCCCTCATGCTCCCTACTTAAGGAGGGTCCCTATCCGCCCTTATATAGTCTGAGGGGATAGGGTTATATGGAAGTCCTAGTCGGATACGAGTCCTAGAGTCCTACCCGAGTACTTTTCTGGTAGTTCCCTACTACATCGACTAGTTTTACTACTGTATGAATAGTTCTACTACGCTACGAGTACTTACAACTAGTTTAGGGTGTGGAAAATATCCCACCCCTTATCCTATAAGATGTGGGCCATGTGCGTAATTCCGTAGGCCCGGATCTGACACCTTGTCCATTACCTTTTCATAATGGTTCTATCTAGGATGGTGATCCTTTTGTGGGGCTCTTGCATGTGTCTTATAAGAGGAGCCTCTGTTCCACTGAGGTTTCCCTTGTGGTTTAGCATTCTTGTCATGATAGCTCTCTTCTTGTTTTGCTTCACATAGTTAACGGAATCACCATGTGAGCCCTTAAATCTCTCTTCTTCTTGAACACACATGGCAATGAGCTTCTCAATGTCTCACTTCTCTGACTGTAAGTTGTAATTAACTTCAAAAGAATCATACTTTTTAGGCAAGGAGGCAAAAACCAAGTGAACTAGGAACTCAGTCTCGAGCTCCACGTCCATAGGCTTAAGCCTTTGAAGAGCTTACAACCAATATTTTTTAGTATGTGCTCTCTTATCCCTCCACTGGTGTATTTTTCAGTGATTAATCTCTTAATAAGAGTGCTTGAATAAGCCTTTGAAGAGCCAACAAACTGACTCTCCATATTTTTAAGATACTCAACGGCGGTGGTACTTTCTGAGTTTGCTCCCCTTATGGCCTCCACAATGGAGCTCTTAATCACTATCAAACACTTGCGGTTCAACTGATCTCACTTGGCCTTATCAAGGTCATACTTCATTATGATCGGTGCTCACGCGTCCCAGCGATGCAGCAGGTCTTATTTTCTCCCCTCACTAGGTCCACAAGTTTAGTGGGACAGGGTGAGGTAAGTGCTAGATCAATGTCAGACTGCAAGTGCCATCTCAACCTTCTCTCTCCATGAGCTATAGTTTTCTTTCTTCATTGAGGTGCTCGATGGTCGAGATAAACGTTATTGGGTTGGAGCCTGAAAACAAAATTTAGAAAAGATTGAGAACATTTATAATAATAACACTTGCATACCTTAATTTAACGTTGGTCAAAATTAAAACATAAAATATTCACTACTATATTAATTCTACATCACCGTTAGTCAGAAATAAAACTAATGCATGAAAAACTTATAAATAAAATATTATAATATTGCTATCATCAATTTTGATCAGAAAAATAACAATATTATAATATACTTGAATAAAATATAACTACTCCTCCAATTAAATTATCCCGTTGGTTCTAATTTAATAAGAAGATAAACATAATCATTGCAGCAGAAATATGAAAAAAACTTGAAAACATACTTATTCATAAACATTTCTATGTGCTCATCTTCTCTCTAATAAATTTATCACGTTGGTGCAAATTTAATTAGAGATTAAAAACTAATTAAAAGGGCATCAAGGTTGCTTCTGAAAAAGAATAAAACTAAACTTCTACTGTGCTTTCTTTCTTCCGGCAAAGCGGCCCATGGCACACTCTCCGGCTCGGCCCGCTCTGCTCATGTGCACACGCGCGAGCTCCAGTAGCATGCGTTCGGCTCGGCCCAAAAGAGCCAGCCGCTCAGCCTGCTTGGCTCGGCCCAAGAACCAGCCAGCCGCTCGGCTCAACGCGTGCCCCGCGTCCTAGGCCGCAACTTGGGCCTCGGAAGGGAAAGCAATGCCCCACCTAGGCTCAAAGTCAGTCCATCGGCCGCTGGGCATTCCTGGCTGCCGATCTTCATCGAACGGCTGCCCGTCGTTGTTGCTAGAACAAAATCCTAGGCTAGCCTCCCAGAAACCCTAGGCCATTCCGCTTCCCTCCCCTTCACTCTTATCTCCAGACCGAGGCGAGCCGGCAACCGCCCATGGCGGCGGAGGAAGGTGTGGCCCCCGTGCGGCCTCTCGCCAGCGCGCGCGTTCCCCCGAGGGCGAGCGCGTCGCGGCCTCGCGAGGAGCCCCTTGGCCCGAATGCCAACGATGCAGTGGCGACAGCAGCTTGGTTCATCCTTCCCGCACTGCGGCAGTGAAGCGCCGGCGAACAGGCGCACCTCCCGCTCGGCGGTGGCGGGCGGTGGTGGTACTCGTAGGTAGGTCCTGCGGCTTTGACTCCCCTAGGGTTAGGGTTAGGGTTTTCGTTTGCTTCTTCGATTCTGGATCGAATTCTCCTCCTTCTACATTCTCTAGATCTTACCCATAACCGATCTACTCTCTAGATTGGGCATCTGATACCATTGATAGAATACATTACGGATCGCTAGGAGTAGATCTTCGGGTGTTTACATTAAGTCATGAACAAAATAGTGGTTCTTTTCATTACAACGAGAGAGAACAGAGGGACAGAGGGGGGGAGAGAGGTGCAGTGCCTTCGGGCTTGGTTGACGATGAAGCAGTGGCGTCCATGGTGTCGACGGCGGCGGCGTAGTCGACGTCGAGGTGGCCGGTGAGTCAGAGTAGTGGACGCAGGGGCGGTGGCGTGGACGTTGTCGACGATGGCGGCGCGGTGTAGAAAGTGGCGGTACTTCCCGTCGCTCACAGCGCCCTCGAGTAAATCAGTTAGGGTTTGCAGGTGGGTTTAGGAGCACAGCGAACCTTGGTGTGCATGCCTCCGCCCCCATCTCTGCTTTTTATGGCGCTTCGCGACGGGGCCGCAACCACGAGTTGGTTTTACGCCAACGATAAGGGGGCGAGTCAGGGGTCTAACTCGATCGTTGGACCTGGTCGGAGATATCTAACAGTACCATTTGGCAATCGAGAGGTTGACGACGAAGTTGATGACGCTGAGCACCGAGAGCAGCCAGAAGAAGTCGTCACGTGCCCCCGGTTGAGCTTGTCGGGGATCCACCTGAGGCCACCGTTCCTGGTGGTGACGGCCGTGACGATGGACACCAGCAGCGCGCTCAGGTAGCTGCCGAGCGTCGATGACGTGAGCGAGAGCGCGGTGGCGCGGTGCCCATGCTCCTCACATGGCGTCGGGCGCCTCGTCGTAGAAGAAGTTGAGATCTGACCGACGAACGTGGATGAAGTACTGCGGCAGCTGCCAGAAGATGGAGATGGGCAGGTAGTCGTCGAGTCCAGCATGCCGTGCGACGCCGCCAAGCCGAGCCTGGCCACCTCCAGCGCCCCGGCGGCGAGCATGGACAGCACGGACACGGCCTCGCCGATGCCCATGCGCTGGAGCTGGGTGAAGTCGCGCGGGTGGCCCGTCCAGCACCGCGCGGTGGGGACGATGAGCCGGTCGTAGGCCGCCGCCCAGGCGATGACGCTGAGGGTGTCGAAGATGCATGGACAGCGACGCCGAGGGGATCTTAAAGCCGCCGGAGCCCCCTATGCGCAGGTCGTCCAGCGTGTTGCCCTGCAGCACGAACATGGCGCTCATCTGGCTGTACGCCGCCGCCATCACGATGCCGCTCGCCCACACGGGTCCGGCAGCAGCCGCACCACGCTCGAGCTCCACCTGCGTCATCGTGCACAGCCGGCACGGGTTGTCATCGTCGCTGGTCGTCGCCACTGTGGCCCTGTCGTCCAGCCACCGGAACTGCCTCATGGAGCAGGGACGGGTTCGCGGGAAGAGCAGCCACCGGCGCCCTCTTCCTCTAGGCCGCGACCACCACCTGCAGTATCCGGGTGAGCGGGCTGCCCACCGGCCTCTGGTGCCTATAGAGCCTGCTCCCCAGCAAGAAGCTGCGGGCGGCGGCGGCGGCCATGGCAGCGGCGGAGATGCCAAAGCCCAGCCCCAGGCGACGTTCATATAAGAAAGTTATATATAACACTAGACTTTTTTGGTATTAGTTCTTTCTTCGCGGAACTACGATGAACTTGTTGGAGACAAATCGACAGTGGTACAAGTACTTAATACGCAAATTTAAATCAATTATTTAAGCATCTTATTGACCTCAAATATAAAAAACTTCAAACTACAAATAAAAAAGCTTCAAACTACAAAGTTGCAAGAGATACAATTTTTATATAAAAATTATCTTCATCCGAGTTTGTATGAAAAAATATGATTTTTCTAAGATAAGATCTTATCGCGCCAGCGGGAGTGGCGTGAAGACTGAAGTAGAGGTGATAATACATCATGACCTTAGTGGTCTCTTCACAGTCCAACTTGGCTCTTGTAGCTCGAAATTATATAAGATTAGAGTCCGACAGTCTGACTATTAAATTATCTAGGCTAAATTTTAATCCTTTTACCACCCTTAAACGTGATAAAGAAACCGATCAGCTTAACATGAAACCCTTGCACGAGTGAGCTGTTTGCGTGATCTCTGGCCGGTGAATGGCTGGCTAAACTCTAAAACACGCTCCAACGTAGCGCTCCAATGTATATGGCACGACAACCTATTTTTATCAGTTTTTGTCATGCCACCGATGCGACAAAAAAATTAGATCTGTAAATATTTATTCCATGGATTATTTTAAATTTTTTAAATAAAATTTAAAAGAAGTTAAAAAGAATCATCCCCCCCCCCCCGGTGCCACCACCCGTCCATCTCTCTCGAATAGGAGCCCACTCCATGTTGTCACTGTTGATGAGATCTTGCTCACCTCCAAGGCTCCAACCCAAAACAAGTTAATTAGCTAGAGATTACGCGGTCTGAATATTAAACATCATGCGTGCCTCGTAAGACACGAAAATGTGAGCGTGCCTCGTACGGAACGAAAATGTACTTATAAAAGGAGATGCATATTAGATATTTTGAGACTAAAGGTGCATAAAACAAACGGCTAAAATAACTTTGGGGGTTCACAGTAAGTTTGACAAAACGAAGCAGAGTACGAACAACTAATTACACTTGCCAACCAGATACGCCTGCTGGCTGGGTTAAAAACATCTGCTCAGAGCATCGAATCACCAAATCCCTGAAAACCCTATTTACCACGGTGATGCAACTGGTGCTCAAAATATTACGACATTCCATACCAGCATCTAGCTAGCCGAAAACACCCCCTTTTTTCTCTTGTGCCAAACTGTTGCAAACTAAATTTTCTGGTAATGCTGTACATCACAGTCGATGCTGGTTTCATCATATTCTGAAAACGTTTCATAAGAATCATCCCCGCTTGAAACTTCATTCTCGGAGTACAGCTCCACGCCTCCAATCGCACTTCCAAACGCAGCAACACAAGATGTACCAAAATCTTTGTCCTCAGGGTCAGCATCAGCATGCTTGTTCACCTGTCAAACAGAGTAATAAGCCACAAGACAAGAAGATAAAATCAAGTTGATCGCCACCACCAGGTGTCTTACATTATTAGCGCGAGATATACTTTCTGGCAGGACCACAGGGAGAATGTTAGCTAACTGAGGATTGCTTGCAGGTGGTGCCGATGCTATGAGCCTCATTAGTGTTTCCCTTGCACTTCTCTCGACTAACGAGTCTGCTTCTGGCAGCAGAGGCTTCAAGCTAGGAAGCAGGGGAACTGCTGAGGATATTGAAGGACCACAACTCACCAGGTATGCCTGCCCTGCAGAACACACATCAATGACTGGGACATGCACAATAGGATCAGACATCAATGGCGTGAACGTTGGAACCTGTGAACCATGTAGGGGAATAAGTGGTGAAGTGGGAAGTGGCAGGTGAAGTAAAGGATCATGCAGTATCGATGGAAGATTAAGGGAAGGGAGATCAGTTGTATCCAGATTTGGAGACACTTCTGAACAAGGTTGCTGCTCATTTGCTACCAGAGAACTCAAAGGTGGTAGGGGTAATGGATCTACAGATGTAGCTGGCAGATGCAGAGGGGAAACGGTGTATTGCAGTGACGATGGACATGGCGGACACCAGCAATAGTAAGGCTTAAACTGCTTCTCCAAAGAAACCTCAGGTGGCGGACAAGTGCCAAGAGAGTAGATAGATGGCAACAGGGGAAATGAAAGAGGCAAGTCCAAAGGAACTGAGGTAACAATGTTCCTTGAACAATCTGCATCGCACTTCTCACTGGTAGAATCAGGGTTGATACTGCTTGATGTTAAATGATTTGTGTCAAGGGGAGCAATTGATGGGCTCGACCATTCCGCACGACGCTTCAATTTCTCTCTCCCGACAACCCTTGAACATGAAGCCCTTGGCACACCATCTTTAAAAGTGCCAGATCTGGGACTTAAGCTGGTTTGATAGACAGAGCTTGACTTCGTTGCATTACTTACAGAGGCACGAAACCTTGAAGTCTTGGAAACAGCTGATTGGAGCTGCAAATATTGATCATGCGATCTTGACGGACCCAGAAAGTCATTAAGTGATCCCAACGATTTGACGTCGCCAATACTTGATGCGAGAAGATAAGCATGTAAATGAGTGGCAAAAGCATCAAGTCGTGAATTGGAAATGCCAGTCAGATCAGAGAGTGTTGGTCTCCCGTCCAAAAGGTTTTTCATCTGCGCACACAAAACAAAGGAACAAGAATCCCAATCAGTGTGTGCATATCACTATGGACAAAATCATTTTCTGTACCATGTAGAAATAATACTTAGGTTCTGTAGTTTCTCTCTGAGGAAGACATAACTTTAGCAAATAACAGTTAACATCAAGGTTCTACATTTATACAAACCTTCGAAAGAAGTTCCATTCCATGTTCCTTTGACTTCTCAGCACACCAGTAGTAAAATACTTTAGACTCTGAAATTCTGACTAGGAAAGAGCGCCCAGAATTATCAGCTGATATTTCTTCAATCACAACTTCCATGCATTCAAAGCCGTTGCTCAATAGAGCTAGTTGCTCTGAATAACCATCATCACCAACAAAGGTAAGGCACATGCTAGATGACGGCAGAAGACCAAGGTTCAGCTTCCCTCTGCACAAAGAAAATGAGCATTCATGAGATCCATGAACAATTTTTCACCACATGGTATATTGTTTGCTCTGATAAAAGCATAGACAAGACAGCTGCTATGGTAAAAGAAAAGAAAAATATTTTGAACCACAGATCAGAAAAGATACTTCAATAGAAAAAAAGAAGTTAATAGAAAAGAGGTGCCAGTGCACACGTATCACATATGCAAGCATTAATATACACCAGCCACTAGTAAGGAAAAGTAAATAAACTAATTTTGCAATCTGTGAAACTGAATGACTCAGAAAAGGAAATTCGATATAATTAAAAGTAAAGCCTCATTGTCACTAATAAGGTGACATTACATACATCTATGTAAGAACTGAGTAACCTTGTTAAGGACCTTATAAAGTGGTAAAACATTGTCTTGAGGCCTAAGCTCACTAATAAATTATCAAAATAAAAACCCATAGGCTAGTGCAAATTCTTCACGCATGGCACCATTACATAGGCAATACATCTATGTTCCTCCAAAAGAAGTGTGCATGCCTCACTTGAGAGAATCCCTTTGAATACATCAAAACACATTGTTTGAGAACCTATTCTGAACAATAGCAGCAGATCTGCCTTTTCACTGGAAAGAGTTGTAAAAGTCTAGGAGCCTACTTGTTCAGCATTTTATTTTTCATGTGAGCTCATAGACAAATATACCTCGCAGGTGATAAGATAAGTGTAAGACCTTCCATAGACGTAACCTAGATATATAAAATAAATAAGGGCCACTAAATTGTGATTTTGCTTCTACATGAGCAAAACAACATATTTTGTAATTATGAAGGATCCCAAAAAGAAAAATGGTGAAGTACAAAAAACTACCCAGGGAAGTTACTACCAATAATCCCCATTAGGACTAAACCCAACAAATATGAAGTGAAAGATGGAACAAAAAAGGATCCAAAAGAAAAGGCACATAAGGAGTACCATAACAGAGAGTAAAACAAAAGCACAGTTATGAAAGACAGAATGTTTTACAGATGAAGTTGGCAAGCAAAGTATTTGGTTATAGAATGAGCACCAGTGTGGGCACAAATACATCTATTCAAGATGAACAAAGCACTAAATTATTGCACAAACTAATGATGCTAGATCATGTCCTGCAACAGCAAAACATTAAGATGGTAACTGCAGAACAACTTTGCAGCCAGCCATTAAAATATAGGAGTCATAATTAGGAATCCTGTTGATCAGTCTCACCAAACATAGCAGTACATGATTATTCATTATCAATGCAGGTAACAAATATTGCAAGGCCATGAAAGAAACTACCTTCTCTTTCCTCATATATCAGAGATTATGACACACGCCCAAATTACCTACAAATGAAAAGATAAATTTATTTGGCAGGATGAACAGTGCCATCACTAATAAGATGAATTATGTAACCCCAGAATCAACAAGCAAGTCATTCTAAGTCAGACGCAATAGTTGGAACAAACATTTCTTCTAGAAACTAACTAGGTGGCGTGAAGTAAAGAAAGGCACCACATACTACTAATATAAAAAACATAGAGGGTCAAAAAAAACATTAAAGGTAGTAAATACAGATTACTGAAGCACAGGACAAGACCTGCACGATCCACAGGTCAAACTGGAAAAAGTACAGTAATATGGAAAGGCCAGAAAACAAGCAAGGAGGAAATGAGAACAAATAATGAGCAGAGAAGAATGAAATTATTGTTTGAGTGTTGTAGATGGCAGTCCTCCAACATTTCATTGAATCATATCATGGCTTCAGTACTTGCAGGTTGGCACACCTAACTGAACTCATGTATCATGAAATCTAATAGTATGATAACGGTTGCACTAATATATTTCCATGCAATTAAAAACACGATCATATAGACCTGCGACCATTATTACCACATCATATAGATGCAGTGCCATGCTAATTTCCTGAAAGTACAAACAGAGAGACAGCAACAAGACCACTTGGTAGCTATGGAAGGACATATTAGTCAACAACATTTTCATTAAATGCGAAATTTATAAGATTTAGTATATTAACTGTAATGAACAACGCATCGCAGTGCCTTTACATGATGTCACAGGCTAGGTTGAGTGATATTTTTAAGAACAAATTAGCCCTTTCAAAAGTAAAATATGGAAGTTTAGGATCCTATGAGCAGCAATACAACTTTCTGAAGCAGTTATAAGAAGAATCAGGCTGTGTTCATGCTCAACTGGTGCAAACATACTGGAAAATCCATGTGTAGAAATATTTCAGGGCAACCTCCAAAGGAACCAATCTAAAGATCACAAACATGCTACTTATATGTGGCAAGAACAGACGTACGTTTAACATGCTACTTATGAGCGTGAGTTAACAGATTGGCTCTTTAAGATGGTAGTGGGAGTGGGTCCAAGTGCACCCATGAACGCAGTATAGCAGAAGGAGCTGACTAACATGTATAATATGTAAAGGCTAGCTGCAACCAAGAAGCATATACACGTTGAGAATCAAGGACGTTGGTAAACTATGCGAGATGCGAACGGTAATTTGAAACGTCAAGGATGCAATGAGCGAGATCATAAAACAACAGAACCAGGCGCTGCAATCTTAAGTCAACCCGCGTCCTTGTGTACTAGATGAAGCGAGAAAAGGATTGAGTGGCTACCAACCTAATGGGTGTTGGGCAGAGGAGGGCGCCGTCCCTCTGAACCTTGCCCACGCGCAGGGAGACGAGGGGAACGCACAGACATCGCGCGAGCATGCCGACCTCCGACACCTCGAAGTGCTGCACCGACGAAGCGCAGCGAGCAAAATTAACGAAAGAAGGAATGAATCCGTAAACCCTAAGCATCCTAGGAAGCAGGCTTAATTTACCTGCGCGAGGTGAGCGATGAAACGGTCGTCGGCGGCGGTGCAGGAGACGTTGAGGGTGAGGAGAGGCCTGAGGCGCTCGTCGGCGCGGCAAGCCCCCATGAGCTGCTGGCGTAGAGGAGGCGGCGGCGGCGGAGCACCCGACGACGGGTCGTCGCGTTCCGGTGGGGAAGTCTCCGGTTCGTCGCGTTCCGATCGGGTGGTCCACGGCTCGTCGGCGTCGGGGAAGGGACGGGATCCGGGCTCGGGCTCGGGCTCGGGCTCGGGCTCGAGCTCCTCCCTGGTGGGCGGCGGATCCATCGGGGAAGAGGAGGAGGAAGCTAGGGTTGGGTTGCGGGGAGCCTGCCTGCCTGGGAGCGACGCGAATAGGGTGTGGGGATTGATTGGGGGATGTGGGATTGGTTGGCTGGCTGCCAGGGGAGGAGGGGATAGATGAGATGGTCCCACACACCCAACGGAGAAAGATCACAGCACATACGCCAAGATCCGGATGCAGATATTTCTCCCACGCCCCTTCAGCCTTGCCTTTGTTTTTTTGTTTAAAAAAAAAGTTTTATCTACTCCTGAAAATTATATCTATGTTTTCTCATATTATTCGATTGGAGTTACATTATTTGACTGGAGCTTAGCTTTTGAAATTCTCTCAATGTAAGGACCTGTTTCGAATAAAGGAACGCAAAACAAAAAAGAACGCAGCAATGGGATTTGGCTGTACCGGCAAAACAGAGAAATAGAAGAATAATACGTGGACATGAAAAATCATATTCACACCATAATTGAGGCTGCTAATTAGAATGGACTTTTTTACCTTTTTTAATTGGAGTCCAGTGCTGGCACCTAACTTTACAATTGAGCACCTCGAGCGCCGTCATACATGTCCACGCATGTTCGTTCAAAGAAACATCTTTGCACACACAGACAGCCAGACACGCATAGAGAGGGCCAGAGAGAGGTATTCATTCATGTTTCCACACAGGGAGGGAGGGAGACCGATATATTACCAATTCTACCAATCTACCAGTCCTAAACCTAATACCGAGCGATCATCCATTCTTCAGTGTACTGGAACGCTGAACTTGAGCTTCCTTCCCTTCAATGTTGTTGAGCATCACGCATCCAATCAATCCACACCGCAGAAGCAGAAGCAGAAGCAGATGCACCGACCCAATATGCTCCAGAATGCTTCCTCTTCTTCTATGATTGCTTCGCGACGGTGTTGCCAGCCCCAGGCATCGTCGGCCTCAACAGCCTCCGGACCACCCACTGGACAGGCCTCAGCAGCTGTGCCCTCTTCTTGCGCCAGAACCAGATGGCAGCGCTGTACTGCTCATTCCGGATCTTCCTCGTCGCTGCTCGCCAGTCAAACTTCTCCATCTCCTTCCTGGCAGCCCTCCCCATCGCCTCTCGCAGCTCCTCGCATGACAAGAGACGCTCGATCTTGCTAACACAGTCATCAACATCCCCTGGTGTGTACAGAAAGCTGGTCTTCCCCTCCTGATCCTCTGGTATAATATCAGGTATTCCTCCAGCTCGAGCGCCAACTACCGGAACACCTGATGACATGGCCTCAAGCACCACAAACCCGAGCGTCTCTGACTCCGAAGGCATCACAAACACATCCCCACTGGCATATGCCTGCGATAGCTCTTCCCCCTGCAGCGTACCCGTGAACACTGCAGGCATACCTGAGAACATCTGCTCAAGCTCAGCCCTGCACAGAAAGACGATGATGAGAAAGAATCACATTTCCATCTTCCTAATAACCCACGAGGCTAACTACTTCTTTGGGCCAACCTGAATGGGCCATCTCCAATAAACGCAATTCTTGATCCTGGAAGTCGGTCCATGACTCTGCAAGATATCAAACCTCAATTCATCAGTAATGACATTTGGCAATCACGGGATAGGCCATCCTGGAAGATAATTAAAACAATGAAAAATCTTCTGCGAGTAGAAAACCAAGAGTAGTGCCAAGAAAACATTATTGTTAAGTAAGCACATAAGCAGTGAGGGTCTCCATAAAAGCTTAGAGTGACAGTGGTCCCAAGCAACTATAACCTGAAAAAAACTAATCAGTTTGTAGAACAAGCTTTTGGACAATTGCTGCGTTCAACAATTTGTGAACCTGTATCTCGTTGTTGACGACCCAGGTAAAAATTGCAGTTAACTGAATAATGCACCATCCAGCTTGTACAGTAGCATTAAAAAGTCATACACACCATGAGCTCACCTCTTAAGAAAATCCAAACTTTTCTCCACTCCTAAGCGTCCAACATACAATATTAGTGGCTTCTCTGGTTCACCATTACTGCTTGAAACGAAAAACACAACATGGAAGCACCACGTTGAGGCATATGTAAGAAAAAAATTGCTAATTGCAATAACCAGTCAAACATTAAAATGCAAAGATATAGAGTGAAGAGAAAAACGAAAATACATACGTCAGCCTTGAACGCATTTCCTTATTTCGGAAGCGAGGATGGAAGCTTTCTGAATCAACACCCTTGTTCCAAAGGCGTATCTTATTGGCTGGAAACACGAAACATCTGAGAGATGGTAGAAGTAAAAGAATATGAAACTACAGACAGAGTGGTTAAGTAAACCTGCTGTAACACGGGCAGCTTGAAGATCCCTGCCGATCGCAACCGACGGTACCAGTGTGAGATCTGCAGCTTGGTGCAAGAATTCTACAATTGGGAAACATAGCATCAGTTGACTAATCATGCAAATAATGTATTCCTGGAGCAAACGAGTGAAACTTACTAATGATTAGCCACATGGGCTTGACAAGCCAGCTGAACGTATATCTTGGTATATAACTGCCATAATCAAAAGAATCAGTTCTCCTTGCAGCCATGCATGTGAAACCATGATGCTAGGATACGATTCAAATAGGTGTCATCTCCAGAATGTCAATAAATCCACACAAAGTTTTTCAAGGAGCCTAGGATTATGTTGATCTGTAGGTTTGAGCCAAGATGACTCTGTTCTCTTCAAGTTGTCATTCTCTTGGTTATGAAATGTTCACATGCCTTCCCCCCCCCCCTTTTATTTGTCATAACCGTGGTTCTCAACAATGAATAAAGATAGATCGACATTTTCAATTCTCGTGCAGAATAGCTAAGAACAGAGACACTCAAGTTCTCTCGGTTATGAGAAGTGCACAGGCTTTTTTTATTTTTATTTTTTCAAATTGATGGTTCGACAGTGAACAAAAACAATGGGATGGGGGCAGCAGCATGCCAAGCGCACAAAATGTAACTGTGCCCCCCCCCCCCCCCCCCCACCCACACACACACAGTGATACTTTTTCCTTTGCCATTATGAATAGAAACTCACATTGGAACATGGGTGTGGTATGACATCACTAGAGGGACGCAGAGCAACTTTGCGATAATTAGCGCGCCAAATACCTGTAGTGGACAAAACAAGCAGGAAGCAGGTGAGCTAGAATGTATAGTGACTAATGTATGTAGTAGAAAGAAATTACCATAATCCCAGGGGAAGAGGCATGAATAATGTCTGGTTTGAATCTAGCAACTTCTCCGATGATTCGAGGGCTTAGCGCCAGCGACAGCGGAACCTTCTGATACCAGGGGCAAGGGAAGCTGCAAGCAAGCAAGAAGGGTACTCTGCCCTATTATTGGTGATAATTTGAGCAGCAGGATGCATAATAAGGGATTGGGGGCGGAGGGGGGGGGGGTAGAGGACCGGACCTCCAGGATCCAATCAGCTTGGCTCCGTGGAATTCTTGAGGCACGCCCTCGTGCGTGGTGACCACAATCACCTCGTCGCCCATCTCCCGGAGGTACTTGATGAAGTTCTGGAAGCGGTTCTTGTAGCCGGAGACGTAGGCGAAGGGCGAGGGCTCGACGAAGAGGGCGATGCGGCGGGGCCTGGACTCCGGCGCCGGCTGGTCGTCGTGGGCGGGCTCAGGCTCCAGGTCCGGATCGGGCATCCAGACGGAGGACGATGCGGCGGCGCACACAAGGGGGCGGGGCATGCTTCTTAATCTTAGGGGATACCGCCGGGAAGAGGAGGAGGAGGAGGAGGAGGAGGGAAAGGCCCTGGTAGGAAGAGAAGGCGGCGGCCTGGGCACGACGGCGGCGGCCGCCATGCTTGTTGTTCTGGGCCTGGAAGGGGACGCCTGTCAGGCCAGGTGGTGGCTCAAGTGCTGCTAGTACACTAGTAATTCAGCCGCCCACCACACCAACATAGGCACTACGCCGCCGCCATGCACGCTCGGCTGCAGCTACAAGACGCATCGCCGGCGGAATGGGAATGGAATCCAAGAAAATTAGTACACTACTACACTCCAGACAGTGAGTGGCTCGTGGGCTGGAGGAGGAGGAAGATGATACGTTTGTTTGTCGTTGCTAGGTGCCGGAGCCGAAGGAGCTGGAGCACCGAAAACTCAAAGAGCATATTCGTTTTGCCGGGATTAGCAGATGCTAGCCAGGATCATCTCATTCTCGTCCCAATCTGAGATTAGTTAGTTTTCGCGCGGTCGACGTGGCAGCAGCGAGCAACCTTATCCGCGTCCAACCAATCATCATGCTACTCTATGGTTTCCAGCATGCTGGCACCACGTCAGCATGCCACAAGATGCCATTTTGCCATTGCTGGGTGCTGGCTACGGGTAGGTCAGATCTAGTGCGGTGGAGCGGAACCGGAAAACCATCTCTCTCTCTCTTCATTTTTATTTACGTATCGTATTATATTTATTCTAAATTAAAATTAGCTAACTTTATCCAAATCTATAAAACAAATATAGCAACAATTACACTATCTAACATATGCACTATCAACGTATACTTCATGGTGGATTCAATTAAACAAATTTGGTATTGTAAATATTATTTTTTCTATAAATTTGGTCAAAGTTAGATAAATTTGACTTAAGACAAACCTAATACGACATGTAAATAAAGACAGAGTGAGTAGGAGTATTAACACATAGACTAATGACAAAATAAATTTCAAAACCCTAGTCTTGTTCGCGAATCTATTAAATCTAATTAGTCCGTGATTAGCTCATATGATGCTACATGTGCTAATTATGAATTAATTAGATTTAATAGATTAGTCTCTTCAATAAGCCTAGACTTATGTATTTAGTTTTATAATTAACTTATGTTTAACTTTTTAATTGGTATCGAAATATTCAGTGTGATATGGTTTAAAATAAACCTAGGAAACTAAACACCATAGTTACATCCACATCCGCAATTGCTAACGGGTAAATTTTACAACCGTAGCCGTTGGATACTTATTGGGAGCTGGACACCCACTATATTTGCTCAAAAAACTCAAACACATGTAAAATATGCAATATGATTATGTAAATATAGTCAAATTTGGCACTCAAAATAAAACTTGTGCAAGATACGAAAGTAGGAAGTCAAAAGCTGCTTGGTCGGTCGGAGCAAGGCGCCGGGGTGCATGCACGATGGGCTGGAGCGATGCCGCAGGGTCAGAGCAAGGCTGCTAGGGTGCGGCGTAGCGGGCGGGGCCAAGCAGAGCGACGGTGGGGTGTAGCGCAGTGGGCCGGTAATGAAGGCGTGGGTGCCGTGCATCGCAGCTCAGCTCAGCGCAGCGACGCCGCGACATTGTGAGGGAAGAGGAGGAGCTGATAAGGAAGAAAGAGAAGGAAAAAAAAAAGAGAGAAAGAGATAGGGTTATAAGGAATGGGAGAGGAGGAAAAGAGAAAACTGCATTGATCAAGAAAAAAGTACGAGCGATAATAAGTACTTTCTCCGTATCAAAATATTTATCGCTGTTGACTTCTTCTTATAATTATAACCATTCGTCTTATTCAAAAAATTATATAAATACCATGTAATTTGTTTGTGATGTACTTTACTATTAAAGATATTTTTAAGCATAACTTAATTTTTTTATATTTATAATAAATTTTTGAATAAGACGAATGGTCAAAGTTGTAAGAAAAAGTCGACGGTGACAAATATTTTGATAAGGATGGAGTATATAACAATCCAATAATATTATCCCTTTTAATTTACTCTACTATATAATAATGGTGACTAATATTACTTAGACACTAATCCCTTTCAATTTCAAATGAACTCAAAATATAAAACGATGCAAACCAATCAATTTATTTATTCAAATCAAGCTAATCGGCTGCCAAACTCAGCTGCTGAAATGGAATGCAGGCCTGCAGCTCCAACAATTAGGTGTGGTGTAGGGGCTGCAACTTTGCTTGCCATTTTTAACTCTATCAAAGAAGCCGTTTCATCAGAAGAGCCACAACCGGAGCCGTTTCAGCGACAGCGGAGCCCTACCAAGCAGACCAGGTAATTTGGTTTTCCATCGTCATCCACCTATTTAGAACTCCCGGGAAGGTTAGCTCTCTATATAAGGATGCAGTGGAGCAATCCTCTAATTTTTCTAGAGCCCAAAAACAGTGTCTTGTATTGTCGTTTAGTATATACCCAAAATCATGTCTAATAATTCTTCCCACTCTGCAAAGTTTCTTCTAAAAGTAAGTTCTAGCTCAACACACTGCGTCACATGAAAGACAGCATTCCTTTTGATCGCAGGTTTCATATATGTCAGGGAACATGGTTTGAGAGAACATTCACTAATCCACACATCTAGAATTGTGAATAATTACTACTCTGGAATTGAATTGTGCATAATTGACTGGACCATTGTTCAGCAACATTAAGATATTTATATCAAAGTTGTATATCAACAGGACAATAACAAAGGAGCTCTTTCAGTTAACTAAACACTGAAATATTACACATTGGGATATTAGATTATGCCTGAGACCAGTATAAAAACACATACCATTCATAGTTTGATTTCTCCTTTTCATTATTCTACAACGGAAGATCAGCAAGGATCATAAACCCCCATTGAAAACAAGGACACTTCTATTGTACGCAACTAGAACTCACTTGTACTACTGTAGGAAATATGCATCAAAGTTTCTTTTACAGCTCCGAATTAAAAGAGATCAGATAGCAGGGGAAACTGTTCTTTTTTTCTACACCCTCCTCCAGAACAGACAAGCGCTGACCACTGGAGCATACTTGTTGGGGGCGGGGGCGGTACTAGTGGTACTAGCGAGTCCACTTTTGAGTTATGGAACTACTGTATGCCTGAATGGAGGTATGGAACTATGAACGAATCGAGGTGCATTGGGAGGAGCAATATAATGAGATCTGTGGCATCATCTTCTTGTATTGGCATGGGACCAGGCATTTTTGCTTGCTGGGCTGCGAGGAGATGAGAAGATTGTGTAGTGTATCTCATGGCAACTGGGCAGTGGTGTTTCTCTTGGTCCTGAATATGTGGGAACTGCTGGAGCCGCCCCAGCCAAGCACGGCCCATCTATCCATCCAGAAACCGAAACTGGCAGGAGATTTGGGAGGGACGTAGCCGTCGTCCGAGTCACAGTTTTGTTAAGAATTCAAAAAATGCAGCAGTTGGTGATGGAAAGTGTGTGGCGTCGGCCGTGGAGACGCACGGCCGCTTGCTAGGAATTTCTTTTGCTTGTATGCTTCTGAATTTTGCTCTGTTTGCTTACAAACCATACCTCACTCTCTGACGCCTGCCACTAGATTTCGTTTGGGGTATCTTTGCTTGATATTCAAAAGGTCCTTTTTATTCTCTTTCTTGTTTGGAAGAAACAAAAAAGGTTCATTTCCTTTTGACAAGAAAGAACAAGAAAACTGAAAGGTAGAGAAAAATCCTCAAAAGTAGAGACATACTAGCACGTAGTGTAGCCATGATTGCTTTTTTTTTCAAACCAAAATAGCCGATTTCATCCCTAAACTGTGGCGCTTGGCTCAATTTCATCCCTGAACTATGAAAACAGTCCTAGAACTATCCAGACTGGCTCAATTTCGTCCATTCGGTGACGTGGCTCGCCACTCTGGCTTACCTTGTCACCTGCTTAGTCAGCTAGAGCTTCAATTTAATTGAAATAAATTGAATAGTAGATCATTTTATCCCGTAGAGGAGCACTATCTTTTTTCTCCTTCTTCTCCCATAGCGGCTGCATAGGAGCAATACCTTGGCGCCTCCTTGGGCGGCGAGCTACTTGGTTGGGGCGCCGAGCTATTGCTCCTATGCATCCGTCATGGGGAGGAGCAGGAGAAAAAGATGGTGCTGCTCTAATGTGAAAAGAAAATAGGGGTAAAATGGTCTATACAATTTAATTGAAGCCCTAGCTCGCTATGAGGCAAGCCAGCGTGGCAAGCTACATCCCTGAATGAATAAAATTGAGCCGGTTTGGATAGTTCGAGGACTAATTTGGACATTCTTATCACCATCAAATGATAAATAGCCGATTTCGTCTCTAAACTGTGACTTTTGGCTCAGTCTATCATTTATCATTGGATAGTTCGAGGACCAGTGGTAATAGAGAGGCCAACAACCAACCAGCAAGCACGGCAGGTGGAAGAGAAGGTAAAGACTGGTTTGGATTCCTCCTGTGGCCGGGTTTTTACTGGGCTGGATGGACGACGGCGAGGGAAGCGGGAGGTGATCTGGGCCGTCCGTGCATCCATCTCACCGCTATAAAGGCAGTCGCCACCCATTTCCCTTCCACCCACCCACCACAGATCTCCTCATCTCTTCCCTTCCCTTCTGGAGGCCGCCGCCGCCTGCCCTGACTGGAGCGAGTTGAGTGAGCGATTACACAAGGGAAGGGTCCAGAATCCGCTCCTATCTTCTCCTCTCCCAAGAAGACAAGACAAGAGAGAGACCAGAGGGAGAGAGCACAAGATAGGAATGGCGTCCGACGGCAACGGCAGCGGCGTGGTCACCGTCTACGGCAACAACGGCGCCGCCCTGCTGGAGCCCTCCAAGCAGTCTAAGTCGGCCACCTTCTCCGTCAAGGTGGGCCTGGCGCAGATGCTGCGCGGCGGCGTCATCATGGACGTCGTCACTCCGGAGCAGGCGCGCATCGCCGAGGAGGCCGGGGCCTGCGCCGTCATGGCGCTGGAGCGCGTCCCCGCCGACATCCGCGCGCAGGGCGGCGTGGCGCGCATGTCCGACCCGGGGCTCATCCGCGACATCAAGCGCGCCGTCACCATCCCGGTCATGGCCAAGGCGCGCATCGGCCACTTCGTGGAGGCCCAGATCCTGGAGGCCATCGGCGTGGACTACGTGGACGAGAGCGAGGTGCTGACGCTCGCCGACGACGCGCACCACATCAACAAGCACAACTTCCGCGTCCCCTTCGTGTGCGGCTGCCGCGACCTCGGGGAGGCGCTGCGCCGCATCCGCGAGGGCGCCGCCATGATCCGCACCAAGGGGGAAGCCGGCACGGGCAACGTCATCGAGGCCGTGCGCCACGTCCGCTCCGTCATGGGCGACATCCGCGCGCTCCGCAACATGGACGACGACGAGGTCTTCGCCTACGCCAAGCGCATCGCCGCGCCGTACGACCTCGTCATGCAGACCAAGCAGCTGGGCCGCCTCCCCGTCGTCCAGTTCGCCGCGGGGGGAGTCGCCACGCCCGCCGACGCCGCGCTCATGATGCAGCTCGGCTGCGACGGCGTCTTCGTCGGCTCCGGCATCTTCAAGAGCGGCGACCCTGCGCGCCGCGCCCGCGCCATCGTCCAGGCCGTCACGCACTACAGCGACCCCAACATCCTGGCCGACGTCAGCGCGGGGCTCGGGGAGGCCATGGTCGGCATCAACCTGGCCGACCCAAAGGTGGAGCGATTCGCCGCCAGATCCGAGTGATAGATAGATAACCAGGCCGGCCGCGGCCATCCATTTTACTTATATATCGTCGATCCATCCATCCATCTATATTGCCAATCCGATCGATCTCTTAATTTCAGTACTACTTACTGTAGCTTGCTTCTCCTCGTTTCGATCAGTCTCTTGTTCGGTCAATAATGAACGAATGATAAGAAAGAAAGCTGTTTTGTTCTTCGATGATCAGGTGCCTAGCCTGCTCCCATCTGCTGCTTCTGATGAATTATTTTTCTTATTGTGTAATATAAACAATCAAAACAATCTATATTTATCTAGATGCATAATAAAATTTATAAATTTAGAAAAATCAAAATAATCTATATTTTAAAATTGGAAGGGAGGTAGCAGCACACTCCACATATTAACCAGCATGCATAACTGAATTGAAGCTCGCATACACAGGGTACCATTTGCTTGTTTTGGTCTTAAAAAGTGAAAACATCTCTGGCGTTAACATGTTTTTTTAGAGGTCGACAGAGGAGTCTCCTACTATTTTTTATATATAAATAAAATGATAATTTGCACAGAGACTGTAGGCCCAAAAGGAAAAAAAAATCTGCATGTCCCGAAGTCCTAAAAAGTGCCTGGATAATCATGTCCAAGGGCTGTAGCGAGGTGTCACAGTTTAATTTGCAAAAGATTTAAGCAACCTTGACTGGAGATGCAACTGAAGAAAAGGTGAACTAGAGATTCCTCCATTTGTTGTGTTATACAAAGCACACAATCATATCTGTCCAGTGGCATATGTTTCTTGCGGAGAAGATTTCTAGTATTTTTTTAGCATGTCTCTGCTCAACAACCAAACAATTTATACTTGTTTTGCACACGTGATTTCCGCATCCATTTAAAGAAAGTAGACAAGAAATCGGAGAGATAGATATATACTTTGTTGCATGTGATGTCAGAGGTACCTAAATATAACTCCATTACTCCATTGATCGTTCAACAAATTACATATGGGAGTTTTTATAATATTAAATTCTATATCACATCATCAATTTTGCTGGTACGGCGAAAAGAGAGAAGGAGAGAGTTTTATGAGATGAGAGATGAGTTTTATTCTCGTGAAACTCAACCGGCACATAGTAATTTAATTCTCAATCTTAATAATTATGTCACGAAACTTTACACCAAGAGTAGTCTAAGGTCGGCGCCCATGTCCCACGCATCCTCACACACATTCCAACTAAATCAGCCGTTAGCATGTTAGAGTTCACACGCGTCATGCACCCACGTGCCAAGCTACTGCGCTCAAATAAGCAATTACAGGGATCATGTATGTAAATGCACCGATTTACTACATCTAAATAAACAAATACAAAGATGATGCATCTAACCTAAGTGCACCCATTTGCCGAGTTTATGTATTAATATAATAGTGCATTTAACTCTTAAGATGATCAATAGCAGTATGAGAAGCGAGATGGACAAGTCCAAATTGAGGTAGAAAATTTACTTTACTAGCTAGGAGGTTTTTACAGGGCACAAGTACGTCTAATTGCATTGATTGTAAACATGTGATGCTTCATTTTAGCCAGAATTGAAGTAGAAAAGCTGTAATTAATCATACTAACCTGCGCTGCCTGAGAAAAGTGGAGCTGAGGACCAGGAAGGAGGAGCTAGGATGAGGGGGTGGGCCCCACGCTATCCCTGAATGTGGACTCGACCACGCCACGTCGGATGGATCCGAGCAAATTCAGCCGGCCGCGTGGGTGCGGTGCGGCAGCAGATTTATTAGTTCCCGTGAGCAGCAGCAGCTGGAGCAGAGACTGCAGCGGTGGAGGCAGCCAGCAGGCTGAAGCTGGGAGTGGGCATGGACACCGTCGCCTCCCTCTCGCCCCTGCGCCACCCATCAGCGTCGTCGGCATGCAAGCTGAGCACGGCGGCGAGCACTACTAGTCGCCCTGCAGCAGCCAGCAGTCGGCGGCTGCTCAAGCTAAAGCAGAGGATCATCATCAGTACAGCTACAGCCAGTAACTCACCACCAGCCCGGCCAAGATCATGGCCTCGTGCTAATTCTGCGTCTAGTGCGGCGAAGACGACGACGGCAGCAGAGCCGCCGCAGAAGGAGAAGGACCTCGTCTTCGTGGCCGGCGCCACCGGAAGAGTTGGCTCCCGAGCCGTCAGGGAGCTCATCAAGCTTGGCTTCCGTGTCCGCGCTGCCGTCAGGAACGCGCAGAGGGCGTCGTCCCTGGTGCAGGTACTACATATATATATATATACCTGCTTGTTACTACTATATACATATATATCTTAATTACTTGTGCATCTATCTAGTCTGCCAGAGCTAGCTAGTATCCACTCAAAAAAAAAGTCTGACAGAGTATGATTTGAATGCATTTCCAGAGCGTCCAGCAGCTGAAACTAGACGTCGACGCAGCTGCTGCAATTTCGCGTGAGATGCTTGAGATTGTGGAGTGTGACCTGGAGAAGCAGCCGCAGGAAGGCATCGTGAAGGCCATAGGCAATGCTTCATTGGTGGTGTGCTCCATTGGTGCCAGCGAGAAGGAGATCTTGGATGTGACGGGGCCATACCGCATCGACTATTTGGCCGCCAGCAACCTTGTACAAGCGGCCACTGCTGCCAAGGTCGAGCACTTCATCCTGGTCACGTCCCTGGGCACCAACAAGATCGGCTTCCCTGCGTTCCTCTTGAAGTAATTATTACTATATTATTAGTGACTTAACTTTGTTGATTTTCCTTGCATTGGCAAATAAATATAATGCACAAATATATATATAAAGCTTGTTCTGGGGGGTTCTGTGCTGGAAGAGACGAGCTGAAGAAGCACTCATCAGCAGTGGCATCCCCTACACGGTAGGCAGGCCGGCCGCCGGCACTACTCTAGCTCCCTGCATGCTTCCTTACATATATGATGCATGCATGTGCTAGTGCTATATACATATACATATACATATATATATATATGTGTGTGTGTGTGTGTGTGTGTGTATTCGCCAACTCATAATATAATGCCCATGCATGGTCTTCAACAAAGTACTAGATCGTAAGGCCCGGAGGAATGGAGAGGCCAACGGACGCTTTCAAGGAGACGCACAACCTGGTGGTGGCAGCCGAGGACACCTACGTGGGTGGCCTCGTCTCCAACCTCCAGGTCGCCGAGCTGATCGGATGCATGGCCAAGAACAGGAGGGCAGCCTACTGCAAGGTGGTGGAAGTGGTCGCCGAGACAACCGCGCCGCTGCTGCCCATGGAGCAGCTGCTCTCCGCCGTCCCTTCCAAGAGGGTAATTAATAAGCGATCGAGTTCGAAGTGGTCTCGATTATATATATTCCTTCTTCACCAGTGACGGTGAATAATAAACCATGGCACTAATAATTAACAGGAACCCCCAGCTGAGGAGGAAACAGAGGAGGTGAAGAAGCCAGCAGCGGCGACAGCAGGAGCAGGGCGACCACTCTCACCGTACACGGCGTAATGCGCTTAGCTTTTTCTTATAAAAAAATGCGCAAGAGGATTGCGTCATGCACTTGCAATTATATACATAAATGCATGATCATGCATAAATATCCTTCCAATTAGGCGTGCATGCATGGTACTTACTAATGCGTAGTATAATAAATCACCAAAATTAATGGATGTGCATGCAGGTACGAGGGGCTGAAGCCACCTTCCTCCCCACCCCCCACACCGAGCAGCAGCCGGAGCAACGATTCTCTTCCAAACAAGAAGCCCCAGCAAGCGGAAGAAGTAGAGGCGGCAGCGTCCTCACGGACCTCAAGCCGGCCCCTCTCTCCATACACTGCGTAAGCAACTTAATTATATATGCATCATGCATGTATTTGTTTTTTTTTTGTGGTGGTGGGGGGGGGGGGGGTGGGTGGCGGGGGGCGTAAAAGGGCTTTGAGCAAGCCAAAAGTTTACATCATTGGATGTTCAACAAGATCTTGTGGAAACTCAGCAAGCCAAAACTTGGTCGTCCCCTCACCATAGGAAGACCGGGGGCGGGGGGCGGGGGGCGGGGGTGGTGTAAAAGGGCTTTCAGCAAGCCAAAAGTTCCTTGGCTGGCAGGCATGTTCGTTCCCATGCTACCAGACATTGGGCACCAGGAACTTGGTCGTGCCCTGACCATAGGAAAGCTCGGCGTCGCTTGTCCAACGCATCAAGCGTCCCTTGGTGAAGCAGTCGACCCTCTGGCAGTGTTGATTGCAAGCCCGCAAGGTATTTGTCGGATTTGCAGATCAGTGGTGCAAACGCGCTCAGGCGTAACTCATCGCAAGACAATGGTAGGCCTAGATACGTTTGCGGGAAGGCGCCAACCTGGCATTCGTCCATGACACCGACTAGCTCTTCCACCTGGTTTGCTGGGGTGTGCATTGGCACAATTGTGCCTTTGTTATAATTGATCTTAAGCCTAGTTGCCGCCGAGAAAGCTTCCATGATTTCTTTCAGGTGTCTTGCATGCGCCACCCAGGTCTACCCGGCCGGAGAACAATGAGTGTGTCGTCTGCATATTGTAGAACGGGGCATGAGAAGTTATCATCAGCTGGGTGTTTGATGCTTGTTGACTGTTATAAGCATCTGTTGGAGAACATCCGCAATGAGTAGGAAGAGGTATGGCGACAACAGATCTCCCTGTAGAAACCCCTCATTTACAGGAGTACCATCGACCAGCATAGCTGACTTTGAGGAGGAGAGGATGTTTTCGCAATCCAGCTGCACCAGTGGAGGGAAACCTCTTGGCTTCATGATCCTATCCAGGCTCTCTCATTTAACTGAATCAAATGCTTTGGCAAAGTCAAGCTTCAGAACCAACGTAGGGAGCTTTCACTTGTTACAGCATTGCACTAGTTTAAGTTCTTCGAGATGGAGCACCCTCCGATGAAACCAGTCTAGTCAATGTCGATGATCTTGGGGATTTCATGTTGTAGCCGGGATGTGAGCATCTTGGTGATGATCTCGAGTGAGCAGTTTTGCAGACATATATGCCTGAAATCATCTGGTTTGATTCCAGCAGATCAAGGAGTAGTTAAGAGTGCTAGCATTCATAGTTTAACAAGCAACACTAGGTAGAGGGACAAACACAGCTCCAAAGACCAACAACAGGCGAGCGAAGCAAGCAAACCTAACACGCTAGCTACCCAAACTAACAGGCGCCAACGAGCCCCAGACAAGGATTTCATCACAAACAACAGATAAGAACCAGCGACCAAAAAATGAGAAGGATGCAAACTCAACTAAAGACACGAAGCACACCTGACAAAGACCGGAACACGGCGAGGACTGCTAGTAGAGCAGTCACAGTTGGTAGGCGTGGAGGGACATGCTATTGCTAACTGAATAAGTCAAAACAATCCGCACGAAATCAACCTCGAGTTCAATCATGCTTACTCGTAGCTGCAGCAATGGCGAGGGCGCGGTCGAGTGCCCGAGTTCCCCAGACCAACAACATCAGCCAGCTTGACTAGATCAGGTGTTGTGATGGGCTTCTTGGTCTTCTTCATGAGCTTCTTCTTGGCGAGAGGCTGTTCAGAGTGGCACCCACAGTTCCTTTCGGCACCCTTGTGACCACGAGGCCCTTGTGCGCATCGTGCGTTCTACTGGCAGAAGGAGCACTAGCCATGTCAACTCCTCAGGAATCGGTGACATGCCGTGGAACCAAGTGGGAAGAGGTGGTTTTACTGGTGTTAGTGCATGTTTCTTCCTTCAGGAGGTCACTCGCCATGGCTAGTTTGAGCTTCGGAGCTGTAGAGGCAGAACCGGAGCTTGTTGAACTCGAGGTGACCACGCGCGACAAGAAAGTTAGCAACATGACAATTAGCGACCCTAGCGTGGAAGATAGACTGATTAGATCAGGTGGTGCCGTGAAGTGAAACGAGAGGACGTTCATGACATAGAAGGAGTTGAATCGGCAGACATTAAAGTGAGCGGTGACACAAATCAAGCGGCCGAGGGGGGAAGGGGCGACAACACCTGGAGTCGCCGTGATGCGGAAATCACGGAGAAGGCGGGTTTACTGGAGGAGCGCCCTAGGCCTGGCATGGCACGACGGCAATGGCACGTGACCGGCAAGTCCTGGGCTTGCGAGGGGCAGTAGTCCCGCGTGCATCGTCGGCGAGTGGCGAAGGGCGCCGGGGGTGGGGTGTCTGGCGGCAGTGGCACAGGACGCGTCGCCACCGCGGTCACCTGCCTCACGAGGGCGAGCGGCCCATGTCTTGAAATTGATGATACCTATGCATCGATCATGTATTAATTCCCACTGATGAAATCGATCATCTGTATGTACTTGATAAATGTTTGTTTCAGATTCGTGGACTTGAAGCCGCCGCCTCCTCCTCCTCCTCCTCCTCCTTCTTCTTCTTCTTCAGTTACATATGGAGGCACTAATTCTTCATCGGGCATTGGCAGCAGCAATCCATCGGATCAACCGCAGGGGGAGAATGAGGTGAAGCAACAGCGGCCACTTTCACCCTACACAAGGTATATATCCAGCAAATAAATTGATCTTTTTATATATTTAACTGTCTTTTACTTACTGATTATTAAGTCGTCAATGTTTCTGTATGTGCTACTGGCACCGCGGCCTGTAGGTACGCAGAGCTGAAGCCTCCAAGCTCGCCAACCCCATCTGCGCCCAAGACATAGAGATAATTAATTTTACAGTTCACAACCGCCAGTTCTGCCCCCGTCTCTTTAAGTAGCTACTGCAGGTAGAATCATTCATGGTTTCAGTTACAGCTACATTTTTTTGAGCAAAGTTAACAGCTACATACGGTTTTGTCTCACTTGGGCTCAAGAGAAAGAAGCATCTTCAAATTTGTTTCAACTAGTATTATGCCGGCACTTATTTTGAGACAAGCCTATAGCAAGGCCGCAACCCTTAAGTTGAACATGATAAACATATACTGAAAGTAATACTTATACGTTGAAGATATACCAAAACATAAGCTAGATACATGTATGCTTATTAACATCAATCGTTTGATCCTAGACACAATCTTTTCACAATAAAATGCAAATGTGTTTGGTAGCACCACTTCGCTTATATATCTTTTGATTTTTGAAGCAAACCATAAAAAATCTTTGACCTATCTTGGTGACCTAAAAGACTCTAATAGGATAGTTTTAGCACGAGCTTGGTTCATGGTATGAAGTGAGATGGAATGGGTCAAGCCCATTTGATCGGACGTTTGGTTTAATCCCTAAAGAGGAATATTCCCTTATATAGATCTCCCCAAACCCCCAATCGTCTTTTGTGAGTGATAGCACTGGCGCACTATGGCGGCCACAACGAGCCGATGCTAATGGAGCAGGACCTATGCATCATGGCTAGCTCGTTTTCTACTCGCCCTTGATTGGGATCTTGCTCTCGGCGGCCGGTGGGGACACCGTTCAACCATGGCCTACTCCACTTTTTGGTGCAAAGGAGTCGCCCTCCACCATGCACGACAGTGGCCAAGGGGTGAGAAGCTATCGGGGGAGAGCGGGGAGGTGAAGAGCAGGAGATCCGCGGAGTCGGAATAGAAGTTGAGGATGAAGATCTTAATTTGGTTAGAAGCTCATGTCGCGCTCCGCCGCTTGTGAGGAGCTCTGCTAACCGACGTTAGGGAAGAAAGGGAGGATCTCGACCTTGGCTAGCGTGGGCAGGATGGCACATGCATAGGGTAGGACTGGGGAAGTGCTGATAGGAGCAAGTGGGCCCAATGAAGCGGCACTGGTTATTGATGGGGCAGCGGCGCTGTGGGGCCAGCGGGTGGGGCAGCACAACATTGGCGCAATGCAAGGAGGAAGAGGAGGAGAAGGAGGAGGAGGAAGAAGAAAAGGATGATGATAATATTTGGAGGCTGATAAATGGATCTCACAAATGGCATGTCTGTTACTGGTGATGATATCTAATAGTGTGAAATTGCTGTGTATCCTTCGTCCTAATCCCTCAAACCTAACAAAAAAACTAACATACGCTTATAATATCTAAAAGAGAAAAGAAATCTTTGAGCCTTGTTGGATACCACTGTTTCTAGTAGCCAAGAAGCCGTTGCACGCGTTTGGAGTACTAGGACGATAAATTTTGTCACACTAGTCTTAAGATTCATGCAGCGGGTGCTGCCCTTTGCTTCATCACAGTCTGTTGTATCCGTTACTTACTTTATGAAAAGCTAGCCTTTTATTTGTCGCAAGCCCGGCCCTAACTCGATCGAGCCCTTGACACTTGTTTACGAATGAATAATCATCATATCATCTAGCATTTGAAAACCTTTGGTTCCAAAAATTGCGGCCGGGCGCGGTGGTGGTTGCCGTCGTTGGAAAGTAACGTGCGGTTGCATCGGTGGCTTTGGAGCTGGACGTCGGAATGCAATCGGGCCGTACATGGCACCTACTTGCTTACTTACAACCCGCCGCGGGCCGGGCCAGCCAACACCCTCATCAAATAAATGCAGCCGCTAGCCACACAACCTCAGCGACGGCTGATGGTGGTGGTAGGTGCCATGGGTGGCCATCGTTCCTCCTCGTCGGAGAAAGATTTTGGGTTGATTAAAAAGGAGAAGGCCATCGACACGACACGTGCGTAGCCGCTGGCCGCCGCCATATAAGAGAACCACTGGCTAAAAAGCTAAGCCCAGCCCGAGAGAGAAGCTAGCGAGCCACCCCAGAAGAAGAAACAAACAAAGAAAGAAGATGGATGAGGCCGCAGCTGCGGTGGCCGCCGTCCTGCTCGTCCTCGCGCTGTCGGCGGCGCTCTTCACCAGAAGGAGCGCCAATAACCGGCTGCCCCCGAGCCCGATGGCCCTCCCGCTCATCGGCCACCTGCACCTCATCCGCCCGCCGCCGCATCGGGCCTTCGACCGCATCCTCGCGCGCTACGGGCCCCTCGTCTACCTGCGCCTCGGCCCCTCCACGCACTGCGTCGTCGCCGGCACCGCCGACGCCGCGCGCGACCTCCTCAAGTTCGAGGCCAGCATCCCGGAGCGCCCGCTCACGGCCGTCACGCGTCACCTCGCCTACGACGACGCCGGCTTCGCCTTCGCGCCCTACGGCCCGCACTGGCGCTTCATGAAGCGCCTCTGCATGTCCGAGCTGCTCGGCCCGCGCACCGTTGAGCAGCTGCGCCCCGTGCGGGAGGCCGAGCTGGCCGCCGTGCTGGCGGCGGCGCGCGACGCGGCCGGCCGGGGGGAGGCCATCGACGTCAGCCGCCACCTCATCAGCATGTCTAACAACGCCATCATGCGCATGGTGGCCAGCGCGCTGCCGGGCCACATGACGGAAGCGGCGCGGGACTGTGCCAAGCACGTCGCCGAGGTCGTGGGGGCCTTCAACCTCGAGGACTACGTCGGCCTCTGCCGGGGATGGGACCTGCAGGGGCTCACGCGGAGGACACGCGAGGTGCGCGACAAGTTCGACGCGCTGCTCGAGATCATGATCACGGCCAAGGAGGAGGCGCGTCGCCGGTCGCGGGCACCGAGCACCACCACCGGCACCAAGGACTTGCTGGACATCCTCATGGACGCCGCGGCGGACCAGAACGCCGAGGTCAAGCTCACCAGGGAGAACATCAAGGCCTTTGTCCTCGACATCTTCACCGCCGGCTCCGACACCACCGCCACCAGCGTCGAGTGGATGCTGGCGCACCTTATCAACCACCCGGCCTGCATGGACAGGCTGCGCGCCGAGCTTGACGACGTCGTGGGCGGCTCGCGGCTGGTGGGCGAGCAGGACGTCGCGCACCTGCCCTACCTGCAGGCCGTCTTCAAGGAGACCCTGCGGCTGCAGCCGCCGGCCGTGTTCGCGCAGCGGGAGACCATCGAGCCGGTGCACGTCCGCGGCTACACCATCCCGCCCAAGACCTCCGTCTTCTTCAACATCTTCTCCATCGGGCGCGACCCGGGCTCGTGGGAGGAGCCCCTCCAGTTCCGACCGGAGCGCTTCATGCCTGGCGGTGCCGGCGCCGGCGTCGACCCCAAGGGGCAGCACATGCAGCTCATGCCCTTCGGGAGCGGCCGCCGCGCCTGCCCCGGCATGGGCCTCGCCATGCAGGCCGTGCCAGCGTTCCTCGCCGCGCTGGTGCAGTGCTTCGACTGGGCGGTGCCCATCCCGCAGGGCCAATCAAAGCCGCCGCCGCTGGACATGGAGGAGGCCGAAGGGCTCGTCGCCGCCCGGAAACAGCCGCTCGTGCTCATCCCCACCGCGCGCTTCCATCCGCTGCCCGGCCGAGTCTGATGTCTGATGACGGATCGGAGGTCCTTTTTCTATCTATCCTCGGACGACTGGTTCTACGACACTTGGGCGGACTGCGATATGAATTACTATCAGTAGTTAGTAGTTTGAGTTTTATGAACTTTACATTTGATTTTTCTTTCGTTTTTGCAAACCGCAATAATTAAGATGATTTTTGTGTCACCCTGGTACCAATGCAATTAGCGATGTCACTAATATCTTCAGACTAGCTCTTTCGGTGGTCACAGAATAATAGAAAACACTTTTCAGCTGTATATCTCTCTCTACCCCTCACGTTGGACCCGTATATCAGATCTGGGGGTGTCCAAAAGTTTCGAGGAGAAGAAAAAATAGTACTTTCTCAAATACTTCTGTTATTTTGGGGTTACTTTTTTCACCGAGAAAATTTCTGTACCCACGGTCGCACCCGTTTTCAATCCCGACTGTCAATCACGCTTTCGCTCTTCCGCTTCCCTTCCTTACTGCCCACCTCCCTTCTGGACTCCCCTCCCCTCCCCTCCACTAAGGCTGGACGAATAACTCGTGGCTTGTTAACTCGCTCAACTCGACTCGAACTCGGCTCATTGGAAAATGTCACCAAGCCAAGCTAAAGTTTTAGCTTGGTACTTTAACGAGCTAGCCCGCGAGTTGTCTGTGACTCCCACCTGGATCATTTCAAGCAGCTCATTAACTTGATCCATCTCAAACCGAGGAGGATTTTGGTTCCACTCTGGGTGTGGTTTGGGTACTCCTTCAGTTCTCTCTAGCAAGGATAGCTTATGGTTTCCAATATAGAACCACCTTTCTTTCCAACCTCTACTTGAAAATTTATACTCGATGTACTTGTCTGTTTTCTACTTCATCTAAAATTTGGCTCCTCCGACTACATTTTGGTTCTCAATACTTGGTTGAGGCTTGAGACATAAGAGATAACAGAAGAAGGCAAAATGGGGCTCGATTCCCAAAAATGCTTCACATAGATGGACAAATATCGCAATATGTGCGACGGAATTAGGATTAAAATGGTGGAGTTGAAGACCATAATTGTAATCAAAGGTGGGGAAGGCCAATCCCCTTTCAATAAAATGTTGGAATAAAACAATTTCATCTACATTATCGCGAGGATAAAGTCACAGAACGAGGGATGCCACTGAACAAGATGTTGTTCTTGAAGAAGACCTTCTTTCACAAGACGGAACAGATTGTTTCTGAAGCACTTACTGTAACTCACGTCGCTTTCCATCAGCTTAGCCTCTTCCTTCTTCTTGTGCTTCTCTCCCTTGGCAGTGGCTTTTGCTTTACCCATCCTTGTCGTCACGAGCTTCTTCACTCGCATGCGCTCGTGGGCTGCTGGAGAGGGGATGCAGAGGTGTGCGGAGGCGAATGAAAGCACTGGCGACTAGTTTGCCGGCGAAAAGAGGTGGAAGAGGCGCAACCCTAGATCTAGATCTAGAAAGGGCGACGGCACTGGAGCAGAGGAAGACGAAGGGCTTGAACCAGTGAAAAGGCAAATGAAAGCGTGGGTTAACCCTAAGTCACTGTGTGGTTAAATAACCAACGGGGGGTCTGGTCTCACAGTGCGAAAGCTGAGGAGTTTTTCTCGGGATAAAATTTATTTTGAGCGGTAGTTTAGGATAATTTTTGGGAAGTTATTTGATTAACCATTTTTTTCAGGATATTATCCCCAAAAAGGGTTTTCTTTCAAATTTCAATCAATTTTTTTCCTATTTTAACCATCAATTCAATTTCTGATTCATGCCACGTTATTTTAGATCTTTTTCCAAATCTTTGGGATTCGGATTCAAGACTCAGGGGCTGCAAGGCACGTGTCATCAAAGGCTTATTTTTAAAAAATATTTGATCCTCAGCCTGATTCTTCGATTCAAAAGACCCGGGGGCTACTCCATATGTAGTGCGATTTTCATCGCACCCATATAAAAGAAGACTTAAAACTATTCGGGGCATGATCACCTCACAGCCTCGAGGCAGCCAAAGAAGTACTTGGAAAACACCTTCAAAATGGAGTTTCAGAAGAACTCGAAGACGGCTTCAGAAGCACTCTGAAGTCTGCAGTACTCGGCTACGAAGAGCTCGGGGGCTTGTCAGAGTCGGGGCAGTTTGACTGCTCATAAGGCATAGAAATATCTAGAATGAAGGATGGGGCATGTCCCATACCTTATATTTGTTGTACTCGGATACAAGTAGGACTAGTTGGTATAGAAGGAGCTACTCGGTACGACCAGAGTAGGACTTCTAAATTCGTACCGGACTAGAATACATGTAACCCTATCCCTTCAAATTATATAAGGGCGGGTAGGGACCCTCTCCAAAGGGACAACACATCGATAACCAATGTAAGGCAATACAAACCACCGTACAGGACATAAGGTATTACGCACATCATGGCCCGAACTTGTCTAAATCTTGCTTGCAGCTTCGAGTTCCTGATCTTGGTGACACGCTACATACAAATCTACTACTTTGGGGTATCCCTCGGTAAGCTTGGCAGCTACAAACCATCATCTCATTTGCCGAAACGAGTAAGGCTAGAAGCCAAAAGCCCAAGAGCTGCCCAACTTTCAGCCCATGTTCTCAGCCCAATCAACCTCTCAACTAAAATGCTTCTGGAACCCTAGCTTGGCTCTGCATTCTGCCTCCTGATTCTCCCCCAATGCCCCTGTCTCCACGACTCCCCCCCGAGTCACTGAGACCCCGATGACGCCCCCATCCCCGCCGCCCACCCGACCCCGAGTCCCGACCCTCCATCCCTCCCGCAGTCCCGCCTAGCATCCAGCACTCCCAGGCGGGCGGGCAGGCTGCACCGTGGCGCAGCGGCGGCCAGCGCCTTGCCCTGGCCTCTGTGTAGCGCGCAGCTCTGCTCTGTTGGAAACCTACCACCTACCGAGTGGTTTCTCAGGCACAACCGAGTGGTTTGCCTGCACTAGGAGAAGATGAACACACTCACACCTTTGAGGTTGTCTGTTCTAGGGTTCCGACTGGATGCTGGTACTTGTTGTATGCTTTGATTTAAGTAGAGGTCCCAAGGGGAAAAGTTACAGTAAAGGGGCGCTGAGTATAAGACAAGGTGCAAGTTCCAAGCAAAAGTAGCCTTGGTGCATGGGCAGCATGCAAGCAGTAAATGCAGCATGCTGCTACCTACAACTAGTCGATTTGGTCTAGATCTTGCCTACACAAGGGTTAAAAACCCCAACAATTCTCCTCCTAAGCCTTGTGTGCCTTGCTTGAGGGTACTTGGATCATACCCGATCCTGGATCGCAGCTCCTAAAACTTTACTCGCCCGAGTACTTTTGTCAGGATGTCAGCGAGCTGGTCCTTGGTGTTGATGTAATCAGCGTCGATGAGTCCTTTCTCAATGCAGTCGTGAATGAAGTGGTACCTCAACTTGATGTGCTTGCTCCGCTCGTGGAAGACAGGATTCTTGCTCAGCGCCAGTGCTGACTTGCTGTCCATCATAAGCTCCACGCACTCGGCCTTCCTTCCCATGAGTTCACCGAGTAGTCGCGCGAGGCAGACTGCTTAGGTTGCTGCTGCGGTAGCTGCAACATACTCTGCCTCACATGATGGCAGAGCCACCACTCGTTGCTTGAGTGATTGCCAACTCACCGGGCACTTCCTAAAGTAGAAGAGATTGCCACTAGTGCTCTTGCAGTTGTCAATGTCGCCGGCATGGTCGCTGTCATTGTAGCCAGCCAACCGAGTTGTTTCAGTCGACTTCTCGTAGCGTAGGCCGTAGTCGAGCGTGCTGTTGACGTAGCGGAGGATGCACTTCACCGCCTTCATGTGCTCTTCAGTCGGCCTCTCCATGAAACAACTCGCAAATCCAACCACAAAGGCCAGATCTGGTCGCATGTGGAGGAGATACCGGAGGCTTCCGACTAGTCGCCGGTACTCGGTGGAGTCGACTTACGGGGCGGTGCTGTCGCGGCTCAGGCGTAGCCTCTCCTCCATGGGTGTCTAGGCAGGGTGGCAACCCTCCATCCCGCCAATCTTCACGACTTGCGTGGCGTACCGTGCTTGGCTCACAGTGATGTTCCCGCTCTCCTGATGCACTTCTATGCCAAGGTTTTAAAAGAGAGAAGTCCAAGATCACTCATATGGAATTGGCCCTTCATCTCCTTCTTGAACTTGTTGATGGCCTACTCAGACGATCCGGTGATCACCAGGTCGTCGATGTAGACCCCGACTAGTAGTGGCTCCCCGTGCTTACCACCACCCTGTCTGTAGATGGTGTGCTCGTGCGCGCTCTACTTGAAGTCAAGTGCATTGAATGTTGAGTTGAGCTTCGCATTCCAGGACCACGGCGGCTGTCATAAGCCATAGAGGGCCTTACGCAGTCGCAACACCTTCTCTTCCTCCCCTGGGACGATGAACCCGGGGGTCTGCTTGACGTAGACCTCCTCCTTCAGGTCTCCATTTAGGAAGGCTGATTTGACGTCCATGTGGTGGACATTCCAGCCCTCGTGGGCTGCAAGAGCCAGAAGCACTCGCACCGACTCCATGCGAGCCACAGGCGCGTATACTTCATCAAAGTCGACGCCGGCCTGTTGAACAAAGACGTGCGCCACCAGTCGTGCCTTGTGCTTGATGATTTTTCCCGCCTTGTCGCGCTTCAGTTTGAACACCCATTTTAGCCCAATGGCCTGGTGCCCAGCTGGGAGTTTAACCAATTTCCAAGTTTTGTTGCGCTCAACCTAGTTGATTTCATCGCGCATTGCTGCCCTCCAGGCTTCCTCCCGCTCTGCCTCAGCAAAGGAGCATGGCTCCCCCGTGCTGGTGAGAATCAGTTCTGCCTCCTCGAGTTCCACTTGCTCAAGGCCTGGGTGCGGCTCACTGAGCAAGTCTTCCATTGGGCGATAGCGCAATGGGGCATCATCGTGGTCATTGTCGAGGCGCGAGTCGTTGCTGCCATAAGTCGGGGAAGAACTCGGAGCAGCGCTCGCGAGTGGATCAGCACTTGGGGCAGCCTCTCGAGTACTTGGAGTACCTGCACGAGTATGTGGAGTGGCCTCTCGAGTGCTTGGAGTACCCGCACGTGCACTCGGAGTGGCTTCACGAGTACTTGGGTTACCCGCCCGAGCACTTGGAGGGGCCGCATGACTACTCGAACCGCCCTCACGGGCACTTGGAGTCGCATTAGCGGGAATGGAGGGAGCTAGGATAGCAGTCGGGGGAGTCGCCTCACCCCCAGAAGTACTCGAAATAGAGTCCATAGTACTCGTAGACATACCAGGGGAAGTCGGAGAAGCACTCGAGGGGGTAGCTGACTCCTCTGCAGCCACCGTAGCATCCACAAGGTACTCGACAACAAAGTCGTAGTTGCACTCGGTGTTACCATCTTCCTCTTGCGACCAGTTCCAGCCGCAGTCTTCATCAAACACTACATCGCGCGTTGTGCGCACACGCTGTGTTACCAGGTCCAGTACCTGGTAGGCCTTGACTCCTTCCTTGTAGCCGATGAAGACGCCTGGGGTCGACCGGTCTTCAAGCTTGCCGCGATGCCCGAGTTCCTTTACATACGCCAGGCACCCGAAGGTACGTAGGAACTGGACCGCCGGCTTGCTTCCATGCCACGCCTGATATGGCATCTTGTCGGAGAGGGCCCGGGTGGTTGAGTGGTTTAAGGAGGAACATGGCCGTGCTCACGGCCTCTGCCCAGTAGGGTCGGCATGCCCCTCTGCTTCAGTAGGGCATGCGCCATTGCCATCACCGACTGGTTGCACTGCTCCACCATGCCGTTCTGCTCCAGTGTGTGAGGCGTCGAGTGGTGCCACTCCACACCCTGGCCAGCAAAGTACTCAGTGAAGGATGCCGACGTGAACTCACCGCCGTTGTCGGTGCGGAACACTTTCAGCTTCCTCCCGCACTTGTTCTCCGCAGCTGCTTGGATCTTCTTAATGGACTCCGGCGCACTGCTCTTGTCTGCGAGGAAAGCAGTCCACATATACCTTGTGGCATCATCCACCAGTAGCAGGATGTAGCGTCGGCCTCCTGGAGTTGCCGGCGTGATGTGGCCGCACAAATCGCCGTGTACAAGCTCGAGCGGTTTGTCTGCCCTATACTTCGCCTGCTTGGGGAAGGGGGCACATTGATGCTTGGTGGTGACGTAGATGTCACACAACTGATCAATGTGAGCCAGCTGCGGCAGCCTGCACACCATGCTCCTCCGCCCTATCTGTTGGAGGGCGCTGAAGTTGACGTGCCCGAACCGGTCATGCCACCGCCAGGCATCATCACCACGGCGAGTGGTGAGGTAGACCGGCCTTGTGACCTCCAGTCACAGCACATACAACTTGTTACCACTGCGGGGAACCCTTGCCAGCAGTCGGCTCTCACAATCAAGAATCTGCAAGACACCATCTTCAATGTGGATCTTGGACCCGCTCTCGTTGAGTTGCCCAACTGAGATGATGGAGCTGTGCAGCTTTAGGATGTAGTAGACCCCCGTCCAGGGCCTTGTGTTCCCCGTTCCTCCCAGAGAAGATGACAGTGCCACAACCATGGATGGCTACGACTGATCCGTCACCGAAGTTGACCGAGCCGCGCATGGCCCGACCAAGGTGGGAGAAGACGTCATTGCGCCCCGTCATGTGGTTGGTGGCCCCTATGTCTAGGTACCACCCTTCCATCAACTCATCTTCCCCACCCTCTCCAAGGTAGGCTTGAGCCTGAGGCTCTTCGATGCAGGTAGTTGTAGTAGCTGTCATCGTAGGTAGGGGAGTAGACTCGCAGTCAACTCCATGGTCGCCCGAGTACTCAACAGCTGCCTTGTTGACCTTCCCAACTACTTTCTTGGCCTCCTGCACAGAAAACAACTCAGTTTGCTGCTCCTCTGAGTGGTTTTCCACACAGACCTGTGTCATGAAGAGGCCACAGTTGTGGCAGGTGTCATCGCGCGATGGCTTCCTCGCCTCACCGTCTTCAACTGCTTTCTTCTTTGGAGCCAGCGGGCGCTGCCGCTGGCTCCTGTTACCTCCAGTCGTAGACAAGCCCTCGCCCGACTCGCGATCTCGCTGGCGCGGCACATCTGCATATAGCAGTTTGCCTGAGTCGCGATTCGAGTCGGCGTTGTCCATGCGGTCCTCCTGCGCCTTGAGACGCCCGGTCACCTCCTCAAGAGAGAGGGAGGAGATGTCCAACAACGTCTTGATTGACATCACCAGGTGGTCGAATCAAGGTGGCACGACCAAAGGAGCTTCTCGACTACTCGCTGCTCCTCCATCTCCTCACCTAGTTCCTCCAGATTGATGACGAGGTTGGACAGACGCAGAGCAAAGTCATCCACCTTCTCGCCACTGCGACATGTCATGGCTTCAAACTCCCTCTGCAGCTATTGGGCTCTGCCCTTCTGGACCTTGTCGCTGCCAACGCACATCAACTTGATGGTGTCCCAAGCATCTGCAGCCGACCGCTTCTTGGCCATCCGCGGCACCATCTTTGGCAGCACTGAGAGGATAAGGACCTCTCTGGCCATGCAATCTTCCTGGAGGTCGCAGTCGCCATACTCGATGGCGCCCCAGAGGTTGCGGGCTTGGAGCATTACCTTCATGACCAGGCTCCGGTGGGTGTAGTTGGATCTCATCAGTGTCGGGTACTTTGCGCCACTCAACTTCTTCACTACCCTCTGAACAGCTAGCCAGTCCCCATCCCGATAGCGCCGCCCACGCGGGGAAGGGGAGGGGCGCCTCCGGTGGCGACGTGAGGTTACAGAGTCACTCAATGATGACCCCCCTATCTTTCTCACCGACCGGCTTCTTCTCCTTCTTCACCTGCCGCCTCGAGTCTTCTGGCCGTTGGTCCTTGGGCGTCAGGTCCTCCTTCCCGTGAAGACCCTCTTGGCTCTGGACCGGCTTCTTGCTCTCCCTCGAGCTATGCCTAGACACAACGGGCTTCCTAGATGGAGATATTGATCCAACGGATACTTAACCTAGGCTTTGATACCAATTATGGGAAACCTACCACCTACCGTGTGGTTTCTCAGGCACAACCGAATGGTTTGCTTGCACTAGGAGAAGATAAACACACTCATACTTTAAGGTTGTCTGCTCTAGGGTTCCGACTGGATGCCAGTACCTTCTGTATGCTTTGATTTAAGTAGAGGTTCCAACGGGACAAGTTATAGTAAAGGGGCACTGGGTACAAGACCAGGCGCAAGTTCCAAGCAAAAGTAGCCTTGGTTCATAGGCTGCATGCAAGTAGTAAATGCAGCGTGCTGCTACCTACGACTAGTCCATTTGGTCTAGATCTTGCCTATACAAGGGTTAAAAACCCCAACATGCTCCACTCATGGCACGACGGCGGCCAGCACACTGCCCTGTGGCACGGGCGGCCCTACTCGGCGCGCGTAGAGATGGCAACGGGCACGCGCCCGCTGGGGATTGCTTGCCCATACCCGTACCCGTCAGGATAAAATACACCCGCTAAGAAACCCATACCCGCTGCCGGGTTCAGATTATGTCCCAAACCCGTACCCGTACGGGTGGCGGGTACCCGCGGGCTGCCCGTGCCCGACAATTTGTTAAGTACTCAACCACTCAGATGTATCAGCCAATAGACACATACATAAAACTGAGGCAATAATACATAATAAACATCAATCATAAGACTGATAGAGTGTTTCACAAATCATAACACCATTGATAACATCAGACATCACAAGTTCACAGTTAGATTAATATCCAGTTATTGTCCACCATCCGTAGCATGGCACCACTAGTTCACTACATTAGACATCAAAGTTTCAAAATAAAGTTATTGGGCTATAATAAAATGAGTATATGATCTGCATTCTTTATATTATGTTGGGTTTAAAAAACCCGTGGGTTTGCGGGTTCGGGTTCTACGATCCCATGCCCGTGCCCACGTACCCGCTGGGTACAGATTATCACCCATTAAGAAACCCACAGGTATAGATATTAGCCCCTACCCGTACCCTAATAGAGTAAAAACCCGCCGGGTTTCGGATGTCGGGTACCCATTGCCATCTCTATGCGCGCGGTGCGGAAGCGGCCAGCGCCCCGCCCTGTGTCGCGTGCAGCCCTGCTTGGTGTGCGGTGCGCCACCCCAGCCCCATCAGCACCTACAGCCCCAACCCCGCACTTCCCACGGCTCTGCTTATTTTATCGAGCTGGCTCACGAGCTAAATGAGCCAGCTCCAGCTAGCAAACGAGCTGAACCAAGCCTAACATCTAGCTCACTCTGA